>NC_140086.1:17014602-17696346 GCF_964237585.1 Gallinula chloropus
TACCCCGACAGTTGCAGCAGCTCTCGAGCCTCTGGATTTGTTTGCAATGAGAGATTTGTTGTGGATTTTTAACAAGGCTCCTGTGTGTGTGCCATGCTTAGTAAATATTGGCCTTCAGGGTATTTTTCAGTCACGCTGAATGGACTGTTAGTTTCCCCAAACTGCAAAGTGCAGAAAATCCATTTCACTGATATTTTTTTTATTATTATTTTTATTTTTTGCTGTAGAGATTGCATCACAACTTGTGGTGTACAAAAGAAGAATAAAATCACAGGGAATATTGTGTCTGAGGAGCTGGGGAGGAAAGAGACTAGTAGCTGTGTAATGTCCAGTTCTTAAATAAGTGACATTGTGAGTGTTGAATTTCTGTTATGAAAATTATGAAGCAGTATTTTTATTTTATTAGTGGTACTGTGAACATGAAAATTCGACAAATCACTAAAAACCTGTACCTTTTACCAGGAGGTTATAATAGAAAAACATATCCGAATTGTTGGACATTAGACAGAATGAAATTTATAGAGAAATGGAGAAAATGAAAACAAAGTACCATGTATCTGAACTCTATACATAATGTAATGTGTGACTAAAACAACAATGAAAAAGAAATGGACTTTGTGAGGGGGTTCAATGGCTTCCCATTATACAGTTTAATGTTTTGATAGCCAGTGGAGTTTAATATTAAAATATTTCTAGTGCCCCTGTGAACTGTTCTGTGGATACATTTTACGAGCTAATTTTAAATGAATATGAGCAATGGGATGAAGCTTTTTCATTGGAACATGGTTTGTAAAAACAAAAAGCTTCCTGAGATAGCGTGGGTATGCTGAAAGCAGCACCGCACTGACACAGTCAAACTTTACAGTTCTCAAGTGTTTTTTTTTTTTTTCCAGTGACTGGTGAGGCTGTTCTAAAAGTCAGTATCAGTCATAGTGAAACAGTGCATTGGTTTTGGTTTCTTTGATTTTCTGGAGAATTACAGGGTACGCGAATTATTTTTCTTTTTTTACTGTCGTCATTTTAAGTGATGGTAGAGAAATGAATAGAACAATAATTTATTGAGCATTCACACACTGTATGTATACTTTCATTATACATTTATAGAAGACCTATTGTTCTGTGTTTTCTGCTGGAGGCTAGTCTTGTAAAAGAATAGTCTAGAATAGACTCACTCGGTGCATGTGTTGTCCATTTGCCTGTCAGCAATAGTTTTGACAGAAAAAACAGGGAGTTTGAGTGACTGCTGGTCTGTCTTAAGGTATGGTAATGAGGCTAATTAGGAGAGATGAGAGCTGAACTGGATATGTGAAGGCAATTATCCGTGAAACTTTTGTCATGCTTTATCTTTATCAGATCTCTCTCTCTCTGTATATTTGGCATTTGCCAGTGACGCGCAGAATGGAAATATTTGAAGTGATACATATTTTAGAAAAGCAAAGTAAAGAAGGAAGGCAGGGGGAAATCTATATGAGAACATCTCATTATTAAACTGTACAACTTAACAAGCATATTGTAGTTCAGCAAGAAAAGACCTTGCCTGTGTTATTCTTGTCACTTACGTTGACATGAATTAAAATCAATTACTTTTTTGCAATAATGAACTTATTAGACACCTACATCTCCCCTGTTAAGCATGCATTGTTTTATTTGCTCCTTTTATGTTATGAGGAGCTGCAACAAGCATGTTATTAAATGTAGTTGAAATAAAAGTGTGCAAGGAGCGTGAAAAGGTGTTTAATTGTAAATCTTTTAAAAAGCCGAAATCTTCTCATTTATGTTTTCAGGAGTGTGGTTTACTTCCAGACCGTTTCTTACACCCATCCAGTACAAACTGATTAAAAAAGATGCATTGAACAGAGCAAATGAAAACCAGGTGTCACAAGTCTTGATGAATCAATGCACGTAATCCACAAAGAAAGAAAGGTGACAAATGAAACTTGCACATTAATGAGACCATAACCAGGCTCAATTACTAGGCCGTTTTGAAGAGCTATAGTGACTTCACATATCTTTTCATGTTAAAGGAAAAAATGACATCCTCTGAGCTCCCTGCACACTCCTGCTTCTTGCACTGTGTCAAAGGACAGGATACCTCTAATCCACTTTTAAAGAGAATAAATATAGTGTTAGCTAAAGATCTAGCTATATTAGATATACCCAATGACTTTTTAAAGGAAAAAAACCCTCTAATTCATAATTTACATAATATTACTTACACATTTCATATGTCTACCAAATATGCTTATAAAGTCAAACTACAGACTGCAAGTCAAATTTATCTTAGTAGTACGTAGTCCTCTCTTCCGAACTTGCCTGAAGTACAGCAAGGAATCTAGATGTGTAATAAAGATCAACACTTACTGCCCAAATATTTTTCCATTAAGCAACAGTTCTTTTTCTCAGATTCTGTTTTGTAATACATATATAAAGAGCTTTGAATTTACTGCTAGCAAGAATATTACACGTCCAGAATGCCAGCACAAAATACCTGAGATCTGCAGTAATAATCCCAAATCTTCCATGAAGTGTTGCATTGTATTTTGGGCCTTTAGTTTCATTTACTTTTAGTCATGATATGGAAAACTGCTCCATCTCAGGTAGACCCATTGCCCGCTTGCTGCTCTAAGTTGTCCTTGTTCTGTAAAGCACAGCACACTATCACCACAGTCAATACCCTTTCCCCTCTGTTCTTCACACACATGTATGCACACACAAACCACCCTCTTCTTTCTATGCTACACAGACAGTCAAAGTGGTTTATTGCAGCTTATAATCCACAGCAATTCATTTCTTACATAGCTTTTACTGATCTTTAGTAAAAAGGCAACTGTTGCCCCCATGAGAGAATGTAGAGAACTCTTTCCATCAGCTTTTAGGTAATGGAGGAGAGGATGAAAAACTTTATTCCATAGGAATAAAAGTAATTATCAACCAAAACCGAAACTGGCTCAGCAGTTTTCTGCAGAACAGGAATAAGGGAATGACCACACAAATGTCACTTCAGTCATAAGCAAAGGCAGTGCCAAGGACACAGGACTTCTTACCATGTGTGATACCCTTTCTCAACATAGACTTCATGTGCAGTATTCACAGTTTGAGAGATCTGGAATATATAGCTTTGTGCAAGAGGGACAACTGGAAACTGTCTTTAGATCATTTATCTGTTACCTATCAGCTTGACTAAACAGAAACCCCTCATATGCATTCCTACTCCCTTCAGCTCCTCTTCTCTATTTACAGTCCACTGTATTATACATGACTGCTCGTTAGTATAAATTTACGAGAACAAATGTGCTGGTCTCCCAAGTGTCACTAGGAGGAGGACTCAAAATCTTCTGATCCGATATCACAGATAAATAATTTAAAGAAGTAACTTACCTAGTTGCAGAAGCCAGCCTTTTCTTTCAGGCTGTCTGGATGTCTTTACCATATTTTCCTAGCCAGTGACAATGGTGCTACATAAACACGTAAAACACTTTATTACGGTGCCACTCGGTTGCAATGGGTTACCTATAGTACTTGTAAGGGCTAGGTTACTAATGAAGTGTCATTTCCTTGCCTTATTTGGTTTGTGTTGCAACCTTAATTATATTTCGATTTTAGAATAAACTCTCAAAGTAGTGTACTGGGATTTGCCCACACGACTTGCATTAACATTAATCAGAATCGCGTGTCTGAATTCCCACCACGCTGCAGACGTACCTTGGGATTGTTAATGGGGAATGCTTGGGGGGGGGGGGTGGGCATGCAAAGAAGGCTTCACCACAGCTTCCTTTTGTTCGGAGCCACATTTGTGCTCTTCATACCTGAAATGAAAGATGGCAGTGAATACTGAAGCCCTTTGTTCACGAGCTGTGTCAGCGAGGACAGTGACAATTCGTGTTTCCTCACTTTAATCAGCATAAACCCAGCAAGTCCTTTGTGCTGATACACTGAGATGGTAACTGTAACCTGGGGGGAACAGGCACGTCTTCGGTGTAACTGTGAGATTTTGTACGTGAGGATGAAAGGCTGCTTCAGTAAAATAAAGCTTCATTTCCATCACCATCATCTGTGCCAAACAAGGCTTTTTATCAGCAGTTTGCATGTTGTTTGAGTCTTGCATTCTTCCTTATTTTCCCGTTTCTGGTTGCAAGCAAAGTGTCAGATATTACTGTAGTGGAGGGAAGCGATTTCAGCAGTTCTTGCGGTCCCGGTGGAAGAAGTGCCCAGAGTTTAGGGAGGCAACCTGCTCAAAGGTCCTTCTGACTAATTAAGTAGGCTCCCAGGGGTAGACTCATTTTGGTAAGGTTGGCCATGGGTTGAGAAGTGTTGCTGTATTTTTTCTGTATCTGTGTTGGCTGGTCATCACCCATTCAGAGACATGACTCTATCATGGGTTAAATATCAGAATATATCACAGAAACAAAATACATTAATCTCTTTGTGTCCTCTTTAATGCACAAATGAAATTTTCTCATTAAAAATAAGATTTAAAAGAGCTGCACATATTGCTCCAGTACCAAACACAAGAGAGTTTCTGTCTAGAAATCAGAGTCAGTGAAGCTTAACTGTTTATAAGTCGACCATAGTTATAAGTTGTGTGTTTGCAGCTATGTCTTCTGCTGGCTTCTTTGGAACATCTTTAAAGGAAAAAAAAAGTCTTACAAAAAAGCATTCCATGTCTAAGGTAATCCATGTTTTGCATCAGAAGAAACATTCAGAAAAAAACCTGAAGTTTCCTTGAATATCCTATCTTGGAATGATGGATGCTGACTGATTGAAAAACATGAAAAAGGAGTTTCATTTACTGGATTTCAAAGCCGTTACCTCATAAAACAAATAATAACTTTCCATAATGCTTTCCCATTAATCCATATATGTAATGCAAATAAATGAATAAGAAGTTTCATATCCTCCAAAGTTTACAATGATTCCACGACGTCAAGACAAACAGTTTCTATCTCTAGTGATGACTCATTGATTTGGTGTAACACTCCAAAACTCGTTTAAGAAAAATACTGTTATGTCCCTTTGGCTGAGTGAGACTCTAACATTTAATAAAACCAGAACCCCAGGCATTTTCTTAATTTTTGTCTTAGGTCCAATCTTGCAAAAGCTTATGGATGTGCTTAACTTTACACAGGTGAATAGGCTTATGAAAATAAATTAGATCTCTCCCATGCTTAAAATTCAGTACAGCTTTTTTTTTTTTTTTTGGTACAAGCAAGGCTTTTCTATGCTGCTATAAAATTCATTTTTATTTCTGCTTTATCACATTCAGATGCTTTCCTTGCTATGCTTTCTGTTTTAAACTAGGGCTTTTTAGATATACAGTGTTCCCACTGTGGCATTGGCAAGACAAAGAGAAAAGATGTATTTGCAACTTGTACGGCTCCAGTGAAAGTGCTAATAAAGATTGCCTTAATCCTAAAATCACAACAAAAAAAAGTTAAAATTGCTCATGAACAAAAGAGTGTTTTGTGATGAAACAGTTAAAGTAGCACTTGTTTCCTGGCAGTGATAGAAAAGATTTTTTCATTTTTAAAAATTGTTCCAAAAGCATCTTTCAGTGTACAGTCCTTTTCAGTTTGCATCTGTCTGCATCGTAAGCGATCCTTTCACCCCCTTTTCAAAGCCATATGAAGCTTGCAATGCAGGATAATTAAAACAAATCTTGAGTAAACTGTTTTGTGGAGATAGAAGTTTGATGGTTGAATATATAAAAAATTGTAACCAGATGTTGTGCAGAAGCCATAGTAGTTTAAAGATCACGAGCTTTTTCTTTTTTCTTTTTTTTTCTGTATGAAGCAAAAATATTCTAATTGAAGTTGTCAGCAGGAGTGAGACTAATATGCCTGTATTTGATTAAATAATAGTTTATTTAACATTCAGTGTGGCCCAAAATTGGCTGAGACTAAAATACAGAAACTTCTTACTTTAAATTTTCATTTTTAAATAGAGTGAAAAGTAAACCTAGTTAATGTTAACATTTTTGCTTGATATTCCCAGCCATTCTATGATTTGTCCATTCCTGTGTCTCACTGGAATCCTGTGCTATCCATTGCACACACATTTTCTTCCTATTTTCTTATTGACTGGTTGGACGATGGAAGAAATGGAAGAAGAAAGATGGGCAATAAAGTCAGGAATGCACTGGTTGATCGGAATTATTACTGAAATCTGGTAGAATTTAAGAGCATAACGCAAGCATCATCCAACATCCCTTCTTGCTAGTCCGTGCAAAGCACAGAAACTCCAGCAGACACATTAAAGGATATTCGTGCATGAAAAGGGTTGTGTGTTTTAAAAACACCAGAATATTGAAGTATGTGCAGTAGGTTTCCTGGCAGTTATTTACTCTGTACCGGATAGCAGTGTTTAATGGATAAACTCCGATGAAGTGGTGGCTAAGATTCTTTCACTAGATGATTGCCATTTTTCTCTATTGCTTCACTAATGTACCCGGTGATGTCTTCTGAAGTCAAACGCTGAGATTCTTACTGCTTAAACATCCCTGTTGCTGTGCATAAACAAGGGATCCCCATCCTGCCTTCTGTGAGTAACCATTGTTAAATCCGTAGGAATTTCATTCTCACTTCTCTCTGGAGCTGCTTGGCCTTTTGCGTAAGAAGGGGCTGTGTGACTCAGGATCCACAGACTGCACTGGATTTAAAAAGAAACCATAAAGAAGTGAGAGTTGCTTGGCTTACTGGTGGCGTGTGTGTGTGCACTAACACTTCCCACAGGAACACTTCAGAATCAGGCCTGAGAGCAGGCATTTTTAATGCAGATCTGTCTTTAAAAATAGCTCGTTCCAGCCATCAAGTAATGCTGTTCGTGGTCGGTTTTCTCAAAGTTTCCCTTTGCCCCCTGCCATGGGAGCAGCACTCGATCCGTGCCCTCGCAGCACCCTCCCGTCACTGCAGCTGTTACAGCCCGGCGCTGCCCCACTGCTGTTCCTGGCACCTCTGTACTCGGGGCTGCACCCAGTGCTTTGAGCCACACTGCACTCCCAGCGCTCCTGCAACCTGCCAGTGAACAGAGCCAAGTTTGCAGGGAGACTGCAGCATTCTGTAGGAAACTTGTGTTCTGTTACGAGGCCATTAATCACCGAAGCAACGCAGTAACCACAGCCTGGGCTGCGCCTGCAGTATGTGCTGGGGCTCTGTCGCTCCTGACATAAAGTTACATGTGCCATTTTGGAGGTGAGGCTCATCATGCCTGCCCTGGTTGTGCCACATGTGTGCCAGGGCTCCAAAGGTATGTGGCAGGGCCATGGTAAAATCAGCTAAGAATTACCCTTACAATAGCAAAAGCCAAGCTCAGTTCAGCCAGCTTTTTATCTTTTTTTGGTATTTTCCCCTCCTCCCCCTTTTTGATGTCTGAACCAGATGGGCATCAAATCAGTGTTAGCTCTGTAGGTTTCCTACCTTCTTCTGCTTTCCTTGTGCTTTATGCAATAGGTGGAGTTATCCCGGGTCTGAAATAGGAAAGGATTTGTTCTTGGATTTGGCAAAGGAAGAGTTAGTTGCAAAACACTGATTTGTTGAATGTCGTAGCTAAGATGCTTAGCTTTGTACTGCTGTACAGTAACTTCTGGAAGTTGTTCCCTCATTAACTCAGACTGCTATTAATAAAGGAAACAGGGCCTGGTATTTATATTTCAGGAATTATTTCTGGGAGGTATAACTCATTGGTAATTGCGATCTGATTTTGGAAAGATTTTTCCTTATAAAAATCCATACGTGTCACATCCACTTACATATGTGGGCATTATTCAAAAGAGCAATACTCCCTCTGTATCTTGCCCAGATTTAAAGCCTGCTTTAGAGGGTCCAGGATGCTGGTCATAGACAGGTAGCGTTGGCAGACATCCCACAATCTCCTCAAAGGGTCCAGAGGTTGTTACCGCATGAATCATTCAGTGTTCCCCACACCTTCCTCATCTTCCTGCTGATTTTACTATCAGGGTTTCACAGCCATGAAGTTTCCACAGCCATGTCCATTTCCATACGACTAGCCACTAAGGTGTGAAATCCTAGTCCATGACACAGAACCAAAAAATGTTTCCTATAAAACATATGTAGGAAATAAAGGCCCTTCTCTTTTCAGTTCCTGAAAGAGGGCTTTTGGCAAGGATGCTGATGAAATGGAAGATTATATATTTTTTCTCCTAGAGAAAAGGCATGTCATTATAAATGTGCTTCTTTCTAGTGTACATCTTTTTTCCTTCTCAGTCCTTAAGATTCCAGTAGGTGATAAAGAGAAAGAAAGGGAATGAAAACAATTTGACATTCACTGTTAAGGAAAACCTGAATTAAATTGAAAAGCGAATTCTTAAGAATGTCAGAGTTTTTGTTGCATCAGTAAGACAGAAATGGCTTTGAATATAGCCTGCTTGCAAGTAACAGCTATGATTTTGTGCAGCATGTCTAAATGTAAAGGTTTCTTTTTATTTCAGAGTTGTGTACGTAGGCCTTCTGGAGGCTGGTATCAAAACCTGGGGAATTGTGATACTAGCAGGTGGAAGGGAAAAGGGAAACAAAAGTTTCCTGTCCTTTTTTTGCCTGAATAGTAGCACCTGATGTATTGATCAGTAGAACGGGACCACAGCTCCTCTTCGAGCCCGTGTCTGAGCTCTGCAGAAATGCGTGAACACGCTCAGGCGATCCGATAGCCTTCGCCTCTCCAGTTACAACAGGGATGCGGCCACAGCTGCCCGCCAGCGCGGCTGTGGAGCTGTTTCGCAGACTGTTCACCACTTTAGAAAGGAAGCAGGGAGCTTGTTTTACAAGGCTTTCCTGCGCAGTCAGCTTCATTTAAGAAGCCTCCAAAGGATGTGAAAAATAAGTTAGCTGTGGGCTTGCAGGAGGGTTTTCGCCATGCCGCTCCTTCCAGCCTAGTGCTTGGTTTCTTGAATGCCGTTCTCCAGCCCTTCACAGTGCTCTCAACTAAAGCCTGAGTATGTGACAGAGCGGGTGCATTTCTTCCTCGGCATGCAGAACTCATGATGGAAAACCCTGCTAAACTGCGTGTTTCTCTCGCACTGCTCCTGTCAGGCTCGTGCCGTTTAAGAGAGTGACTGCCCCCAGCAGCAAGCGCCCCTGCCACTTGCTTCAGAAACAATTCCTTCCGTGAAATGCAATCTGTAGGAGTGATTCTGACAATGCAGATTTTTGAAGCTGGTGTCTTAAGCAATTTATGAATCGCTTTCTTAAAGGTAAGAGAAAAATTAGGCTAGGGACCCTGGAAGCACGGCTGTGCAGTTACAGTGTTCTGTCTGTGCAAATGGGAGTGAGTATAAAAAGAGGAGAGGGACACCAGCTTCTAGGTCTGCAAAGGCAGAAAAGCCCCAAATCCTGCATGAATATTATTAAGATAAACACTGTTTATTATTTGATTTTCGTAAAAGAAAAATAAAATTTCCCCACCGGATGATTCTCCTAAAACAAAAAAGAGGTTAAGGGAGTTTGGTTAATGAGGTTAAGCTTGATTAATAAGGGATTCAGAGTATTCCTTTGTGCTTACCGGTTACTACAACTTTCGTTTTTCTCGTGCTTTTATATGCTCCCGTTGCTTCTAGTATTACATCAGGTAACACTTGTTTTTCTTTTTTCCTAACCTTGTGTTATACCACAGATTTTAAGGTCTTCAGTCATTATGCTGTGGCTCTGTCTTGAATTCCATGAAATGTTTCCTATCAAACTAGGAGACCATATGCCCATGTTGGCCTAAAATTCTCAGTGCATCATGTACCAGAAATAGAAGCTGGTAAAGATTCTTCAGAGATTGTGTTCACTTGTTCCAAAGACCTGGTTTGTTTATGGAAGGGATGCTTGCAGTACATAAACACTATTTAAGGAGAAATGTCTCCAAAATGTAGACCAGTTGTTCTCTTCTCGTTCTCATCTTAATGGTATTTTTAAGGAAAGCTATACAACACCCTATATTGAGTCTCATTTACAAGTAGGTGTTAGGATTTTGATAGGAAAGAGCAAGCAGAGAATAATCTTTGTTACACCTACATTAGATACTTTACTCAGTTCCTCATAAACATTCTGAAATTATTTATGGTGGAATTTAAAACTAGGTTTCTCCATTTGTAGTAGCTGTACAGTTTTAGAGACTGCAGTCTGTAACATTCAGGCTGAATGTTGGCCTGTTTTAATTAATATTTTTATAGCCATGAATTTTAAAATATTTTAAATTTGAAGGCAAATTAATAGGAATTGAGGCTAAGATAGAAATTATTGGAACAAAAAAGTGATGAGTCTCTCACTGAAGAAAGCTCTACAGAATCGTTGAGGCTGGAAGGCAACTCTAGAGATCATCTAGTCCAGCCCCGCTGCTCAGAGCAAGGTCAGACAGAGCAGGATGCTCGGGGCTGTGTCCAATACCACCGACACACCACAGCCTCTCAGGGCAACCCATTCATGTGTTCAGCCACCCTCACAGCAAAAAGAGCTTTTCCTTTATGTTCACATGGAATTTCCTGAATTTCAATTTATTCCTCTGCCTTTTGCCCTTTCACTGGACATCACTGAGAAGAGTCTGGCTCCATCTTCTTCACTTCCCCAATCAGGAACTTTTTTATAAGATCGACTTGAGCCTTCTCTTCTCCAGGCTGCACAGTCCCAGCTTTCTCAGCTTCTCCTTCTTTGACAGATGCCTGAGTCCCTCAGTCATTTTTGTTGCCCTTCACTGGACTCTTTCCAGTACACCCATGGTTTTGTTGAACTGAGGAGCCCAGCACTGGATGCAGCACTCCAGGTGTGGCCTCACCAGGGCTGAGCAGAGGGAAAGACCATCTCCCTCAACCTCTTGGCAACACTTTGCCTAATGCAACCTAGCACTTTTAGATGAGTTAGCTTTAGAAACTACAAATATCTATTTATTTTAAAAATTGGGAGGGCTTTTCTTTTTCTTTTCACCCTCCCTAGATGGGTGTTGGGGTTGATCACAGCTCTAGTCCATTCTTACTTCCTAAAGCTATCAAAAAGGAAGCCATCAAACATACTTGCAGAAAGTGGGCTCGTAGGACAGAACAAGATGATTATGTTAGAGCTAACCACTTAGACACAGACTCTGCTTCATTGTCTTGCTATCTGCAAGTGTTTGGAAGGGATTGGATTAGATGAAAATGTCCATTATAAAAAGGCCACTGCTTTTCAATATTTACCACACGGTGGTATCTGGGATACCACAGTTTCTCCCTAAGCTCACAATAGGAAATAACTATGGTAATTGTGTGGTATGGGTTGGCAAATGTTGATTTTTCTGAATGGAAGCCATTCTAGCAACAGCACTTAAGGAGATCTGCAGTGAGAGCGCGGTCCTAAGCGTATTGAAAATAATAGCTGGACATAGTCTGCTTTGGATCCCACCTAGTAACAGCTTTCTCAAGGGGACTGTGTGAGCCTCAAATTATAGTTACTTCAGTTCCTGAACAAGTCTATAAGCTATAGCTGCTCATATGAAACATTTTCTTGGTATATTTTCTCTTTAATTAAAATTAATAGTCCTAAGGGGAATTTTTTAAAGTGCAAGTAACAGGTAAATGTTACCTCACTGCTTTTCACTGAGAATTAAGACACCTAATTGACATTTCCTCTTTGAGTCCTGAAGACCTATATGAAAACTTTAGATCCTCATTTTGTAACTTTAAATTAGAAATAGTTATTCCAGTGCAGTTTCCAGATTCAGGGTGCGAATTTGGGAGGATGTAGGTGATCAGAAGTCAGTGGGACTGAGGCTTCTAAGACACTTAATGACTTTTGAAATTTGTACCCCTGAGGAGCCTTTCCCCTGCTGATTTTGGCAACCCTCAGACAAAATCTACAAATGAGAGTTCCTCCTCTCAGCTGCTGGCTTTCTGAGCCATTTTCTATATAAATAGAGATCACGTGGACTTTAATAAGGTCAGGGAATGTTTTTTAAATGTCTGTGATTTTGTTCCCCCTCCCCCCCCAACCTTAATTTTGCCCATTTGATTTCTGTGGAAGTGGGAACAGATGGCAGAAGCTGAGAACTCCAGCAGCTTTGTGCTCACACTTTGAGCAGAGCACTTGCGGGATTGGGACCCTCAATTACTATCACATGTAGAGTTACATACTGGCTCCTAGCTGAGATCTGGAAATACACTCTGGTTCTTCTCCCAGGTCAAAGTCAGGGGTGTTTAAGGAAATACGGACATATCTTTGCTCCATTTCTGTCTGTTCGTTTGATGAGTAAGATTACTTCATGAAAGAAGGGATTCGTGGCGTGCCTTCTTGAACATAAATCCTCTAGTATTGATGCCGAAACTGAAGCACTTAATTCCGTGTTTAGGCACCTTCATAACCGACTCTTTATCTCAGAAAGTGAGTCTGTTTATAGCAAAGCCTAGCTATAGATTTAGGTTCCCTGCTTGCGACAGCAGGACTTGGAGATTTTTTCCCTGTGCCAAGAAATGAAAGGGTCAGAAGCCTTTCCAGTTTTCTCAATGTCTGTCATCGTGCTTAGTTCTGAGAGCACTACTTTTATCTGCTTACTGATGAGAATAAGAGTAATTGAATTTCGTACATTTCATACTGTTTATGTTGTGTTTCTAATTTTAAAAAAATGCAAGAGACTGGTCAGGACCTTCTCTTAGATTTGTTCCCCAACAGCGGCTGAGCTCGTTTGGAAGCACACGGCGTTCGGAAAGGAGCGGCAGTCTGTGTGTACGAGCGCCGAGTTTTCAGGCAGCCGTTCAGCGTTGGAGCTGCTGTGTGGATCTTATTCAGCAAAGTGCTGGTGGAGAAAGGTTTATATTATTTAGGAGCGTGGGTCACTGTACCAAACCAGGCTCACTCTGTCATGCTTACGCACATTAATGCATCTACCTAAATATTTTTTATATTATTGCTACTTGGTACTGCTTTTTTATTAGTCTTACTTTCTGATTTCTCCCTGTAAGTACTCTGTGAATATTGCCCGACTGGTCAAGCTGAGTTAGGAAAGTGGGAAGACAATCAGACAAAGACTTAGCAAATTGTACAGCAGTTGCTGGAAAGGACTGATAAAACCTGTTGCAATGCTAGCACCATAATTCTGGTGAAGATGCTGAGAGATGCCGCTGACAGCTTTTTACTGTGTTAGGTGGTACACTGAGAAAAGAAAATAGGACAGAATTTTAGGCAGATTGTAGTTTAAGTAGTCGTGAGCACACCTCAGCAGAGATAACGGCGTTACCTTGAGTCGATGTACAGGAAGGGAGGAAAATGGTGCGACATTGGGGAAAACAAAGACAATCAGGGCTTTCTTCTTGAGCAGCTGCAGCCAGTTCCACTAATGGAAGTGCAAGAGCAGAAACTGGCAGCACAAGGTATGCGTTCGTTTTTACAGATGGCAACGCAGACAAGTTGGTAATTGAGAAGGAAGTCGTGTACGTGAGCTGTTTGACGGGGGACAGCCCATTACAGTACTTTCCTGTGTAATTGACTCGGAGACAGAATTTCTATTCCTCTTGAATAGGTTTCAGTTGTTGCAAAATTACATCATTATTGTGTGGGAAATGCAGGTTTCCAGGTTGCTTTTTTTTTTTTTTCTTCCCTGGCTATTGGTGTTAATAAAACTTTAAAAATTAATTTTTGGGCTGCCTCCGTGGAGGTCTGTGCTGTACTGCTGGTAACTGGTGGCAAAATACAGCAGAAGCAGGATCATATCATAGTGCGATGCCTATTTTTTAAGGCACTGGCAGAGATCTAAGGATGATCAACTTGTGCAAATTGAAGGATAAGACCTCAAAAATAGATATGTGTGTAGTAGAAGGTAGCTGGAGGAAACCACTTTCTAAAAAGATCATATTTTGTATAGAACGATTAAGTAAATACTCAACTGTTTGCAGAGCAGACTAATACATAGTTCCAGTGAAAATATGCCTCAGTGTTCAATACAAAAGCCTCATTCCATAAATATGTGTATGTGTATTTATTGATTCCATGTATGCATTTGGCCCAGAGAAGATCACATATATTTTTAACACACAGTGTTTAAAAATGAAGCGCCACGGACTGTGGCAAGGAAGTCTAACCTGCAGGAAAAGTTTTGCTTCGTGTTTCTGCCACTGCAGATCTTGAGGGGAGAGTCTGTGAAATTGCCTTCCACCCCTGCTTGGATGAACTAGGAGACACACCACACACTAGATAATTTTCGCAGATAAATGCTCAAATGAACGAAAATTAATAATTCATTGTGAAGCATATTGGGATCGTTTATGTGATGCCATAGTTGCGTGTGGCTCTTAACGGATGATTAAAACAATGGCAAATTCCTGCCTGCGGAGCTCAGGCTCTGGCTGGAGGTGGGTGTCGGAACGTGGTTCCCTTCCAGCGCAGTGGCAAAGGCTGGGTCAGCTCCAGCACGGGGGAGGAAATCAAAGTAAGAAGGTGACAGCTGTATTTTTCTTAATCGTTTATTTTGATCAACCGGTGTTTTACTTTGTCATCAGTCATCACATTGTAAGCTAGTATCTTAGTAAATTCTCCTTGCTCAGTGAGACACAAAGGGGTTGTAGTTCGCTGCCTGGTTTTTTTGGGGTGGGTTGTGGGGTTTTTTGAGCAGTGAAGTGCCGCTGTCTCTAAGGTCGTTTCACAGAATGAGAGGAAATGCTGTGAGTGTTGGGACAGAATCTACTCATCTGCATTTTTGCTGATGATAAAAAATAATTGCCGTTTACACGCACATTAAAATATTTACTCTCCCTAAGGGATCAGGAGTAGATCTCTGTAAGGCTGCACTAGCAGTAATGTTTAATTTACTGTCTGGTTTCTTTTTTCCCCTCTCTAAACCTTCCCCCCCCCCCCATCCCACTCATTAAAAGTTTGTAATACAACGTATATAATAAAAAGATGCTGTCACAATAGAGCATTAAAAATCCTACTAAAATTTTTAGATGAATTAGGTGTGTGATATTAACTTCCCTTTTGACATTTTTACTTGCTTCCTACCTTGCCTTGCCTAACCTATCTTACGCACCTTTCAAATGCAGCTCTTTAATGTAATTGTTCTTGAAAATGTCTTAAATGAAGAGTTTGGATTTGACACATTAAATTGACGTCAAGAGGCATCTGTTAACTTATAGTTAAGGTTGAAAACAACTTCTTTATGTGTTTTGCTTTTTCTGACAACATGCTTTGGGGACGAAAATTTTCTGTGCCTGGTCTATTCCTGAAACCTGTCCAAGTTGTAAAGGGAAGAAAACCCAATTACTTTCTTTCTAATTTAGACATAGTTACAGCAAAAACAACTAAAATTTTAAAATGCAAAACTTTACGGGGACATAGTTGTGGCTGTTTTCATAGCTGAGAGAGAAAGAAGTTTTGATTAAACACATTCAATCTGAGTGCCTGTGCAGCCAAAAGAAATGAGGGCTGAAAGATTCTTTTCTCATCCTAAACAGAAGAAAGTAGCGCTTACTCCAACACCCAGATGCTGCCTTGCTGCCCAGATTCTAAACCGAGCCTCACCCAAACTCAGAGAACTAAATATCTCCTCTTGTAATCAGGTCAATACCTGGAAAAACCTAGCAGGTGTGAAACAAGATGCTCCTAAATATTCATGGCTGTGTAAATGCAACAAAGAGAGATGAAACCATGAGTGCATTGCACTATTTTTCTGAGCTGTGCAGCAGTAGCCCAACCATTACAGGTACAAGACCAGCTGCTTGCAACCGACCCTCTCCACAGCAGGTCACCTGGCTCATACTGAACCATGAGCAGGCAGATTTCATGCTGCCTCCCTTCTGGACCTCCTGTGTTGGCAGAGAGCATTTCGCCTGTTTTTTCTTTCATTGAGGCGTGTGTGTTGCAGTCCCCACCTTTGTTGTAGGAAATAGGACTGGCATATGCCTATTCCTTGGTAACATTTAGGATTTCTCTGCACCTCGTGTTCTGGAGCTGTGATTACATCGTGCTCTGTTTCTGGCAGAGTAAAAAAGCCAGAGATGGTCAAAAAATCCACTCAGGCTTCATCATATCGTCGTCTTGTGTTGGGGAAGTGAAAGTAATCAGCAAAAAAGCGAGTTTTGTTGTGTCCAAAACCAAGAGGGTGATGTAAGAAAAATGCTTGGCTGACGCTCATGGAGCCTATTTGAGTTTCTAAAAGCATCTTCTGGCAGAAATTTCGAAAACAGGATGTATTTGGCACTCACAGAGTGTCAGGCACTGTTGCTTAGTCTAGCTAGCTAAAAAGCCGCAGTTCCTGAGCAGTGTTTTTGGCTGTGCTTTTACAGGATAGATTTTGCTGCTTGAAGTTCCATTGAAATAACTGAAAGTTTGGTACATTTTATAATAATTTTGTAAAACCAAGGAGTGTAATGACACTTCTACATGGCTGTGAAGTTTGCAGTGATGTAAATTGTAGTAATCTTTTTTTTCTCCTAAAAACCAAGCGCCTGATCCTGCCAAGATGCTGAGTGAATTACCTGTCAGGGTATTCAGCGTTCTTTCATTGCTATAGCAGGGAGCACTAGCATTAATTTCCTTGTTTCAGTGGAATAGTGGTAACTGGTAAAAATGGTTTAAGGAGTTAAAAAAAAATTAAAAAATAGTCATTCGGGCTTGACAATGTGTAGACCAAGTTTCAGACTTGTTCGATTTGAAACGGTCAAGATATGAAACCATAAAAAATGTGAGCAAATACTCTGCATATCAAGGGCTGTTATGCAATTACATGCTTTCAGCATGGTTCTTACTGAGGGAAAACAGTTAGTAGAGAGATCTACAGAGCATGTTTGGTGAATAATTACAAACTTTCATAGCTTAGCTACATAAGAATAATAATCCACTTGTTGCCTTGCTACTACAAAACACTAAAATGTGTGCATGCTTGTTTTCCCTAGAGCAAAGCCACTATGACTGTAGATTTGTTAGAAAGTTATCTGAAAAACTTGAAATCCCCTCTGCCCCCCAACCCCTCAGTTTTGGACAGACTCCAAATTATAAACAGCTGAACTGATTTAAATAAAGTTTTCAGTACCAAAAAAGAAAAGAAAAAAAAAATTACATCTGGGCTGACAAAAACATGGGCCAAGTTTCAGCCCAATGTGATTTGAGACAACTGTGAAATTAAATGCCTAGGAACTGGAATGGAAATAGAGACAGGCTCTCCACTGCACTCACTGGCCTCTTCAGGATTTGAGATTGTAATGTAGTGTTTATAAGGCTCCAGGTGATTAAAGCTTGACTTAATAGATACATATTTTAGTTATTTAGACTTTTTTGGCTTATTTTTCCGAGGATGTACAGAAAACAGTTCATGGATGACTCCAGTTGGTTCTAGTGGTATTGATTGCCAACTAAAACTTGTTTATCCGTGGCTCAGACCATCTCATGACTAGTTCTGTTGACTTACCTTTTCTGGGCTGATCTTAAAAGATTATTTTACTATGGTACATGTTCACATTTGAAAAAGAGCAGGAGGCTCTATAACATACTTCTTGAAAATACTGGCTAGGGTGGTGCTTAGCAGAGCATTTAAGCATGTGAATGGGTTTTATGGAGGCTGTGGGAGATAAGCTGCTGCACAGACCTTGATGAATTGGAGCTCAGAAGTATGTTCCTTTGCAAGACTACCTGGAAAACCAGCAATATTGGCCATTGTTATTATTGACTAGTACAAACTCCGTGTAAAACCAGACAAACTCATTCAGAAGACATATCATCACTGACAGTGGAAATACCATCATTAATGAAAATTTAGCACAAAAAAAAAAATCTGTTGGCCAGTAACTTTTATAAAACTTGGTATATGGGAAGAAAAGGCTTTTGAAAGTTGTTTGGTTGAGGTTTTTATAAGAAACTATTGCTTTAAGAGAGGAGGACTACAGAAATTACAGACTTTTGAAAACAGCCTCCATTTTTTTTTGCAGGCAAAGTTTCTCAGATGTATTTTGATAAGCAGGTCCGGTCCGTTCCATGGTTAGCGTGATCTAAGAATCAAGAATATTTAGTCCAGTTCTGCCACAGTCCTGTTGGACCCTAGGAAATCCATTCTAAACTTGTATGCCACAACTGTAAAAAGCTGTTTCATAACCAAAAAGCTCAACAAATAATTACTCCATGTAAGCGATGTTGGAACACTTTTGTAGCAGAACAATCATTGGTGATTAGCAGAATGATCATTGGTGATTATCCTGTAAGGTCATTAAATAGTCCAGAAACAAGAGAAGGTAAAAGAAAGATGCAATGCAACTGTTGGAGCAGCTATTTGTGTTAACTTTAGGGAAGGATGTTTAGCTTGAGTACTTTGAAACTTTAAACAGTAAAATAGCTTGTAAGTAAGCACAGGTGTGGGTTTTTTGATGCATATAGCTACTGCCAGGTATTTTGTAGATTGTTGTCAGCTGTAGTCCTTGTATTATCTCATCGCAAATAATGTCCAGTTTGAATCATCTCTTTCTTAAAAAGAAAAAAATAGTTCCCTTTGTCAATGTTCCATAGTATTCAGTGAAGAGTTTTCAGTGTTATTCTCACACGGTTCAGGTGTGTGCAATTGTAGCCTATATACTAGATGCCTCTCTATATCTTAAAAGTCTTCTATGACTTCATAGAGCACATTTCCCAAACTCAAGGAACACAACCAGAAATGAAAGGGCATTGAGGTCCTTGTGTGAGTGCAGAGGAGGGCAACCAGACTGGTGAAGGGGCTGGAGGGCAGATCCTATGAGGAGCGGCTGAGGGAGCTGGGGATGTTTAGCCTGGAGAAGAGGAGGCTGAGGGGAGACCTTATCACCACCTACAACTACCTGAAGGGAGGTTGTAGAGAGGTCGGCAATGGTCTCTTCAGCCAGGTGACAGGTGAAAGGACAAGGGGAAATGGCATGAAACTGCACCAGGGCAGTTTTAGATTGGATATTAGAAAAAAAATTTTTACTGAAAGAGTTGTCAGGGCCTGGAACAGGCTGCCCAGGGAGGTGGTTGAGTCACCTTCCCTGGATGTGTTTAAAAAAAGGGTTGATGAGGTATTTAGGGATATGGTTTAGCTTAGGATGGGAATGGTTGGACTTGATGGTCTTAAAGGTCTTTTCCAACCTTATGATTCTGTGATTCTATGAAAGACTCAGATTAAGACTCCAGTTTGTTAATGCAATCCACCAAGAAGCCATAGGCCACCAGACAAAAAGTGGGAATGGAAAGGAACAGTTCTGTGGTTGTATCTGAACCCTGGCCATATACAGGCATTTCCACTTGGAAACTTACTGCCCTTTAAGAGGACCAAATTTGGGTTAGTTTAGTGAAGCTTTACTGTACTCTTAAGGAGAATATTTCAGCAGCCAGGTGAAGTCGTGCAAGGATATACAACCATAAATGAACGGAGAGCTTCAGTTTACCTGGGGACAAGTGCATCTTCATAGCGAGCTGCATCTCCTGTATGCTACTGGTTGGATGTTTGCTGAAGGATATCAACTACCATTTAGTTCTCCCCCTAGTCAGATTGAGGAAAAAGGTAGTGTATTACTGCTTCTGATTTAAGAGTCAAAGTACAGGATGATTTAAGGGGGTGAGAAAGAGATTATCTTGACGACAATCTTGATTTTATTGTATCACCTTAACGTAGCACAACCTGCGGTACTAATGAAATTGTGTTCTTGGTTTAAAAGGGCAATTGTTAGCCTGACTTTGTGCTCACTAAAAACATTTCCCCAATCTTGTTAAATTATTGCACTCATTTCAGAGTTTTATGGCTGTGCAGCTTACCAGCCCTCGTTTCTTTACGTTTCATTCATTTTCCTTGTATTGATGATTAATGGAGGATGTCGAACGTTAGAGTGAGCAGGCATCAGCAAATGCAAGATCATAATTAGTTTAGCTGACGAGGGCCTCTGATAGCACTTGCATCTGGATGGAAAAATTACCCTATAGGGAACTGGCTGCTCACCAGGTCTTTTTAGTGATACATTGTGAAACACCCGATGAATCAAATGCCCTTTCAATGCCAAGAAAGTGTTCCAGTCTTGAAGCCAAAATTATGTCTGCAGAAAGCTTTCCATTTGAAATGTATCAGAGTACAATTATAACCATTGTATTTTTTTGGCATGAACACCGGTCTTCTACAGTATGGACTAAAGTTAAATAAATTACTTAAATTTTATGAATCTCTGAAATTTTGACTTATAGTGTTAGTAATTTTTAATTTATAATAAAATTAGTTTTCACCCAGGCTGTTTTTTCCCTGTACTCACCCATTCTTATCTTAGATGATGAAGGTTTCTTATTGATTTTTTTTTCCTTGCTAAAAGGGTTGAAATTCAGATTTTCTTTTCAACAAAAGAATTCCATTTCCTTCTTATTAGTATTTGTGCCCACAAACACAGCCTGACTTTTGTTTAAATGAGAAGTTTAATGAAATCATTACTCCGTAGAAAGAATATAATGAGCAATACTCATAAACGTGTCTACTTTTAAATATTCCTGGATCATCATGAAAGCTGATGAATGCACAGCTCAGCCTGGTTAAAAATCAATTTGTGTTTAGGAAAGTTGCACCATGGCTTACTTTGCCCGAATAAAATAAAATAAATAAATCTATCCATTGATGAAACTGTGTTTTCTGGGGTTTTGGGAGAAGTTCAAAAGAGGTCTCATTAAGAATACTGTACTTTTGTTTGTCAGAGGTTACTCGTTGTTCTTAGCGGGCTGTGGGAAATATATGGGAGCTTATACTAATGTCAGAAGTGGGAAAGGCAGGAAGTGAATATCACGTATTCAAGTAACGAAGCATAATCTCTGTTAAAGGATTTAGTGCGATATAGATACAAACTGTAATTAATTAAAGTGGTGGTGTTTCAGAATTCTTGCTAGCAATCACACTTTAAAATCGGGCAAACTAAAAAGAAGTAATCTGTTGTGAAATGCAATGAACAACCCAGGAGGAGTTTACAGAATGTTCTCCGTCAGCTTCCAGAGGGGTTTTTCAGAATTTGCTGTTTAGAAACCATCATTAAATGCACAAAACCTGAAGTTCAAAAAGTTAAAGCTGTTATTCTGAAAAGGCTTTGGTGTTTCACACACCTCATCCATCACTCTAGGGTTAATTATAATGAAAATCAGTGGTGCCTATTAAGCACAATTGAACCTGACCTCATTATGGGCAGTGTGGTTTTATACTGTCATTGTTGCCAGTCTAGAGACAAAACTCCTGTGTTGATTTGTCCTAACTCCGCAGCTCATGTGACTCACCTCTGACCTGTTTTTTTTTCTGTGTGTTTTTTGTTTTGTTTTTTTTTTTTTCTTCTTCTTCTTCCTCATTTCAGAGACGTAGAGGCTCGGGTGTTTTTTGTGCCAATTGCCTGACCACAAAGACCTCTCTCTGGCGAAAGAATGCAAATGGTGGATATGTATGCAATGCGTGTGGCCTCTACCAGAAGCTTCACTCGGTAGGAAGAACTTACTGGTTTGTTCAGAAAAAAAAAAGGGGGGGGGGAGGGAGGTTATATAGCTAAGCTGGGCAGCTGTGGTCTTGTCTGGTTGTGTGATTAGTACCACTCCCTGGCCTGCAGTTAATTTCCTAACAGGGTTTTGCAGTATGGTCACTTTGGGATCAGATGTGATTCATTATGAAACAGGCTGGGATGCTGTGGGTAGACATGTTTGAGATCACCAGTGATGCATTTAATTATTTTGATACAAAGTAAGAGGAAAATTATTTCTTTTCTGGGAATTCCATTTAAAGGCATACAATATGTTGTGATGAAAGCTCTCTAAATTCAAGAGCCCCTATGTTCATAATAACAACAAAAAAAAGAAATTCTTAAAGTTAGACATCACATCTGTATAAAAAAATGTCCCTTGCTGTTTTTTTTGTTTTCTCTCACTTCTCTTCCCCCCCATTATTCCTGACAGTAAATTTCCTGGAGATATGGGGAGGTGGGTTTTTTGTCGTTTTTTTTCCTACAGTTCCTATAGTCTCCTGGAGGATTCTGAAATAATTCAACAAGAAGCTTCTCACTTGATGGTTGGTATTCATCACTTGGAGAGGGGAAGGTTCACCATCACTCAGGATCAGACAGGGAATAAGTAATAATCATGAACTGTCTATATTGCTTTTCATCTTATTGACACTTGGCTTGATCCTGAAAGATGTTGAATGCTCTGGTCCAGGTCCAGGAAAACCATACTTAAGTGTTTCCTCGGATCAATGCCAAAATGCTCAGAATCTTTTAGGTTAAGACTCACTAGTTAACTATCATCCATGCTATCTGTAATAGAGGCACATGGGAGAGTCAGGTGACTGGAATTTTACTCTAATTAATTAACTTTTACATCATGATCATGAAGTTAAAAAGTATTATTTTTCATTGAATAGAAACTGAGGCAGTCTTTGGGAGTTTGCCAAGGCAACACAACAATTTAGGCCTAGAGCCCAAATCAGAAATCTGTGTTGTGACTGAGAGTGTATATTTTTAAAAACGTTTTTCAGAAATTCCATTAAAAAAAAAAACCCCACTCATGATACTATTTCAAATGCATTAAGACTCCCAAGTGTCTATGCCTATTTCTCTTTACATTTGAGGCATAAGCATCTAAATCAATTAGTAGCTTCTGTGAATTTTGTCCCTGGTCCTGTGTACAGGCCATATAACAATCCTGTTTACTCAAGATCCTGTTCGGCCCACTTAATAAAAAAGATTCCAGTTTTTGAAAGCAGCAAGACTATCACCAGCCCAAAGGTTATCTGTGTTTGCCATGTGCTGCCGTTCTGAGGTCAGTAACAATTTTAAGCATCAGAACATCCCAGACAGTCATAACAGCATCTGAGTGGGAGAAGATGGACTTAATGCATCTGGGCAGCATCTTGGCTGAATCTTGCTGAAATTATCATCTTCCTGGAGATCTCTCGAAGTTTTAGCTATATATCATCTGATTTACAGAAATCAATCAGTGATAAGCATACAGAAAGATTTTAAAGAGAGCAGTTTGGTGTTTTAAAGTTAACTTGATGATGTTTGAGTTCATTACTTGTAGGACTTCTTTTCACAGCCTCCATGTTTCCTTTTTTAAATACGTTTTTCTAAACTATAGTATTGGACATTACCATGATCATTGGTATAACTTACCGAACAGATAATGGCTACAAGAACCAGTTTTGAGTCCAAACACCCAGCACAGTTAATTCTTACGAAGGAGTGGGAACAAACTAGTGTGCTTCCAACGATAATAATTAGCAGCACAATGTCAACCTTTATTTTATGCATATGGAAAGCAAGAAGCTGACACTATCTTTTAGCTCCACTGTTCAGGCATTGCAATGAGCTGTCATTGAGTGGACATTTGACATTAATATTTTCAATTGAACTTTGACCAAACGAACGCAAAGAGTTTAATTAATCCTCCTTTCTGCTGTGGTGCGATAGCAACTCCATTGTAAGTTAGAGTCTGAAATAATCAAACAAATCTCTCCTTTGGACACCTTTTGAGACACTCCCATGCAAAGGAATGTTCTTTAGACTGACACCAGAAAGGTGAGAGTCTCTTTTATCTGGCTGCCTGTCTGTTCTTCATGAAAAATTAAAGTAATGGTCAGCTCTGTTTTAGAATTAAGGAGTTGGATGATGCAGTTACTAGGTAAAGGTCTGAAACTATAAAAAGCCAAGGAGATGGAACTGTTCCCTCCTGTGGGCCACCCCGTCAAACTAAATTGTTCTGCACAGCCCAGTAAAATATGCCTATAGCAGGTTTGCACATTGCATAGCTTCCTTTCGTTTGGATTATCACTACTTAGAACTACTGCCCTCATTACCTCCAGAATATGTATAATACATTTATCTCTAAGGTCCCTTTTTCAGTTGTGTTTAATAAGAAAAATCTATGGTCTGTCAGATACTACTAGGTAGTAGTGAGTGACAAATGTTAACATGGTAGTGATTTCTTCTATAAGTCACATTTCCATTTCTATGACACCCTTGAATAATTTTTCAACGTATTTTCAAAAATATTCAATCTGTCTAGGGTCATTTGCATGTAAATTGCCATTTTTCCACATTTCTCTCCTCTAAGGCAGACAACTGTGTTAAGAAATGTGTAATAATATTCCAATGGTCAATTATTAAAATAGTTTTAGAGAAAAAAATGCTTCCCGTTCACTGCAAACATAAATACGGTATTTACATTTGCTGACAGAGAAAGATACATATCCCTTGTCTCCCCAGAATCACAAACTTGACATATTGCAGTCCTGTTTCTGATATTTTTTTAATAACTCTAAGTCGGTTAAGGAAGGAACATGAGATTTTCTTCCATAGTGACTCCTTGACAACCTCTTCAGACCACTTCAATGAGGAGTTACAGCATATTATTCTAGGATTAGACATACGTGATCATCTAGTGGAGAGATCACCTCAGCTCCAGATGATGTCCAAGAAGCGTAATCATAATAATCTACTGATCTTTTTGTTGAATTTTGGAATTGTTTTTAAAGTTGCTCATACATTTTGGGTAGGGAGATTACCAATTGATACAGAGATGGCAAAAAACTCTGTGTGATCACTCTCAATATATTATGTATTGCATACAAGTAAGGGTCTGACACTGGGCATTTTAAAGTAAAATTCTGGTAATGTTTCCACTATTTTCTACGTTTATTGTCCCACTGACAGTCTAAAGACACCATAAAATTTTCTGTCTGCCTCCAAATGCAGGATATTGCAACCAAATACGGAATATTTCTATCTGCATCTTGCTACTATGAGTAAGAAAAGTGTGAGTAGCTTTACTCTGCCGATTAGTCTCTTACTCAGCTAAAGGCTAGACTGATGAATACAGTCATTTGCATGCTGAAGAATTTTTAAGTTGGCCTTTCAGCCTTTAATACCCAGTAGCACCTAACTTGGAAGAGCCTGAGCTACAAACAAGTGTGTGGGAATCCTTAACTGCAAGAACAAAGATGTTTCTTTTAACTCCTTCCAGGGTCAGACTTCATACCTGTGACATGAAGAGTAAGACTAAAAGTATTTCCAAACTAGTTAAAGGTTGTTTGGAAGCCGCATTAAAATGCTCTGTAGCGTATAAATTAGAAGTTTAATAAGAGCAATGTAAAGAACATTGTAAGATCTCACAGCATGTGTTACAATTGTCATAAAAAGGCAAGGAAATTACACTGAGCTGGTAATAAAGAATATATGCTTAGGCATTTGGATAAGCTACTGATTCTCCAAATATCTATAAACTTTATTTGCATGGAATGCACACAGATAATATTCAAATTTTATCTAAACATTGCTTTGCCTCAACTTAGATCTGTTTGAGGAGCCTAGTTCAAGGTGTCATTTTTCTACTAAGTTTAAATTTTGTATATTGAAATTTTAAATCAAACTGAATATTTCTTCTGATTTAGAGTTTTAATAGAAAGTAGAATCTTAACAAGTGGCTGCACTGCCTAAAATGTAGTGGGGCTAAACCACAACATGTTTTCAGCCATTCAGACAGAGCCAACCTCAGGGAAATAAATAGGTGTAAGAGGAGAGGAAGATGGCAAGTCAAGAGAGAAACTAAATCCCTACAAATAATAGAGCAATTGGTCTTCCAGCTCTGGATATTTTTATATTAATTCATAGTTCTGAATATATATAAATTATGTTACATCAAGGTACAAATTGTTTTGGGTGTTGACTGTAGACCAAAATTTAATCAATGTTAAAAAAGAAGATTTCCAAATAAACGTATAAGTGGAATACTGTGTGGGGCACTTTTCTGACCTCTAACCAAAATAGGATTATGTGTGCATTTGGATGAGACAAATGGCAGCAGCCAGCATGCCAAGCTGAATGACTTTAAGGTAGTTCTTGTTGTTTTAACATCTGCCCAGTAGAACAACACATACCGATGTTACAGCACCATCTTTCATTCACATACCATGGCCTTCCTGTGGAGGGGCCTTTCAAAGAGGCCTGGCTGCTGTCCTTCCTTATACTATTTTTTTTTCTTCATGCAGAAGCATTTTCGGTTCTCATCTAAATAGGCCACCTACCCTGAGTTGGTGTGGAGAAGTAGCAACTGGAAACAGAAGTCCTCATTTGGCTCTTGCCTCTGCCTCTTCCTTGATCTCTTTTTTCCTTACAGACCCTTTTCCCCCAACTTCAGGGGAAGCCTTCTCTCCATCATGACTTACTAGCGAAACATCAGTAACATTTAGAAGAAAACCAGTAGGGATAAAGGTTGGGGGGGAGTTACACAATTCTTGTCATACAGTGTGATTGATGTGCACAAACCTCCACCCAATACGGTGGTGGTGACATGATGCATAGAACACTAGTGCACAGGGCCATGCATCTCCCACCTCTCTCCCCTAGCTCTCAGCATCGTCTTTCAGCACATCTTCACAGATTTTTTCAGGAGTAAGGGGTAATAAATGCTTTGACAGCTTGGATACTTCATGCCTTTTTAAGTAAACAGGTATAGTATGTCTAAGGCAGTTGACTTAGCTTGATAAAACAAACCAATTCATAGTTTACTTTTAGGATGAGGGGCCAGGAACTAGCATTTGGGTTGAAATTTGGTCATTCCCATAAAACTAGTGTAATATATAATATAGCTCTTAACAAAAGAAATGATAAATTTGTGTGAGCGCTGCCTCGCAGGTTTGTTTAATATCTCTTTTCTTTTTTTCCCTTTTGTTCATTATGTGTATGTTCGATGCAGACTCCCAGGCCTTTAAACATCATTAAGCAGAACAATGGTGAGCAGATCATTAGGAGACGAACAAGAAAGCGCCTTAACCCGGAGGCACTTCAGGCTGAGCAGCTAAACAAACAGCAGAGGGGTAGCAGTGAGGAACAAGTCAATGGAAGCCCCTTAGAGAGGAGGTCAGAGGATCATTTACCTGAAGGTCATCAGAGAGAAATTCAGCTTCCCAGCCTCAGTAAATATGAGGCCCCAGGTTCATTGACTAAAAGCCATTCTGCTCAGCAGCCAATATTGGTCAGCCAAACTCTGGATATTCACAAAAGGATGCAACCTTTGCACATTCAGATAAAAAGTCCTCAGGAAAGTACTGGAGACCCAGGAAACAGTTCATCGATATCAGAAGGGAAAGGAAGCTCAGAGAGAGGCAGCCCGATAGAGAAATACATGAGACCTGCGAAACACGCAAACTATTCGCCACCTGGAAGCCCTATTGAAAAATACCAGTACCCACTTTTTGGACTTCCGTTTGTACACAATGACTTTCAGAGTGAAGCTGACTGGCTGAGATTCTGGAGTAAATATAAGCTGTCTGTTCCTGGGAATCCACACTACTTGAGTCATGTGCCTGGCCTACCAAATCCTTGCCAAAACTATGTGCCTTATCCCACCTTTAATCTGCCTCCTCATTTTTCAGCTGTCGGATCAGACAATGACATTCCTCTAGATTTGGCGATAAAGCATTCCAGACCTGGGCCAACTGCAAATGGTGCCTCCAAGGAAAAGAATAAGGCACCACCAAATGTAAAAAATGAAGGTCCCTTGAATGTAGTAAAAACAGAGAAAGTTGATAGAAGTACTCAAGATGAACTTTCTACCAAGTGTGCGCACTGTGGCATTGTCTTTCTGGATGAAGTGATGTATGCTTTGCATATGAGTTGCCATGGTGACAGTGGACCTTTCCAGTGCAGCATATGCCAGCATCTTTGCACGGACAAGTATGACTTCACAACTCACATCCAGAGGGGCCTACACAGGAACAATGCACAAGCTGAAAAGAATGGAAAACCTAAAGAGTAAACCTTAGCACTTAGCACAATTAAACAGAAATAGGTTTCCTTGATGGGAATTCAATAGCTTGTAATGTCTTGTGAAGACCTATAAAGCACTTCATATAGAGAGCATGCCTTATCCAATATTAAATCCCTTGTTGTTTTTTTTCTTTTTCTTCATTTTTTTCCTTTTTTTTTTTCCTTTTAAATGAGTGGGTTACCAAGAAAAAAAAAAAAAAAAACAACACACAAAACAAACAGTTGGATGGTGGCCAGGAGGGGGAGAAGATAAGTGAATGGGACACGGCCCACCAAAGCTAGCCAGAATGCAGTGAGTCATGGCGAATAACCTTGAGAAAAATTCACCGGACAATTAATACCTTTGCTATTGTGTAAGAGACATAACTGGCAAGAGTGCAAAGATGTGTATATGTATATACTGCTGCAGGGGTATAGTGAACATATGCACATTGTATATAAGAACTAGACTTGTTAAATATACAAATGTTAAAAGGTCATTTCTTTTCTTTAATTTGGGCTAATTTCTGCCCTGCAACATGCCTTAGGATCACTTTGTCCTCAAAGCTTTGGCAGCAATTTCATCTAGATGTTTCTCAGACTCAGCTGATTTTTAGCTACCATTTTATCACTACATTCTTTCTGGCACACGTTAGTCTAGGAAAACCATTTTGTGCAAGTGAAGTCTCTAATACAGAAGCCACACTCTGGGTTTAATTTGCATAGAACAAGGTAACCTGCTGTATTTTATTTTAACATATTTTTAATATATTACATTTCTAAACCTTGAAGTCTAAGGTTACTTCTCCACAGGCTTAACATTGCTATACATACCAGTCAATCCCTTCAGTAGACTTATACCAGCTTTTGCTAAGTAGCATTAAATGTCTTCGTAGTACTTTTTAATACTTAAAGCTTTGTAAAAACTATCCATGAAGGGAAAGCTCCTCAGCATAACTGCTCAGGGAAATAGGGCTAAATAACTAAATATTAAATAATTGGTTAAAGGTGCTGTTAGACGAGCCTCCATGCTTGCTACAAGGGTGTACAAGAACTGACTTTAATCATTTTCATTATAGTGTCCCAACCAGTAGTTTATTATTTTGCCACAGGGATGTAGAAGATATTACAAGCTACTGGATGCACTGTCAGATTAACTTATTTCATTAAAGAAGTTGGGAGAACAAATAGAAAAAAACCTTATTTTTCTAGTAAATATTAATGTATTACATTTCAAATAATGGTGCCTGACATATTGAATAATTATTTTCTACAGTGTACGTATGCAACAAAGATATTCCATCATGCATTAGAGTCAGTTCTGGCTCTGCCTCGCTGTTTACATTTGCAAATGTAGCAAACAAGGTAATGAAGCAACTATTTCTATTGCAGTAGGTATCTTTTTTTCTGTGTGTGTGCATTAAAGTTGTAAACGATAACATGAAATGAATGAAATTTGTTGATATTAATGGTATGGAAAAACAAGAAGGAAATGAAAATATTTTTATGCCTACTTAGGAAAAAAAGGGTAGCACTATTCATTCCAAGTACTTTTGTATTCTTAAGCTCTTAACTCACATTGTTATGCTTAAAATGATAAACATATATCCTCTTTTTATTGCTTTGTCTGTGTTTCAGAAGAAACATTTCAGAAATTATTTTGATAAGTGCTGTTTGACGATGCAGCACTGATGTTTTATTGCATTCTGTAGTAGCATTGCACTCCATTTTTACAATATTATGCAGTTGCTTTTTCGTTTTGTTTGGGTTTGTTTCTTTTTCGCAGTGCAGGGTCTTAGTTCCTTATGGTTGGATGGCAGGTGTAGCTCAACTGGTTCATGAATGTTGCAGCGAATGAAGTTTAAAATGTCTTTCTGATATTATGTTGTCTTTTATTTCTCCATTCATGCATTTTATTTTTTAAAATGTTCTATAAAAATATCTCTGGACTAAGTCCTCACTTGAGATTATATGTAAAGGGTCCTATTCTGATCTCACTTACATGCCGCCTTTCTCAGATTTTCATGTAATTGAAACTAAAGCATCATAAACCGAAAAAGTTCTTGTATTTAACTTACCTGAATCTCACCACTCTCCCTTCTAGAATTTGGTGCACTTATCAGATACTTAGCCAGATAGACAGGGAGGTGGAAGATCAAAGGAGAGGTGATAGGAAATGGCTTATAGGGGTTGGCAAAAGGAAAACCAGGGAGGAGCTGGCCTAAAGGTTCAGCACTTTGATAGTCGTTGGGAAAATAACGTGCCTAAAGCAGCCGGTATAGAACATCACCATGCATGAGAAGCACTTACACAGTTGATCACCAGAGGTCTTGCTGACCTTGGCAGTATTTTAGGTGTTACATTTTCACACAGATGAAACCTTATTGCACAGTTTCTCTGACTTGTTAGGCACAGACAGGCTATTGTTCAGCGTTAGGCTTGCATTCCTTCCTGCTCCACCCACTGCTTCTGTACTGGTGAGCAGCATATGGAAAATCCCACTCAATCTGTTCACAGTTGAGTTCTATAGCCCTTCAATAGCGTTCTAGGTTAGCAAAGGATATTGGGCCACATTCTTCTTCTTCTATTTTTTAGATGAATCTCCTGCTTGATACCAGTGCCGGACAACGTCTGGTTATGTTTTTACTATTGTTCTCCAATAATAAGTTCTGACTTGGTTTTTGTGGATTTATTTTTGTGGGGGTTTGTTTGTTTCCTTTTTTTTTCTTTGGGGACTGAAATAGATTGCCCTCGTTTTGTTATGTCGGGGTCCAGTGCGTGTCCTTTTCAGCTTTTCCAAGAAACATATTAGACTCACTAAGCAGTGATTTTTATCGTCTTCAGAGGTAGCTGCCTGCCGGTTATCAGTAGTTACTGGTTTGACTTACTTTTTCTAAGACCTACCAGTTCCTGTGGCTTCTTCATTGGTGGAAGCTGCATCTTCATGGCAAAATATTTTTCGGGGGGACATGCGCATTGTAAGACTTGAGCATCACCCTGTACTTCGTGACACCTCTTGCTAAACTCAGAAGCAGAGGCCAATAACAGGAAATACACATATATCAGGGTTTGGGGATGAGGAGAAATGAAATCTTATGAGTGCAAAGAACAAGACAGATTCTTGAATATTAAGATTGCACACCTAGATGGTGCAAATAAAATTTGAAAAAAAAGTTAATTGTTCTTGCCATGACATGTTGAGATGTTCTAAGATTTCTGCTTTGTAAGAAATGGGATATTGCCATAGCCTGTTCTCTTTGATTGGGGTGGGGGGAGCACCACTTTGTTTCCTAGCAAAAAAGGTGACTCCATCCCTCTTCCAGAGCCCCTCAGAATGGATATTAGTCAAAAGAAAAATAAGCCCTGACATTGAAAAGAATAACCTTTTTTAATAACTCTCAGGTGGAAACCACTGTTAGCACACACAAGTAATTACTGCACCCACTGCTTTTTGATCAGCTTGCAGCACTAAAAATTGAACTTTAAAAGAATCATTCTTTGCTCTCAATTTGCTAGTGTCTTTGAGGTGTCGTACTTCTCTTACTAAGAAAAGGTAGTTTGTGATCTTAAAGTGTATCTCAAGTTGGACCACAAAATAAGTACATGGTTCAAAACCACAGGACTTGTGGTGCCTGTCGTTAATCAGATCACAGAACAGGCACAACATTTCTATTAACATTCAGTCATGCAGGATCTTCTGCAAACCAGGCTGTCTTTATCACTTCATGGCTGATGCCCTGTACATTAGTGCAGCAGGAGACAAAGATTTTTCCAGAGCACTGTTTGCATTCAGGTGCTTGGAGTGCTTTCCAAAGGAAGTCCTGCACCTAATTGCTGCTGCGCTGGTGAAACTCCCCCCTTAATATCCAGAAAGGGGGAGGCATGCTAGATACTTGTATCTCAGTTTTGCCTAAAAAACACACTGTTGCACATCATGACAGTTCTAGAGAGAGAAAACAGACCTCTCAGAGCAGAGACCTGCTGTGGGTGTAAGAGATTATTTTTGCTGTTAGAGGGGCAGCAGGACAAACGCGACCGATGCTAATTGCAGTGCTGAAATGCAGTGGTTGTGCAGTGTGGAGACCTGATTTGGCAGCTGTAGACTAGTACTCAGTTCAGGGGTGGACATTCAAGTCCATCTTCGGACTGGACAGTGTTGCTTTGTAGTCATAACTACTTGCTTTATGTGCTAAAGTTGTTGTCTACCATCTGCTTTTTGCCCAGGATGTCTAAATATATTCCCGTTCTTGCTCCTGTATTGATTTTTCTTGGCTAACTTAACATGCTAATTCCTAATACTGGTCAGGAAAAGCCAAAGAGATTAGAAGTTCACGTCTGTTCAGCCAGAGGGGTAGATACGTTTCCTTCTGCTTCTGTGGAGACAGTTATGCTTGGCAAAGAACAGCAAGCAATTTGTCAGCATATCCCAAATGTGATAGATAAGTGAGAAATCCCTTCTTAGCTTTTCTATAAAGTTAAGATGGCCCAAGTGGAATTATTTACATAAATTTCTCACCCCAGAATAGGATTCTTCCGTACCCTCTTCCTCACAGTTTGACTTCATTCAGCCAGCTCTGGAAAGCTGGCAGTTGGTGAGATGCTACCTATATAGTAGTCACATATACCCCGATATGCCTCTCTTTAGGGGATAAAGAATATAATTTAATGAATGCCAGCCAGATAAATACCAGTTTCATTTTGAGTACACTTAGTAAAGTAAAATTCTTAGGATAAACATTGTAACAGCAACCACAGTTTTCTGTTCCCATCATTTTGGTCTCTGAGCTCTATGTAGAAGGAGAACAGGAGAAAAAGAAACATCTCAAAATGCCATTGTAAATTTAGCTTATAGAATATTCACCAGCAGGAAAAAAAAAAAAGGTAAAAAAAAAAAAAGTACTTCATAAAGAATGACTTCATGTTGCTAAAAACCACCATTAAACTTGTAGCCCTGATTTGACTTTAGAATGTTGGCTCTTAATGTTTTGTCCTTACAACACACGGATGTGTTTTTTGTTTGTTTTGTTTTGGGTTTTTGTTTTGTTTTGTTTTGTTTTTTGGTTTTCATAGTGCATGTTCATTTCTACTCACAAACATGTTCTTGGTGTATTTCTTATGCAAACAATCTTCAGGCAGCAAAGATGTCTGTTACATCTAAACTTGAATAATAAAGTTTTACCACCAGTTATAAATCAGATTCATGTCATTGTTTCTGGGGAGAACGCAGTGTCATAGTGTCACTACACCATTAATGGGGTTTGGGAGGAACACAGTCTGGATTTGAGCTGCTCTGAGAGCACGACAGAGCCTGACAGCATCTGTGAGTAATGGCTGGTGATTACGATTGAAAGGCAAAGGCAGAATTGCCCAAATGGCAAATGCATGAACAGGAAAGAGGCCCTTCAAAAACAGATTACTCCTGTGCAGTCTTTACATTAAGGACTCTGTATGTGATCCATAACTCCTTCAAATTAATGGCAGGATTTAGTGTGAAAGCCTGTTTCACTGGGGTTTGAACTTTTTTCAGTACTCCAGCAGCCTGGCATTACATAACTGACTTGATTCTGCTGTCCCAAGGCACCATAAATACTGGAATAATCTTGAGAAGTGCTCCTGGTGCCAGGGGATTACCTTGCACCCAAAATCCATGGTGGTCTTTAAATAATCCCTGATCCTCTGGAGCGTGGTTTCACATTTTGCCCGCAACTCAGCCAGGAAATCCTGCTCGCTCCCATCACACAGATTACTGACCCAATGGTGACTCAAGAACAGAGTGTACCACCTCCAACGTTGCCACCACCACTTCCTCCAGCAACCTTGGAGGTTTCCTCAGAGATCCCTAGTCGAAGCGCTGACCAAGTCAGCTCAGCTTGGCATTTCTGTTCGGATGAGCTCACAGCCCAGGGTGGTATGGCTCCCAGCCATCATTTCCATTATGCTGTAATTTCCTTTCTCCATAGGTTTTTGTCTCATCTCCATGGTTGAGAAACTGCTCTCTAATACAAAATGCTGTTTTAAAGTAATGCAAAATGTTAAAATCTATCTATAGAGCTATCTTTCTAGAGTTTAAGTTTTAAAACACCATGTCAGAAGTAACTGCCTCTTCAGTTCTTTCTCCCAGTGAATTCAGATGCAGATCCTATGCATTTCCACTCTGTCTTTCATTTCCCAAGATGAAGTAAAATAATAACGGTTGTTAAGAAAAGAAAAAAAAAAGCTTTCAAAGGCAGGGGAAAACAGTTTTGGAGACAAGAAGTTTATGCTTAATCATTACCCAATTTGAAAAAATGCTATATGCAGAAGCTAGTCAATATGCATTGTGTAACCTTGTGTGTATATATTTATATATACACATTCTATATATATACATGTAAAAATGTAAACTCCACATATAAAGAAATATACAGATATATGTACGTATATTTTTATAATATATATGTACAAAGTTAAATAAACATTTTCACCTGTTTTAAGAACATCTTTTGAGGATGACAAGATTTAATTTGAATTTATGTTCTTGCTATAAAACTATCCCTGACCAGTGCAGTCTGTCTTCGATCAGAATTTGAAACAGTGTTTAATATTGAACCTCTGTCTTTATATACTTATGTGAGCTCATAATTGCTGGAGCTGATGACCTCAGATTTTCCTTTGTGGTTCTACTATTTGTATAGCCTACTTACAGTGTTAATGCCTTCCTCTTATAACAGCAGCTCCACATGTAAGCAACTCATATAAGTGCACATTGACATTGTTATTGGGTCTTCATATGTGATTATAAAGTTTTAAAATGTGCCAAGAATCTGAGGACTTCTTGCTCTAGCAGCAGTGTCGATTATTTCCTATTTTTATTTTACTACTGCCATACCTTGACATAGGTCAGAACTCGTGTGCCAGGTACAGCCAGGCCCAGAATATAAAAAACAACCCATCTGCTGGTAGCAGGTCCTGATGCACATCAGAAAAGATTTTTAAATGCATAAAGTTTAAAATGAACTAATAGGAGTTGATGCAGAAGAAAATGGACAGAATGAGTAAGTAGAGTGCTTCATTCTGTACAAAGGGGAAGCAGGGTGCTTTCAACATTATACTTGTGGTAGAACAAACAGGATGGTTATTTTAAATCTTATTTATTTCTGAATCATGGAAAAGTAGCTTTCACTTTGACACTGTCTATATAAAACTGTGTTGGTGGTAGGGATACAAAAATCAACGAAATAGCATAATGTCAGAAAAGGTGTTTGGTTTATGTGTCTGTACTGGAAGTTTAACTGTGATGGGCAATTACGCTGGACAGTTAGGACAGCTAAAACCTGATGGAGGTAGAGTTTTACTGACACCAGCTTCCCTTGATTTCCCTGAAGAGTCTGACTAATCCTTGTGTGCAGAACAACAACAGTATCAGTGGGTCCTTTCTGTAAATGGAAGTGTCTCCTGCACATCCAAAGGAATAGAAGTGTCTTTCACACGTTGTGGTTACAATGTCAGTGGAAGTGTCTGATTCATTTCCAAAGGCTGCTGTGGAATTGACAGCTTAATGGTGGGATTGATACGGTGACAGTTCTGTCACCCAACTCTAAACAGCTCCATCAGCACTGATACAATGTCAGTAGAGTTGGCCAGAAAAGAAATGAGACCACTTAAGAGAATAGAAAATAAGTACACTAAACCCAAATTTTCTGTTACAACACTGTAAAGACAGCAGCTTAAATCTGCCACAGAAATACTGAGGTTAACGCTTTGTTTTGCAAAGGCAATACTATTGCTGTGGCCTTACTTCTGAGTGGAATAATTTATTTTATGATTTGTAGAACCAAAAGCAAAATCCCACAGAAAGCTAGCTCTCTTCTCACTGGGGCATACTTTTAAGAAAATAAAACAATAAGGCAGAGAACTGCGTATTTCCTCACCACTTATATTTGTTAAGAAAAAGTCCTGGGAAGCAAAATTTTAATCAAAGTAAAATGTTTTCCTTCCCACTAGAATCTGATAAAATGGGAAATAGATGTCAGAGTATAAAAGTATGAGATGTGGAAGCCTTTCAGAAATGTAAGGTGATTTCTCAAAGTTAATGTTCCCTAAGGGTGGCGTTTACATCGTGTACTTTGAACACCCAACTGTAAATACACATTATGACCCTGATCTTCCTACAGAGTCAGTCGAACATTTGGAGCAGAAGCCTATTAGATGCACACTCCCTCCCCCCGGCCCGAGAGGTCCAGGCTGGGTAATCTCCAGAGATGCCTTTAAGCCTAGATAATTTTGTGATCCTAAACAGTCACAAATGCAGTCAAGTTTCTCCCTTATGAGCATGGTATATAAAGCAAGGAGCAATTGGAGACAAAGGCCACAAAAATTGAAGCACATCTGTAGGTGGAAATGGTGGAGCATATCAAGAGTTATCTAATACTCAGGCCTTTGAGGCCATAGATGGATGCAAGTACAAAATACCCTCTGTTAAACACATGGCTATTAAGTAGAGCACAAAGGCTCTTCCATGTATTTACATTTCCATAATAACTCACTGCAATAAATCCCTGGTAATTATGCATTAACCTCTACAATTAAACCTAGGATGCTAGAGTGCTGAAGCACTGACATCACTATCATACTCATCGACATCACTCTTCGGCTAACTTCTACATTATCTATAAATCAAGCTGGGGGTACTCATAGGTATCAGATAATGACTGCAAGGTTCAGTAGCTAGAGTGATCCCTGGCACAGGGTGTCTGGAGCCAGCCACACACTTAAAACCAGGTGCCAGGCACCGCTGGAGAATTAGCGCAGAGGAGACCATTCCCAGCTCTTATGGGGATAGGCACAAATGGGTCTGTGATAATTATACCCATTCCCTTGGGGAGAGTTTTCCAGCAGGAAGCACCATGACCCCATAGGATATGGCATGAGCCACCTGCCATGCTGCTTCAGTACATGTGCATGTTTTTGGGGGCAGCAGGTTTGCAAGCAGAACTATGTGCCAGCATCCTTGCTTTTGTCAAAAAAGTAAATTTTCACTTTTACTTTTGCTATGGGGCACCTTAGAACTCTTAGAGTAAATGATTCGGATGCTACTTCTCCTTCTGGAAATAAAAAAAAATCCTAAACACATAAATGTATGAAACTATTGGAGTGTTCAGAGGAGGGCAATGAGGATCAGAAGGGTCTGGAGGGGAAGCTTTATGAGGACAGGCTGAAGTCCCTTGGTTGGTTCTGCCTGGAGAAGAAGATGCTGAGGGGACACCTCAAGGTCTATGGCTTCCTGATGAAGGGGGAGTGAAGAGGCAGGTGCTGATCTCTTCTCGTTGGCAACTAGTGATAGAACCCAAGAGAACGGCGTGAAGCTCTAACAGGGGAGGTTTAGGTTAGATATTAGGAAGAGGTTCTTTACTAAGATGGTGGTGGGGCACTGGAACAGGCTCCCCAGGGAAGTGGTCACATCACCGAGCTTGGCTGAGTTCAAGAAGCGTCTGGAGGATGCACTCAGTCCCATGCTCTGACCTGGCTGGCCTTGTGTGGAGCCAGGAGTTGGACTTGACGATCCATATGGTCCCTTCCAACTCAGGATATTCTATGATTCTGTGCCTCTATGAATGGCCTTGGCCGTTCCGGGTTTACTAACATTGTCATTGCCTCTGTTTACTCATTCATCTTAGCCAGTGACGGTGGCTGGGGCAGCTTCACCTGATTTTCAGTATCTTCAATGTGCTGTGTTTGATTAGGTAAACTTTAAAAACATACATAGACATCGATTTTAGGAAGGAGAAAATGTGTCCCGGTACTGGGTAGGGAGTGGCCTTATTATTATTTAAAGCAGCTGTATACAGAGCTACACAATATGTACATAATAGATAGCTGCACTTGGTCAAATAGATCATATTCCTATTTTCTGTTGTCATACATTATAAATTTTGTGGGCAAATCTTCAGCTTCTAGTAATACAAATAGACAATGATAATGAACATTCTCATGCTCGCAGTTTCATAGAACAGAACATGGCCACCCATTCCAAGCTGTTATAATTACCAACACTTCTGAAACAACACGGTTTTTCTTGCCCAGAAAAGGGCAAAGATTTTTTTTTTTTTAATACAAAATGCTTCAGTGCTGTTGTGAAAACTTCTGTTCTCAAAAAGAACTTGTTGCAACACTTTTTAGTGAGCCTTACTTAGGACTTCATAAATTTTATTTCAACTCCCATTCTAGGGGGATTTTGGGTTGACAGTAGAAAATCCTCCTCTGTGTCTATGTTCAACCTTTAAATGTGTATTCTTGCTGATTCTTTCAGGGAAGTCACTCTAAAATCAAACCCTAAACCACCTTAACTATTTAGTACAAAAAATTTAGGTGCATTTTTTAAACAAATTATAGAACTCTTGTCTGCAAAAATGCCCTCAATCATTCTCTGACATCACCTACACATCTAAAGCCATAAATTGCCATGATTTTTTTTTGTCATGGTATTATAAAATTTCATCTCCTCCATGTACTAGACAGCTTTTTATGGGTAATATGCAATTAACTGTTCCACATAACTTGATTCAGATTAAGCAGAACAGAAAGTACCGGAGAAGATTAACTTACCTACAGAGGCCACCAAGTTTGCAGTTAAGTCAGCTGCCTCCATTTCCTGAAGAGACTGTGCTGCTGGTGAGGGGACATGGGATAACACAGGAGTACTGCCTGAATTGCTGGCACCCATAAAAGGGCAGGCTTTACCCTGAGTACAGTCTAAGACAATAAAGACATTGGCAGCAGAACCAGAAAGCCTAAATTTACCAGAAAGATAGGAACGTGAGGACTGGAAAAAAATATTAATTGGAGCAGGAGTAAAATGTGTGATTATATTTTTTAAAACCTTGACAAAAAATAACAGCGTGCAGATACGTACTTGAAGGTTAATTGCAACAAGTGCGTAAGAGTATTTTGTGGACAAGGACAGCAAAGTTCCAGGGACTTTGGGAAGTGTTGGATTTGACTGCTACTGCTCAGGACATTGCCTGATTGTTGGGAAAAGGCCTTGGAAAATACAGGGCCTCTACTGATCCTCTATCAAATGCCTGAGGCCACTATTTCAGGAACATTTCAAGCTGGAGATGTTGCCAACGCAGCAGTCCCTCTCCTGTCTGCCCCGCGCTGTTTTCTTCCTCCTACTGGCACAAGTATTTGTGTTTGCATGAGATGTAACAGACCAGGGAGCTAATTGGCTGTCTATAGACACCCCCAAAAATGCAACTTTCAACCCCCATTAATTCCTTGATCCAGTTTCCAGCACAGTGACAAAAACACCTGTGTCAGCGGTAAGTGTGTGGTGGTAAAATGAGCAGTCGGTGATGTGGAAAAAGGCTGTATGGGGTTTTTCTTGGCAGCTAATGTCAGTCTAAAGTGTTTAGAAACCTATAGTCTGGGGGGTTGTATGGTCCTGGTTTAGAGCAGATTCTCAGCTGTGCGTGAGCACTGAATTTTGTTGCTCAAGTTCTATATACAGGGTGGGGATGAGGGGCAAAACCTCAGCTGCAACACCCTGAAGACCCTGCTTTCCCTGTGCCAGCAGCTACCAGACAGATGCCCCCTTGTCCTCAGTAGCCATGGCTTAACTGTCCTTCATACCTACATCCAGTTTTCCTTTCAAGTCCTACTTTGCCCATGCCAGTAGAAAACCCAAACTGATTTTGTGCATTTCTAACATGGGTAATAGAAAGTTTATCTACATCTTGCTCTTCCTCCTAAATCACATTTCTGTATTTATTGCTACAGTGCCCTTGTACTCCATAAAGCTGCACACTGCAGACTCCTCAACAATGTAAACCACTATAGGTGAGATGACAAGGCAGTAAAGGGAACTGGAAGGGAAGAGTTTCAAGGGTTCTCTCTCCTTTCCCATGGTTATAAGGTAGACAGTTTGTAGATTATTTTTCCTTTGTTCCTTCTCTCTCCCTCCTAATGTCTCCTTTGATTCCACTCTGCCCTTACAGCTCATTTGCAGGCATTATTTGCCTGTACATAGCTAATTTTTCTTTGATAATGAAACAGTCACAAATATTCTCCCTGGCTTTGCCTTTGGAGCCACTGAAACATTTGATTTGGATTAAAGTTGCAGGCTGTCTTCAGTTCAGGGTACTCCTCTTCTCCTTGATACTTCTATAATAATGAATGCTAATTTAAAAAGACATGGTTCTTTGATTGCTCGTTAGAGACCTAAGACTGTGACTCTTCTACTGTTGATGCATCAGGCGACACCAGGAGATTGTGCAGGTGGAAGAGCTGCAGAGGGAGGGCAGTCAAAACTGAGCATCGTTCTGCATTTTGGCCTTTGAAATAAGAACACAAAGAGTTTGACAATAGCAAAGTGCCCAGCTTTATCCATGTTGTGGTGTAACACAAGAGGCAGCTAAAACAACCACACATCTGTTCACTCACTCCTAACCCCAGTGGGATGGGGTGAGAATTGAAAAAAGAAAAACTTGTTGGTTGAGGTAAAAGCAGTATAATAAGACAAAAAAGGGAGATGATGACGATGACAACGACAATGATGACGGTGATGTTACTAATAATAGCAATAAAAATGCAAAACAAGTGATGCACAGCAAAATGGCTCACCACCTACCGACAAATGCCTAGCTAGTTCCTGAGCTGTGGTGCTCCCTGGCCATGTCCCCACAACTATACACTGAGCATGACATCATCAGTATGGAATATACCTTTAGGCCACGTTGGATCAGCTCTCCTGGCTGTGCCCCCTCCCAGCTTGTTGTGCACCTCCAGCAGAGGTGCAGGGAAGCTGAAAAGTCCTACACTGTGTAGCAATAACCTAAATAGCAGTGTTATCAACATCATTTTCATACTAATTTTTAAACACAGCACAATACCAGCTACTAGGAAGAAAATTAACTCTATACCAGCCAATACCAGGAAAAACCACCCTCCCAAAGTTATTTGTCTCTGAGGGTTCCAGCTCCAAAATCTTTGAATCCCACTGGGTAGGGGATTAATCTAGGACAACCAAAACAGTTACTGTCCACGGCTGCACGTTAACACACACAGAGGTAACCTTTGCTACAGCTGGAGTAGATGGGTTGGATGTATTTTTACATCCTATCTGCCCCAGTTTATGACTCAGCACAACTCTGTAGAGCTTTACAGTACTGTGAAATGGGAAAGCTTGGGCACCCAAGGAGGCTATCAGCTCTCCCTGCTGAGAGCAAAGCAGGGCAAGGACTCAGGATGGGTGTGTGAGTCTGCAGCACTAACACGAACAGATCTGAGGATGCTGAATCTCCTTCATCCTCCTGCCAGGCATCTTCTGCTGCCTGTATTATCCACTCTCATCCTATAGACTCAACTATACCGCATCATTGCACAACTCCACCGACACCAGACTCCGGTTTGTGAACTACTTTCATTGAGTACAGAGGAGAGAAGGAAACAGGGGAACAGGGAGGAAGTGGGAAAAAATAAGAACTTGAGATCCTGAATACCAAAAAAAAACCCCAAACCCCACCGCTCTGTAGTAAATTTTAAAATTATAAGACTCCCTGAGGTTCCACTGAAAGCAGAGAAGCAGAAAGGAGTGAAGGAGCTACAGCCAAATATTGCAGATCTGTAGCACTAGTCTGTATATACTTTAAGCACATAGCCTTTAAAAATTAATATATTTTGAGACTCTACTTTAAAATAAATGACAGAATCTGCTTTTTCAACAGATTAAATGTTTCAGGCTTGTTTTTCTGAAAATTGGACCTCTTTTTAAGGTATCTTAAGTTGTGAGACCGAAACACATTGGAAATCTTGGCCTAAAATATTTTAAATAACTTCCATAATTAATATTATAAAGATTTGAAGACTGGATAAAGAAGACATACAGCAAACTCATGCTATTGTATCTGTGAGTTCATACCCATGAATCCTAAGGGCTGTGCAAGATGGATTTATCTGTTCACCTTCTTACAGAGAGAGAAACCAGAAGACCAATATACTGATTCCTGGGTCCTAATTTGGATTACAGGACTTTTGTGTTTAATTTATGAAAAGAAAATTTCTGAAGGCATTGCAAAACTTATTCAGTAGAAAGTTTTCAGAACCCCTTGAAATTTAGTTTTCCATAAAACATTCTGGGTGAGATATCTAACATTGGTTTTAACAGAGTTGAAAACCAATTTAGTCAATTAGAAAAGTACATGAAATTTAGGCTTGAAAAATATCAATACTTTAGCTAACATCTGGCAAACCTATAATTCCTTCCCCTCTGTTCACAAAATAAGGAAACTAACATGGTCTCATATTAATAGAGCTATTGCCTCACCAATATTGAGTTAAATTAATGTACCTGCAGAATTTGAGGATGTGGGGTTATTGCCTAGACACATAGAATAGCATACAGAAACCCGAGATGCAGTGGCAAACTTTAGGCCCAGATATATACCCAGCTAGAGAATGTCCCTCTTTCCCATTGCACTGCTGAGATGACAGAAATGGAATATTTAACACCTTGGGTTTTTTTAATCTCTCCAGAACCTTCCTACTTGCATTGACTGGATACCTGCTAGAGTCACAGTCTAGTCTTATTTTATTAACCCAAAGAACTGATGTCATTTAGTGAGTCAAGATAATTTCCTGTAGATTATATGTTTCCTTAGAGATTTCTTGGTTTAAGTATTGATTATTCTCAACCCTCTTTAATTCATAAAGCCTGGCCAGAGCGCAGCACAAGGGAAACAGGTCTGCCAATAATGGCCAAAGAGAAGTGTGCTAGACCACAAGCTTTTGCCAAAAAGCAGACAGAAATTAACAGTCCTCCCTTTCTTTTTTTTAACCTTGTTGTTCCCTCTGGAATTTACAATTTTCCGACTGGTTTCTCCTTTATACACATACTTTCCCTCTTGTTAGTTTAGAGATGGAACTAGTAGTTTTCCAGCCCTGCTAATGTACTCCTATCTTCAAACAGGCAGGATCTGAAGATTTGTCGTGAGAATACTGCTTAAACGTATTATTATATTAGTGAATAGTTACAAAAGCATCTTATTTTCTCATAATGTCTCAGCTGCCAGTATTGGAATGTATGTGGAATGGATACTGAACATGAAATTGTAAAGTTGTATGAAATTACTTAGATCAGCAGAAAGATTTTGCTTTTCATATGATGTTCCATTAGTCTAGATTTAATACAGGCAAACTTTTTGAGGTAAATCTGAATTCAGAGGTAAGGGCTAGATGAGTGCCTGTGTGTGTGTGTTAGTTCACGTACATGAATTCATTCAGTCATATTCACTTTAACATCTGCTAGAGCATCATTATTAGTCTCTAAATCTGAGTAGGTGCTATCAACTTCTTTATCCTGTCTCTTGTTTCTGTAGTCTTCCATTGAAAAATAGATTTTCCTTTTTATTATTTCTCCCTGCAGGTTATTAACAGTATTCGCTGAGTTTGGTGTCTCTAATATGTGAAGATTACCTAAAATGGAATAGACTGATCTTACAACCTAAATAACCTTGCTTTAGTTATTTTTTTTTCCATCATAGCTTTGCTAGCTACCAGAATTATGTATTAATGAAAGCACCTACAATTATCTATGCAAGTATTAATAATGTATCACCTGTCGCTAAGTTTTACAGTTTCTAAAAACTTTGGAGCACATTTTAGTTTAAACTGAAATTATCTAAACCAGTAAGAAAATTAAACTTATATGCAACTGCTTGACTTTTTGCTCAGTGTTTTAAATTATCCAACATGACCTTCTTTACTGCCTACATTTCAGTACTGACATCTTGGCCAGATCAGTCAGAGCAGCGAGCTCTGATTTCATCTACCAGTTCCATCAGCTAAGTTTGATCTGTGTCAAACAAAGTGTTTTCCAGGTGGCTAATATGATTATCCAAGTCAAGTGAATATTTAAGAAAAAAATACATATGATATATGCCCTGATACATCTTGTATGACTGATGAACAGCCTTTCTATTTAATTTCATCAGAAAATAGGTTTGTTTGGTTTTAACCAAAGTAAATGTAAACCTGAGACTAAGGAATAGAGATTTCTTAACTTTGTCTATAAGTTCTTGATCTCCTGTAGATAGGTTTGGGTTATCCAGATGTTTTATTAGTAACAATTGGGTTTTTTCTTAAATTTCATATAATTATTGTAGGTTTACAATTGCCTATGGCACTGTCCATGCAATGAATTGAACTGGGTTTTATTAAATTTTTAATGGAATTAGCCATATTAAGCATATGAATGGATTCTTAAAGACTCAGAACTTAAAGCCTATCAAATGAAGCTAGCTGATACAGCAATGGATTATCACCACTCAGATGATGTTTATTTAGATGTTGTTTTGTTTTGTTTTTTTGCTTATCTTGCTAAAGAGAAGTTAAATGGAAAAAAAAAGTCATTTGTATCAAAGACTGGGTCAGAGATTCATAACACGGATCTGGTTTTGTAGGAATTACCTCATCTTCACTTGGATAGGAAAGGATCCCAAGGTCCCCAATTCTTAATCCACTTCAGAAACAATGTTCTGCCATGACTATTACAAGTGTGACTGTATTAATCTCTTGAACATCTTCCCATATAGTCTCAACTGATTAAAAAAAATCCTTCCCTTTTTGTACTTAAAAGTACAATGGATTTTTTGCTGTGTATTGCCCCATCATATCTGTGATTTGATTTAGTCATATGTAAGAGCTAAAAAATGTGTCTAAATGGATATGAAATTGATTAAGGTGATTTGGGATGAAAGAAGCAATAGAAATGTCAAATATTGCTACCATTCACTTCATTAGTGGATGAAACTAGCAAATACTGTCTGCAGTCACCTTCTCATTTAAGACATTTGATTGTTTTCTTAGTTATTTTGAAAAAAGATAAATGACGTCACCCTGGCTTAGTGGGAAGTTGCCTAACTGAAATTTCAATCTTATGTTTTTCTGGGGACATTAAGTCTGTTGTGAGTACATGTGAAACTCCTGTGTGCATTCAAAAAAAAAATGTAGCTGGCATTCATACAGTTCACCAACTATTTCCCCAGAACACCATCTATAAATGGTTAATAATTTATTGACTGCATCACTCTAACTATGGGCAATTTAGCCTTTCTCTTCAAAGTAGCTGTCATTGGTTTGTTTCTCAGAAATCAATTTTGTCTATTTATCATCAATTTCAACATTTCTTAGAATTTTTAGGGCAAGTAATTCCAGCTAGCATATCAGCATGCTTCATTACAAAACTAGCTATCTTATTATTGCATTTATTCTTTGCCCGATAGTTGTTTAATACCAACAGCATGCTCAGTTCTGACAAATAAAAAAAATATAAAGACAGCAAATTTTCTGAAGTACTTCAACTCTAAAAGCCAGGCATGCAGAAAAGGGATGTACTGAGAACTCCAGAAGTAAGGATGGTTTCTGGACAAGAGGATTACTTGAGGAGGTAAGTGTGAGAAATGGAGAAATGGAGTCTAGGATTCAGCTTCTTAAATTGCAATCAATCCTTTTGTGAGCATTGTCAGAGAAACAGGGAAAAATCTTGGCCCTACTGAAGTCAAAGGCAAAACTTCAATTGATTTCAGGACAGCTTTTTCTGCTGGAGAATTTAAGGGACTCAGAGGGAGAAAATAATATTGGAGTGACTGGAATGTGGTAGACTTCCCAGAAAACGGATCAGGGATAAGTTCATCATCTTCTGAAATATAAGATGCTGTTGACTGTTTGAATAGAGAACACTAGGCTGTGCAGACTTTTTGATGTGCACATGTGTATAAAATACTTTCTGCCTCCACAGGAACTTCTAGTCACATTTTCCAAGTCTTGTAATCTAGCCAAAACAATAACAGTAAATCATTGATATTCAGATATTAGGCTTGTATCACAATAGACAGGCAATTCTCCTGAAAGATCTAACTCATTATATAGGCTGTCAGGGATTTGATCAGTGCTTTATTATGCCTAATGTAGTTTCTGCAATTGTAAGAAACCGCTGTAGGAATCTTTGAAAGATTTGAAACCACTGAATAAAAGCTCAAAGACATTTTTTCCCTCGCCTGCTTTCACTACTTTCTTAATCAATGATTTCCATTTGTCACTGCTAATGGCATTATCCTTGACACCTTCTCCTGTGATTTTTTTTTCCCCTTGCTTAAAAGCTTTCTGTTCTATTTCTCTTATTTAACCTTTGTTTTCCTTGTTCTGCTGACAACTGACTTTCTTTCATAGTCTTTTCCCTGGGTTTGCTGGCTGTATAAATGTTTCAAAGCACCAAGTGTCAGCTCAGCAGCCCCGCAGATCCATGAGGGATCTGTCTCATTTTACCTCTGTCACTTCTCTGACAGCCAGAGTCCAATCTTCAGCATTAGTGTAGGTGCAACCAATATCAGCATTTTTTCAAAGGTATTCGGAAAGACCTGGTCTTTCAAACAAGTCCTAGGATTATCTGCTGACCTTTCCATATGCTCCATCATGGCTTTCAAATAATTACTGTCCCTCAAATTGCATTTTTTTCTTCTCTGTATTTTTCCTATCAAATTAAAAGTAGGTTGAAAGGATCATGTATTTATATTTCCTGAATAGCATTTTTTGCTCCTTTGAATTTCTCTTTACATTATTTGGGGCTTGTCTTTTGGAAATAAAATGCACAACCCTACCTTTAAACATTTAAAAGATGACAAAAATACTGTTTTCTAAACTAAGACATCCCAACATAACCTCATACTTTTAGCCTGGCAGAGCTTTTGCTCAACCAAAAGACATTTAATTCCTGTCACTGGTCAATTTACAGGTGATACAGTGCAATACCAGTATTGTGGTTTAACCCCAGCTACCACCTAAGGACCACTCAGCCACTCTCTATCTGAGATAAAGACAGTTTAATAGGTAAAAGAAAAGCCATCACACAAATTCATTGTCTTGCATGACAATGGGCAGGCAAGTGTTCAGCCATGTCCAGGATAGAAGGGCTCCATCACACCTAGCTAATGGTGACTTGGGAAGACAAGTGCCACCACTCCAAACATGTGTCCCCCTTCCTTCTTCTTCCCCCTGTTTTATCTGCTGGGCATGATGTCATATTGTACGGAATATCCCTTTGGCCAATTGGGATCACCTGTCCCAACTGGGTCCCCTCCCAACTCCTTGTGCATCCCCAGCCTCTTCGCTGGTTGGGTGGAGTAAGGAGCAGAAAAAGACTGTGCAAGCCCTGCTCAGAAGGAATGTAAACTTCCCTGTGTCAACCCTGTTTCTAGCACAAATGTAAAACACAGTCCCATACTACCTATTGTGAAAGAAAATTAACTCCATCCCAGCCAAAACCAGCACATTCTCCACCCCTTACTCCATACTATTCACATCATGCTCACTGTGCAATACAACCTCATTAATCAACACCAACCTTCCCACACTTCGATATAATACACAAATACCATTCCCTTAGTCTATGGCACATCCCAATAAAATGTCTGTAATATGTCCACAGATGTCCTCAAAATGTCCACTGAGTTCATTTACTCCATGACATAGGGGTCCATATGTTGTGGTGGTCACTCAGGAAAGGAGAGATGGTGTGTTGTATGGAGTTACAGGGCACCAAAGCCAGCCCAGGTCAGACCACTGACTGCTCTTTCACTGCTTCCTGTAAGGCTTCTTTCCCACTGGTTTAGGTGATTCCTGCTACAGTAATTCATATAACATACAACTCTAATCCAATGTTACAACAATTTAAGGGTATTTCCATTATTCCCTTCACCCCTAATCCCTTTGGACCAGACCATCAGGTTTAACATTGCAATAAACTTCTCCCCTTACACTTGCTACATCTTGGATTTATCCACAGAATGCAGACCCTTAGGGTTGTACCTGCTCTGAGTGGAGCCTAATCTATGAGCCACGGTCTCTTCAGGGCTATACCTGGTGCATCATAGACTTCTCAACAGTCACTTTGAAGGTGCACCTGTCCCAGTGTGCCCTTCTTCATGAACCACAATGCCTTCAGAGATGTATCTACTCCAGTATGGCCTTACCCACAGCCACAGTCCCTTCTGAAGTAAACCTGCCCAACATGGCTAATGCATGGCTGCAGTCCCTTCAGGGGTGTACCTGCACTTTTGTGGGGCTTATCTATGGCCACATGCTTTGAGATGCTCCATCATGACCTCATGCACAGCCACAGATCCTTTGAGGTGTACCTTCTCTAATTCAGACTTACCTTTGGGCCACAACCCCTTCAGAGGTATACCTGCTGCTACAGATATAACCATGGCCACAGACATTTTGAGATATACTTATTCTGGCGTGTACTTATTCACAGCTATAGATGCTTCAGGGTGTCCTGCTCCCACATGGCATCATCCAAAGGTCAGAGTCCCTTTGACTCAAAGTCACACAGGAGTTCCAGCCTATCCAGTACAGCAGCACAGAAACAGCACTAGTACCCTGGCCATCTGCCAGCCCAAGCACATCACCATTGCTGTTATCAAAATGTTCCCAGGCACAGAACAGAAAGATGATAAGCAGTACAGCAAAAAACAGCCACTAACGAGCACTAGACTCAGATTTACAGTAAAGTAAGTAAGCCACATGGCAAGCACAGTAGCCTGCCAATTAATAGCTAAAAAGCAATAACAGCCATAAATTCGATCTAGCACATTCCTAACTATCATTATCTCAAACCCTTTGAGCCCCATGTTGGGTACCAAAAGGACTGTCATGGTTTAATCTAAGATGGCAAATAATCACCCTGCAGCTGCTCCCTCACTCCCTCCACAGTAGGATGGGGGAGAGTATCGGAAGAGTAAAAATGAGAAAAGTCATGGGTTGAGATAAAGACAATTTAAAAAGTAAAGCAAAAGCTGCGTCTGCAAGCAAAGGAAAATAAGGAATTCATTCCCTACTTCCCATGGGCAGGCAGGTGTTCAGCCAACTTCAGGACAGCAGAACTCCATCATGCCTAATGGTGACTTGGAAACACCATCACTCCAAATGTGTGCCCCCCTTTCTTCTTCCCCCAGCTTTATCTGCTGAACGTGACATCATACAGTATGGAATATCCCTTTGGTCAGTTGGGGTCGGCTGACTTGGAACTTCTTTTGCACCCTGTCATAGTTTTGTGTGGCTGGGTTCTGGTGGAGGAGGGAACTGCAGGGGTGGCTTCTGCAAGAAGCAGCCAGAAGCTCTCTGCAGGCCCAACAGAGCAAACACCAGCCAGCTCAAGGCCAGAGTCATTGCTGACCAAGGCCCAGCCCATCAGTGATGGTCACAGCACCTCTGGGAATTATGTTTAAGAGGTAAAAATAATGAAGCAGGTGCTTTTTGCCACCAGAGAAGGGAATGAGAAGACGTAATGAGCTGTGCAGACACCAAGGCCAGGGTGGGGAGGAGGCGCTCCAGGTGCCAGAGAGAAAGATGCCCCTGCAGCCTGTGAAGAAACCCATGGTGGAGCGGGTGACCCCCCGCAGCTCATGGAAAAGGCCGAGACCCCACCTGCAGCCCATGGAGAGGCCCCACGCTGGAGCAGGTGGAGACATGCAGAAGATGCTGTGACTTGCATTGGAGCAAACCCCTGCCAGCACTTGCAGCCCATGGAGACATGGAGATGAGAGAGAGAGAGATCCACGCCAGAACAAGTTTGCTGGGGGGAACTTTTGATCCCACCTGTGGGGGACCAGGCTGAAGCAGTTTGGCCCTGAGAGACTGAGAGACATTATATGATTCCATGATTGCACCCCATAGAAGTGATCCATACTGGGGCAGCTGGTGAAGAGCTGAAGCCGCCTGGGAAAGGACTTATGCTGAAGATCGTGGAGGACTGTCTGCCATGGGTGGAACCCTACACTGGAGCAGGGTGTGAGGAATTCCACCCCCACTTCCCCCACTAAGAAGAAGAAGATCTCATAAGGAACTGACTGAAACCCCCATCCCCCCATTCCCTGCCCCTCCACACACCACAATGTTGGGGGGAAAGAAGGGAGTAAAATCATGACTAAAGTGAAATCTGCTAAGAAAGGAGGGGTGGGGGGAGGTGCTTTAAGGTCTGGTCACACTTCTCATTATCTGACCCTGATTTCACTCTGTGTGTAGTGTCATAAATTAGATAGTTTTCTTTCCTTTATTCCGTGTTGAGTCTGTTTTGTCCTGTCACTAATTGCAGAATGATCTCTCCCTGTCCTTATCTCCCTTTATAAGAGTAAAGGAGACCTCCTATAACGGCCAGTGCTTGACCTTTAGTGCAGGATGAATGAATTTTTGCAACCTGAGGTTGCAGATGATCTTGGAGATGTTGGGGACAAAAGCCTTCAAGGGGTGACTGTGCTTGTATTGAGACTGTAATTTCCATGGGAGAATTTCTACCAGTGGTTTCCTGAGCGATGGTGTTTATTCAGTTGTATATGCAGCTAGGAGAAAAATCTTTCATTGCTTTCTCGCATTAATTTCCAGCCAGATGATACTGATGTAGATTAGAATTCTTTGAAGTGATTTTAAAGCAAATCTGTAATTGATCTTCACCTGCAAAGTATGCATGAGATGTTTTACTTAAGTTGCTGTCACAGTCCTATTACATGGGAAGATGAGAACTCTTTGCAAAACCCATGCTAGATACCAAGTATGTGAAATTTCAATTCAGTAGTAAGGATTGTGTAAGGCTAGTGTTTCTTCCCTAATGATATCATGCGTATAGTTAGAAGATTTAGTACTGCACATGTTGCAAAACTCTTCTGTATCCCATTGCCTTTCTTCAGGATAATGCCAGGATAAACTGAAGAGGTGGGAGAGTCTAGCAGCTTCAGCTGACTGCATTATGGGAAAATGGAGGCGGTTTGTTTAGTCCATGACAGTCCTCTACTGCTCCTTCCTTCTCACACTTTTTCCCTGCTCCAATGTGTGCTCTCCACAGGGCTACAGTTACCTTCAGGACACATCTACCTGCTTCAGCATGGGGTCCTCCTTAAGCTGCAGGTGGATATCTGGTCTGCCATACACATCAATGGGCTGCAAGCCTGGAGCACCTCCTCCCCATCCTTCTGCGCTGACCCTGGTGTCTTGAGACTTGTTTCTCATGGTTTTTTTTTTACTCTTCACATTGCAGTGCAGAGTTTTGCCCTTTCTGAAATCTGTTTTTCCAGAGGTACCACCCCTTTGGCTGTGGGGCTGTGTTCTGCAGTGGATCCACTGGAGCTGGTGGAAGCAGCTGGAGCCAGCTGCTTTCCAGAGGGCAGCCCAGGACTCTTTCCTCTCCAGCACCCACCACCAGCACCTTGCCATGGACACCCAACACAGCTGCACAAACATCACTTAACTAAGACTTTCTCAGGAGTGCAGGCAAACTGAGCTACCAAACCTCCTTACAGCAGGGATTACAGCTCGACCTACTCTTTGGCTTATCCGCAGGCCCAGGCCGCGTTTCATCCTCTCATCAGTTCCAAGTACCGTCTTGTAAAGCTGCCCCAGGTGAAAGGTGGACTGGATATTCACAGCCTTGTCCAAGGAAAGATTGCAGCAGGCAGCCATCTGAAACAAACCACACAGCCTGCTTTTTTACACTGAAGCTTTTTAGAAAATGGTAGGCAACACTAATGGCATTACTGTAGTGATTTCCTTGGGAGTTACTTTAGATGATGATATATCACACTGATCCACATTTTCATTTAATTTAACAGCAGAAATTGACATTTGAAAATGAAAGTATTAGTCTGGAGTCCACAGTGAATGGCTTCAGGAGCTAATGATTGAATGCTTTTCAGAGTGCTCTAAGAGAAATAATCATTATGCCATTTCTGCTCTTCTATTATTGCTAACACAGTACCTGAAGTATTAATAACCTGTTTAGCAAAGAAGTTTGAGGACTAATTCTTGTTTTAGTTAGCAGGACTCATATTATTTACAAGTGAAACACAGATAATATATTCTATATGTTTTAGCTTTCCAAGATAAAATGCAAATTACTTTTCCATGATGAGACTGGTATCTAAGAAAGGTGGAGATGTAGTAGATAAAAGGCACTAAAACACGTAGAGAACAACTATGGGAAGATTTTCATTTAATTTACACATATGTATGTGTTTAAAAATAATCATGCTGAGTTGCAGAGAGAGAGAGGTTTTAGGAATGCTTTGAAAATGTCTTGAGGATTCGCAGTCTGGAACCACTGTAGACTCAGAGCTTGGAGGTCTGACTGTGGCATTATAGTCTTCTTCATAAGAGTGGTTTTGTTCTCAGAGAATAAAAGTCTTGAGAACTTATAGAGATTTGTATTTATTTCAAGCTTAAAGGTTATGGTTTTAGGCTTGAAGGTCCTGTGTTTTGTGGCCCAAATCGAGAGTCAATGGAAGGTACAATATGGTCACAGAAACCATATAGGTGGAATCTGGTCATTACATGTGTCATTCTGTAAAAGCAGTTTTTTGAATTGTTTTAGATAAATAGAGGTATAGGATGCAATGGCAGGATGAACTGTATTGATTAACGTGCAATTCTGATAGTGCCCCGTCGTTGTTGAGTTGCCATTCCCTATGATTGTGTTGCCCTCTAGAGGTTGGTCCCCAAGTGAAGTCTGCAAATGGGTCTTTTCCTTCGCATCGCATTCCGAAGCCTCTGTCTCTGGAGAAAGAGGTTCTTCAATTGCATCCCAGTTAGCACTTGGAGCTCAGTGAATCGGTGATGCTCACATGTTCTTCTTAGCCGCCAATATTTTCTTGCAGTCTCATTTCTCCAGGTTTTTATTAAGATTGGGCATCTAGTTTCAGTAGTCGCAAGCCACTGAACAAATCTACTTTTCACACGGAAATCAAAGACAAGTAATTCGAGCAAGCCTAAAAACCTCTTCTACCAGGGAAGGTGACGTTGAACTTGGCCCGCCAAAGCGTACTCAGAAAAAACAGCTCTGCTGTGAAAACAATAGAATCACTGAAGATTTAACTAAACTGTTAAGTAAACTATACCAGAAAAAACTCCTTGACTTTGGACCTCAGTCATCTCTACTTTTCAGTTTTTAGAACAGTCCACAGAAAAAAAATACTATCTTTGCCAGCTTGTACTCTCCTCAACAATTCCTTCAAGTGTTTCAGGAATGATCAAAGTCCATTTTTCTCCATGATATCTGTATGTGACCATCTTGTTTTGCAGCTGAAAGAATTTGATAGGATGGACATTGGCTTTAGCAGACCGCTTTGTGCGTAAAAGTGGTCGTATGCAGATTTAATGTCCTAATATAGCCACAGATGGACTCATTTTGAACTGCTTTAGAGAAAATGTTCAGGCTAGAAGCACACATTGTTTCATCCCAATAAATAAAGGAAAAGACTTGTTAATGATCATGATGTGTACTTAAGCTCTTAAGTTATCAAGCTGTGGAGGTTCTTTCTGAGTAACCTGACTAGAAGACTTTTGAATAAATCATTCTCCTGGTGTTTCACAGAACATTAGGAGACATTCTCCTGGTGTTTCACAGAACACAGAACAAGATGGTTCACCTATTTTGTTTTCTGTTTCTTTTTGATCTTTGAACAACCAAAACCAATCAGCTTCTTTGAGTGAAGAGTCAAAACACATTTTACATACTAAAGGGAACAGAAACTCCCTGCCCTAAACCTGAACAATGAGGATGTTTGATTTGTTGACAATAGTTTTTACATACTCAATAACTAGACACTTCTAGATCAAGTTACTTGTCAAACAGGGGCAGCATTTTGTTCAGTATTCTGAGAGTTATGACAGTCTTGTATTTTGTTTTTCATAGCAATTTTCTGAGTTCTCTGGTCTGTTACACTCTCCCTAGCTCTGTTTTCATGAGGAACGGGATGGTGTTACTGATGTCTGCAAATGGATGTGAGTAAAACAAAGAGCTGCATGTGAAGGGTAGGAAATGGAGAGAACGTAAGTTAGTACCAAAGCAGAGAAGTATTTTTCTGCCCTAGTCTTCTCCGAGGCTGCTAGTATGGGAATTATAATGCATGTCTGTTACAATTTATTTAAATCTAGTTCAGGGACGAAAGAAATTGTCTCTCACAGAGTAATGCAGCACTGGGGTATTGACTTACATGCCATTATGAGTGGCCTAATGAAAAAACCTCAGTCTGCAACTTCTTTTTCTGGTGTTATTTTTTCTAATACATTCAACCCTCTGTACCTTTTAGCATGGAATTATTCCTTCCAGTATCAGTGCTAGAAAAATATTTGTATTCTTTCATTGAATCACTGAATTAAAAAAATCATTAATGTTGGAAGGCATCTCTGAAGGTCTCTAGTCCAATCGTCTTGCTTAAAACAGGAATGACTACAGCAAGTCCCTCAGGGTCTTGTCTAGTCATCTATTGGTAGAAAACAATTATTGTTAGCAAAATAGCAATTTCCAAACTGAATCAAACTGACGTCAATCTAGTGTAGTATTCTATTTCTCACAGTTACTGGCTGCTTTGAAGGACTTCCTAAATGTAAAAATCTGTTTGTCACACAGCAGATCTATAAACGTTAGAGGCCATCTTAAGCCATGTGTTCAGTTCATTGGTTTTGAAATCATATTTACTGTCAGTTAATACCAGATTTTCTATTAGTTATGACTATCTTGGCAATCATCAGTCTTATTATTAACCTAAGTTATATCCAAACTTTATATACACATGCACACGTGTATACACATGGCATATAGAATCATAGAATTGTAGGGGTTGGAAGGGACCTCAAGAGATCATCGGGTCCAACCCCCCTGCCAAAGCAGCTCCCTAGGACATATCACTCAGATAGGCGTCCAGGCGGGTCTTGAATATCTCCAGTGAAGGAGACTCCACCACCTCCCTGGGCAGCCTGTCCCAGGGCTCTGTCACCTTCAGTGGGAAAAAGTTCTTCCACATGTTGGTGTGGAACTTCCTGTGCTCCAACTTGCAGCCATTGCCCCTTGTCCTATCCCCACAGACCACTGAAAAGGGGCTGGCTGATTCCCCCTGCATCCCCTGCTTCAGATAATTATAAACTTTAATTAGGTCCCCCCTTAGTCTTCTCAAGGCTGAACAGTCCCAACTTACTCAGCCTTTCCTCATAGGGGCAGATGCTCCAGGCCCTTAATCATCTTCGTAGCCCTTCTCTGGACTTTCTCCAGGAGAGCCCAGTCCTTCTTATAGCAAGGAGCCCAGAACTGGACACAATACTCCAGGTGGGGCCTGACCAGGGCAGAGTTGAGGGGCTTATTGATGTGTAGCAGGAAAAAGTACCATAGTGATTCTTTCTGAACTTACTCTTTTTTAATTCTATGTAATAACCCTGTGGAAGAAATAGACTGAAGACCAAAAGTTGATTGTTCCTCATACACATTTTTCATTGCTATGTGTTACGTTATCAAATCCCATTTAACTGTGCAGGCAATAATACATCATAGTATTGACACAATCTTCTTTATATATTTCATTGTGCCATGTACACCATGTAACCTAAAATATTTGTTTTTCTCATCACAACTGCACACAGGCTGTGGCTTTGCTTTGATGCCCATTTTTCACATATGGCTGACTTTGACCCATGTCAGATGGATAGACAGCTCATTAGCTTGTTGCCTCATTTATTTTTATGGCCAGTGTGCATCACCTTGAATTTATCAGTATTGATTTTCATTTCCTTGTACCCGTGGCTTCTTTGTCTTACTGGAGTTTTTCAGTATCTACCTCAGTGTCTACTCCTGACTAGTCTACATAATTATGTGAATATCTTGTTACTCAAAGGTCCTAAACTATCAGGAAAGACAACGGCCTGTTCTGCATTTGTGAGACGGATATCTTCTGAAGTCTATAGGCCAATTATTTGACCATATTAACTGGCATGGCATCTCTGAAGTTAATATAATTTGGCCAAAAAATTTATGCCAGCTGAGTATCTTCTATGTCTTATGCAGCAAAGAGCACTATTAACACAATTTTAGTGCCTATATTCCCATTTTCAGTGGTATAAAACCGTTTCCTTTTCAAACTTCTAAAGTAATATAACTAAAGACAGTCGTTGATGTTCACTGGAAAAAGCTTAAAATGTTAGTAGATTGCAAGTGACACATATCAGTTCGACATTTCAGACTGATTCCATCCGGGAATAATGTTATATTACTGAAGAATTAATGTGAAGTTTGTGATTTTGGCACCAGAAAGATCAGTGTGTAAGACCAATTAGAGATAAAAGAAGTCACTAAACTTGTTTACACAGCTGGACTTTCAGTCACAGGCTGATCGCCTCCTTTCATGTGCTTCTTTTTCTTTTTTCTTTTGCTTTCTTTTCAGGGCCTGAAATTTAAAGGCACAGAATAGAATATTTTGAAAGTCATTTGCCGTTACATTAACTTCATTTTCTCCCTAGAGTGTTCAGTGTCCTAATGCACCATTATAAAATCCTATGAGTGCTTTTGGCTAATGGATATGGTAACTGCAGGCAGATTATAACAAAGCAGCAGATTCCTAGGGGTTTCCAGGCAGGAGACTGACCTGAAGTATAAAAGACAGAGCAAAATTTTCCTACAAATATTGCTTAGCTGTCCTTGTTCTTTGGACTCGGTAGTGTGACTTGTGAATCCCAGATTTGGTCCCAGCTCCAAGTATTGTTTACAGTGGTTACACAAAATGCAACTGCTTCAGCAATAGCACCAGGCAAACCATACTTTTGACTGCCATGGGACCAGCATCAAAGCACATTTCAAAGGGGTAAAACACTTGATTTTAAACCCTTGCTCTAAATAAATGCAATTTTCTAACAGCAAGAAGCAAAATATTCAGCAGCATCATTGGCATCTCATCAGTCAAACACTCCAGCTGTCAGTAATATGACAAACAGATGCCTTTCTACTAATAATTTATCTTTGAATATGATTAAACCCTGGAACAACCTGTGTTTTCCAAGGTTCATCATCAGGTTGGTTCACTGAAAGTAGCCTACCAGATTTCTTAGAAATAACCTGACTGAAGCGTGGCTGCATGATTTTTGTATCTCTGCAGGTGCATTAACTGGACAACCATGCTTTTTCTGTCCTTTCTCTTTTATCTCTGGGGAGCTATTGGTACTGTCAGAGACAGAGCTCTGGATTGCATTGACCTTCAATCTAAATCACCCCAGTCCTTTATCAGCTCCTGACTTTTCACTTTGACAGTAAAGAATCAAGTATTTATTTTCTTCCAGTTAATTTTTTTTTCTCCATGAGCCAAGAGATGGTCCCAAGGATACCGGTGATATCTGAGTACTCATCATTTCACACAAGCACCATCAGTTTTTCAGAAGCTGGCCAGGCATCATGCAAGTCTTGGCACAGGGAAAAAAAGACGAAGGCAAAAGGAAAATATTATTCTGGAGCTTTCTGTCAGATAAAATAACTGCACAGTGAGCAAATCCTTGTTTCCTTCCTCCACTAAAGCAATTTTTTTTGGTGAAACTGGACCTAGGACCATGCTTGCTAGCACATGCTCCAGGGAGCAATAATCAGATACAACTTTGGGTAATTAGGGAAAACTCTTAATACCCAAGCCATGCAGACTTATGTTCAAGCCATGGAGACTACATCATTCAGAGTGACTGTCAGGCCATAGTTTCTGCATGGTTATACCTACAGCAGTAGAGGGGATAGAGTCCATATAATGAGCCACATCTCCTTTGTTTGTATGACAATGGAGCACATGTAGAGCTTGGAATGTGTGACATGGATGTGACAGCTCCAAAATACTGTAGCAAATCTTCTAGAACTTGTTTCCACCACCAGCACTGTTATGTCTCCAGAGCAAGAAATTAATTAATGAGTGTAGACTGTAGGATATTAAACTTAGGCTATGGACTTGAGTATGTTCTTGAAAGAGGTATTTCCCCTGCAGTTGCTTCCCCTCCCCTCTGCCCCCCCCCCCCCCCCCCAAAAAAGAAAATAAAATGTCACCCATATGCTAGGTACAGATGACAAATTACTGCCCTAGGTGTACCAACAGGTCCTGCAGCCCCCATCCCCACTCATCACCCCCCCTTGCCTGGGCTTAAGGCCAGATCTCACATGGTGCAAGTATAATGTGGAAGCATGATGTAGGTATGAGATGCCTTTTGGTGGCCTCCACACTTTGCTCAGGAACTGCGTTTGCTCTCAGACATTTTACCCTGGTCTTTACCTGGGCTATGTCACAGGGATGTTTATACCTGGTCATGTCCCCCACTGGTCCTGACCCTTATGTGATGTCCTGGTTGGACCAGGGATGTCCCTGATCCCTATGGACATGCGTATGATCTGGACTGTGGCTGACTTTCATTACTGTCATCAGAGCGCTCTGCAGGACAGGGCAGTGCCTGGCCAACTTCATTGCCTGTTGTGGCTCTAGGCTGCAGCTCCCCTGCCATTGCCAAGCATCCTGGTCTTGATGCTCCTGGCAGCAGACCTTTCTCTTGGTGCTATCTGGGCACCCACATCCTAATACTTTATTTCATCTGTTTCTCTTTACTGAAGATAGTGTTAACATCACTGATTCTTGTAGTCTGTGAAATGATGTTCACTACACCTGATAATTCATTCCAACCCCCCTTCCCCCCCCCCCCCCCCCCCCACTGGAAGTCTGTTCTCCTTTGGCAATATTGTATTTTGCTCTTAAGGAGAAGCTCCTTAGTCCATGTTGAGCATATTCTGTGGGCTCTTGTGCAATTTGGCAGATACATTTAATTTTCTTCATCTTTCTTCAAATGTCAAACATTATCTTCACTTATTCTGTTTACATGTGTGCATATTTAAGTATATTGCTTCAGGAGCTGTGTTTTAAAGGCCCCCAACATTGAACTCCTCTTGCCTTTCCACCCTTGATTACTTTATTTCTTGTATTTTCAGTTTCCTCTGGTATCCATCATGTCCAAATAACAGTCTGTGGGCTTTGGCTTGAACTGATTTGCTTCCTTTGCTATCCAAATTTGAATTGTTTTTACATAGTTAATTTTGGATCTTTTAATAGCCTCTCTGAGTGTTTTGTTCCAGATCCCATTCAGTATTTTGCCTCTTATCAAGGACTCCACCCCCTGAAATTGGGGCTTGGCTCAAGTCACTGTTTCTTCAACTTCTAGTATCCTCTGTTTAAAATTGTGTTACTCACATATTCTATTTTTATGTGGAGTGCAGTTCTCAAATGCATGCATTACAGCTTCAGTGTTAGCCTGGTCTGGCTGAGTTGACTGAAATTATTAAAAACCTCAAGTGCTTCAGAACAAGCCATCGTCGGAGATAAAGCTTCCTCTTGACTTTGTGTGTGTGTGTGTGTGTGTGTGTGTGTGTGTGTGTGTGTGTGTGTGTGTGTGTGTGTGTGAATTTTGGTTTCCATTGCATCCAGATACAAAATGAAACGCTGGGTTTAAACGCCTCGGGTTGTCTTCCACATTTCTACAGTGTTTCAGCTCTGGTGAGGCTTTTATCTGCTCAATTCCTCTGCTCAGGATAGATTTTTAGCTCACACAGTGACTGCTGTTCAGATAAAGGACTCTGATTCTTGAGGTCAAAGTTCTATCTAATCACTTCAACTGGTCTCTGCTCAGAGCCAAACAGCTCTTCCATGCTTTTCTTAAAGGTGGTGCTCTCCAGAGGTGTCAGGAAATTGGATCAGCAACATTTGCAAACCTGTAGTAGAGAGCAGTGTTTTGCAATGCAGCTACATATGAGTGAAGTGTAGCAAACTGCTCCAAGTATCCATCGAGGAGGACTGTGTTCCTGTGTGGGTAGGAGGCTGATGTGTGAAAAATCAATACTAACCTATTCTTCTTTCTGTACACATCTCAGGCAGTGGGAAGAGAAACTCTCAGATGTAATCCAGCTGGAGGGTGGGCCTGAGGGGAACCAAAGAGGATGCTATAAAGGCAGTACCGCTCTTACAGCAAACTGCTAGATGCCAGAGCCTGGAGGCAAAGCCCTACCTGCTGAGATCTTCTTGGATGTTTACTTAGGGTTCTGGCTTTAACCCACAAAAGGCCATGATGGGTTAACAAGGTATCTTCCTAGAGCAGAAGCAGACCAGTGCTACAGCAAAACCAAACTGTGCAATAGTCAAAGGGGCTGAAAGCCATTACAGGCATCTCTGTTCACTGTGACTGCCCAAAGCACTGTTCCATCCAAACGCGTTTTCACATTCAAACTCAGCTCTTCATCCATGTGCAAACCAATTGGAGGGAAGGACAGAAACCACAGTGCTCTGCCTTCCCAGAAGCTAGTGAGAAATGCTTTTCACCTTATTGTTTTAAATTATTCCTGATATTGATTTCCACACAACCCTTCCCCCCGCCCTTTGATCTATTTGATAGTTAAACATACTTTGCTTAAAGAAAAATATCTGATCTCATAACGCTAATGATTTTTGGACTCTGTGTTAAAAAACCCACAGAGTAGTTCTAGAATTTCAGACTGATTTACTCCTTTCTGAATAAACTGCTGCCCTAGATGACCTTTCCTCATCATGTGCCTTGGGGATGTGTTCCAAGCATATTTTCTAACAGCTTCAGCAGTAGCAATAGTAGCATCCAAGCATCAGTTAGTAGTTCTACAATGTAATGTTTTTCATCTTCAAAGCACTTTACAGACATTAGCGAATTAATAATTGAGCATCAGGTACTGAGCAGGCATAAATCTAAGGCATTTGTGGATCTCGATGGAAACGTGTTGAGGATAAAAACATTTTTAAAAACACTGAAATCCTGGCCATTTGCATGCTCTTGAAAAGAAGAGGTAAATAGATCAACATAACAGATGCTCTGTGCTGGTAAAAATGAAGGAATTTCTCAAACCTGTGGGTGAATTTCAAACAGAAACATAATAAAATCTGACCACACACTGGTACATATCCCAGCAGAAATTTTATCTGGTTAGGGGTTTAAACATGAGATATGAAATACTTAGATTCCCTAGAGCGTGGGTTGAATCCCAGCAGGATTGACTCAGCTCTGGATCCTGCAATGCAGAGAAACTGAATTCTAATCATGTTCCGCTATGCGACCTGGATGAGACGATGCAAATAAAGATTCTCTCTGCTTGACATGGAGAGAAATCCCACCAGTAGGAACCATACAGGTAGATAGACTAAAAGCCAGTTTCAGCTTCGCCTTATTGTAGCCTTTGTTTTTTGGCAGGAACAAACCTGCAAATACAGATTAGCTGTGACTATTGTCTTCTGCATAGACTTATAGACCTGGAAAGAATTCAGAAGGCTCATGTAGTCCATCTTTTTGTGCCAAAACTGCATCAGCAGTACTCATCTCATTACTGTCAGATGCTTGTCTAAATGGCTCTTAGAGCTTGCCAGAATATAGCCCTTTTCAAGTAATCCATTGCTGAGATTCACCGTCGTCAGGGTTAATAAGTTCTGCTGAGTATCTAATGGAAGTTATCTTTGCTGCAGTTTAATTTTTATTTTTTTTCTTTCCTAGTCTCCATCTCTGTTACAAGGTAATTCTCATGCCTCCTTCATATTCTCCTTTCAGATTTTGCTGTTTTCCCATGGAGACTTCTTGACACTGTGAGATATTGTATTAGAAAAAAAAAATAGTGGGTGTGTAGGAGCTTGCTCTAAACTCATAATAAAGAGCCCTGCTGCTACAGAAGCAGCCTAGGAAGGAAGTGTGATTCATGGTGTCCCTGTTTCTTCTTGAGCATCCAGCTGTTCATCCCACATCGTCCCGTACTTGTAGTTTGCAGCTGTACTGAAAGGCTCTTCCTGCCTCTGTGTGCTGCTGCCAGGCATCCTGCACCTTCTGCCCTGTGCAAATATAAAGGAAAATGTACAATTTTAATAATATTCAGACAGGTCCTAATTTGGGGATGGCTATGATTTTTGCAACCTTTTTGCATTCAGCTTTATTAAAGGTTGAAGGATTAATTTAGGGTTTTTTTTTTTTCTTTTAAATTTTTTTTCTTTAAAAAATATTGGCTTTTATTATCTGCAACATCCTCAGTATAGACCTTGTTAGGGAGTAGATTTTGCATTAAAAAAGTGTTTCACACCCACATGTAAGTAATTTCTTTTAAAAAGAATGTTTAGAATATATTTCTCACCCTGCCTCCACTCCTACACAGTGGGCAAATAGTCCACAAGGCATTCGATGATATTTTTAGTGGAATTGCTATAGATTTATTCAGTATGTCAAGCCTTTGAGGAAAAAAGCTATGTTTTTTTAAGTCTGCATGCAGAAATTAAAAAAGGAAATCAAAATTGTTTTCTTTTTTAAAAAGAAGAAAAAAATATTTAATTCTAATGAGTATATAGTATTTTTATATGCCATTTTTAAAAATATGAAAGAAGCCAGAGTAGCTTTCAGGTTTCTGGTCAGTATAACACAAGATGTTCACTGATTTCCTCTCTATTTCCTTACAAGTGTGGCAAATGTGGTCTCTGGCTTCCTGATGAAGGGGAGCGAAGGAGCAGATGCCGATCTCCTCTTTTTGGCGACCAGTGATAGAACCCAAGGGAACGGTATGAAGCTGCGACAGCGGAGGTTTAGGTTGGATATTAGGACAAGGTTGCTTATTGAGAGGGTGGTTGGGCACTGGAACAGGCTCCCCAGAGAAGTGGTCACAGCACTGAGATTGACTCTGTGTTCAAGAAGTGTCTGGATGATGCGCTCAGTCCCGTGCTCTGACCTGGCTGGTCCTGGGTGGAGCCAGGAGTTGGACTCGATGATTCTTATGGGTCCTTTCCAACTCAGGACATTCTATGATTCTATGATCAATCCCAAGCCAGCTACCAAATTTCCTAGCAGCCCTTGGGCGGTGGACTCTCCTTCACGTGACCAAAGCTGGACAGCCTGGGTTACTTCATAAAAAAAGCAGCTGTGAAGGCAGAGAAGAAGCTTGTGCTCAGCCTTGCCAGGTAAGAAAAAACACAGAGAGTTTTGGGTCCTAAGGAGAGCCCAGATTTAGCAGGTTGATGGAACCTGCTGGTCAGCAATTGTGCATTTTATGCTTCATACATACTTGGACCAGAAGGCAAAGCAACACTGTTTTGGCAGGTCAAATTTCCAACTCCTGTCTCCAGGGGATTATTACCCTTGTTTAGGAATCAATTCCCCAAATGCGCTGGAAGCGAAGGATGACTTGGCATTCTCTGCCTGCAGCAAGCTAGAAAAAGCCACAGTGAGAAGCAGCAGGTAAATCCCATTTTGATGAGCTCTCTTCTGGTCTTGGATACAGGCAGATGTCCATGAAACATGTTTGTTCACATCATTATTTTTCAAGTTGCTTTTTTTTCCCTTTTTTTCCCCTTCCTTCACACCAGTTGGAGCTAAAACTACGGGGGGGGGGGGGGGGGGGGGGGGGGGGGAGGAGGTGTTTCTCTCTGAAAAAAATAAAAAAGAGAAAAAGATAAAAGATATGAGCTGATCACTGTAGAATCAGTGTATTGTAATCCAGAGCTGACTGCTTATTTTTCATAGTATTCAATTGAATAACCTTTAGTCACCATTAAACTCTATATGACATATGAAAGTGATTTTTATGTCATTTAGCAGTTTTGAGAAAACCTATCTTATCAGAGTAATCATGTGGTGCACAAAGAAAAGTACCTAAAAGTGCATAAACTATGGAAACCTGAAGTTCTCCCTTGAGGATCAAGAAACTCTATGTCAAACAAAATAAAAATCTACAAACTAATATTATTGCACATTTTAGGGAGAAATTAAACATTCATATGTAATCTACCATAGTTGGTATCTTAAATAACAGGGGAAATAGTAGACAGCAAGTACAATCTTTCTCTGCATGGTACATTTCCACCCACAAAAGCAGCTTCTAAAAATGGCAGAACAACTTCCTAATCTCAGTTTTAAGAATAGAGCATCAGGAAAGTACTCAGAGATTGTTTCCCTCTTGGTGGGAATGAAATGATTACAGAACAGATAGATGGCTTGGAGTCCTTCAATTTGTGGACTAGCCTGGAATTTAAAAGAAAGGGTGAAAATAGTAAAAAATTAAACAAACAATTAAATAAATAAGAATAAAAAAATCACAAAGGAAAAAGTAGAAGCTTTACTTTAAAAAGTTAGCAAGGAATCCTCATAAAACCCATCAGTATCAGATACTCTTGCTACACAAGCAGCATGCCCCAAGAAGAGTGATCCACACATAATATAAGATATATCAGAGCAAACATTTTGAGTAAAATAGAACCCTGAGATAGATTTCATTCAACATGCTGTGGTGGAATAATCAGTTTCTTGGCTGATTGATCTAACCATGTCCCTGTCTGTCCCTTCCCCACCACATCATCTTCAGCCCCTTTCTCTTTTTCAAGCCCTAAGCATTTTGTCTCACACTATCACATTTGCTAATTTGTCAGGATTCAATCTGTACTCCATCAGCAGTGGCAGCCACAACTGTCTGCTTATCTGTTCCTTCCTCAGGCACAAAATCACGTCTTAAAGCTTTTCTCCAGCTAGCACTGACTAAACCATTGGTTGAAAAACGAATCCTTGTTAATGACACTATAGAAAATTTACCTGCCTTTGTCTTCCATTGGCTTCATATGGCATCTAGATTGTGGCTTTCTTTGGGGAGACACTCTTAACTATTGCTCAGAGTGCTTACCATGCTGGAGACTAGTCCCTGATAGAGCTTCCTTGGAGCTTACAAAATTAAAAAATACAGGTTGGCAAGAAAGCCATTATTTTGTGTTTCTGAGAATATCCATGTGTTTATAGTTCACAAAGAAAAGCATATTAATTTTTAGTCTAAAAATATGACTTCCTGTACATAAGATACGTAAGTGTAAGATGTTTTAATGTGTTCGATACATTGTATTTTGGATATTAACTGTAAAGACAATATGTTTTTGAAACTCTCAGGTTTTTAATTTAAATTATTAATATTATAGATGGTGTAACGGAAAGTAGTTTTCCGACTGGAACTCAGTCTATCGCCTTTTCCAAATTCATTCTCCATTTTTCAAATTTCCTGTAAATAGTGATAATCACGTAACACTCTAGATTTGCTATAAAAGTAGGAATGCTACCTAAAGTTGGACTACCCAGCCATGAGGCAAACAGTCTGTTCAACTTAGGTCTGTACGCACAATGAAGTTCTACCTCACATCTCCTCCTTGCTGTAACACTGAGCAGTATAAGCTTCTTTTCAGGCAGTCTCAAAGATCCTTTTTGCATCTAAGTGTTTGTAAGTGGCAGGACAAAGTCTGAGCTTCCTACATGCTCTTCTGACTGTAAGGTCTGGATATGGGCCTGCCATGTAGAAAGTGGAGTGTGTGAATCAAATAAAATTAAAAAAAAAAAAATCAATGAATTCATATCAGATTCAGCCATCAACCAAACTTCTCATAAAAAAAAGAGATCCCAAAGACTGCAAAAATTCCTACTTCCAGTACCTGAAGGTGGCCTACAAGAAAGGTGAAGAGGGATTCTTCACAGAAGGATGTAGTGATAGGACATGGGGTAATGGGTTTGTACTAAAAGAGGGTAGATTTAGATTAGATATTGTGAAGAAAATTCCTCATTGTGAAGGTGGTGAAGCACTGGACCAGGCTGCCCAGAGAAGTTGTGTCTGCACCCCTCCCCTGCCCCCGACAGTGTTCAAGGCCAGGTTGGATGGGGCTTTGGGCAACCTGGTCTAGTGGAGGGTGTCCCTGCCCATAGGGGACAGAACTAGATGAGCTCTAAGGTCTCTACCAACCCAAACTATTTTATGATATAATGTTTAATTTCTTTCCTCATACTTTTATTTGTAGCAAATTAAAAGGAATTGCATATGTTTCTTTAATCTCTCAATTGTTAAGGTAATATGCATCTTTTAGTATTTTCTTAGTTAAAGTGGTTCTTAAATTTAACATCCCTATAGACAAATACTCTATCCTCCTACCATAATTAATTAAATGATTTTCAAAGAGCAATATTTTTTCACTACCTGAATTGTTTTTCTCTTTTCCAGTTTACTAAAAGTTGCCCAAGTTGGTGTTTAGTCATCTTACTTTCTTGCCTTTCAAACAAGAAGGAACTTTTAATATCTTCCAATTTACTGGAGAAAAATAAAATAATTGTTATTGATTTATGTTTGTAGAATCTTTATAAGTCCACTTTACACCAAAGTTTCATATAACTTTATAAAGTACAAAATCAATTCTATTTAACTGAGTAGTTTGTCCTACATATAGAACTATATATTTTAAAATTTCCTCTCTCATTCTCAGAAAACAAATTTTGAAAATTAAACATTGTAGAAACATCTGCAAGAATATGCAAATATAGGATGTTTCTTTTTCTGTCTTCAATGTCCTGTGCAGTGAAAATGATAAAATTGCATTTAAGAATTATAAAATACTAAAAATCCATGTGGACTAGATAATTTTCCAAATTAGATCTGGAATCTAAATTAGAATTCAAACTTGATAGGATAAAAATCCATATCTATTTGCTAATCTCTTAAGGTAAAATTTAAATGACAAACAGTAGTTGGCCTTGAAATATTATTTTGTATATATGATAAAAATTTCTGTATTAATTGTCCGATTTATAGAATTATCTATTGATTTTAAAGGGAGTTGTTTTATGTTGTGAGTTACTTGTAGTACTGACTTATATGGATGCAAATTACAGATAATTTAGTTCATATGAAGAGCAATACTAATATATTTTTTATATATACATTCAGATGAACATATAAAGAGAATTTTGCAGAACCAAGAGGTAAGTTGACTCATCAACTATTACTAGAGGTGATACCATATTTCATATTTATTTTGTATGATTTTTGAAAATGTAAATTTAATTTAAAAGTAGATATGATTTTCAAATAACATACTGTAACTTTAATGACTAAGTTTTTTATTAATTTTCATCAAAAGTCCAAAGTTAAAAAATCCATAGAGATTTTTTAATCACTTCCAGCCTGATGTGAGTGCTCATTTCCTTGACAGATAGGCAATAAAAACAGTTACTACAGTTTGCAGAAGACATGTTTCTTTTGATCTTTTCTTGTTTATTTCTCCAGATTAGATGTAGAGCAATGGGGTTAAATTTTCTCAAAGTAGCCTTTGATTTTTGCACAATGGAGTAAGAGCCTTTGCTTTTCTGAAATTGTATTTGCAAGGTGGGAGGGTGAAAGTGGAGCAAAGGTGCTTCCCAGTAATTTCCTTCCCAGTATGGGATTGATTAGAACAGTCCACTTTTTCAGTCAACTCTAAATTACCCACTAACGATAACCTCCACATGGCAGGTGAGCAGAGCTACAGGCACATCGTGAACCTCCTCTTTGGGGATTTTGGGAGTTTTAGGCTAAAAGGTGTTATTTTATTCTTTGTTTTGGTCTTTTTGCAGTAAGGGGAAACACAGGAACCAACAGCTAACTGAATTTGTTTCCTGTTATTGCTGTTAGATACTCTTCCAGACTGGTTTTGTTGTCTTTAGGCTGCTTGTGTAAGTGTAAAAGTGAGAAACTTTCCCTGATTAAGTATTTTCAGGGTCAGTTTTGAAATGATTCCTTAAATCTAATTCAAACTAATGTTGGATTGGGTTTTTTTTCTGCCTAAGATTGCAATTGCTATTAGATTTCCCAAATGAAATGCAAAACAGCACTTGAGACATTGTTCTTGCTGGTTAGGTTACTGCCAGGCATCAACAATGATTCAGATCTGCAGAAAGTTGTACAAAATATTAGTGGCCCCAACAAGATCTAGAAACTGACTGTTAAAAAAACCCCAACACTGTACAATCTAACAATGCCTACCTGTAATTGCTCTCCTGTGGGTGCTACTCTTCCATGGTTTTAGTGTGAAGCTTGTACAGATTGTGTTCAAAATAATCATATCTTATCTAGAAATCCTCCCTAAATCTGTTCATTGTATGATGTAAATAACACCAAAATTAATGACACAGTGGAGAATGAAATTGAAAGTGAAGAGCAATATGCTAGTTTTGATGATCTTGATTCCTCTTTCCTGGAAATCCTGTAGCATTTCTATAGATGTCATAGGAGCTGAACCAGACACCCTGTCATTAATAAAAGAAAGATTGAAAAACAGAGTGGTGAATGAGAATTAAAATATTTGTTCAAAATTGCATGTCCCTGCTTTGGATAAATGATATCACACACCTCTGGCTTTTAGAATCATAGAATCAGAGAATGGTTTCAGTTGGAAGGGATCTCAAAGATTATTTACTTCTAATCCCCTGCCCATGGGCTTGGAGACCCTCCACTAGACCATGCTGTCTAAGCCCTGTCCAACCTGACCTTGAACACTGCCAGGGAGGGGACATTCACAACCTCTCTGAGCAACCTTGTCCAGGGTCTCACCACCCTCACAGTAAAGAATTTTTTCCTAATATCTACCCTCTTTCAGTTGAAACCCATTGTCCCTTGCACTATCATTAAACTTGCTGATAAAGAGTATTTATCCACATTTCCTGTAGGCCCCCTTTAGGTACTGGAAGGCTGCAATAAGGTGTGACTAAAGCCTTCTCTTCTTCAGGTCAAACAAGCTCAACTCTCTTAGCCTGTCCTCATCAAAGATCAGCCTTCTGATCAACTTTGTAGCCTTCCTCTGGACTCACTCCAACAGCTTCATGTCCTTCTTTTTTTCTACTGGAGAACCCAGAGCTGAACAATGTACTTCATGTGGGATCTTAAGAGAGTGGACTAGAGGGGCAGAACCACCTCCCCTGATGTGCTGGTCATGCTGTTTTTGATGTGACCCAGGGTACGGTTGGCTTTCTGGCATACATTGCTGGCTCATGTTCAGCTTTAAATCAATCCATACCCCCAAGTCCTTCTCCTCAGGGTTGCTCTCAATCCATTCTCCTCTGAGCTTGTACTTTTGTGATTTATGACTGCACCCCATAGCAGTGACCCATGCTGGGGCAGCTGGTGAAGAGCTGAAGCCTCATGGAAAGGACTCATGTCGGAGAAGTTCATGTAGGACTGTCTGCTGTGGGTGGGACCCCACACTGGAGCAGGAGAAGGGTGTGAGGAATGGTCCCCCTGCTAAGAAGGAGAACAACTCGTGCGAAAGTTTATAATTATCTGAAGCAGGGGATCCAGGGGGAATCAGACAGCCCCTTTTCAGTGGTCTCTGGGGATAGGACAAGGGGCAATGGCTGCAAGTTGGTACATAGGAAGTTCCGCACCAACATGCGGAAGAACTTTTTCACAGTGAGAGTGACAGAGCCCTGGGACAGGCTGCCCAGGGTGGTGGTGGAGTCTCCGTCACTGGAGATATTCAAGACCCGCCTGGTCGCCTATCTGAGTGATATGTCCTAGGAAGCTGCTTTGGCAGGGGGGGTTGGACCCGATGATCTATTGAGGTCCCTTCCAACCCCTACAATTCTATGATTCTATGAAACTGACTGAAACCTCCATTCCACCATTCCCTGCCCCTCCTGTGCCACAATGTGGGGGACGAAGGGAGTAAAATCATGACAACAGTAAAATCTGCTAAGAAGGGAGGGGTGGGGGAAGGTGCTTTAAGATCTGGTTGTACATCTTATTATCTGACTCTGATTTCACTGGGTGTGTAGCGTAGTGTAACAAATTAGAGTATTTTCTTTCCTTTATTCTGTGTTGAGTCTGTTTTGCTCATGATGTTAATTGCGGAATGATCCCTCCCTGTCCTTATCTCAACTCCTAAGCCTCTCAATATGTATTTTCTCCATTGTCCAGCTGAAAAGGAGAGTGATAGAGCAGCTTTGGAGGGCGTCTGGCCTCCATCCAGGATCAAACTGCCACGAGAAGGAAGTTATCATCGATGCATTCCAGGAACTTTCTGTATTTCTTGTGGCCTGCAGGGCTGTTTCAACATATATTGGGGTAATTGAAATCCCCCGTGAGGACCAAGGCTTGTGGACGTGAGGCTGGTCCTATCTGTCTATGGAGATCCTCATACTCTCAGTCTCCCTGTAGCAGACCCATGCTATAATGTCTCCTGTCCCTGCCCTCTGTTTAATCCTGAACTGTAAACTCTTAGTCAGCTCCTCATCCATCTCCAGGTTGATCTCCATGCAGTCCAGCTGGTCATTGACAAACAGCTACATTTCCTCTTTGTTTTCCCTGCTTGTCCTTTTTAAAAAGCCTGTATCCTTCCATCCCAACACTGCAGTCATAGGAATCATTCCACCACATCTTTGTTATGCCAATAAGATCACAGCCCTGCAGTCATGCACGTCTCTAACTCCTGTCTCTAACTCCTGTCGTTATGTGTATTTGCATAGAGGCCTTTAAGTTGGGCCCCCCAGTGAGGCTGACTGACTGGCTGGAGTGGTTGGAATTCCTTTGATGTACTTAACAATTGTTTCCTTGGTGGTTCCCACTACCTCAGGAGCCCCTGGGTCATCTCTGCTAGACTTCAAGTGTGCTGCAGTGTGTCCAGCATGTCTCTGAAAAACAGGCTGAAGGGCCTCGTTGGCACCCCCTCCCTCCAAACTTGGCATTGTCATCCCACAACTTGTCACAAGCAAGCCTGACATTATCCCCCTGCCACTTTGAGCCTAGTTTAAAACTTTCTCAGTGAGCCCACAAAGCTACTGAGCAAAGACCCTTTTTCCCTTTGGAGAAATGTGAATCCCATCTGACTTAAGCAAGCCTGGTGTTATGTAGGCCATTGTCAAAACCCCCTAAATTGTAGCAGTGACGTTAGCCATGGAGCCATGTATTGATGGATTGGGTTTATCTGTTCCTCCCAGTGTTGCTGTCAACAACTGGAAGGAATGAGATAAAAATAACCTGTACTCTGGATTTCCTCAGTAACTGTCCCAAGGTCCTGATGTATCTTTTGATTGCTTTTGCACTATGTATTATGGCTTCATCATCACCCACATGGAAGAGCAGTAGCGGGTAGTAGTCCAAGGGTTGTACCAGGCTGCAGAGTTTCCCAGTAATGTCTTTATTGCTGGCCCCAGGGAGGCAGCAGACTTTCCTAAGAGGAGGGTCTTTCTGCCATATTGGACTTGCTATTCCCCTCAGAAGGGAGTTGTATACAACTATAACCTGCCTTCTCTTCTTCACTTAGGCGGTCATGACGTGGGGCATGGGTCTTTCTGGCCTGTGTGATGCCTCTGCATTAGCGTGACTGTTGTCCATGTCCTCCTTTAACTCACTTTCCACAGCCAGAGCCACATACCTGTTGTACAGAGGCACCTGGGAGGGAGAGATGGGCAAGGAGGAGGTTTGTCTGCCATCCTGAGTATGGACTTGCTTCCACTCACTCCTTCTTTTAAGCTACAGCCTTCTACCTTTTGAAAGAAGATACATCAAAATAGAACTCATTACAGGTCACTCTTCTTCCTCTTGTGTAATGGGTACAGTCTTCACTCTTCATCTGGATGCTGGAGTAATAGAGCTGTCATGAATACCAAAAAGACAATGATCTTTGTACAAGATACCCATCCTTTCCACAGTCACTGGTTGTCTCCTAGTTCTTCCTGCAGAAACAGAACCTGTGATTCCTTTTCCAGCAATTCCAGGTGGGCTTGAAGACTACTGTTACAGCAATTCCTAGTGGTTTAATGCAGGTGGAAGTGAGATTTCTAGGAATTGGAAAGATAAAGTTGATTTTACTCAACCAACAAGTCCAAGTAAATAAGGCAAATGGGACTATGACTTTAGGAGAATGTAATGAAGGTACTTTATTCCAAAACACAGTTGAAGAAAAGGAGCTACATACTCTCATGACTCCACAAACTGCAAGCAACTTAATGAAAGAATTTGTATAGGAAATTAGAAGTCCTGTAACAAGAATTTGTAACATCATATTAAGGGTGGCAACACAGTCAGGCAATTCTCATTCAGCTATGTAATTTATATGGGCAAATGAACATATCCAGTTAATGTAGATCTTTTCAGAAGGCTATTCAAACCAGGAATCCTATGTTTTTTAATAATTCTAAAGTGGAGTCTATTCTCCATGCCTATAGTGGGGAATTAGAGCTGCTAGATGGCCAAGTGCCTAAATCTGGATGGAGTAATATGCTAAAGAGAAGAAATAACCTGGAAACTTCAACTCTGATGGATAAGTTTCAATAAAATGTATTACTGTTTAACATATTATGATGATTTGTTCAGGGCATGATGATAGATTTGAGAATTGGAATTGTAGTATGTATTTACAGAAGACTGAAGCAGACTAAGTATCAGCACTTGGTAGGATAACAGACCATTGAGAAATTGTGAGGTTCTAAAAGATTTGGAATTCAGTATAACACTCAATAAAGCACTTTGTGAAAACTCTAACCTTAAAAAATATTAAGCAAACACAGTCCCAAAGCTGATCCTTAAGGAACTCAGTAATTACCATCCCTTTATGTTGTTTCTTGATCTGTCTTCCTTTAGCAAGTTATTTTCCCAACTTTTAAATTCAGTAGTCTCCTGCAGGGTGTAACATTGGAAATCTGGCAGAATATTCCTCAGATTTCTAATTCAGTTTTATATAGACTGGATCCTGTCACTGACAACCGTGTAAATCAGAAGTAACTCTAATGAAATCAGCAGTCCAACAATGGCTTAAAACATGTGTGAGAGGAGAATCAGATCCTCTCCCTCCCTCCCAAGTGTCAGCTAAATAAGCTTTTAGGCTTTTGAAATAAATTCAAAGTTCAAATGTTTTGAGAGCTGACAGTGCCAAGATCCTATAGAACACATCTGCCCTTCATTGTGTCTGTTCAGCATTCATCTGAAGGCAGAATTCAGTTTCTGTGCTGAACTGGGACAAACCTACAACACTTATTAGTATCTCTGGGCATTGGAAATACATAATGAAACTGTCAGCATAATCTAAATTATGAGATAGATAATTTATCTCCTGTAACACTGAATGAAGACTGTTCTCCCCAGTGCTCAGAGTAATTCTCTGCTTTATATACTTGTCTAAATGCTGACCACATGTTGGGCAATGTGTTTGTAGCATTTGCCCCAGTGTTTGATTTTTGAACTAGCGTGCATTCACCACTCCAAGTAAGTAAAATAATCCAGGGGAAAAGCACAAAATGCCCATTAAAGAAAACAATTTCAATAACAAGTTGAGCCCCTCAGGGACTGAGCTATTAAAAAAAGCAATCAGAATCATGGAGGGTGGGATTTTGTGCATTTATTTGTATTTAAGACATCCACAAGGCCAAGACACAAAGCCAAATGGGACATTTGGTTAAAAACCTGAAGAGAGAGAGTTCCCTTCTTTGTGAAGTTAACAACTACTGTAGATTAGAAAATGAGCTCTTACCAAAACTGCCAACTATAGAAAAATCTTCCTTTGTTCCAGAAATCCTTCTGGGATGACATTCTTTACGTATGTTAATTTCTGTTAAGTTATATGAAGCCCCACTAATGAATGGAACAAAAATGGTTAAATGGCAATGAGAGAGTGAGCCAGCCAAGAATCTTTCATTATTTAGAGCTGCATGAAAGGCTGGTCAGCATTTCCATTAAAACTTGCTATTTTCAGGGGTTTATACTTAGCTGTAAACATTTGCTCCAACTGACTATTTGAGGGTTTCAGTTGGAGTGCACAGCCTGATTTTATTGATTATGACTTAAAGAAGTGTGATGTATAAAGAAGAAAAATAAATGGTTAAATTTGGCTCACTTAGTGTCATTTAGTTATATGGTATTACAACACGTGAACTCTTGGCTGAAATGCAAAATATATAGCCTGAATCTGGACCTCTAAGAAGAAGGATGACCTTGTAGATGAATTAGATTGAAGTTAATTTTTCTGGCAGTGACTGTGGCACAGAATTTTTGAGTTGTCTTGGGCAAGGCAGATGACCTTTCTGTATCACAGTTTCTGATTTTAAACCCTGTTTCTAAAGGAAGGAGCCCATTAAAGTTTTTAATTGTTGTATGGTGGTGTATTGATGTCTTATATTAAGATCCCTTCCCTTCTTCCTCTTTCTCTCTCCCCAACTTCCCAATTAAAAAGGCTTAATTTCCCGTAGCAATGATGAGAAAACTTGCTGTCTATCACATTGCAATTTGCTTTGTAGTCTTTTGTGAATGATGAATGGGCTCAACTTCTTAGATTTCTATGGTAAAAATGTGATTTTAAAATCAGATTTTATTCTGCTGAAGTACTGCAATGACTCTCCTGTTTATCTCAGATGCTAAGACCTGCTTATCATGCTGTTGAATGGTTTTGCAGTGTGCTTGGACTTATCTTGTGAACGGTTATTTATTCCCACCTTTCTTCTTAAAGGAATATGCCATCTTTGCAGAGTGCAGTCTTCCAGGCAGTTTCTAAAAAATAAACAAACAGGATCTTTGTAATCATACTTTGGTAGCTCTTTTAGTCTGAGGCAGGCTTAAACTCAGGAAAATAATTAAGAAAACCAATTCACCTACTTGATGTAAACCAATGACATAACTGTGATATTAGGCCTTTGGAATAAGATTCATACTGAATAACATGAAAGTGATCCAGAAGAAGTTCAGAGCAGATATCTAAGATGCTTTAAACTTCCTGAATGGAGGAGTGTTTGCACTGCTTATAAGGAGAGTTTAAGAAAAACAATGTATAGTAGAAGTACTTGAAGGTAAGTGCTGCAAATACCTCTGTAATTTCTTTTGTGCACCGTCTTAAAGAATGACTAATAGATTTGATACATTATTTGCCCCTATAATGTTACGCTGGCAATTAAACACATCTTTCAGGTATAAGAATACTTATTTTCTTTGTATATCAATGCACCTTTAGGGAAAAAAACCCTATACAGTACTCTTTCCAAATTGTCTGACCTTCAAGATCCATGAATTAAGTCATTTCTGTTACATCTATTTTTACTAGTTGACCTTGATCCTGCTACTCATTTGGTCTAGTGGCTGGTGAAAGGTCAAATGAAATTTGAAGATGATGAGCTGTTAGGTTTATCTGGCTTTTTTTCAGCTATCACATCCCATCTCCTTTTCACCTGAGATTTGTATTTTTCATTAAATTTACTCCTCAGTAATGCAAACACATATGGAATGAGGGATGGGGAAGGTTGGAGGTGGTATTGTCTACGAATTCATTAGTCAAGCAGCTACTTCAAAAAGATCATAATGGGAAAGCAATGCTCTTCACTCAGACAATACTCTGTCCTTTTTTCCATACTAGTGCAAGCACACTACTTATGTAAATTTAGTTTAGTGTAAAAAGAAGTGAAACTTGGGAATGTGATTTCCTATCTTCATTTTTCACTGATGTGGTACAGGATTGTGCAAAAGTAAGGGATTGCCTCACCATGAATATCCTCAACCATTTTGAAATGTTTTTTAAATTTAAAGTAGCTTCCTCATCCTCATCCAGCCATTTCATGTTCATAGGTAATATGTGATATCCTCTAGCTATTATATAGAACTGCCTCCAACAGAGAAGACCAAAATACCTGCAATCATTATTACCTAGGATATGTATTGATACAAACCCTAAAATGAAGTTTCCACTAACTCTCCTGGATCAGTGACAAAAAAAAACTCTCTAAAATCTATGTTCTATTGAAGTTCCCCAATGCATACAAACACCAGGCCATTCACAGCTGCCTTTTCATTTTTTTTCCAGCAGTGAAATATTCTGTATGATATCTAAGCAGATTGTCTATTATCTAAGTGCTCATTTACCAGTGATGCAAACGTACATCTTAATTTCCTATGTAGTTGTCTCAGCCTATTACCATGGATAATGACTACAAAGAACAGAAGAATATTTGGCTAATCAAGATTAATTTTTATGAACTATTTTCAGGTTTTTGTACAGGGATCCTTCACTAATGGAAGTACAATGACTGACTGTATTTTTTCACTTTATAATTAATAACACCTTCCTTAACTCTTTCAATTGACTGCTAAGTATTTTTATGAAGTGATGATGTCTCTGCTTTTCTTCATTATTTTTCATTCTTTGACAAATAGCATTTATGAGTTGAATAAGACCTGTGGATTTTCACAAATATGTTTGAAAAAAAACTTCGATGTTATTGATTTGGTCATTGTGAATGCTCATCTGAAAAAGTAATGTGATTTCTATTACTTTACTGAATGAGCATTTTATAAAGTTTATAAACAAGAAAAGTGCCAGAAACAATCAATAGGACATATGCTCTATTACACATAGTATGGAGATACACAAAAAATAATAAAAATTAGTAGATTAAGAAATTTTCAGGGTAGTACATCTTTTTACCATCCTTCTACATCCACAGGGGAAAAAAAAATCCATTTTTCTGCAGATGTTCTCTTCAGGTTTAAAACAGTTGATTTGTTTGTTATTGAAAGAAAAAAATGTAGCTTGGATTCATTAATGTTTTATTCATTTTGTCACACTGTTTTGATGACACTTCATCCTCTACTGTTTGCATTTGTGTATCCTGTGGAGTAAGTCCAGTGCATTCTATATAACATGAGAATATTGCAGGTCTTCTCTAATCCTTTTGTTCTTCCTGGGGTTCTGGTAGTGGTAAAAGCTGTCTCCTGGTCCAGACAAGCTATTGAAGAGAAGTACCTTACTTTTTACCCCTGGAAGTTGTAACAGAATTCCTGTGGGTCATAAAAGTTAAAAGAAATACAATTAATGTTAAAGAAACAAGGAAAAATTCTACCCATTCAGTTAGTTAATCATATACCATAGAATCATAAAATCCTGGCATCGTATAACTGCTATATGCCTTTGCTCAGGAAATCTCTGTGTGCTGAAAGTATCTCTTCTCCCAGAGCCTGTGGAATACGGACTACCTATCTACGTGTATGTTACTTCTGTTGAAGATGAAGGCTAATTTAATACCACACATGCTGGTCAAATACTTAGGGAGATAAGGTCCTCGCAAAAAAAGAATCAGTATATTCAAAATATTTACATGAAATAGACATAGAAACTATAACATGAGCTGTACAATGAATGGACCTCCATTAGATAGAAGGACAGACTTCGCACCAAACACACATTTATGTGTCTTCCAGATTGGTCAGCTCTGCGGTAGGTTATCATGCACATATGATGCATAATAATACAAACAAACAAATACAACAATAAAACTATTTCGGGCAAATTGATAACAGCTTATTTTTTAATTGTGGAACTTCCTATATCAGAAATTTTGAGATCATTTTTATTGAAGATACATAGATAAATTTGGATTTTTAATAGATTCCCTGGATTATAATGAATCCCTAAATAATTCAGACACATTGTCTGCTTCTTATCTAGAATGGCTTGAGCAAAATACTCTTCTTTAGACAGCAAAAATGGTCATAGAGAAGGTTCCAAAGATGTGCCACTTTCTTACTTCATTCCTGTTTAGGAATCTTCCTATTTCATCATATGTCTTTGGGACTTTAGTATGGAAAATAAATCTTGTTGGTTCCCTTCCTAGCTTCATCTCTTCACTGAGATATAAAATTTAATAGACACTGACATTTCCTAGGACTGAGGTACCTGCTCTGATTCATAAAAGTAATTTTCACCCAGTTTTATTTAGTGCCTGTCATTTTTAGACAACTAAAAGCAGACATTGCAGATTTGGGCCTTTGTTGACCTGAGTTTACATTTTTCTGGCTTAATACTAACTTCCTTGTGTGAGGCATGTGATGAGCCTGTGAATAATCCTGACATGTTGTTATTCTGCCTTGAGGTGCCACTATAGTGCTAGTAGAAGTGGGGACAGCAGCTTCATCTTGAGCAGCAGAAGAAAAAGCAGCAATTTGGATTTTGTGCAATTTCCCTTTCTATTCTTAGAATTATTCTGTAAAAGACATCAAAATGCTGCTTGTTCTCTGTATGATTGTGTTCTCTGAGGAATTAGTAGTGAATGACATAGAATGTAAATTATAGATAATGAAGTACATATGCATAGACACTATTTGAAGTGCCCAAGGTTAATTTCTGTGTAAAATAATGTTATGTTCACTTGAAAATTGATCAGTTATATGCAAATTAAGGAAGAAACCCCCCTTAATTATGACTTCTTTATAAATTAATTGTTGTACCTGTTCAGTGACTTTATACAATATGTACACCATCTGAAATATCTTCAGGACATATATAAGAAATGAAAATAGCATCAAAACGTAAAGTTACAGTAATCATTTGAGCCATTTTGTTTGGTAGTCAACCAGATGCTTCAGAATACAAAAAGATAAATTGAAAAATTAAATCAATAAGAGAGGAAAGATCCTCTTATGGCTGAGGGAATGGATTCGAAGTCAGGAAATTTGATTTCAATTTCTGACTCTGTCACAAGCTTCCTGTGTGACCTTAGGTAAGTCATGTTTTCTATCCAGACCTTGGTTTCTCAGCAGTTTAGAGGAAAGAATAACGCCCTTCCTTCTTGACTTGTTTGTTTGTTTGTTGTGGTTTTTAACTTCTTATAAACTGCAGTATATGCAATATTACCCTTGAAACTGTGTTCAATGCTTCATACTATAAATTGTAAACTCTCAGCTTTCAGAGGAATGAAGGCTTTTTGGGGCCACAGGCATTTTAGGGCTGAATTTGCCTTTTGAACAAGGCTTCAAGCCCGCACCCACTTTCAAGCTCAGCACACTGTTTTATTGATACAAATCTGTGCTAAGTATCTGTTTTCAGGAGATTTACAGGAAGGTAGGTAGGCAAACTGAACTGGCACTAACTCTTTATTTTTATAAAAGCAGAGCCCTCTTGAAGCGTGGGCTGGCTTGGCACCATGCTTGTTATATCTATCTGGCCAAACCTTTTCCTATATGCACTGCAGGACCTTTGACCCTGATGTCAAATGGATGCATCAGCTACCTAACTCTTAGTGCCTTCTTTTCATCAGGAACCTCTAGACACTGGACTAATAAATCTTAATGAAATTATGAAAGGTCAGATAGAAAAATAATCATTAACTGATACTATTTTCCTTTGTAATGCTTACAAACACACACTTAAAGATTATCTAGATGTGTAAAATCACTCACTTCCATCAGCTATAGTGACACCTAAGTTGGTCATTGTCAAATATTTTCATACAAAAACCAGAGAAGGATGTTTGGATGAAAACTACTGCTTATTTGAATAAATATGAACAACTGAATTAATAGTTTATTACAAGTAATCAGTTTATTGTAATGCAGTACTATATCAGATATTCTTTTTGACTTCTGGTTATACAAGCATCAAGTGTAAATAGCTAGTATTTCCAGTACTTTCATTGTATTTTAATTCTGTTTCTGTTTTACATTAGATTTTATATGCAACTTTCTTTCAAAACATGAATAAAGTCCTGATTCTACAACAGTAAAGTGTATTTGAATGTATGTCTTAGAACTAAATGTATCTGTGGCTATGCGCACAAAGCTTTCAGAGTATGTGTTTGTATAGGCAAACACACATCCATCCATCCATCCACTGTTTCAGTAAATACAGGTCTTCATTTCTATCTTTCACTGCAAGCTCTATTCTTCTCTGTAAATCTGACACTTGTCACATTATATGTGAATATCACAGAAAAGAGGAATTTAAACTAGAAACAAAACCACTGGTATCCCATAACTATGATAAATCATGTTCATTTTCCATTTTGAAAACATAGCAGGACATTAATTCTTCACAGTGGTAGATGTTTTAAAACACACAGAAAAGGATATTTTAAAAATGACTTCTATTCATTGAATCTCTAAACAAACTGTGGTTTCCTTTTGTGGATTTTACACATATAGACGTATCTGTACCTAGGCTTGTTATCTAGCCTCCTTGTTTGGACAGTTGGGGAAAATGCCACTCAGGGTGTGATTTATCTCATCTGAAGTCAACATCTACTTGCTGTCTATGCTTCTCTTCACAATGCAGAATCTCTTCTCTTTATGTAGGATCTTAACAAGTGTATATGAGATGGAAATAGCTACTTGTAATGAATTTTTTACATGTTGCTACATACAATGAATGTTTTAAACCATTTGAGCAGTGCATAAACCCTAGTCAGTTGGTCACCCACACTTTCCAGACATGTATTTCTAAAAGGCCATTCTTTCCAAAGTTATACAAGGTTTGACACATTTTATAAAAATCAAAGTAACAGTCCACTGTTTTTATGGATGACCACCCAACAGGAAGCAATGAATCAGCTGCAGTTATACCATACCTGGGGGGAAACTCATATCCTTCACACTCTTGCTGAAATGTGGCTGTTCCTAATATGGAGACTCAGTCTATAGATGTGGCAATTTTGTGGCACTGTTCAGTGGAAAGCAAATATGTCCTTTGTCAAATCAGCAAGTGTTCCCTAATTGCAGCCATTCTCTGAAAGATATGGACTGTCATAAGAAATAAAAGGTCTCCCTTGTGAATTCAGGGATCATTACAAACTGTAGAATGCAGTGAAAATTGTAGAAATTTTACTTGTGGTCCAGATCAATGTATTCCTCTGCTATTCTTGATTTACAGCAGAAACTTTCGTGAGGCTGGTTCAAGGATCATCCTCTTAATAATCATTATTTCTTTCTTACTATTTTTTTTAACCTCCAACCTTCAAGTGAATGAATTGTGAAGAGCTCATTACAAATGAAATATTATTTGAAAAGCCTTATTATGCTTAACTAGAAGCTTTCATAGGTACATAGATTACCTTAAGCCAGAAGGGACCATTACATCAACTAGTTTGACTTGAATAATACGGATTGTAGAACCACACAAGTTTTCCTTGCAATAACCTCTCTAAATTTTGTTTGACTGTAGCTCATCTCCTACAGACACACTTTGTCTTAACTTGATAATATAGAAATAGAGATTCTGCAACTTTTCTCAGTAGTGTGTGTATCCACAGGATGAATTTTCCTTGTAGTTAAAAAAGTGTGCTATTCTCACTGTTGCCAAGCTGTTAAAGTTAATTCCAACTTCCTCAAAGTTAATTCCACTTTGCATTTCATTTTCTTTTTAAGGATACTTAGAGCTTTGTTAAACAAATTCCTTTGGGACTGCAATTTCCATGGTTGTTTGCAGCCTAATGTTTAGTTTGGTCACTGGAGAAAAGCACAAACAAATTGGCTAAGTGGGGTCTGACTTATGGCCCTAAAAAAAAAAAGGTTTTTTCCTTTTTTTTTTCCCCCTCCCCCTCATCCCCCTTTTAATAGTAACAATGGCTGAGAGCTATAGTTGAAAAACTGGGGCTTTTGTGTAGTTGCTTGAGATCAAAGGAGAATGCTGTGTTTAAAGGAAGACATTTGCACAGCTTTACAATCAGAATATCATATTTTCTTAGTTAAGTGAAAATTAGAAAGGGACCCTGCCCCCATTCTGCCAGGATATGGCCCTCACACTTCTGAGTACCTCAGTGTCACCACTATTGATCATGATCCCAATTCATTTGCTGGATCAGAAAAAATGCAGTGCAAAGCTTTTTTCTGTACTACTTCTGAGAAAATTTGTTTTTTTCATAATACTTTGACTTTCTAATGATTTTAAGAATTAGACTCAAATTAAAAAGTAGGCAGGAGACTTAATGAAGAATTGGAAATATTTTTAAAGTGCAAAGCATTAGAAAAATAAGTTTTATATGTATGTTTGAAACAAGCTGGTAGAAAACTTGGTATTTTTCCATTTGTAAGCTGAATTCTCTGTGAATATTTCCTTATATAATGGAGCTTTTTACCCTAATGAAGTGCTAGTCACTGGAAAATAGTAAAGCCTGAGATGAATTAGTAACCTTACCAAATCAGCACTGCAGTGACCACAGTGCTGTAGGTGGTATGGGGACAGAGAAAGGCTTTGAGAGAACCCCAGCTCCATTGGACTTTATAATTCCCATGAGCTTCAGAACCAGTCAACTCTGGAAACTAAACTACAGAAGGTTTTTTTTTTTTTTTTTTAAATATGGTTCTTGTTTCACCAGCCCCTACAGCTAGTTATTATTTGGATGAATACAAAAATGTGGCAAGTTTATTAGCACTCTAAAACCTGTAATGGAATGATTTAAATTTAAGACAGCTCTTTCAGATGAGAAAAGTCTGTGCATCCTATCCCCCGAGGCCAGGGAAGGCAAGCACAGAACAAAATAAAAATAAAAATACAAAATATAAAATACAAATAAAAATAATTCTCTTTTTTTTCAAAATGGTGCACCAGATGCATTTCAATTACATTTCAATTAGTATAGATTTAATAGATATGAAGGATTTTTTTGCTTTCTTGCTTGCTTTTTGTCTCTTCTCTTTCACTGTATTTTCTTTTATAAGATACTAAAATGCCAAAGTTTGTTAATGAAGAGCCAAATATTATAACTTTATTATAAAAGGGATTTTGTATCCTAATCAGAGAGAGGTTAAAGGAGCATTTAGGAAGGAGAGATAAGTCATGGGGAAAACTCAATTATTTAGCAAATCTGAAAGCGGAGAAAAGACTCTGGAGCCCAGGAAGTTCTCATCCTGTCCATGAGGCTGACTTTATTTTCCCAAACTGAAACTGGATACTCAAAGAAAGACAATTAAATTGTCTTTGTTGTTATAAAACCTATTCAATGTATCTGGGCTGAGAATCACTGCATCTAAGTATTCTCCAGTTTCCCATTTTTAATACAAGAAAGCAATGCTGACTATCAAACTGGTAGTGTACCCATGCAACAGTAGTCAGCAAGAGTTTTGGAGCTGAACTCTGAAAGTGCATTTTGCCTTGGTATTACAGCAAACTGCTGCATCACTCTAGGTAGCTTATTGGCTTGTTAATGAAAAAGGAAATAAAGCAGTATGTAAACATGTCAAAATTAGTATCACTGTGAAAGTTTCCCATATACAACAAGAGAGAGTTAGAAGAAAGCCTGCACCCTTCTTCAGATTTAATTTTCCTTTCATTCTGGAAAGTTGTATAGACTTTTTATTCCTCTGTCACTAGGTTATTGTGAAGATTAATTATTGAATGTTTCTAAATGGTTGGCAATCAATGAAACGATCATAGTAATTTATGATAATTGAACACCTATAAACTGTTTTTTTCAGAAGCAGGAAGTTTGAAAGGTCAATATCAGCCTAGGCTTGGTATAGAATTCAAATCTCCTGTAAAAACAAAACAAAACCACAACTCCAAACCAAAACAAATTGAATCAAGTAAAGGGGATGGTAGTCAGAAACTGAATACAAATGTTTTCTTCCTTTAGGGGAAAACTCGGTTCATTCATTTTACATTTTAAATGTTCCCTTACAGTGATGTGAATTCAGGGCAACATCATTGTTCTTGTATACAATCTAAGAAATGAAATGGGCTAAGAGGGAAATACCAGCCCACATTACTTTGCATTCTGTGGGAAAAAACATAGGATAAAATCGACTTCAACAGTGTGATGATGGATAATGAACTGGGATCTAGAAAATAGATGAGGTTGGAAAAATGATTTCAGTTTTACTAACAGGAAAGCTTACAATAAATTATCCAGATTTTTTTTATAATTAAAATATTTAATTATAATCTTTAATCATGTTCTTGCTTTTAAAATTATTTTATTTTTCTGTTTATTTTCTTTCTCTCTTTTTATTGATTAGCAACCTTAAAAAATTGTATGAGCATTCTCACTGACCTCAATACATTTATCTGCAACTAGCTGCTCTTTGGTTGGTCCTTTATAGCTTCTAAAACACAGATGCAGTGACCTTTGCAGATGGGCAGTTTTATAGACTTGTTACCCTAAGAGAATTAATATCTTATTTTGGAATGCTCCACTCTCTGAGAACTATGCCTAAACTAGTAACATTTAAATAAAGGACATTTGTTTTTCTGCTTGAGCAAAAATTCTTTGTTATCTTTCCCTTTGTCAGTCAGTTTATACCTTTACATAGAGATTTCAGTCTTAAAAAAGTCTGTTGATAATTTTTTATAATGGAGAGTGTAAGGAGTTAATTTGTTTTGGAATCCTGGATATTTCTAAAGCTCCTACTAGAAGCATGTTTATTTTTTATATTAGAAGGTTAATCATACCTGCTGCTCCTTCCAGTTTATCGGGGTTTCACTTGCAACAAGAAGTATTGTTGTGATGATAACAATAAAACTTAATTTATCTATTTTTTTTCCCTAGGAAGCAGGGAGATATCAATGTGTAGTTCCATGTAGTGACAAAAAATTAAAAAAAAGGGGATCTCATACCTATCGTTCTCCTCCTGCTCAGTGCTGGGAGGTGCAGACTGGCATCAGCACCAAGTGAACTGGACCTTTTCACAGAGATCATGCTGCCTGCAAGAGGGTGGAGGCTATGCCATTTTATATTCAGTTATCAACACTGACAAACACATCACCTGAACCATCACCACCCACTTATTCTAAGTGGTTCTTTCATAGTTTTACTCCTATACTTTGAATGATCTTGTCCTAGCTTGCACCACTTATGTGTAGACAGGTATGAGGGTTTTACTGTGCTCACTTTAATTATCATTGTTAATGAATTAAATACCCTAAACCATCACCACCCTCTCACTTTGAAGGATTCTTCAGTTTTAGTCTAATTTTATATTTTCAAGCATCATGTCCTAGCTTGTAGTTACCTACTAGTATCTTTTTCATCTTCATCATCACCATCATCATCTTCTAGTTCCTTATTTTTTCTCTTAAAGGCCCAGTTCTGTACCTTTGCTACAATATCCTGAGCAGTTTTTACTACTTTTGAGATGAACAGAAATTAAGATCTTTAAAATCCACACATTTTATATCTTATCCTCTGGTTGAATTTTTTCATTCTGGCTTTGTATATTACTTCTTTACCTAATTATCTGGAACAATTTGAAATACCAACACTGAATTTTGCATTATTAATGGAAGCTTTTCCTCTTCTCAGTTTTTAGAACAGTATTGACATGAGGCCAGAGCTAAAGCTGTGGATTTTTTCTAATTATTCTATTTTGATGTTGGACTGAAAACAAGAAGTTGTGACAAACTGGAATATAAAGAAAAGATAAAATTAGTGAGATGTTTTAAATGTTTGTCTCTAATTGTATTCTACTTTTCTTTAGCTAGTCTTTTGTGTCAGCACAATATAAAGAGTCTGCCTTTAAAATAAAATTATTGTGGCATATCATACTTTATGCATTCAAGTCACTGTCTATGTGTGAAACTATTTAATCTGTTTACCAAGATACAAGATTTGTCTATGGTAATTAATTTGTTTATGAAATTTGTTTTGCCCTAAGAAGTATGGCATAAGTGATAAATAGTTCCCTATGAACCATCTCAAAGTGAAATTTCAAAAAAATTAATCTGTTTCTACAAGACTTTTTTTTTCTTTCGTGAAAGATTGACCCTGTGATGTCCTTGGGGTTATGCAAAACAGCATTTGAAAGACCCCAAAATATATATGCAGTTCAAAGCATTTAATATCTCCATATTTTGGTGCATAGTAGTATGCAGCTGCTGCTGTTTGTTTTAGAAAAGATTGCAGTTAAAAGGTTTATATATGATATTCTGTGATAACATCGTATTCCACAGTTTTAAGAGCTAGGATGGAATTGAAGATTGAATGTTCAACTGTTTCATTAGATATTGTGTTAAGGGTTTTGTAACACCTCTTTTCTTTTGGTTGGTCTTGATTCTGAAGTCCCTATTTACATTAGTAACCCCTTCAAAGTGTCATGTGCCACCAGTTTGAAGGTATGCACCTAGAAGATACAGTCCTCTATCTTAAAAATACATTTCTGACAGTAAATGCAAATATATATAAAAAAAGCAGTATGTGAAAGAGATTTCTTTACCTTTCAGAAATACATATTTATGTTAACATTTTTTGTATATGTATATCCAATGTATAAAGAACACTTTTGTGAATAAGCTCCTGCTGTCAATCCAACAATCCATCCATGCCATCATAGAAGGTTGTCAGTTTGGTCAGGCATGATTTCCCTTTTGTGAATCCTTGTTGACCACTTCCAGTAGCCTTTTTCTCCACACACTTATAGATGACTTCCAGAATGAACTGTTAATCACCTTTCCAGGTGAAACATATATGTACACAATATTTCCTTTAGAGGATATTTTCCAGGGTTCTTCAATTCATAAGAAAATTAAGTGTCTTGTCAATATTTAGGCACATGTAAAATATTTTGCTGATATCTAGACAAATCTGTAGATAGTTGTTAAAAATAGCTAATCCTTTAATTCTTATGTACTTAGCCTCCTTTTGAGGCCAAATTAATGGGCCAAATTACAGGAAGCTTAATAAAAATGTGTATAAATTATTATGTTTTTCTTTTAGTTCTGTATTATATTATTCTACTATTTGTAACCCAGGGTTAGACTGCATCATTAACCGAAAATCTAAAAAAATACATATGTAAGAATGACCCTCTCTATAGGCTGTTGGATAAAATTTGATGCATAGGCCTATGCACAGATAGGTATTTTTAGTTTTGCCTGCAAAAAAGAAAAAAGTAACCATCCCATTCAAAGGGATTACAACTGTAAACTCATTTTGTGCTAGATGGGTGAGGAATAGGAGTGCTATTGCAATGTATTCACCCTTTTACAAGAATCCATGTCAATCTTGCCATTCGGAAACAACTACCTGACTCTGCAAAATACTACTCAGCCTGTCTCCCGTTAGGGGATTTCTAAGGTCACAAAACCTCGCAGAATCCTTTTGGTTTTCTTCTGGTCTCTGAAAAATCTAATCTCATATCTGTTCTCAGTCTGGACAAATTCTTATTTTATGGTGCATCGTATTTGCAATATTTGTATAGCAGGTAACCAATGTCCTTCAAATTCTGAACTTGAATGATTCCTGAGAGACCCAGTAACACACTCTGAAATTCATGGGTAGCAGTAGGATTAGTTCAAGCTGCTGAAGGAAGATGAGATTAAATGAGAAAAGTTGTGGGAAGAAATGTGGCAGGAAAGAAGTTCAGTCAAAAAGCATTACTAAATGCAGAAGAGTAGATGAAGGTTGACACTAGAAGTTTCCTGCTGTCATTTTCTCTTCAGAGAATGAAATGGACGACTCCAGCACGGATCAGACTCAAACTGCAGACTTACACTTACTGGCATTATATAATGGCTTCTTAACACTCCGTTTTGTTCATCTCCCTCCCTCCCTTTATTTTTAAGGGATTTTTACCAGCCTTTATGGTGGCATGAACCAGGATATTCTACTGAAGGCAAATGTTTCATATTAGAAATCTGAATCCTGTCGTTTTGAAGCCAGAGCTTACTCCTACTGCAGGTGTTCTTTCTGGGTTTTATGTCCTTTTAAGGTCTGTCTCATGGTCCCAGCTGCTGTACTGAAAATGGCACATTGAAAATACGAGATTGCCTTTGGTGCCTGTTTCAGTACCCTTTCACCTTTGAGCTGCCTGGACTGTAATTATAAAAGGCACAAGAAGATATATAGATTCATGGGACTGTCAGGCAGCCCTATTTTACTGTGGTTCGAAATGACTTTTGCAATTAATCTTTGTTATTCATCTATTTAATCTTTTCAGCATTTAATGTTGAAATTTATTTATTTTCAATATTAGCTTTGCCAACATTACTACTATTTTTTTCACCATCCTGAGTCAGTTTCTCTTCTGAAAGACCATTTCTGATATTCCTGGAAATGAATGACATATGAGTATCAGATGCTAAAATGTAACAAGAAATGATGCACACCTGGATGCAAAGGTAATAAATACAGATTGTTTGGACAGATGAGAAGCAGATGTTAAAGTTCCTGTGGGATTTTTTTTTTTCATCTAAAGAATATTGCAGTCTACTGACTGACTGTAATATGTCCATATTATTTTTGGCTAGTTCACTTGATAGGAGATGTTGGTCTGAATTGATGCTTCCAAACAGACCATTCAAATTGTCGATAATTCAGATACCAGTGAGCTGCCTTGGTATGCCAGACTGCATATGCTAACATTTAATGCCAGACTGAACTCGCTATGCTATTCAGCAGGATGAATCACAGAAAGGGAGAATGGCTCCCCAGGTGTATTGTGCCATATGCTTCATGGTGTAGTGAGTAAAGAATTCAAGTGTTTGACCCACATCTTGCAGTGTAATTTCTGCCATCTTTCTTAGCTTAGTTTCTGGGAACTCCTTTGATAGTAAATGTATTGCCTCAGCATAAATAAATGATATAGTGCTGATCATAGCAAATCCCAAAGATGCTTCCACTGAACATCTCAAATCCACCTAGTTGGAAAAACGTGAGGTATGTATTTACAAATATAAGATAAAGAAACATATGTCAGTATGCACAGATCCATGGAACTGGGACATTCAGCTGGGACATCTTGGGGTTCAACATCTTTGTCCAGCTCTCTTGAAGACAAAATACATTGTTTTCACTGTACTTAAAGTCAAAGACCAGAGGCAGTTTATTTGCCTGCTGCAGTTTTTGCCTTTGAAGGGGGAAAGAAGACAGTTTTCATCTTCAGCGCTCAAACATTCATGTTGCCACATAGGCACAGTGATGTCACTGTTATCTCTACCTCAATCCAAAGTAATTAATTTTCTGAAATTTCCTTTTCATAACAAACTGCTGGTTCCAACAACAAATAGAAGCTGATAAACAATTATTTACATCTGATAAACCACTGTGAAACGTTAATTTTGAAATTAATTATTACGACATACTGGTGTAACACAACTGTTTGTTTATCCCTTTCTTGATCACAAATTGGACAAGAATTGGAACAGTTGGAGAGCAGCCCATCTCTAGCCACCATCTGCTTGTTGTAAAATAGCTGTATGTTGGGGTTTTTTTATTACTGTTATTAACACACAATAAAAAGATACATTTAAATAGCATTAAGGTTGTAACACAAACCAACAAAATAGAGATAGATCATCTGAATTGTTCCCTGTTTAAAATTATTTGGGTGCCTCTTTTTGTAATATTTTAGGCCTTCTACTATGTCCTGCTGTTTGTTGCATTTCAAGCAGGTATCTAGCAGTGACAGGCACCCATCTCTTCTCCATTATGGAATATTTTTAAACTTTGTCCTCTTCCTTTAATTTTTACTGCATTAATGGAATGGCTGTATCTTTGAAACTTATTAAATGTAGTCCCAAATAGAGGTATGGCACTGTATGTCTGAAATCATAAATGTCTCAATGCCTTCAAAGCAGGTGGTACTAGGGTGTAGACAGTCCCTGCTTTGCTCTACTTTCAGTTCTGTCTGTGTAGGCTACTGATTCCTTTTGGAAATTATGTGTCCGTCTGTACTATTTTCTTCATCCTCTCCCATCAGTGACTAAGAGGCAGTCCTTTACACTCTTTGCAAGGAACCTCCAGAAATTAGATGCTCAGCTTGATTCCTTCTGGTGCTTTTTTGAGAATAATGAAATGTCATGGATATAATTCTTACTGTATGTCATATTCTGTAGAACTTGTTATATTGTGTAGTTGGCTTCAACTACAAAAATACATAAATAAATAACAACTGTCCAATGATTCAGTTCAGGCTGCATTGATTGGGGCAACCGATTCCCATGATTCATATCTTCCTAGCTCATCCATTATTTAAATGTTAGTATAAACACATTGAAATTCTTTCAGACTTCTGCAGTTCCCCACAAGAATGAATCTAACAAACACTGCTGGCAGAGTGTCCTGATTGACAGTCCTTCCCCCAGAGATAGTGGAATTACATTCAAGCTCTTTCCAGTAAAAGAGCCAGAGGAAGTATGTTTGAAATTATCACTGCATTTCACCTTCCAGTACTTTCTCATATGAAGATGATTTCTGAAAAAAAGCTTGTTTTCTCAGAGGACCACATGCTTTCAGAGTGAGGGCCAGATGCAAATAAACAAACAAGTGTAATTGTGGAGAGTATTCATCTTTCACTGTAGACAAACCTAAAACCTAGAGCCCTTGTAGGTGTGACTCAAGTCCTAAGGGCTTACTTATTAGGGAGCATAATGTTTATGCTTGACTTAAGTGCCAGCGTAATTTTTTTCACAGAACAAATCTTCAGAACATGGCACTTACACCCAACAAGTCTTGCCCAAGCAGTCATACTTGTTTACTCAGTGCCTAGCTGGAATCCCAGGCAATATTTACTTTAGCTAAATTTAATGCTGTGAAGCTGTAAATGCAGTCTCAGTTAATATTACATTCTCCCCTAAAATTGCAGTGTTGATAGAAAAACATTGTGCTGTACAAGCCATCAACAGATCCTGCCTATGGGGTGGGATACAAATAATAGAGGTAAGCAAATTATCTCTTGATTCTTTGCAGTTGGGAGATGCTGCTAGTATTTAAATCTAGCTATCCAAGTATAAGCCTGCACTGGTAGCTTTCCAAGTTCCATGTATCTAAAATCCAAGGGCTTGTTTAGTACACTGATGCTGTTAGATGCCCAAAGCTAATCAAGATTTTTTTCAGTGCTTTAAAATTAAAGGGTTTTAAAATAATCCTTCAAAAGCTGCACTGTTTTTGCTAAGCTTCTTTTCTGAACAAGTTTATACTGCTACACTGTGTTTTGTTTGACCTCTAAAGAGCACAGTTTTCTCCTATGAATTTCTGGAGCTGGTATCATCTACAGACATAATCTCAAACATTTTACTTATATTGCCTATCATTCATTTTTCATCTATTATCTTTGCTAATAGTCTTCTCTGTTCCTATTGTGTCCTTGTTGTCCCCTAACTGGCCTGCTTCTTCTTCAGCCCTCAATCCATAAAGTTGGGGGTCTTTTTCATCTTTTTGGTTCTTTTCTTCATCTCTTCCTCTTTACTTGCCATGCAAAGCCACCAAGGGGAAAAATGCTGTGTGAATTTTTAAGTGTTCCTTATCTAGAGTCTAGCACTCAGGTAGTGATATGTTTCCTGGTTTATTTGCTGTCGTGGGTGAAGTTTCCTTGGCTGTGTACTTGGAATTTCTGGTTACTTCTACTGCTTTTCGTATTCTCTTCTCTTCATCAACATGAATCAGATGAAATTAGGCCATTTAGTAGATTCTAGTGCAGGACTTCTTACAGGGAGAGCCACCTCTTAACTCTATGATTAAATTCACTGCCTGTAGTGCTAGAGCTGCTTGCACAAAACCTCCTTTTCTGGCATTGCAAATCTTGTGAGATTGGATGTATAGGTATAGAGAAGACCTCTCTGAATATGAACAAGTGCAACTGCAGAAGGGAAGAACATGAAAAAGGAACACAGAGTATAATCTATTCTTTCTAGATATGCATGCTGCACCATTCTTGGTCAAATTAAAGCTATACCTTCTGTGACTGATGGTTTGATTTTGGGGTTTTTTTCATTCTTTTCCCTTTTAATCGTGTCAGCTTTTGTAGTGATTATGCTGACTCTTCAGCAGTCTTCCCTGACTATTCCTTTAGGCTTCATTTGAAAAGATCCTCATTTCTATTTCTTTCATTCTTGAGTGGGAGATTGGATATTTTAGGGTTTAACCCATTTTTCCATAACTGTTGTCCCATGTGATACCTACTCCTGTATCATGTGTTATGGCTGTGTTTTCTCCTAGTCATATTTTCTTGATTCCTTCCACTTATATATGTGTACGTCATCCATCTTTTTTCAGTCTTTCCAGACTTCTCTAATCTCATCTTTGTATGGGTTTTTCCTCACCTCTTCAGATGATGACCTGCTAATGTATTATACAAGACACTACTGTAAGTATGTATTATTAGATTCTGTCTCTGTCCATTGTTCTCTCTGGTTTTGAATATCCCCAACAATTCTCTGTTTTTCACCTGATCATATTAAAGTTCTGAAACTCTCTTGAGGCTTCATAAATTTCATTTTCCTCCATGTCCATATTTGCTGTTTTACAGTATCTTCTTTTTTTTTTTTTTACTGCTCTTCATGTCTGCAGTTTCTATTGTAATGCTCTGCATGTCTTGCCAGTTTCTATCATAGTCGATTCCTATATGACCCTCACACATGATTTGGAATGACTGGAGTGGGCATCAGTTTCCAATCAATGGTGCCAACTAACTTTCATTTCCCCTGTCATCATTCTGATTTTTTATCTTCTTGGAAACTAGACTGGACACTCATTAGGGTAGGAGATTGATGGACCTATTTGAGCATCTAATAGAAAAAGGCCTTGGTGCTCAGTGAAGCTTCTCCTTGCAGTAGCAGGGCGTCAGTAGAAATAAATAAGAGTTTTCATTATCTCAGTGGTGCTAATTGCTCTGAATCGTACAAGACAGGCTCAGTTTTGTTTTTCAACTTGCCTTTCTTTTGCTGACAGAGAAAATAAACAGGAAAAATATATCTCCACAGCCCCAGGAAAAAAAAAACCAGATGATTTTCCATTTGTTAGCTGCTACTTGTTCTTTCATTAAGTAAATGAAATAATGTGCTATACATTATATTAAAGGGCCTTATCTGGATTTATGTACTCAGAGGCTTATTACTTATAACAGTCAGAGATGAATTGCCATTTAAATAATAGCTTATTCATTAATATATGCACTGAAGTACATAGTCATGTTATGGAAGAGCTCAAACAATTATCATGCTCACTAATAATATCTCGTAACAAGCTGGTACTCAATATCCTATTGACCTTTTTCTACTCTCTGAGAATTGTTAAGGATGAGAGAGGTGTAATATCTCACAAAACTTTTTCCCAGAAATATAGTTCCAAGAGATGTGATTAAGGGGTGTACCCTCATCCATTTCAAGGAAAAATTGTAATGGGCATTGCTTATGGTTCTGAAATAACCAAGCAGGCAAATAGGACCCATAAGAGCACACCTGAAGGTAGTGCGTTAAGTACTAAATGCAGTGAATAGTAGATTTACAAGTCTGACACTTTTGGTAAAAAATAATTTTATTTTAACCAAAAGTGAAATAAAGGGATACTTTGTTCTATTTCACATTTAGTATTAAATTACCTTCCCCTTATTTGTTTCCAGTCTGTGCAGACCTGGCATTTTCAGGGTTCTTGAGAGCTTGCAGACCTGCAATGTCAATCCATAAGTTAGATTGGTTTGTGAGATATCCAAGGCTCCTGATAATTATAGGCACCAAGCACTACAAGAAAGACTGGCAATTGTCCAAAGAAGGGCAATGAAGCTGGTGAAAGGTCTACACAGCAAGACTTGTGAGGAGCAGCTGAGGGAATTTGGGTTGTTTAGCCTTGAGAAGGGAGACCTTATCGCTCTCTACACCTCCCCGAAAGGAGGGAGTAGCTAGTTGGGTGTTGGTTTCTTGTCCCAAGTAGCAAATGGTAGTACAAGCTGTGGCTTCAAGTTATGCCAGAGGAGGTTTAGATAGGATATTAGGAAAAATGTCTTTGCTGAAATGGTTGCTGACCAGGAGCACACGTGTAGATGTGGTTTAATGGTGGACTTGGCAGTCCTAGGTTAACAGTTGGGCTTGATCTTAAAGGTCTTTTCCTATCTAAATGATTATATGATTCTCTGATGTGTTTAATTCTAGTTAGGCGGCTATTACTTACTTCTCATCAGTTCTTCTTTCCTTCAGCGTCCATGATACAAGGGAACAATGATCCTCCAGGCCTCGGGAATGTTGAAGCAGTTTTGTTTCACAACTTTCAGTCAGCATTGCAAACTTCCACTCCTATCAAAGATTTTCATACTGATTTTTCAAAATGTAGCATGAGCCTCAGACACCTTCATCGGACAACAGTGCTGCATACACAGTGATGTTGCTTTTGTAAATCTGGTCTTTCTATCTTAATCTCATTAGAGATGTAAAACTCATTCAAGAAAATTGTTTTTCACTTGGGAGTATCTCTTGCAGTCACCCACAGTATTAACATACAGAGAACAAACATGCAAGAGAGAAAGAAGCAAATTTTTCACAGTACTATATGTGTATAGACACACACAAAATGATAACACATTAAAAACCACCATCTTGAAGAGCAAGAGTGATTTCAAAGGATTTTTAGAATGAAAAGAAGAGCTATGTGTACCACTCCTGTGCAACCCAGAGGTTAGGACGCAGAGAAGCAGGTCTGGAGCATGCAGCTCTGGATGCTCCTGATGGATGAATTCTTTGGCTAGTGTAGTTTTCATGTGTGAACACTCGCAGTGGAAATGTCATCTAAGACACCTTGAGAAAGAGTAGGTACAAGTAAAAGGGCTTTGTTTTCTACAGCTTAAAAAAGGATTATTTGTACTCAGAAAAAGGAGATAAAACATAGCATGACATCTTTTTTTTGTAAAGTGTAAAAATACTAGCATTTTAGAGGCAATGTATTTGTGATGTACATTCCTATATCCCTACTAAAACTCATGCAGCAATAAGAAATAGCCGCAATGTTCTCATTTTGGTTTTAGTACCTTTACACAAATACATTTAAAACAAACTAACAAATCTGTCAGTTCCCAGCAAAATTTAATTTAAAAATACAAAGCTGAACTTACTTTACAGAAATATACCTGCCCTCCATCTCTGTGTATACACACATAGAAATGCACCTCACCACCCCCAACAAACCTCCAATGCTTTTCCCTCTTGCAGTGTAAAAAAAAAAAAGGGTCTGATTTTCTCCAAGCTTTGTTATTAAAAAAATGGCTGTAGGGCAGTGAATGCCAATTTTCATCTCTCAGCAAATGTTTATAGCCAAGATGTAAACCCCTGAAAACAGGGGTTTATAATTTAAATGCTGACACAACCTTAACTAGAGCAATGGGAACGCTGTTGCCATAATAACTGCCATTCTCTGGAAAGTATTTATGGCAAGGCTTCAACCTTTCTTAAGGCAGAAATTCAGGCCTTTGGCTACCATTGACTGTGGGTAATGGCAGTGAGATCCAGATTCCTGGGGATGGAGCCATCAATACTCAGAAACTGAAGCCATTTTAACATGTCTGCTAAACCTGTTCGTGACCTAGGGATGTGTTTGATCTTGCAGCCTGAAGCCAATAGAAGTTTTTTCCAGTGGTTTGAACGAGAGCAGGTCTGAGTCCCCTGTGCCCATCAATATCACATTCTTTTGTTCGTATCAGGACCTTCCCATAAAACCTGTTTATATATCTGTCTTTCCTAATTGAAACCAGAATATATTTCTTCACCTCCCACTTAAACAATGCTGGAATTAATATCTTTTTACACCATAAAAAGTACAATGTTACAATTCTGTAAATACGTTGAAGGAAAGACTGAATATGAGATTAAATTGTGACCTCTGTTTATAAAGACATACTTGTTTTAGAAATTCTCTTGTGCTTACTAGCTCTTTCTCTCTCTCTCTCCTCCCCTTGTCCTTTTACTTCTTCCTGTATATGAAATTAAAATAATAAAAAAGCTCACTTTTTAAACATGTCAAATAAAGACAATGGAAATGTTTTATGCATAAAATATTGCATAACTTTCATGTGTGAAAAAGGAATATAATTACATGTGAGTGTACAGTCTTATTCAACTAGAATTCAAACACTGTTTTTTTTCTCAAGATGACATGGGAATGTCACAAATCCACACATAATAAATGTAATATAAAAAAAAAAATTACATGAATGTTTGCAATATGCTATCCTGTTGATGAAACTTACTTGGTCCCAAATATTCTGGCCTCAAGTCTCTAGCACTATGATGGCTCCATGTCGTTGCATGGCTAAACCCAGAACTAAAGTTAGTGGCTGCAGATGCCAAAAAATTTTCCAAGCTCAGGAGGACAGACTCCTGTGGGACATTCCTGACACCTCCATCCTGAATCTTCAAGGCCAGAACCAAATTGTTTCTTTTCCTACATTACCAAATCTTGCTTTATGGATAGCCAGCATCAACTGGAACAGCTTCCAGTTTGTTTTCATTTGTGATAGAGTAATTAGGTCATTTATTTCAGCTTCAGGACTTGCAGAGTCAAAAACCTGTTGCTGCTCCCTGTTTCCAGTTTAAGCCGCTTTAAGGAGGAGAACGGGGCAGTTGAGGAGGAGAACAGGGAGGCTCGGGCTTTCGGGACACTAGTAAAGTTCAGGATTCAAGATGTTCTTCTGACTGTTGAAGATAGGCTGATGTTTTCTTATCACAAGAATGTCTCATTCACTGTCTAATGGTTAGTTTTATGCCATGTCATCGTTACATCTATCCATTAGAACAAAGCCTTCATGCAAGAAATGGGGCAAGAACTGAGGCTAGAAAGAAAAAGAAGCAAAAGACGCCAACTGCAAGACAATGAGATGTGTTCATTGTAGAAACAGGAAGGTTCCTGTGTTTCAGTTTTTCTTCCATTTGTGCTAATGTATTTTATCCTGACTGTTACATGGAAAATACATATTCTGAGCAGACCGTTGGGAAAGAACTGTTTTAACTTACTCTGCTTCGCTGCAGAGCATTTTGCCTATTAGATTACAAAAATAGACTCTCCTTTGCAATTTTCCTTGCAGGTCAAACAAATTCCACATTCCTGTCTGCACAAAAATGGCACAGCTTCAACAACAGCCATGTGGCTAGGGCACTCTCTGAAGAGATGGGAGCTGTGGATTTGTATCCACTGAGGCTGATGAAAGTGCAGTTTTTCAATTTCCAGGGCTAGTTCTGTAGGCAGAATACTATGATTTGAGCAGGATGTGGCAGTACCCTGTCTGGCAAGTGTTTGGATGGATATGAATGCCATGCTGGGCTGTATTCAGTGTTGTGCACAAATTAAGCAGGTTCAGTAATTGTTTCCTGGCTCCTGTCCTCATAGGCGTTAATACCAGGTGCCTTGTTTGGGTATTTCAGATGATTCACAGAGGAGGTAGGTGTCAAACTACTCAACTCAGATATGGTGGAGGCAATCCTATTTTCATGCCAGAGCAAAATTTAAGCTATTGAAGTAAGTTCTCTTGCAAGATACATTTCTCTATAGCCCCTCAGATGTCTAAGTGATTACTTGAAAGAGAACTGGGATAATTTGTGGCTTACTATTGTTAACAAAGGGAAGTAAATTTCAATTGAGAAGTACTTGAGGAATCTGAAGCCTTTTAAGATCTCTCTCTCTTTTTTTTTTTTAATTTTTTTTTATAAAAAAGAGCTTGTATGAAGTTAGGGAATTACAAGAGAGAGAGACTTGATATATGCTGCAACTCATGGGTCCTGAGCTACTCCTCAGCTTATTCAGTGAGACCACTACAATTTCCTCAGGGTCCACTTTATTTTACACATAACAAGGCAAAAGAATAATACACTTACCCCTTTTCCCAATTTGTTTAATAGCTGTAATTTAAGCTAGTGAAATCTTGATTAAGGAGTTCAGAAGGTAGAGTTAAAAGAAGCCAAGGGGTAGAGTCAAGTACTTCAAACACCTTAACCCCCCCCCCCCTTATTTTTCTAAAAGGAATTAAGACTTTGAATTAATTTATGCTTTTCCCCAAGGATAATCTACGAGATTTTATCAGGATTCATTACATTCTAACTTCATCTTTGAACCCTGATAAACTGTGAGAGTTTCCTAGTCTTTTGAACACAAAGGTTGGAATAAAGAGTCAAGAGTGAAGTTCACTACTGTTTGCTATAAAACTTGTACACAGAAAGAAAAACAAGCGTTCTTCCTTGGTCACCTCTGAGTTCTGTAGCCCGAGCTATGTTGTATGCCTGATGCTTTAAAATCAAGTCTGCAATCAATTCTTGTATTTTTACAAAGAAATTATGCATAAGATATTTGTATTTTAAAAACAGCTTATATCCAGACCATGGGGAGGGAGAAAACTGCTTGAAATTGGCCTGTGAAAGATGTGATCACAGTTGAGTCCTGCTTTCATGAAACATTCCCTGCAGAGATCATTCTTTGCATCATAAGGTGGGTCTGTGTGGGAGAGAGGTGCCTGCTGCTAGTTACTGTGGCCTGAAAAAAGGAAGACAGCATCACACTGCATCTCTCTCACTGTTGCGTGACATACTTGCACACTGCAGTGCACACATGGCTTTTCTTACTCACCCAGCTTTAACTTCTCACCATTTTTTCATTTTTTCTCTTGTGTGGGGTTTTTTTGCTGTTATTGTTGGTTTGGGTTTTTTTTTGGGGGGGTGGTGGTGTGGGGTTTTTTGTGGTTTGGGTTTGGGGGATTTTTTTGTTGGGTTTTTTGGTTGTGTTTTTTTTTTTTTTTTTTTTTGAGGGGGGGGAATTTACTTTTGTTAAACAACTTATTCAGCATCCTGTTCATCCAGGAATGATTGCTGGAAGGAACCTGGAGCTAAATTTGAAGTAAGCTTGCCATTGGATATACTGAAAACCAGCTTCTTTTAGGAAAGACCGCCTAAATCTGAATTCATATTATTCTCTGTTTAAAGGGAGAGTCTGTGTACTGTTCTATAATCAGGTATCTGTGTTAGGTGTTTTGTCACAAGCTCCTATTAGTATCTATAAGCTAACAGGGACTGCTGCTTTATTCAGCCGAAGATACTAGGATTGCTGGGCTTCAAAAATTCTGGACGTTTGCCCGCTGCTAGCAAAGCAGAAAAAAATCACCTTGGGCCAGTAGAAAAGGAAATAAGCAAATGAAAATAAGCTAGCTGCAAAACTAGGAAAACTGGAAAACTGTTTTATCCAAGACAGCTCCTCCAGAACACCTATGTTTTTGCAGTAATAGTAGTTCCAGTCAACAGTTGCCACTTCTACCTTTTATCCTTGGCTCTGACTCGGTGGGGATCAATGCTATCTCTCTGCTTGGTCTGCACACAGCGTACTGTTCTGCTCTTTGCCGTTTCATGGCTAGGGTTACTGAAGCTGTGCACAAGGCTCTGGCAAATGCCCAACACCCTTCACACTTCCTTTTGCCTACCTTTCCATCAAAATAGCTCTCTACATTCAGACAAAGCAAGTAAATGCACTTATTTTTGATTTCCTTACTCCTCCAAGTGCTGAAATAAAACAACCTATTTGAGAAAGTTCACTAAACTTGTGGAAGGTATCGGAGAAATATATTATTTGTCCTCTTTCCATGCTATCTGTTCTTTTACTTTGGCACCTCTACCCTGAGCTGTTCATGATCCATAATGAACCCTCTCTCACTGTGTGGGCCTCCGCGGTTTATTTGATTTGGAGCAGTCTAGGCTGAATGCTGGCAAGGAATTAAAATATGAATGTAGGTAAAATAACACTGCATTTTTGTCTGTTGTTAGAGAATCTCTCAGGTCACTAAAAATATTGTGAAGACCCACTTCAGGATTTAATTTCTGCTCGAAATTCACTGAAATAAAAAAAAAAAAAATTTGGTATCAGCAAAAGAATATTTAAATATCATTAAGGTTTTGACAGAAATCTGCAAAAGCATGGAAATGCCCAATTAAGGCAGAAATGCACCATATGGGCTTGGATGTGATAAGTAGTAAGCAAGCTGTTATAGTGACACCCTGCTGTGGTTAGGTGTGGAACACATATGTCCCTCTTAGGCTTTATCTACAGATGTTCTTACTTTGTAGCTGTTTGTTCTACCAGATATGAAAGGATTGAAATAGAGAGGGTGGGTGAGATTTTTCTGCTTTTACTTCCTTGGTGCCTTTTATTTTCATATTTGAATTTATAAATATTATTATACATACTCATGTGGAATCACACTGGGCTACAAGCTTGCACACTTATTCACAGAGTTTATTTAATTCAGTAGAAAAGAAAGCATCGCCACTCTAAGATGTAAGGAAATCAATGGGAAAAGTGGTAGTTGCTCAATTTCTTCATCCACCCTAAAACCCAATGTGCAATATAAAATCAGCTAAGCATACATTATTTGGCTTCATACCAAAATAATCGATTGAAAATCCACGGTTTGGGGGAAAGACGGCAGAACCACTGCTGATCCCTTCCAGGTATCAGTTCCACCACTCAATTTCTAAGAAGGATTTGTGAAAGGATAGCCCATTTGTGAGCAGAGTATTCTAGGAAAAGTCTTGAGGATATGAAAATCAATGTCACAGTTGATACTTCTGGCTGTATTTCTGCATACTTATCAGCTGAAACCTTATAAAAGTAGATTGATCGATATATTCCAAATGCAGGTTTCAAGGTGGCAAAACCCCCCCCAAAACCAACAGAAAAACTTCATGGGCATCGTATGACATTTATGTGTCATAACAATTTCCACCTTTATAGGAATCCTTGTGGTCAGCATCTCCAAAATTTCTGTTGGTTCTGTGTGGGGGATTTTTTGTTGGTGGTGGTGGTTGGTTGGGATTTTTGTAGTGGTTTGTTTGGTTGTTTTTTTCCCCTCAAAAGCTGGCAAATACTCAAATACTTGGAGCTAGGGGGAGCAAAATATCCACCCACTGAATGTGCCTAAATTTTTTCCCCACATATCTGCAATAGGTAATAGACTATTCAGTCAATTTGTTACTTCATCCTCAGGCTTTGGTTTGTTTGTTATTTTTTTGTAATGCTAGAAATGCCAAGAATAACTTTAGGATTCTCCTAGAAAATGAATTGCTTTTTATATCCAGTGTTGTTTTATTTCCTGGTTCTTTGCACTTCACACAATATTTCTAAGGCCCAAAGACACGTGATTGTCTTTAGCCAACTTTCACACCATTTTTACAATGCCGATTTAAGAATTAAATCCTATCAACCTGATTCAAGTATCACAGCCAGCAGCACTTAGTGAGATATGATATTAGACGTGTCTGGCAATTAAACAAATAAATCCTGGCATCACAGGAGATGGAGAGTGACTCTTTATCAGGGACTGTAATGATAGCATGAGAAGTAATGGTGTTAAACTAAAATAGGATAGATTTAAATTAGATATTAGAAAAAAAATTCTTCCCTGAGTTGGTGGTGAGGCCCCTGGCACAGGCTACCCAGAGAAACTGTGGCAGCCCCCTCCCTAGCAGTGTTCAAGGCCAGGTTGGATGGCAGGGAGCTGGAACTGGATGGGCTTTGAGATGCCTTCCAAACCATTGTTTAATTCTTTGATTCTATGAGCTTAATTGCCCCAGCTTATTACTTGGATCTCTTTTTGTTCATTTCCCTCTTTTGAATCTCTGTCCCTAGAAGACAACTCCCTGTGACAATAACGAGCTGATTAACTTCCAGTTTTGTTGATAACTTTCTCACCTTATAAACTGAGAAAGTAGAAGAATGTAAGAAGGGACTGTTGAAAATGTAATATAGATGTTAAGGAATGCTTTCCTCTCACAAAATTTAATGTGAAGGAAGTAGGAAATCTCATAGAAATAAGATATATCAAAGCTTTAGAAGCCAGATGTGTGCACACTTTTAGTTATTTGCCAATCTTAGAATTTCTACTCAAAAAGGAGAACACTAAGCTTATTAAAAGAGTAAAGAGTACTGTTTTGTATACAACTGCTAATGCATGTTTGAAGCAGAAAAGGCAAACACATTTAAAGAGAATATAGGATCAACCCCCCTCCCCCCCAAAAAATAATGACAATAAAAACCTGCAATGTTTTTGCTGATTCTGTGGGAATGGCATTCTGATTTTAGAGTTGATTTCTTAGTTTCAAGCAGTGAAGAAAATAAAGGGCTCTATCAGGATGCACTAACTGAACTACTGTCATGGGATCACCATATGTCCTTTGAAACTGAAGCAGAAATCAGGATCAGGTTGATAAGAACATCCTTTGCACATCTTGTTTGTGTTTCCCACTACTTTTTTTTCTCCCTTTTTATGGGTAAGGCAAGAAGTGTACGCCAAGCCTAAGAAATGGAGAAATAACTGGTTTTCACTTACCTGTTTTCTTGCCTAGTGTAACCTCTCTTATTCCCAGGGAAGGAAAACAACTATGGGTATGACATGGCAAAGACTGCTGGGATTATATATATGTATCTGCTGGTGATGAGTAGACCTTTCTAATTTCTGAAAAATTTTACCACAGATGATCAGGCAGTGATAATAGATGCTCTGTGAATAGTTGGATGTGCACACACAGTCAAGTAAGATGTCAATGTAAATTATGATTAATGTATAAAAGAAACAATTTTAAGACTCCTATGAGGTTTATGTTATAGTGCTTAGAGAGAGAATTGAATAAAAAGAATTTTTTTTTGTGGTTAAATCATGGAAAGAACATATGAACATAAAATGTTGGCCCTCATGAAGAAAATGGCAAGTCTCCCAATAATTGAAGTAGTGTTAGGATTTCACCCCAGCTTCCTATTCCTGTGTTGCTAATAACTGGATATATAACCTGGGCCAGTTCTAATGGCCTATACAAGTCCCTTCTATAATCATTAAAATGGGAAACTAGTGTTTTTTTCATACTTGTTCAAAAGTAATGGAGATCCCTGCACAAGAGGTGTTATGTATGCCCGTGTGATGATTTCCATGGTGACTCTCTATCTAGCCAGTTCTAAATACCCTTTTTTGTTTCTCTGTCTTTGCCAGTTTGGTGTCTCTATGAAATAAACATGCACAACTGAAATGGGCATTGTTCATATCCTTGTGAACAACACCTTTCAATACCTTTCCTCATCAGAGAAAGGCTCTCAGTGAGATTTTTCACAATATTTAAGCTGATTTTTCAAGTTGGACTTCAGGCAAGATTTAGTGATGAGAAGGGTGTGGGGCATGAGTCCTCAATGAGTTTTAAGGAATAGTGACTAATTCAAAAGCAGGGGTAGATTCTTACCCACTCTCCTTCAGATTCCACCTCTTGCCCTTCGCTAGAGCAGTGGCCTTTGGCTGCCATAGTGTTTCAGCTCTATGTTCAGTTCACAAGTTCCTTCAGAGCAGTGATCTTCTGTGGGCTGTATATTGGATATCAGTTGACTCCATCTTCTTAAGGCAGACAGGATTTTCAGCTTTGTTTTGATCAGCTAATCTGCTGTTTTACCCTGCACAGCTATTCTTTTTCCCGAGTTATCAACTGCTTTCTAGGTCTCTTCATCATGTGAGGTCCTAGTTCTTTCCAATAGTTAGGTCTTCCCTCCCCCCAGTCCAGGATCACATAGGCTGGCAACTTTCACAAGCACTAAATTCATCTAAAACATATTTATTAAAATACCCCTTCAAATTAGAACCAGAAATTATTGTGGGGAGATAGGGAGGGGGAGAGAAACCCTTGGTGGTTTAAAACTAATTTCATGAACACTAGAAATATAAAGGAAAGGCTTAAGCATGAGAGAATTTTCTATATGCTGCATATTGCAATCACAGGAGGACAATAACTCAGGCCCTCTCAATCAATTCCAATTTTTTATAGTCATCCATTGTAAAGCATTTTGCGCCCTGATTACACAGCAGCTGCTGAGACCTGAACTTCCTGAAGCTCAGAACAGCTGATCCCAATGAATAAGTAACCAGTTTGCTAAGACTCATGGTACCTGACCTACTTTTCAGAACTTTTCCCGAAGGTGTCACATACTAGTATATAATTCCCCAAACAATCAAACCATGCAGTGCTTTTGATTCTGTTCCATACGCAAAACCTCCTTTTCAAGAACCTCCTTTCCCAAAGATCATTTGTATGTTGAGTCATACATCATGTAATAATTTTTGTCTGTAATTGCTCCCAGTTGTGAAGCTCTCCTATATACTGAAAAATCAAGGATGGGTGAGCAGCTAAAGACCACTATGCAGCTTTGCTTGCTTTTAGGAACACTTTGACTACTTGCTGGAAGTGCAGAGAGAGGTACTTTTTCCTCACTTCCCTTTTCCAGTTTGGACTAAAATCTTTAACCTATACTGATACAAAACAATGTCCTTTTGCCTAAGGCTCTGAAATAAGTTCCTGGGGACTGGTACTTAGTTTTTGACTTTGTCATAGGTTTTTCTGGTTGATCCTGGGGAATTCACTTAAGACTCAATCAAATTCGTGGATATGGGGCTTTTAATTCCAGTGCTGAAATGCCTAAATTTTAGGCACTGGTCCCTCAGATTAAGCTTTCAAACCTGGAACTGAAAATATAACTAAGTGATTCACCAGGAAAATTAGATATGTGAGTAAAAATATTAAAGAAAGCTTGACAGTAAAAAGATGAAGGATCACGTTCAAGTGGACAAAACAATATCCCTGGAGGTAGGCACTTGTTAATGCTGAGCATAAGATTGCATATAGAATTTCAGTCTTTTTCATTGCTTCTGGCAAGCATTTTGAGTTCAGAATTCTCTTATAAAGGTAGATATTTGCCATTACTCTTTGAAAAAATAGGTTCTTGTTTCAGTGCCACTGAATGCTAGTGCCTTCATCTGAGAGGTAAGAGTTTGGATTCTCTCTCCGTCTTAATGAGCTTAAAACTTCTTTCATGAAAGGTCCATAGTCTTCCTCTTAGGCAGTTACCCAACATAGGCGATATTTTTTACTGGAGTTCGTGCTGTCCCATGACTGGTAAAATTCACAACCTTGAAAGGAGGAACCATAAACATAGTTGTTTCCTAGCTTGTTGTAGGTGAGTGCATGGCATCATTCTCTCTCTTGGAGCTGGTTGGAGGGTTTTTTTGTTTTCTTTCGGGTACTTTTGTTTCATTGTTTATTCATTTCTGGTTTGTTGTTTGGATTTCTTTTGTTGTTGTTGTTTTTTTTTTTTTTTTTTTTTTTTTTTTCCAATGAATCTCTCTTTGCTCTACAGGGAAAAAAAACCCAAACCCTCTCTATTATTATACATTTCTCAGTGTCATGGGGCCCTTTTTGCCGATAGACTTCTATATGCTGCTGTAAGCAAATAGTTTAAAGTCACAAACACTGTGCAACAAGTTCTGTCTGTAGCATTTCCAACAAGAACAAGAATAGAAAGTATTGCAGTTTTCACAAAAATCCCTCTGAGAATTCGAGACTTGGTTGCCATATTAGGATGCTAGTGGAAATACCCAACATCTGAGATGTAAATTTAAAATCCCAACTATCTCATGAGAAAGAATTCATAGAACCAATGTATTGATCAGAGTATTTAGAGCTGTAATTCATTAGTTCTTCGTAATCTACCTTGACAGCTGTTTGCACAAAAAAGTATCTGTTTTGGTCAGAAATTTGTACTTTTGGTTTACTAACAAGCCAATGGTCTGATCTGTTCTTTAGATTGATAAATACATAAATATATAGAAAAGTTATTTCAACATCAGTATTAGTTTTACTGAAGCATTCAAAGCTTTGAAACCCCATCTCATTTTCTTGTGAACTGTTATTTGTTCAATGGATCTCTAGTGAACATAAAAATCAGTCCAAGTTTGAAGTCTTTGACATAAATCAGTGTACACAGTTGACTACAAAGATGAAGGGATAGCATGGTCTGGCAAAAGCATTTGTATGTGTGCTTCAGTTTAACTTAATCCTAAAGGGACTTAAACATTTTAAATTGGTGGGGTGGATGATTAAATGCTTTGAGGAATCAAAACCAGAGGTCCACTGACTGCACCGGATACCCACACAACAAAAGTTTGGAATGAAATGCTGGACTCTGACAGAAAACACATAAATAGAAAGGAGGTACTAGAACTTTTAAAAAAAAGCAAACCCTGAAGTCCTGAATGGCAAATACTCTAAAAACCACATATAACCTCCACTACATTATAGAAGTAAATTTGAAAAGAAAAATTAAAAGAAAAAAAAAGAAAATAGATTCACCCTGGGTCTGTGACTATTTAAAGTATGAAATTAATTTTCTTTCAAACAGTGTGCTAATGAGGAAATTTTGAAATACTGCCTTTTGGCATAATGTCTGTTTACTTTTGAGTTTCATGAGCAAATCTGTGAACAATAACGTAAAGCTTCAAAGTTAAGATAAAACAAAAAAAAGTGCAAGGGCACATAAATGGAACTGAAAGCCAAATTCAGCTTTTCAGGATTTTGCAGGAAAAAATCAGTAATTAATATAGTGGACATTAGGAAGGAAAACAAGAAAGCATTTAGTGTCCCAGAACTTTCCATCATCTTTAAGCTAGAAGTATGTGTGCACTGCAGCTGCATAAGAACTTCCCAGATCAGAAGAAATGAGGGAATTCTAATTTATACCTACTTTGGTGAAAATGGTGAGAGATCGTTTTTACAAGGAAGTGAGTAAAATAATGGGCTGGGACTTCAGATCCCTGCATTTAATTTCCTGCTCTGTACACAGATTTCCTGTGTGTCTTGGAGCAAAATTTTTAACCCCTCTGTACCTCAGTTCCCCTCTAGAATGCTATCAGCATTCCCTTACTTTGTGGGAACTTCTGAGGGCAAATATTGTCAGATACTGAGGATTCTGTCCAGTAAAAAATTAGGTAGGGGCAAATCAAAGAGGTCCCCTGGCTCTAACTCTGTTCTTTTTCCTACTTTCCATATCAGGTCGATCAGTACCTGAGAAGTTGCTGGAATTTTAGACCACTCTGTGATTTTGCTTTCTAGGTTTTCTTCTTCTCAAGTCTGGTTGGAAATGTAAGAATAGTACACAGATCCATTAAAAGCAGTTTCTAACTACATGGTCATAACCTTTTTTTAAAGACTTCTGAGCTAATCCTGCAGATGTTTTCCAGGCACATGAAGGACAAGAAGGCATTTGGTTGTAGTCAGCAATGATTCACAAAGGAGAAGTCATACTTGACCAACCTGATAACCTTCTACAATGAAATGACTGGCTCGGTGGATGAAGAGGGAACAGTGGCTGTTGTCTACCTTGATTTCAGGAAGGGATTTGACACTGTCTCCCATAAAATCCTCATAGAGATGAAGAAATATGGGCTGAATGGGCGGACAGTGAGGTAGATTAAAAACTGTCTGAATGGTCTGGCCCAGAGGGTGGGATCAATGGCTTGAAGTTTAGTGACCAGTGTACACTGGGGGTCAATGCTGGGTTAGATGCTGTTCAACATCTTCAGTTTCTGTGAAATCATCACAACTGTGTGCATCTGTGAGCTGCCTTTATGCTGATTCCTGCCTCATGTGGAACAACCAGGACTAATCAGAGGTCAGTGGAAAGCTGCAGAGCTGTGTTTTCATTGGAATCACAGACTTCAATAATTCCATGGATGGATAACGGGTCTTTAGGAAGGAAAGGCTGGGACAGTGAGGAGGGGGGGGGGGAAATTGCCCTCAATGTGATGAAACAGCAGAAATGCATGTATCTCTCCCTGAGAAAGGAAGATTAACCAGATGAGCGTGCATGGTTCAGGATGGGGGGCACTAACTGTGCTGAGTATCTACTACAGATTGCCTGATCATGAAGAAGCAGATGAGGCCTTCTTTAGACAACTGCAAGAAGCCTCTCATTTATAGTCACTGGTTCTCAGGAAGGGGCTTGAGCCTGCCTATCTGCTGGAGCAGTAACACTGTAGGGCACAAACCCAAGAGGTTTCTGAAAGGCATTGGTCACAGTTTCTTGATACAGGTGAATGAGGACCTGATGAGGGATAAAGCTCTGGTGGAGATGGGACTTACAAATGAGGAAGAACTAGGTGGGGATTGAAAGTCTGGAGCAGCCTCGGCCACAGTGACCTTGAGATGGTAGGGTTCAAGATGAAAGCAAGAGGCTGGGAAATCCACTGAAATTTCAGAAAACATTTTTTACTCTAAAAGTGATCAATCACTGAAACAGGTTGCTCAGGGAGATTGTGGAGTCTCCTTTCTTGAAGGTACTCAAAACCTAATGTGGCCCAGAGCAACCTAATCTAAGTGATGCTGTTTTGGGAAAGCAAGGTTGGACCAGATGCATTCCGACCTCACCACCTGTTTCTGAGGTTTCTGAATTTAGGGCTGACAGAACACAGGGATAAACATGAGAACCAGAAGTATCCAGTGCTGCATGGGGGGATAAATTTGTGTCCAGCTCTTTGTGCCACAAGATGGCACTCTAGAGTAGTTGTGATATGGCCAGATGTCACTGCGATGTTCTGAAACCCCACAGCTCGCGGTTTTTTGTGTTAAAATGGTGTAAAAATTTTCAGTATCATACATAAACTGATTCAATATTTTAAACCTTCTCTAATTGGGACAAACGAGATAACTCTTTCTGAGTATGTCGAGGGGGTGGGAAGGGCAGGAAGAGGAGTGATTTGGCCAAAGCCTTCCCACTTATAAGAGGGCACCTAGAGTAGATAGAATTTGTGTAAATTTTGGCATAAGTTTTAGGTGGAGCTGTTTATACTGGAATGAGTTTCTTAGAACATGGACATTTGTGACGAGTGAAAACACAAAATAATCAGGAATAATTTAGAATGAAAAGTCTGTGTACGTTTAAAATACATTATAGTAATGAATCCAAAATGATATAAAATGCTGCTCTACATTAAGCAAGAAAAAAAAAACAACCAAAAAAAAAGCTGCAGGTTTGTAAGAGATATTACAATATCCATTCTGCTGATCAAAGACATGACCAAACTATACTCAAATCTATCATAACAGTTATTTGGAAAATTTATCTGGATCTGAAAGCTGTATCTAAGACACAATTATATCTAGGTTTTATTGCTTATCAATATAGTTTGTCAGTTCCTATCTGTAAAGCAGGATGAATAATTATCTCTTTATCCATAAGTATTTAAGAAGGTAAGTATGTTAAAATCTAGTATGCTAATGGAAGTAACAACATAATTAAAGCAAAAAGCAATGAGACTGCAAAGATCTTTCCCCTTCTCTGTCAGGCTTTGCCACCAGCAGTCTAAGCTGCCTGTAAGGAACAGTTATCATCATTCTTGACCTCACCAAATTCTTAAACCATTGTTAGTTTTTTGCTGTGAACTTTAAATAGTGGAAAGGGAAAATGAAACAGATGAAAATTTATCATTCCAAGTAAACTTGCAACAGTTCAGGCTGAATGGATTCTTGAAATAGGGATTTATTGTTCATCGTGGCAAAATCCATTCCTCACTGAAGTGAATGGCAAAATTTGAATATAAAAAGGAAGAACAAAAGAAAATTTCAAGAAGTCAAGTAATATTTCACCCCTTTTGTTAAAATGAACAAAGCGGAGAAGAAGATAGCAAAATACCCAGAAGACATTCAGGGTTAGGTACTATACTAAAGGATGAGCATGTGCTTTTAGAGACTCAGAAGCTTGTAAAAGTCCAGGTGCCCACTCTCTTTAAGAATAACATATGGGCTTCCTCCAGCAAAATCCTTGAAATTAAAGGTGTACTTTTACATAATATATATATAATGCAGGAAAGCAATATTGCCACAAAGTTTCATCATAATTAGTTCTTTCCTTCTACCAACATCATCTCTCCTGCCATTGCCACTACTTGCCTTGCTGTGGTACGTAATTTTAAACAGGATGTCAACTGACAGTATTTATTAGATAACTATTACATTAAAGAAGCATAGATGGGGATGATCGTACACTAAATAATTGCTACTGGACAAAACTTGTAAAGACTTCATGGAAATTGATCAATTAAGTTGCAGGGTACCTAAAGTACCTCAGTCTGAACTGGTAGGCTGGTATATTTTATCTGTATATTAACAAAGTTGAAGATAAACTCATTTTTCAAAACTATGCTTATCTTTATGTATTACAGTAGCATTGACAGGCTTCAGCTAAGAGCATTATCACAGCCATGGAATAGGATATAAATCTTCTTTAATAAAAGTAAGGGAAAACTAAAGGTAGGAGTGGTCGTAGACAACCAACAGAAGTGACATTGTTTGTCTGAGTACACACCATGAATTTCTGGTAGAGAGGCAAGTATAACTCAAGATTCATAAATCCCGCTCTAGTCTCTTGTTCAGTGAATGATGTCATTAGAAATAATGTCTTCTGAGAAAGCAATTCCACCCACAATTAATTGCAGTCAACCATGTTTATTTTTCTTATTACCTGATGCTGAAAGGAGAAACTAAGTCTGTGGTCTTTCTCAGACTGTTCTCCAGTCTTGGAGTACTTGCTCCACAAGACAAAGAAAGACTGAGGCATGAAGTCCTATGGCTTGTGGCCACTATGGCTGCAGCTGAGCAGAAGACAATTGGAGTGAGCAACTTGGCTCAGAATAGCAGAGATAAATCTTGCAAAGTACATAACTAATTGTATTCACTTTCTTGCTCTTTCCCCTTTTGGTTTCTGTGCTGTCAGAGAATGAGAAATGTTAGAAATACTATAAAAGATGGTTTTATAACTTTTTAATATTTTTGTTATCCCAAGAAAATATCTAAGAAGAATGTCTTTGGAGAATGTTGCCTTTTGGAATTATAGCATTTAGTCCAAGTTGATGAAGTGATAAGAAGAATTTTAAGTGAATGAACTTTCTACCTTGTTCACATAGAATCAATTTAACTACCAAGTAGAAGATGGGGTGGTCCATGTAAGAGTAGGGGAAGAAAATTAGGCACAAATTTGATCTAATCTGCCCAGAAACTGCAACAAATTAAGAACATCCATCTGCCTCATTTGTGTGAATGCAAATTCACATTGGAGACTGAATTATAAAAAAAGGACTCTTTATCAGATTCTTGGAAGTTCAGTTCTTGTTTATGATGATATTTCCAGCTGCAAGCACAATGAGTATCATCCTAATTCATGGTGTCACATCTGTTGTTTGAATAAGTTTTATCCCTAACTGCGTGGCCAATAGTCAGCTTTTTTAGTCTATGAATCTCAGAAAAAAGATTTCCTTCCTTATTGGTCCATTTATAAGGATTTTACAGATGTATATATATCATTTATGAAGTGTTTGCCTCACACACTATTTGCTGTAATCCATGGTAAATGTTTTCAGTATTTTTTTTCCAAATTCAGACCTTCAGAGTATTTGCTTTCCTTAGATACATTTTCCTGGACTCTTTTTTTTTTTTTTTCTTTCTTATTTCATGGGTCAATACATGGGATTTGCACTGGTTTCACAGCTCACCTATCTCTTCCACTTCTCAACATGAGAAGAACCTATAAAATGAGTTTTCTTTTTTCTCTGGAAAACATCCTAAATACTGGTTGCAGATTGTAAAATGGCTAAGAAGAAGCCATTGAGTCATTTGACTCCCACAGACCAGTTTCTGTAAGTTTCTCAGGTAATTTGTAAATGAAATGTAAGATTTAAAAAATTATTAGAGACATTTTTCTGTATTTGCTAGTCTCTTGACATGAAGGTAGAGTCTTATGTACTTTGAGCTCTTTGTCCTGCTCAGTTTGGCCATTTCATAGTTCAAAATAGTTAACACCAGATTTCTCAAATTGTTTATTTGAATAGTCTCCAGAAACAGCACAGAAAACAATGGTCTGCTTTCAAAGTACCATAGAAATATATAAGTTGTATCCAGTGTGGTTACAGTGCTCATTCTGGGAGGAAGAGTACTGTATTCTGGTTTCAGCTCCAGGCATTATATTCAGTTCATATTATTTAATATCTGTTTAATGCAATACACGGAAACCCTTTTGGGATCCAAAGCCTTTGCTGAGCGAAGTTCTAAGTATTATGTTACAGAGCCAGGCTTCCTCACATGTTCTTTCTCTGACCCAATATATTCTTTTCCTCACAATGGAAGAAAACAGCTTCAGGAAGAGGTGGAATGTGCTTTTCACTCTGTCATACAGAATGGATGATAATCAGATGGTCAGGCCACTGTCTCAGCAGACGCTGGTCTGTGTATTTGAACCTCATCAGTCAGAGAAGGTCTTAAAATCCAATTCTTTAACTCTATGAGTGAGTATTCTAACCACTAGACCATTATACATACAAGGTCATTTTTCTCCAGGCTTTTTTTTAAGGAAAAGCAAGCAAGCAAAAAAACCTGCCAACAAACCCAAGCTCTCCCCAAACCTCTGCAAAACAGCCCACACTCCATTTATCAAACAGTTGTGAGTGTCTACTTTCCTAAGATACGGAGATCTAGACCCCAAGGTAACTAAGAAACCTCCCTGTATTTTGAGCTACAGTGCTTAAGTACGTAACAAAACTCTGTATTTTACTCCATGTAGATATTTTATCTTCCTTTGAACATCTAGGAAAGGACAATTCCTTCTTTCTGTGTGTCTATCTCCCACACATTCACATACAAGAAACTATGATTTAAGCATATGAACAAACAGAAATACCACCTTATAACCTGAAACTCATAGAAGCTTCATTTCATTACGCACTGAGTGATTCACATTCATCAAAACACTAGTTAAAATTTTCATTTACATCAGGAATGATCAGAGCTGATGAAGAATGATTTATAGATTTGATAACATGATTCACATTGCATGCATAGAAAGTTTCTTTCCAGTTTTCTCTATGTGAGCATTCTGTAATAACTTTCTCATTTGACAACTCTATTCCCATAGAACTTTGATTTGCACAATAAGAGTGGGCTGGTTATGACAGTTTGAAGAGGAGAGTGGCATTAGCATTTTGGTTGTTATTTTCCCCTTTAAAAGGAAGAAAGTTTTACATGTTACTATTGCAGGTCCACAAAGAAGAGTCATGAAAAATGCAAGTCTTTAAAACAGATTACAAAATAATGACTTCAGTTTTACCAGTGATTTTTTTAGGCCTGGAAATACAGAATTTTTCTAAATGTTTTTTTCCTTAGTTTAAACATGTAAGAACTTTCTATCCAGGGAATTTACTGATGCTCTAGATTTTTTTTTTCCAGTGGTTTTACATTATTAGATGATACATTTTGACAAACTGTTGTATTGCAGTGTGGACTTTGAAGGGCTTTTTTTTTTTCCACTCACCGGTAGAAACTGAATAGATAAATCAGGTATAGAATAACATAATTTTCTGCTTTCATGTGATTTGACACATGTTGCAAGGAATGAATATAAGTTCAAAAGGAGGGAAAAATAATTGGTTACAATAAAGCCTTGGTTTGCCTATATAGATCTCTGACCTACACTTAAATGGTTTTGGTTAAAACTCCCATCATTTTTTGCTGTCAGCATATTTGTAAAGCATAAATACTAAAGTTGCCAATCAAAGTATTGTGAAGAGTATCAGTTACACAATTTTAATTCTTCCTTATTAAAACAGGTGCAGGTACAAAACAATAAAGGATATAATAATAATAAGCACATTGAAAGGAAATACTTCATTTACGATGAATGTTACAGAAACTGAATATTAAAGAAAACAAGAATGATGTAATCAAAAAGAAAGGGAAAAAAGAATAACTTACGATTAGGTTAATACTAAGAAGACATAAAATTTTATTTCTTCTGTGCAGTTAATGAATGGAACTAATTTCCAGTATCTTCAGTTTGAATATTATATTTAATAATAATGGATTTCTCTATAGACAGGGTTTTCATCATTTATTAATGAGGACATCAGTGCTTAAAGATTAGTCTTTAGTTCCTCTCTACAACATCAGAAAGAAGAAAATCTTTTGTTCTGTTGGTGTGTATGATTTTATATCTGGTAAAGTTTCATTATTGCATTTTTATTTATTTATTTGCAAACATAAAATGAAAATTGACAATCAGTACTGATGGTGAGATGAACAGTTTAACCACTACCAATGGATCTTTATGAAATTGTTGGTGAACAGTAATACAATAATGACCATACATATGTAAAGGACATCTAAGGGAAACTAAGTAATTTTACATGGAGGCACAAATCACATCTCTACACAAAGAAAAGCTTCTGAAACAACTTGTAGACTTAGTGACTGGCCCACACTGAACAACTCATGGTGTTGTGATAAACTAGTTCCCACGACATCTTTCTGAGCAAGAAAAAAACTTACAATCTTCTGTTTCATATACTGTAACATGGTGGACAGAGCCATGATTCCCAATCTGGCCCAGAAAGTGGACAGGAAACATTTAAAGTAATATTTGGCTTCTCAAATAGTGAATGCAGGCATTTAAAAAAAGAAAAGTCATGAAATAGACAACTACTGGTTGCATGGTAAGATACAAAAACATTGACATAGTTTGAATAAAAACTGTCTAAGCTACCACACATTTATCAATATTGTTTACAATATTGAACTTCTTTTGATGTTCACCCATCATTAGAATAACCTTTTCAGGAGCAGAAAGATGAGTATGTCAATGAGCTAACAGTAATAGACACCAATATATTCTTGCCATCAATGTGTGTTCACTCTTTAAATAGGAAAAATGTTATGAATAAAGGAATAATTGCTCTTCCATCGGCATTACTTCGTACAGTGACAGAAACGTAGTTTCCTATACTTCAATTTGTGTCCATTGCCTCCTGTGCTGTCACTGGCAACTGCTGAGAAGAGTCTGGCTCTTTATAAGTTTTCAATCCCCCTCGCTGTTTCTTTATATAGATTATATTGCATCAGCATTTCCAGGAGAATGCTATGGGAAGATCATCAAGTGTGGCCTCACAATAGCTTCCTCAGTGCTCATCCAGGTTTTTTTCAATGTTCCCATATCTGGTCATCCTCAACCAAGGAGTCTTCCTAGCTCCAGACATTTCTACTGACTGCAGGGACTGATAGCCTTACTAGTAGAAACTGAGAAGATGAGACAGAGTACTTCAGTCTTCCATATCCTTTTTCATTTAGTCTTGTGTCCCATTCAGTATTTGGGACACGTTTTCCCTAGGCTTTTGTCAGTCATACAGCTGTTTAAGTCCTTTTTATTGCCCCTCATATCCCTCACCAAATACAACTGTAGATGTGTTTTGGCTGTCCTAATCCTGTCCTGACATGCTTAAACAATGTCTCTATAACAATGCTGAGTTGTCTTACCCTGCTTCCACCTCTTATGTGCTTCCTTTTTATGTTTTTCAGGAGCTTCTTGCTTATTCATGCAAGCCTCTTGCTGTTCTTGCTTGCTTTTCTGAACATGGGGCTGGACTGTTGAGTTTGGAGGATCTGATTCTTGAAAAATCAACCAACTCTACTGGAAACACTTCTCTCCAGAAACATATCCTATAGGGTTCTTCTGACCAGATCCCCAAACAGACCAATGACATGTTCTTCTGAAGTTCAGGGTTGTGATTGTGCTATCTGTCTTGTTCCTTCTTGTGTTCAATCTCATGATTGCTGCTGCTGAACTTGACCCCACCTTCAATTCCCAACTAGTTCTTCCTGTTTTCGTAAGTGCCAGGTCCAGCAGAGATTTTTCCTGTGTGTTAGCTGTATTAAGATGTTGTCACCAGTGTACTTCATAAATCTCCTGTTCTATCCCTGTTTATTGTGTTATCCCTGCAGCAGTATTGATCATGAGGCCTCTTCCCTACAAATTACCCTACACCCTCTGCTTGTCAGTTTGGTCCACTACTTCCTCAGTTTACTGTTGGCTGTCATTTTCCTCCCTACCCTGTTCCTAGCTTAAGGCATTTCTTCCAGCCTGGTCAACCTCTTGGCAAAGGCACTTCTGTCTTAATTTGTCAAATGGATCAAGCCTATTCCAACAATGATCCTTCAAAATGGTACCATAGTTGTAATGGCCAAATCTCTGTTGTCCACGTGCAACCAGGCATTGAGTGTGGCGTATATCCAGACTTCCTAAAGTCTTTTTCCCTTACCAAAGGATCAAGGACAAAAACATCTGTGCTTACATGGTTTTGGATCTTGCTCCCAGTCATGTAGTCACACTTGATATATTCCTGGTGCCCCTGCAAGTATCAGTGCACAAGGAAGAGCAGAATATGATGGTAGTAGTAGGATTAGTCAGCCTCAGCATCTTCTCCCTGAGTGCAAATCTGCCAGTGGGAGAGGTGAGCTTAGCAGATGGGAGTTACTACTGCTCAGTCTCAGCCGGATTGGGTCCTCCATTTGACAAAGCTCCCAGCCCCTCATCTGCTACAAGGGCACTGACCTACTCTAGTTGCAGATTTGCAGGGGGAACAGGAGCTTCTGATGCCAGAAGTCTGAAGCTTCCAGCCTTGGTCATCATGAAAATTTTCATTTCCCATCCAGGTATGCACAGATTCTGCCTTTGCCTCTTCCAGATGGGTTTCAGGCTCTTGTATCTTCAGGGTTTTGGAGAAGATACATTGAACTTTGTCATCATCTCTGATGCTGTGAAGTCTGTCCATCTACTCCTGCAGTTCCTTTGCTTGGCAATACCAACTATCCATCAGTACACACCCCATTCAGACAAGGGGCCCACCTCACCCCGAGTCCAATCCCAGTAAGAGGCCCCAGGCATGCCTGCTGCCCCAAGCCTGCAGGTCAGTGTCCTCCATTTGAAGCTCCTGAATTGTGTCCTTCATCTGGACCATGACCCTGGTGTTACAAGGATTGCTGTTCAAGGAGTTGCTGGAACTGTGCCCATTGGCATGTCATCACCACCAACCAGTGAGCTGATGTAGCTGCCTTCTGCCAAAACTGCCACCTCTGTTAGCTGTATCCAATTCTGGAAGCTGTGTCCTGAGACAGAACATCTGTAAACCTCACTCTATCACCTGCTGAAGAGTCAATTGGAACAAGAGCTCAGTGCACCCTTCAATCCATAACAGCTGACAGAGCTTGTTAGAAGCTGCTAGAGTGTACTAGAACTCATGGGCTTGGGAATCTATCCTTTTGTGGCAGTTTTAAGCATGCTGATATTTCTTGAAGGATTGCCAGGAGTATCCTGATGACCTCAAGACAAAATTCTTGGAGTGCCTAGATGTCCACCAAGCCTTCCACTGAATTGCTTTGGTTGAAATCTAGATGAGCATTAATTGAATTTATTACTTCACCTTATTAGTTGCATTAAAAGGAGATTTTTTTGCTGATTTTAGATATCTATCTTTTTGCTGATTTTGGCTATCTAGATCGGAACCAGTTTATACTAACTCCTTTGCTTGCTTCCAGAGCACTAGAAGTATGAGTGGTGGGCTGGAAGAGAATAGGGACAAGTAGCCAAAATGTACAATACTTGGATTATTTTGGCTGTAGCTATGCTAATTAGTGTGCCTGGAACTGCTCTTTGGCCTTAAACTCAGATGGCACCAAATAGCTCAAGGAGAAACTGTTAAACTCCTTTTCCCTCCCAAATAGGTCAGCTGCATTCAGACTGAGAACGGTTCTTGGCCTATGCTAACTCCAACACCATACCTCGAAGTTATTTCAGAGAGCAATATTTGGCTTGGCTCAAAACTGTTGAAGGGACTGTTATAACAGTTTAACAGTGTGCATTATTAAGTTCCAATGCTTGTTAACATCACCTAATACTGTTTCAATTTAATATCTTTTATACATCTTTCTCTTATCACCATAATAACCAGTAACCAACTGCAATAAGCTTACAGGTCTAAACAGCTTCTGAGGACTATAATTGCTTGAAGTTGAGTCAAAACAGGATGGTGTGGTTAGGTTTGAGTTCCTCATGTATGTCCATTGTATAAAAACACCAATGTTTCCTAATATCAATAGACTCTAAGTCAGGCTTACCTAACACAAGAAGATAAAACAATGAGAGGGAAAACTTACATTACAATATCTAGCAAAGTGGTACAGGATAATATGGGTAAGAAGTGCATAGGCAATGTACTTCTGGGTAGCTTTTGTCAAGCAAAGACACATTCTTACTACCTTGTTCTCACTTGCTGTAGATTTACCAGAGGAAATGGAAGCAGACTTAACCCTCCTTCACCATGCATGCTAATGCAGCATAGCTGTTAAAAGGTCTACTCTCCTTCCCTGAAAACTAGCACCAGTTCTAGTCAACTTATTCTCATATTCAGCAGTAGTTTCTAATCCAAATTTCATAATATGCCACCCTGATAGAGCATTTTCATACCATTGCACTTTTTTCTTGCGGTTTTTTTTATACACAGGTTTGAAATTTTATTTCTCTCTTTCAGTAAGAGGAAAAAAATGTTATGACAGGATGCAAGGAAAAAAATCACTGGAATTTCTTAATGGACTGTTATGAATTCAGAAATCAAATTCAGTCAGTGCCAGAGGCTTAAAGAATTAAAATTTTATAACTCTGGGAAGTATGTTATTATATGAAATATATTTAGTGTAGAACACATATAGAGTTGTCCTGTTATCAAAAATTTCTTAGAGTCACTTCATATCAAGAAAGCAAATGATTGCCTTTCTATGCAACCACTAAACAAAATAAGCTAAATAGAGATGTAAAAGCAGATTCTTAACTACTTGTTGAAGATTACATGTAGTTTAGTAATAGCTAATGATTGAAATCCTGGAACCAGTGTAGCTCTTAGAAAAACTGCTTCTGTTGTCAGTAGATCCAGAATTACCCTGTAAGGCTGTGGGAGATTAATAGAAAGAAATCTTAGCTCAATGGCTAACGAAACCATTTGGATCATCATTCTTAAAGAAAAGAGAAAATTATCAAAAATGTCCACCATTATTAATGCAAAAAACCAGTTAAATTTATACAAATTGAAAGATGGGGCTCAGCTGCATTTCTGCTGAAACATTTTCTCACCTACAAGTTAAATGAAATGTGGACATTTTTACATCATGTATTAATGCATATTTTTGGTGGAAAGGGCTATTTTTGACTTAGAACAGATGGGTCATTAGATCTGATTAGTTCTGTTTAACTACTGCAAAAATTATCTAAATGTAGTAATTGATGCTGTGCAAACAAGAAGGATTTTTTTTAAATTAGATTTTTTTAGCAACAAGAACAGTAACGTGTTTTTAGCCTGCCAAAAATTCTGCTTCTTGCTTATCATTGCTGACATGCATTGTTACCATAAAAAGTTTATTCTAATAAGCACAAATCTTAGTTGTCTCCACTGGGGGGAGTGGAGAGAAATGCATATACAACATAGTTCACACTACCAAGTCTATGGAGCAGTGCTTTGGGTAATATGAATTTTTTTTTGTAATGCAAAATATGCAATTCTTTTAGTCATTCTATTCATTAATATTCCTGAAAAAACTAATTTGGAAAAAAAAATATTTCAAAGCAGACTTTGAATACAGAATTTGTATATCAGATAAAACTACATTTTAAAACCAAGAGAGGTCCCCAGCAAAGCCAACAAATATCTTACATTTGGTCTCAATTATAGCACCAGTTGACATCATCAGTTCATCTCCAGCAGGCACATATGAACAGAGGGGAATATCAGACACTTCTTAATCAGATATTGGGTCCTAACAAAATATCATAGAATCACAGAATATCCTGAGTTGGAAGGGACCCATAAGGATCACCAAGTCCACACAGGGCCAGCCAAGTCAGAGCATGTGACTGAGGGCATCCTCCAGATGCTTCTTGAACTCAGTCAAGCTGGGTGCTGTGACCATTTCCCTGGGGAGCCTGTTCCAGTGCCTGACCACTCTCTCTGTAAAGAACCTCTTCCTAGTGCCCAGCCTAAACCTACCCTGTCGCAGCTTCATACTGTTCTCTTGGGTTCCTTTGTGGAGAAGTCCTATGATATTTAAAAGAATGAAGCCAGCAGTAGGTTTTATGGAATTTTAGTGAAATGTCAGGATCTGCTTTCATTAAAGTTAGCAGAAAAACTCTTCTGAATGTGTTTTAAAAGGCCACATAATTTCACAAAGAATTGTATCTGATGTTCAACCTTTTAAGTATCTTACAGACCTTGATAATTGGGATAACATTGTGTTAGTTCATTAAGTGTTTACATTTTGGGAAAATATCTATTTTGTTAATTAAATTTTAGAGGATTTTTCCATGAGTGATAATAATACCGGGCTTACTTTTCTAACAGATTAGTACTTTTACAGATACATTAGAGTCAAACAGACTAGATTTACTTAACACTTAGTAAGTTTTATCTTTAAGGTATAAGCAAAGATTAATTTTTTTTTTTAATTCTCTAGTTATTTGCTTTGTTGAAGAAGGGTAATAGAAATAGTAAACATTTTCACTGATGGAAAATTTGGGATTAAAAAAATATAGAGAACCCTGATTTAACTTTTTTTTCCCCATTTTAGTGTTGATCTGTTCGTGAAATAGGTGATAAATTTTGGCATGCGAAATCTGAAAATGAATAAACAGGTTATGAAAGTAATGCAGTGGTTTTGCAAAATTTGGTACCAATAGCAAAACTCTTAAAAGTTTTTATTAACACTCAAATTTTCTCTACTCATACAGGAAATTAATGCTCAGTACTTGCTTTCTTATGGATGTTTTTTGGTACAGGATAATCTACATTAATAGATTACACAGGGCAATCTTATATCATTAATTTTACCAAGTGTAGAAGATACTTCCTATTTGATGAGGAAAAATTTGCCTGGCCATATCACAGGATCAAAGCTGAGGGCATTTCTGGAAAGAGAAGCCTCATGATTGTAAATCAGAATTAAGTAATGTCAGTGATGTATGCAATGCTGATGAGCTGAAATACTGAGAGATTACTTAGCTTATTTATTTATTTATTTATTTATTTATTTATTTTTGAAGCCCAAGAAAAACAAACAGCCACTGTAAAACAAAACATCATGGTTACACTGTTATGTTAACAAGCTTTTGTTTTAGCAGAACTCCTACTCTGAAATGTCCCATAATCCAACACTAAACATAGGTTAAATGAGATCCCATGACAGAATAAGTAGAAACTGAGGGAAATAATCTGTTCTTCTCTAACACTAGTTTAATTTAACACGTTTAATTTAAACAAAATTTAAAATTTTAAAAATTGTTTAAATTAAAGTTGGGAAATGGGGTTATATTTAGAAGAGAAAGGTTTCATTCCTGATTGAGTGTCGTGGTGCAGCAAGGGGGACAAGCCAAGAGCAGAGAGTGACCCCACATAGTCTGTGCTCCCCCTTCAGGGGCTGAACATGGCTGGCAGCACCAGGTCCTGGTAACAAGGTTCATTGACAGTCCCTGGCTACGCCAGGTCCTGTATCCCTGCAGAATCCCAGCTAGGGTCAAAGGGAGATGGCACCAGGGACGGGCTAGAGCCAAGGTGCAGTGTAGTCTGAAGTCCATCTGGTAACAGTGTCAGAGACAAGGAACCTATAACATAGCTCTGAGATTTATCTAGGCAAGCAGACCAGAGACAAAGCTGAGGACAGGCACACCAAGACTGATGGCCTTGGACTGAACTGACTTGCAGCTCTTTGGCCTATGGGCATGGGGTAGGTGAGAGTTACAGGTGAGGCTGGTCAGAGCAAGTAAGGATTACTGATGCCCTCAGAGGTCTGGCCCTGAACATGTCCATCAGACTAAGGTTTCTGGCCTGTTTACCTGTTTTGTATCCTCTTCAGCATGAACAGCATAACTAGGGTTGGCAGGAATGCTCTAATAAAGGCAAACAAGTGAATCTGTTTGTTAAAAGTGACCCCTAAATATTGGCAAAGCATCATATTCTGCAGGAAATTCAACTGATAAATGCGCTGGCTTTATAAAGAATATTTAATTCTGTACAACCGTCTGTTTTATTGGTATAAAATTTACCTGGTATTTAAGAAATAGGTAACTCAGAATCCCGTTGTTTTCCTAGAAACAGCTATCTGAATCCTGTCTTGCCCTGCTAATTGGTCTGGGCCAGGAGAAGGGAGAGGCAACCTCTCCTGTTTCTCAATAAATCCAGAGCAGATGGAAGTGCCTCATTGTTCTGTCAGTTTTGGGATAGTATGGATAACTCACAGACACATGAGATCGGTTGTTTTCCCTGTTGTGGCTCCCTACATTCTCAGTAGGCCAATGAAGAAAGGAAAGGTCACTATTACACTTTTTCTTGCTCATGGAGGAGTCTTAGTTCTTTCTGTGTCATGCAAAGGAAATTTTAGTGGTGATGTTGGGTTGCTCTGGCTTGCTGGCACCGTCTCTCCCCAGAAGAAGGTGCCAACATTTTGGCAGTGCCTAAATTAACCTCCTAACCAGGTGGGCTTTATTTTGTGCTCATAGAGCCACTTCCAAGGAGATACTAACATTCTTTGAGCACAAGAGAAGCAGTGCAGTGCTGACAGCAGGCTGACTTAAGAGTAAGAAGGACTCAGGCAGGTAAAGATGTAGGTATGCTATCTTTTTTAGAGTACCAGCAATAGACTGAAAGAGCATTTAAGGACTGCAGGCCTCTGTAGGATGCTTCTGTTGCATCTGGCACAATACTCTACTGAAAAAGTACATTCAAATGGGTAAAACAAAAAATTGCAGTAAGCAAACTCCTCCAGTGCAGCTGCCTGTAACCTCCCAGATACTAAAGGCAATAACAACTCTTACAGTTTGATACTTGAATTGTTGCTTATGGCAGTTTGACACCAGAGACTCCAGTGACTTCAGATTAACACTTGTGTGGGTGGGAGAATAATCATGCTTTTGGCATTCATGAAGTACTTTATTTTTGCTCCAATTTTGACAAATCACAGGAGCACCTCTGCGGGGTAAGCTATTGCCTTTTCCTCCAATTTAAAGAGAGAAAAGGGAACCAATTCTAAATTAACTAAGTACAGAAAGCAGTGATTGGGAGTCAGGAGTTTTTGCCTACTTGTCTCATTCTCTCACAGTGAAGCCAGATTCTAGGAAAAAACATGCTGTTCTACTTGGGGGTCCAGTGATGTTATCAGCTGTGATGTTGTAAGAAAAAGTCAGGAAGCTGAACTCAGGTCTTGGCAGGTAAAGGAGCCTTTTCAGATTATCTTTCACTTAACTCCCAGGAACTCCACTGCACTCTGATGCACAGTTCTTCAACGTGCCATGAGTAGCTCCAGGATACTCATGTTCAAGCTGCCCCTGGTGTACTTTCTGTCTGCCTTTGGCTGCAGGTTTCTGGATGTAGTACAGTTTTAATAAAGTTTGGTTTTTATAGCTTTCTTATTTCATATACAGTCCAAAGTTGTGGATCAAAAGAGGCTTATGGAGATGCTCTGAGACAGCAGCTGCTAAATCTTTTTTTTTTGCAACTGGATCCATTAGTGGAGTGTTATTTGATTATATCTATTGTTGTTCTTATTCTCCAGTTCATGACAGTCACCAGTTTTCTTCCAATTTGTTTTAGCTGTAAATACAAAACATGAGGAAGAAAACAATCTTGCCTTTGTGATACACAGTGAATTTGGCACTGTATGTACGGTATGTTTTAAACTCAATTCCCTTAGAAGCTAGTGATTAGCAGATGTCAATGCCCAGTTTGCAAGTGGAATCCAAGACAAAGACTGGAGACCTTCACACCAACAATCTGGATACTAAGTAGGAAAGAAAATATTTTCCAACCGTTTTAACTCTTTTTGTTTCCTAATGTAGTTGTAGCAATGAAGATTCAATCTGAACAGCTGTGCTGAAAAATCAGATTTTTATCAATTTGGCACCTTTCTAGGAAAAAATAAAACACTGAGACTTAAGAGTGGAGCAAGAAAGGCAGCTTCAATGTACTAGCCCTGCCAGAACTGACACTTAAAATGGACATGATTTGCATTCTGATTTAGCTGGGAAAATGTTGAATCCCATCATGGGATTAATTGCATGTTCTTTGCTGGAGGAATGTCTCTCTCAGAGGAGGAAGTCAAAACCCAAACAGCACTGTGCTATCCACACGCACTACACAATTCCTTAGAAACTGTGAGGTCCCTAAGTATTCTATGTAACATCTTCTGGACTCTCCTAGACAGCTGCTGCCATTGAAGTTATCCAATTGCCAAATCACTCAGATTAGAAAGGACTTTGGGAGTTTGATAATCCAGTCACATTCAAAGCAGGGTCAACACTGAATTCAGACTGGATATTTCAGGATTTTGTGTGGTTGGATTTGAAAACTAACAAAGATAGAGAACCTACAAGCTCTTGGGAAACTTTTCAGTTATTACTCTCATAATATTTTTTTTTCTTTATAACTAGTCAGAATAACTTGTCCTATGTCAATTTAGGAATATTGTTTCAGAGAATCACAGAATCGTAGGGGTTAGAAAGGACCTCAAAAGATCATCGGGTCCAACTCACTACCAAAGCAGGTCTCACTCTTCTGCTGTGCACCTTAATAAAGACTCTGGCTTCACTTTCTCAGAAATCCCCTCATAGCCACTGAGGAGGTCCCGTAGGTTTCCTGAAGTGATCCTTTTCCAGGCTGAACAAACCCAGCTCCCTCAGCCCCTCCTCACAGGATAAAACTGCTCCAGCCCCGACTATATCTGTGGCCCTCTGCTCAACCTGCTCTGATCAACATGATCCAGTGGATCAACTGGCCCTCTGTATTTGGGTCTCAAACTGGATGCAACATTCTAGATGTGGTCTAAAAAATATAGAGTAAAGCAGAATAGTTGTTTCTCTTGTATTGACTGTGCTCCTGTTAATGTTTCCCAGAATACTGTTGGTATTTAATGCTGCCAGAGTCATATTGTTCTCAGCCGTTTTCTACTCTTTCAGGACCCTAAAGTGGCTTTCAAGAGGACTTGGGCCATGTTTTTCCCAGGGATTGAATTCTGTCTGGTGTTAAGGAAAGAAGTTCTACAATACAGAATGGGAGCAAAAGTTAATGTTCGCAATGGAAACAGTGTCCTTCTTTTCCTTAGCCTCACATACCTAGGAAATACCACATAAGCATTTTAAATCATCTCTCCTTGAGTCTTTTGCAACTAGTGGTTGAAACTTTTGGCTCAATATTAATTATAAAGATATGGCTTTTTCATTTTTTCAGATGTGAATTCACAACCTGAGTCTCTCTCATATCTTGGAGTATTTACATTGCTCTTTTAGGAAGAATACTAGTATTTTCTTTAAAAAAAAAGAAAGCAGTCAAAGAGGAAAGTTATTTTGTTTTACAATTTAAAAGTAAATTTAGGATGCCAGAAGTTCTGCATTCAGGTTCTCTCCTTATCTTCATGGAGTACACTTTATTTAAGGCCATGCATCTCTGCAAAAATGCAGTTTAAAAATGAATTTCATTTTTGAGAAAAAAAAACCACCCACAAAATTTACTATTTACAGTTAGACAAAATCATAATAATCATGATTAATGATGAAATAATAATTCAAAGTACTTCATTTACACCTCAGCTAAGTTTTCAGCTAGCTATAATGTTCAATTCTAATGAAGAAATAAAAATATGGACCAGTTTCTCCCAAAATATTGCATTGGTTAGTGCTTATTCATACCTCACCAAGGTGAATGTAGAGGGTTTGTAAAAGCACTGTCATTATTTGGTAACCTTTTATCACCATTTTGCAAAGCTCTTTCTGACTTTTAAGGAAAAAAAAATCTATTAATCTTTCCCAATAAGACTGTTCTGTTCCTGGAGTTCATATCTCAGTGTTCCATCAATATATTCCACCAGCTTCCTCCTAAAACATTCAAGTGCTTCTTTAAATCCATCTCAGTTCAACATAGCACATCAAGTGCAAGTAATTTTTAAAAACCATAGGAAGCACATGCATAGTTAGTTTACTAAATGGTGACTGCAGGTGTAGGAAAAATTACATGTGTATATGCATAACGTATATGTGTGTATTGTTTTCCAGCAACTAATCAAATTTGAAGCATTTGTCTTACTTTTAGGTTAGATAAAAAAAAGAGGAATTGCCAACAAGGGCACAAGTCAAAGCAGACGTCTTTCCTTCCTGATTCAGGAAGTGTCCTATTGCTTTTTCTTGACCTACTTGCAAACATTTTTAAATTCTTAACACTATAGTTTACATCTAAAAGGTTAATAAATTTTGTGGAGCCTTCAAGTCTGGACATAGTCTCACCTAACATCAGTTACCTCTGCTCTAAGTTGGAGTTTGGGCAACACTCTCTGAGATGCCTTCCAATATAAGTTCTTCTATGACTCGATTTTAATTTTGGTCAAAAAAAACCATCAGAGGAGACAACAGGAGAAGATAAAGGTGCAATGTTACATCAAAATTGCAGATGACACCAAGTTGTGAAGGAGTGTTGATCTGCTTGAGGGTAGAAAGACTCTACAGGAGCATCAGGCTGGATTGATGGCCCAAGGCCAACTGTATGAAGTTCAGCAAATTTCCATGCTGTGTCTGGCACTTAGGTCACCACAACCCTACAGGCTTGGGGAAGGGCTCTGAGCCCCATAACATAAGAAGGATATGGAGCTGTTGAAGCAAATCCAGAGGAGGGCCACAAATATGATCAGGGAGCTGGAACACCTCTCTCATGAAGACAGGCTGACAGTTGAACTTGTTCAGCCTGGAGAAGAGAAGGCTCTGGCTCCCCTTATATCAGCCTTCCAGTACCTAAAGGGGTCCTATAGGAAAGCTGGAGAGGGACTGTTTACAAGGCTTTTAGTCAAGGACAAGAGGTAGATTTAGATTTAGAGTAGATATTAGGAAGAAATTCTTCCCTGTGAGGGTGTTGAGGCTCTGGCATAGGTTGCCTAGAGAAACTGTGGCTGCTCTCTCTCTGGCAGTGTTCAAGGCCAGGTTGGATGGGGCTTTGGGCAGCCTGGGCTAGTGGAGGGTGTCCCTGCCATGGAACTAGATGATCTTTGAGGTTCCTTCCAACACAAGCCATTCTATGATTCTATGATTCTCTATGGTTCTATGACTATAAAGAGTGGATGGGAAGCTGCCTGGCAGAAAAGATATTGGTTGACGGTTACTGAATATGAGCCAGCAGTGTGCTCTGGTGACCAAGGCAGCCATTAGTATCCTGGCTTGTATCAGAAACAGTGTGGAAATTATTAGGTAACAATATTTTTTTCCCTAAGCTCACTGAAATCATCAAGATCTGGATTCTTACATCCTAGTCCTATACATTTTCAGTGTTTATGTTTCCCTTGAGTAAAGATTCCATGTGAGCATTCAAAGTCGGCAGAAATCTTTAAATTGCTTCAACAGGATTTGCGTTAAGCAATGGAAGCCAGGATAGAACTCAGCTTTGAATGCAAAGGCCACACAGCCATAACCACACATGGTAATCCATGTAGTATTCTGATTGACATTTGGAAAGGAGGAGTGAAGACTACAGTTTATTTCAGCTCTTCATAAATCTGAGCTTGTTGAGTTACAGTAATTGCATTTCAGGTAGTAACATTCATTTCCCTTTTGATGCATGTCTTTCTTTTGCATCTTCATGACTTCTACCCACTACTATTCTGAAGAGTCCCTTGTTTTGTTCCTGGTCCTTTTACTGAATCAGTAACATGTGAATACGGGTTTAACTAAAGTTATTTTTTTCAGTTTGTGGCTCTGAAGATGTTACTTCATTGGTAATGGACTGAAAGTTCAATCAGAAAGAGAACAGAATTGTACCTGATGTGAGGGAGAACTGCAGATGTGGAAGATGAAGACCCAGAAAAGTGTACTTCACAAGTAGAATGAAGCTTTGCAAAATTTGCGATCATTCTAGTAATTCTATTCTATATCTTCATTTTTCTTCCTCTCTTTAATGCTAGCAGCAAGTTTCTGATATTCTGCTCCATATAACAAAAAGTAATTATATGTGCTATTGGCAGGGTGCTACCTGTGGCAATTCTTTTAGACTGTCTAGTGATGTATGAGTGTTGTCCCTTCGTGTGCAGGGTTATGATGCGCTTAATAATCTTAATTGATAAAATAAAACAGGCTAGATAATTTTAATTCAGCAAGTATATTAAACAACATTTAAAGAAGATTTTAGTTATGAATGGGTTTATAAGTTCTCTGAATAGTATATTAATTGGGTTTTTTTAAAGAAAAAAAAAGAAAAAAGTCATGGCAGTGTAGTTCAAGAGAGGAGACCTTGCCAAGATCCTCTAGGATTAGATTGCATAAAATGATCTTGCTTTCCAGTATAGAGCAATAGAAAAAAAGATACATCAGCAATTTTGTAATTATCCATCAGAAAGCATTGCCGTTCTCTGACAGTGTTACTGCCTGTGACTTTACATTTGGCATCAAAACTACACTATCACATGACTGTAATAGGAAAGGTGCATGAACAAAAAATTTATCTGAAAATAATTTTTCACTAACAACTACATTTTCACATAACCAGGAAAAGGTATTGTGGCTTGAAATAGGTTTACAAATTTTTAGGCATCCATCTAAAAACCTGTTGTCTGTAGAAACCCTTTTAGCTTTCTGAAATACGGGCTCAAATATCTTTAAACACCTACGTTTTACTCTCAAATCCCGACCTAGACCTGTATCCAGAACTGCAGAAGTACCAAATCATATATTTTCCATTATTGAAATCTCACTGTCATGGATTTGAACTGAGGCTTTTAGAACATACCTTCTACACCTCAATGAGTTGTTCCCATTTAATAACCTTAAAAATATATATATAGCCTATGTGAGATGAAAAAAAGTAAAATGACATAGGTTTAGACCCTATTTTAAAAATACAATTACAAAAAGTGTCATCATATTATCTGTGCTTTTTTCCCTTCTGTTCAGTACTGAGTAGTTAGAGATATTTCAGAGGTCTCGTTGAAGTCTTCAATTTTCTTCCCTCTTAAAAAAATTTTTAGCCTTGTTTGTTAATATTATTATGAACAAACTAGTGGGCTAAATGTTTGGGGTTTTTTTTGGTTGTATAGGAAAGGAGACATCTTCATGTCTCCTGTGAGAGTTTTCAGAATAATAAAATTCAGGCCACATTCTCTGGCCTTTCTCCAATAACTTCACGTTGTCTATTATCTGAAGATCAGATTCATGCCCATGGGAATCTTTTCCCAGATCCTACTTTGGAAAAGGTGACAGGGAATCCATTGCATTGCCTGAATGTCTGCACAACAGTTTTGTGATTTTTTTGTTGACCATGTTTCTCTTACTGCTTTCCTATTTTTTTTGCTTTGGTTGTTTCTTCTGTTCATCTTAATCGATGCAAAATCTTTGGAAGGCTTTCTGTTACATGCAGAATATTGAAACTGATTTCTAGGTATTCCACTTGTGTAAATGAAATATAGAAAAGAAATCTTCCTATTGCAATATATAATTTTATTTTATAATGATGTACAATGCAATTCAACATCATTGATCACTGATGTACTTCTTTTACGCCTAGCTATAGAATGACTTTTGGTGATCAATATGATGCAAAGCAACTACACTGCAGAGTAAATGTAGACTTTAAAGCAGAAAATAATTCTATTGTAACATACCCACTACTAGTGAAGTGCCAGTACATGCAGCATATGGGAGATAGGATACAGCTGCTTTGCTTTTTGACTGGACTCCCAAGTAATAATTTCTTTTCAGAATTCCAATCTTTGTTTTATATCCATATGGTTATTAATGTCTGTCTCTGAAAGCATTACCGCTGTGATGGCATTAAATTAAAATTGATTTGTATTTTAAAATCAACAAGATTAACATTTAATGAGAAATATTTGTGAAAGTATCTTTCAATAATTCATCATGCAATCACAGGGCATGCATAACATTTGCACATAATTTGTGTAAATATTGCTGCTTTTTTTTTTTACTTTTGCAGGCAAGCAACTTCTTGTGAAATAACAGCTCTGAAATCTGGAAGAAATGTACTAGCATTTATAAACAAATAAAGGAAAAATACCCAGTAAACTGTACCCAATGCAGTCCTTATTTCTTGCATGATGACCTATTACTCTTATCTGGGATCAATGTCGTGTTTTAAAAGTGGTTTTAAGATTCTAAGCAGCAGCAGGTGTGCTTGGAACCTCTTAACACTCTTCCAAAATGTGGATGTAAAGAACGGGGATTTTTTTCTGTGTATCTTAATGAGATCTTCCTATAAGCAAGCTTAAACTTTCTCATGCTTCTCAGAAGTATAAAACTGCAGAATAATATGTACATTTGCTCTAGGTTGTGCAGATTTTTAATTTTCTTTTTACCCAGAGAACACACAGATAATGTGAATTTTGATGTATTTCCTACCTATAATTTTTATGGACTAGTACTGTATTTGAATTAGATATTTAAATTTTATTGACTAGGCCAGCATAAAGGAGCAATCTGGTTGATGGTAATTCCTCAAAGTGTACTGAACACACTGTTGCCATTATGATGATTGGTATTCAAAACATGCAGCTATATTAGAGGGGCTGGAGTACCTCCCCTACGAGGAGATGCTGAGGCATCTGGGTTTGTTCAGCCTAGAGAAGAGGAGGCTTCCGGGGGGACCTCATTGCAGCCTTCCGATCAATACCTGAAGGGAGCAGAGAAACAGGAGGGGTTTTTAAATGTGTAGATAATGGCAGGACAAGGGAGAATGGATTAAAGCTAAAGGAGGGAAGGTTTAGTTTAGATATTAGGGGGAAGGAAGTCTTTTACAGAGAGAGTAGTGAGGTGCTGGAACAGGCTGCCCAGAGAGGCGGCGGATGCCCCATCCCTGGAGCTGTTCAAGGACAGGTTGGATGGGGCCCTGGGCAACCTTGTGTAGATCCAGGCCTGGAGGTTGGTAGCCCTGCCTGTGTCAGGGGGGTTGGAACTCTATGATCCTTGGGGTCCCTTCCAACCCAGACCATTCTATGATTCTATGATTCTATATGGACTCTGCAGTTACACAGGGCTCACTGTGGAGTGGGATGACACTCAGATGGTATTTCGCTTGTTACCTGGAGATTGGCTCCAGGCATGAAGCTGTGCTGTGTGCTGAGACCTGGCATTCCTGTTAAGTAAGGTGGGCAGGAAACCCATGGCTGAAGCCAAATGTAAAAAAGCTTAATGTGACTAAGGGGCACAGAGGATATCATAACAGCTGTTGGTCAGGGTATGGTCATGAAGTAAGTGGCGAAGAGGGAGCTCCCCTAGGACACTAGGCACAGCTACACTAAACAGCCCAGAGGGCTTAAGGAAATAAAGAAATAATGGAAAAATATTTTGCTGTTGCCTGATAAGGCTTTTCATTCTAACATGAGATGCTGGCAAAGAGCAGGTGGGGAATTGAGTGATAACAGGTACGTTTTCTGGATCTTGAAACTATTCTCAGTGCTTCCATCCCAAGATTAGAGTTCAATTGAGCTGGCTGCTGGAGTGAATCACCAGCTGAGTTGTCCAAGATGGCAGAATTCAACTGTATTTCTGATTGCTAACCTGAGTTTTGTAACTATTTCTGTAACACCTTCTGCTTCAGGATCCCAAATAGTTTATCAGCTCTAATGAATAAAGTATCCTGTGTTAAATTATTATCTTCATTTGAGAGACAAGGTTCAGTAGCTGTGTCAACATGTGAAACACCTATCACTGCTGAAAAAATTCCCATCATCATCAATCATGGCTGTCAGGCTAGGTCCCCAGGGACTGGGAAAAGGGTCACATCACTCCCATTTAAAAGAAAGGGATCAAGGAGGACCCAGGGAACTACAGGCCGGAGAGCCTCACCTCTGTGCCTGGGAAGATCATGGAATAGATCTTTCTGAATGACATGTTGGAGCACGTGAGGGGTGACCATGTGATCCAGGACTGCCAGCATGGCTTCACCAAGAGAAGGTCGTGCCTTACCAATCTGGTGACCTTTTATGATGGAGTGACAGCATCAGTAGATAAAAGGAAGGCAACCGGTGTCATCTACCTGGACTTGTGCAAGGCCTTTGACACAGTCCCCCACCACATCCTTATCTCTAAATTAGAGAGATGTGGATTTGATGGGTGGGCCATCCAGTGGATAAGAAACTAGTTGAAAGGATGCAGACAAAAGGTAGTGATCAATGGGTCTATGTCCAGGTGGAGGCCGATGACAAGTGGTGTCCCCCAGCAGTCTGTCTTGGGACTGGTTCTCTTCAACATCTTTATCAATGATATTGATGATGGAATTAAATACATGAGAAAATCATGATATGGTCACCTTCCTATTTCTCTCAGCAAGTGTTGTTATCACCTTTAAACAGATTTGGGATCTAAGATACAAAAAAGTTAAAATATTACAGCTTCTGCTGCATGCCTGGAGCAAAATCCTTAAACTCTGGACTCTTGAGAGTATAAGATGGCTGCATAAAAGAAGTGGACTGAAATATATGGCAATTAGATATTTTAAAAAACCTATGGAAATTATTGGAGGAATTTTTCCATTGATTACAACAAAATTTCTGTCCCCACATTGTTAGTTATTACCTCAAAACCTGATGAAAATAGGAAATAATTTAATTTAAAATTGTAAAAAAAGTCTCTGTTAGTACAATACAGTTTGGTGACAGTAAATGAGACTTCCAGAAAGAGTGATGTATAAGGTCATTGCACTACATGAATATGAAAAAACCCCAGTGATCGCTAAAAGAAAAAATAAATTTGAAAATGTGGTGTGGAAAAAGATTGAAAACAGAGATTAAATAAACTTCTAAAGAATACTACATTAGAACCTTGAAATAAGATATTAGTATGATTTGTTTGTTTGTTTTTAAAGGGAATAGCAATTCTCTGTGAAATACCGCTTGCTGCTAACACGTTTTTATTGATGAAAACTTAAGTAGGAAATTTGAACTTTTGACTGAAGCTCTTCCTATTCCTACCATTTGGAAGCTCTATTAAAGACTGTAACATTTGGAGAGGAAACATAATATCTATCTCACTCCCAAGTTTATAATCAATCTATAATCAATTATAGACTTGTCTCAAACTTTGCAGGATCTGCAGTGCTGTTTTCATTTAAAATACAACTGAAGGATTGAGCTGTATCTGTGTCTTTCATCTCTATTCAATGTTTACTTCTTACGTTGTAGGAGACCGAATTCAGTTTTATTTGTCTCAAGATAATGAATTGCATATTTCTCACCACACAAATTGCTCTTAGCTTAATGCTTGAGTGTATAGGATGTACTGAGATGGAAGCATTCATAAGCCCATCTGCTGAGACATTCATTGTGCATAAACAGAAGTCAAGAATCAATAATTCAGAAAGTTAGATATAAAAAATAACCAAAGTATTTAGAAGGAAGGAAAGTCTTGGGTTGAAGTCCAGGAACAGTGGTACTTTTTAAGCACTTTTTCTCCACATTGAGTTGTAGAGAACTGCAATATTTGTGTGAGAAAAAACTTCTGGTATAATTTAAAAAGAGTCATATTCTGCAGAAGACATAATTTTGAGATAAAATTCTCTAGCTGACATCTCCTTTTCACCTTCCTACTCATACGGTTTTCTGGAGACAGCTTTTTCTTGTTATACAGTATACTAAACCAAAAGTTTATTTATAGTGATGGACTATAGAGAAACAGTGCAACTTTGCATTTTATTTTGTTAGCTGCTTATTTTTTTTAATGCATATTTCCTACAAACACTAGAACTGTCACACCATTTCATGCAGTGCTATCTACTGCTTGGAAGAAAACAGAGAGGTCTTTTCTCCTGTAAGCCCAAGAGAACAGATTTATGAGCTGATGCTTCTGGCAACATACAACAAAGCAGGAAAATGGTCTGCTTCATAACCACTAGGCTCAAAAATTAATCATATTAAATAGATTATTTTTATTTTTTCTCTTCCATATCTCAATGATTTTCTAACTTTGAATATTAGATTCAAAATTGAGTTTAGATCACTTACTGATGCAGAGCCAAAACTTCTCGGGTTCCTTAATGCTTCAAGAATATTTACTTACACCACCTATAGGATTCCTTGCTACATCCTAGTGCTAAGTCCACAATATATTCCAAAGCATTTATTACTTGCACAACAAGCTTGTCATTTTTCAAAGGCAGATGATTTCTGCTCTTCATTTTCCCCAAGAATCCATAACATGAAAAAAACACAGAAAATTGGAGATTTACTTCCCATTGACCGTGAAGGTGTAACTGAGAAATACTGACCAAAACTGCTGCGTTTTTGCAGTTAACTATTACCACTGCTTCGTGTCAGATGAGAGTAGTGGTTAGAGAAGGAGTAAAGGATGCCAGATATGGAATATGCTTACCAAAAAGCCACCTATAACAAAATTCTTCAAGCATGAAACAGCACAAAGGCAGGTTTGGTCATGTGTTCTTCAGAAAAATGAACAAAACCCTAGGGCTTAAAAAATGTCAAAATATGAGCCAGTGATGTGCCCAGGTAGCCAGCATCCTGTCCTGTATCAGAAACAGCATGACCAGCAGGACTAGGGAAGTTATTGTCCCCATGTATTTGGCACTGGTGCAACTGCTTCTTAAGTACTGTGTTTAGTTTTGGGCCCCTCACTACAAGAAAGACATTGAGGTGTTGGACTCTGCCCAAAGAAGGGCAATGAAGTTGGTGAAGGGTCTAGAGAGCAAGACTTGTGAGGAACAGCTGAAGGAACTGGCATTGTTTACCCCTGAGAAAAGGAAGCGCAGGTAAGACCTTATCACTCTCTACAATTACAAGAAGGAGGTTGTAGCCAGGCGGGTGTTGGTCTCATCTGCTAAGCAACAAGATATAGGACAAGAGGAAATGGCTTCAAGTTGCACCAGAGGAGGTTTAGATTGGATGTTAGGAAAGTGTTAGTCGCCAAAAGGTTTGTCAAACATGAGCAAGCAGACTAGGGAAGTGCTTGGGTCACCATGCGTGGAGGTTTTTAAAAGACCTATAGATGTTGTGCTTGGAAAATGTTTAGTGATGGATTTGGCAGTGCTAGGTTGATGGTTGGACTTGAGGATCCTAAAGGTCTTTTCCAACCTAATTATAATTCTACAATTCTATGGTAGAGACATGTTGTTCAGATGTAAACAAGTTAGTGAAGCTGTTGGTAAACTGCAGCTGCTACATTATGTTCATGGTGAAAATCTTGAGTCTGTTTATGTGTATTTGAGAATCCCTAAAGTTTATGAGTTCTTAGTGTCAGTATATGTACTGTCTGATCCTTCCAACAATTACACTGAGATACTGCTATGGATCATGCAGCCCCTGGAGAACTGAATGAACACATAACAGAATTCACAGAGAGACTGGGCAGACTGCCTAAGAAACCTGGGGTTCAGGGAAATGCCTGTACTTTTTATAGGAGCATATAGTGATAGGACAAGGGGTAATGGGTTTAAATTGCAAGAGGATAGATTTATATCAAATATTAGGAATACATTATTTACTGTGAGGATGGTGAGGCCCTGGCATAGGCTGCCCAGAGAAGCTGTGGCTGCCCCCTCCCAGGGTGGGCCAGGTTGTATGGGGCTTTGGGCAACCTGGTATAGTGGAGGGTGTCCCTGTCCTGTGCAGTGGGGTTGAAACCAGACAATTTTCAAGCCAAACCATTCTACAACTATATACCTTTACAAGTTGTTTGAACTAGTGGACAGAACAGAGAGTACTGGCTGTCACAGGTGTGACTGGTGGTTGGATAGCAAACTGCTCTATTCCAAAGAAGGTCAGGGAAGTAATGAGATATATCAGCACTGAGCTTTTTGACAAGGCCATTGAATCTGTAGTGTAACTGCAAAGGTCCTGTGGCTGAGTACCTGCTTAATGCAGGAGCAACTTGATCTTGATCTAAACATGATGCTATCTCTCATGGCTGCTTTTAAAACCTGAGCTCTTAGTAATCTGTCCTTGTCTAGAGTAAACTAAGCCCCACTGCAATGTGTCCATACAAACAGAGGTTTTTTCTTTCCCCTCCCTCCTTCAGATCATTTTCTAATGCAAACCTCAGGTTAACTGCAAGGTTCAGAAGTACAGATGTTTAAGAAGAACAGATGTACACCTTCCTGTGGTACCATGGAGAGGGCCTTGTCTTTATATCAATCCATGTTCTTCAGTCAAGAACCTCTGTTATCAGGCAGTTATTTATAGAGAGAGAAAGCTAGACAAGCTTTAAATATTTCCTATGAGTGAGATAATGAAAAAAAAAAGGATGGATAGGCTTTGGAGCTGACAGAAATGTATGGGCAAAGCAGTCTGTAAAAACAAGGAAGAACCTGTGGTAGTTTAAATTGGGATTCTTACAAGTGTGTCCCATATTGAGAGTGAAATAGATTTTCTGGGTGAACGGGAGATACAAATGATCACCCTTGAGTCATTCTTCTCTGTTATTGTTATGTAGCTCTTCATCTGATGTCTGGGGGGAGTGCAAGAAATCACAGAATCACACAGAATCACAGAACATTAGGAGCTGGAAAGGACCTCAAAAGATCATCTAGTCCAAACCCCCTGCCAGAGCAGGATCACCCAGACTAAACCACACAGGAATGCATCCGGACAGGTTTTGAATGTCTCCAGAGAATGAGACTTCACAACCTCTCTGGGCAGTCTGTCCCAGTGCTCCGTCACTCTCACAGTGAAAAAAGTTCCTCCTTATATTCACATGGAACTTCCTGTGATCCAGTTTTTCACCCGTTGCCCCTTGTCCCATCACTGGCTATCACTGAGAAGGGCCTGGCTCCATGCTCCTGACTGTCACCCTTTACATATTTATAAACATTAATAAGGTCACCCCTCAGTTTTCTCTTCTCCAAGCAAAAGAGATCCAGCTCCCTCAACCTTCCCTCATAAGGAAGATATTCCACTCCCTTCATCATCTTGGTGGTCCTGCATTAGACTCTTTCGAGGAGTTCTAATGTCGTTATTGAACTGAGGGGCCCAGAACTGGACACAATATTCCAGATGCAGTCTCACCAGGGCAGAGTAGAGGGGTAGATGGACCCCTCTTGATCTACTAACCATACCCCTTCTAATAGACCCAAGGTTGCCATTGGTCTTCTTAGCCATGAGGGCACATTGCTGGCTCATGGTCATCCTGCTGTCCACCAGGACCAACAGGTCCCTCTCAGGTACGCTGCTCTCCAACAGGCCAGTCCCCAAACTATACAGGTACCTGGAGTTGTTCTTCCCCATATGCAAGACCCTACGCTTGCCCTCGTTAAATCTCATTAAACTTCTCCCCACCCAACCCTCCAGCCTAAGTCTTGCTGAATGGCAGCACAGCCCTCTGGCAAGTCAGCCACCCCTCCCAGTTTTGTGTCGTCAGCAAACTTGTTGACTGTACACTCTATTCCCTCATCCAGGTCATCAGTGAATATATTGAATAGTATTGATCCCAGTACCGATCCCTGAGGTACTCCACTAGATACAGGCCTCCAGCTAGACTCTATTCCATTAATCAAAACTCACTGGCTTCTTCTCTTCAACCAGCTCTCAATCCTCCTCACTACTCAACCTTCCAGACCACACTTCCTCAGTTTAGTCATGAGGTTGCCTTGGGAGAATCACAAGGTTGGAAAAGACCTTTAAGATCATCAAGTCTAACCGTTACCTTCCTATGTTAAACAGATCCCTAAGTACCTCATCTACCCTTTTTTTAAACACATCCAGGGAAGGTGACTGAACCACCTCCCTGGGCAGCCTGTTCCAGGCCCTGAAGACTCTTTCAGTGAAAATTTTTTTCCTAACTTCTAATCTGAACCTGCCCTGGTGCAGCTTTGTGCCATTTCCCCTTGTCCTATCTCCTGTCACTTGGTTGAAGAGACCATCGCCCACCTCTCTACAACCTCCTTTCAGGTAATTGTAGGCGGTGATAAGGTCTCCCCTCAGCCTCCTCTTCTCCAGGCTAAACATCCCCAGCTCCCTCAGCTGCTCCTCATGTGATTTGCCCTCCATCCCCTTCACCTGTTTGTTGGCCCTTATCTGGACTTGCTCAAGGACCTCGATGTCATTCTTACGGTGATGAGCCCAGAACTGGACACAGTACTCAAGGTGTTGCTTCACCAATGCTGAGTTACAGGGGCACAATCACCTCCCTAGACCTACTGGCCACACTATTTCTGATGCAAGCCAAGATACCATTGGTTTTCCTGACCACCTGGGCACACTGCTGGCTCATATTCAGCCTGCAGTTGATCAACACCCCCAGGTCCTTCTCTGCCTGACAGCTCTCCAGCCAGTCTCCCCCAAGCCTGTAGCGCTGCATGGGGTTGTTACGTCCCATGTGCTTTACTGAGATTAAGGTAGATTACATCTACTGTCCTACCATCATCTATCCACCAGTTTACATGCTCATAACAGGATATTTGAATAGTCAAACATGATTTCCCCTTGGTAAAACCATGTAGACTGCTCCTAATAATCCTCTTATCCTTGATGTGCCTAGAGACAGCACCAAGGATAAGTCTTTCCATCACCTTTCCAGGGATGGAAGTGAGGCTACTGGTCTGTAGCTACCTGGGCCCCCCTTCTTGCCCTTTCTGAAGACCAGAGTAACATTTTCTTTCCTCCAGTCCTCTGGCACCTCTCCTGTTTCCCAGGACTTAGCAAAATGACGGGTAGTGGCCTAGCAATGACTTCCACCAGCTCCCTCAGCACCCTCGGGTGCATCCTGTCAGGACCCATGGATTTATGGATGTCCAGGCGGCTTAACTGATCCCTGACCCAGTCCTCATCAACCAAGGCAGACTCACTGTTTATCCTGACTTCCTCTGTGGCTTCAGCCATCTGGGGCTCCTGCAAACAGTCTCTAGAAGTGTAGACAGAGGCAGAGGCTGCATTCAGTAACTCCGCCCTCTTACTATCCTCCGTCACCAGGGCACCCACTTCATTCAACAGAGGGCCTGCATTGCCTCTAACATTATTTTTATCTGCAATGTATCTGAAGAAGCTGTTTCTGTTGTCCTTGAACTCCCTTGGAAGGTTTAATTCCAAAGAGACCTTAGCTTGCCTAGTTTCCACTCTACATGCCCTGACAAGACTTATATTCCTCCCAAAATCACTTTGATATTTGAAGTTCTGTCTTTCAGAGTTGAAAAATTAGGTCTTTGCTTACATTCTTAAATGTCATCTACTTTGACAATAGGTGAGCATGAATTTCTAAACTATGTTCTTCAGAATGAGAGGTGAGGTATTAGATTCATCCTGAAGAAGTACCTGAATTCTCCACAAAGTCTTTCACTAGTGTCAATAAGGATAACTGAATAACCTGCCTGAATTTTTACCCTTGTATTCAAACTTTTTTATTCCTTTCTCTTTAAGAGAACAAAAGATGGTAACTCTTCTGCTTGTTCTGCTACCATTGCTTGAAAGTCAGTACTGCTTTTGAGATTTTCACATGATCTCCATACTAGAAAGCAACATAGGGTTATACTTGTTCTGGAGACAATTTAGTCTACCAAGCTTATCTTACTTTTTTAAAAACTAGAAAAATTATGACCAAAGAAACTGGAAAAACTGTGAAGAGGGAAACCAATTATTTGCAATGAAATAGACCCAGATATTACATGAATCCGTGGCTTTGATTTCAGTATGAATTATTTATCCCCCTTGTCTTTATGCATAGATATGCATAAAACCAGACATATGAATAAAATAGAATGCAAATTTGTTTATTTTCTATTAACATATTTTATCTCTCCAAACTCATTAAAGGCATTATCCTTCAATTTCTTTTATTTACATTGTACATCAGTGCTAATTTTTATCTTCCTTTTCCTTTTCCTTTTCCTTTTCCTTTTCCTTTTCCTTTTCCTTTTCCTTTTCCTTTTCCTTTTCCTTTTCCTTTTCCTTTTCCTTTTCCTTTTCCCTTTCTTTTTCTTCTTCTTTTTCCTTTTCTTCTTCTTTTCCTTTTTCTCTTTCTTTTTCTTTCTATTTTTCTTTCTCTTTTTCTTTCTCTTTTTCTTTTCTTCCTCTCCACTTATTTACCAAAGGCTGGCTGAAAAAGTAACTGTGTTTCTTCATGTACCCAAAAACATGAAAGATAGGCTCTTGTCCTTATGTGGGGGTAGAGTGTCTGAAAGCAGAAAAGCTGTGCAAGAACTTCTCACATTATACTGGTATCAAATCCAATAATTTTGTAAGAATCACCGCTCATTCAAGTGATTTTGACTTTATTTCCAATATTTGTAACACATTAAATCCCTTTAATAATGAGAATACATTACCTTAGTCTAATTTCTGTAAATCCATTAGATCACCTGTTTGCTGATATAATTTTTCAGGGACTTATAAATCAACTTTTTATAACGTCAACTACTTTGGTTATCTTTGCTAAATGATTTTCCATAGCATATACATTGTATCATTGCTTAGCAGGGGATCTTTGGTACATGCTATTCCTGTTATAATTTCTGATGGTTCTTATATTTTGGACCTTAAAATGAACGTAACAGAAGAAAGAAAAGGTAAAATATGGTAGATTCACACCAAGGCCATGCTTACTGCAGTTCTGAGAGAAACAAGGAAGAACTAATCATGAGGGCTGGGTCTAGATGATTTATGAAGTCCTTTCCAACCCAACCCATTCTATGGTTCTATGAATTTAACATGTATTTATGATGCACAAATAAATTACAGACAATTTTGTAGGACCTAATGGGTAAAATTAACACACTGTCTCTCCTTCCTGTGATCTGTCCTAAATATAACACAGCAGTAAATAGAGACATGCAGTGGGGTACCACAAAACTTTGGCATATTGAACCAACAGGAAACTGCGTCAGTAGCTTTCATTATGGTTTCTCTGAATCCTTTCTGGGCATTATACACTTGTCTACACTTTTAACAAAGTGTTTCTTTTTTGCCTTGAGAAGTAGCATCAGATCAACAAACTGAGGGCTGAAAATTTTGCCTATTTATGATATGTCTTGATGCTAGACTTCCACTGCCCTCTTCTGCACCTTAACATTCTGAGTGGAAAATCATTTAATATTAGAGAAGTTTGAGTGGAACTCATCTTTTCAGTTTTCCAAGTAAACACTGGAGGACTGAGTGTTTTGTTGCAGACCAAAACTATGGGCAGATGGTTACACAAATCTCTACTCCTTCCAGTGGTTAAGAAAACGAATATTGGTAAGAGCAAGATGTCTCTGTGCATGTAGCACAGCAGATGTCTGCTCCTCTTGCTCCCTCACCAACAGCTGTTCACAAAGAGGTCCTGATGAAGCACTGAAGTGATGGCAGAGCTGATTTCCATGTATACCTGCCTTCAGACAAAATTAAGAACATAACATAGGTTCCAAATATACCAAATACACTAATAATATAACTATGCTATTTTTAAAATTTTAAATTGTGTGAGCATTGCCTTTTTATTTTTATAGAAAATGGCCTTAAGTAAGGAGGTTAATAAGATTGGAATAAATGTAGAGTATCATATTTCATATGCATATGAAATATACACTTGCTTTTAGTGTTTACTTTTTATTTTTGACAAATACATTTGTTTGTTAATGAAATATAGGGGTTTTCAGCTAAAGAACATATATCAAATTGTTTATTTAAGGGTTTAATATAATTTTTCCACATTTTTCCTGTGAAAATTGTTATTAAGTTCTATTTCATCTTGCTGTGCTGGATATATTGAATTTTCTTTTTATTTTGTTGATCTCTGTTAGGACTTGAACTCTGATCACTTCTCAAATTCATTGTCGTTTTGGAGGCTTTTTTTCTGGGAATGGAAATGACTGAGGGAAAGGGGGGAAATCAAAGCGACATCACTTACTTTTGCACAGATTTTGGTCATAATTGAGTAAAACCACAACAGTTTGCTTGGTTTCCACTTGAATGTGCAAGTGAGGGGGCCATTAATTTAACAGGTTCCTAGAGCTTAAGGTCAGAGAAGACCTTTAGATCATTTCTGACTTTGTGTATTCAGTACATTAACTTACAGTCCAATAGTCCTATAGCAATCCAAGGGACTCTGATTAGACTGCAGCATTCTTATCTCCAAAAGAATGAGCAGCTGAGTCACAGCAAACTCTGAGTGAGACAAAGGTTCCACAAGTTTCTGGTGAGACACTGCAAGATGATTGTACCTGGCCCAGGATTCAGTAGTTTAAAAATTCCTGTAAAAATCCTACCAAACTGAATAGAACAGCAGTTTCTTTGTTATCCTAGTGGAGGTAGCGGCTTTGAACCCAAGAGAAAGATTCATTAGCCATTCACCCGGAACAGTCACTCTTCTACTGCAGAACAGGGTCCACTCTTCCCAGTCATTCAGCTCCAGGCAAAGGCAGACATGAAAGTATGAAACGTACAAAACCCCAGCATCTTTCTCAAAAATGCAAAGGAAAACAAAGTTAGAATGTTTTGAAGACCTGTGCATTATTGTGGGTAGGTGTGGTAGGTGGGGAGGGGTGAGGGTAAGGATAGAAATAAAAACAGAAAAAAGGACAAAATTAAAAAAGAAAAAACTCCTGACATACAAAGACATGTTGTTTTGTCTTTTGTAACATTTTCTATAATTTCTACAGAGATGTTAATATTAATACAGGCTCTTCTGTTCTGCAGCCCATCAAAAATGAAATGCTGATAATATCTCTCCCACTCCCACAAGAAATCTCCATATCCCAGGCTATTCAATCCTTGCAACTCCATTTATAAAACTGCATATTATTTAGGGCATTTTGTCCAAATTAAAAATGGATGCTACATGATTGTGGAACACCTTTGTCAGATATCTCTTCCATTAGGAAATACATACATGCAGTGGTTAAGGCATTAATCCACCTTCTCTTTTGTAAGCCGAGGAAATACTGAAGCCTCCCACACTAAAGCTTACTTTTGCATGACTTTTGTGATCTTGCTTTGGACTCAGGCTGGATGTCTTTTGATTCCTTTTATTTCATGTGGTGTGGGAGTAGAGCCTCTAATCTCTGAACACCCCTGTATCACCTCATGATGCAGTTGGATGCAACTTTCTGTTAGAGATTGAGTGGCAGCAGCACTAGTCTCAGGTTCAATCTGTGGAAGCCATGATTAAAGATACTGGCATGAGCTCTTTCTCACCATCCAAAACTTTGCACAAATTAAATAAATCAAAGATAAACCAGATAAACTGTTCTTGTCTCTTGAAAAAGAATGGTCTGGCTTAAAAGAAAATTACTTATGAAAGAGCGAGAGGAAAACATCTGTATTGTACCAATCACTTCCTTAAATAGAAAAATCATAGATTGTAAAATCATAAAATGGTTAGGGTTGGAAGGGACCTTAAAGATCATGAAGTTCCAATCCCTCTGCAACACCTCTCCCTAGAGCAGGCTGCTCAAGGCCCCATCCAACCTGGCCTTGAACACTTCCAGGGAGGAGGCAGCCACCACCTCCCTGTGCAACCTGTTCCAGTGTTTCACCACTGTCATAGTGAAGAATTGCTTTCAAATATCCAATCTAAATCTACCCCCTTTCAATTTAAAAGTATTCCTCCTTGACATATCCCTACATGCCCTTCTAAAAAGTCCCTTCCCAGATTCCCTGTAGACCCTCTTCAGGTACTGGAAAGCTTTTATAAGGTCTCCCCTGAGCCTTCTCTTCTCTAGGCTGAACAAGCCCAACTCTTTCAGCCTGTCTTCATAAGAGACGTGCTCCAGCCCTCTAATCATATTTGTGGCCCTCTTCTGGACCCATTCCAACAGTTCCATGTCCTTCTTATATTGGGTACTCCAGAACTGGACACAGTACTCCAGGCAGGGTCTCACAAGAGCGAAGTAGAGAGGTAGAATCATCTCCCTCGACCTGCTGGCCATGCTCCTTTTGATGCAGTCCAGGGTACAATTTAACTTCTAGGCTGTGAGTTCGCATTGTTGGCTCATGTTGAGCTTCTCATCCACCATCACCCCTGAATCCTTCTCTGTAGGGCTGCTCTCTATCACTTCATCTCCCAACCTGTATTGATGAGGATTGCCCCAACCCAGGTGCAGGACCTTGCACTTGTCTGTTGAACCTCATGAGGTTCACTCGGTCCTTCCTCTCCAGCTTGTCCAGGACCCTCTGGATGACATCCAGTCCTTCCAGTGTGTCAACTGCACCACTCAGCCTGGTGTCATCCACAAACCTGCAGAGGGTTTACTCAACTTCATCATCGATGTCACTGATGAAGATATCAAATAATAATGGTCACAGCACTGGTGTCCCCGAGGGACACTGCTTATCATATGTCTCCATCTGGACTTTGAGCCATAGACAATTACTCTCTGCGTGAGACCATCTAACCAATTCCTTATCCATTGAACAGTCCACTCATCAAACCCGTATCTCTCCAGTTTAGAGAGAAGGATGTTGTGTGGGACTGTGTCAATGGCTTTACAGAACTCCAGATACATGACATCCATTGTTTTTCCTCTGTTGACTGATGCAGTCATGACATCAGAGAAAGCCACTAAGTTGGTCAGGCAGGACCTGCCCCTGGTGAAGCCATGCTGGCTGTCATGAATCACCTCCCAGTCTTCCATGTGCCTTGGCATAGCTTCTATGAGGATCTGTTCCATGATCTTCCCAGACACAGAGGTGAGGTTGACAGGTCGGTAGTTCCCTGCGTTGTCCTTTTTATCCTTTTTAAAAATGGGTATAACATTGCCCTTCTTCCAGTCACCAGGGACTTCCTCTAGCTGCCATGACATTTCATATATGATGGAGAGTTGTTTTGCAACAACATCAGCCCATTCCCTCAGGACTCTGGGATGCATCTCATCAGGTCTCATGTACTTATGTATGTTCAGGTTCTTCAGGAGGTCATGAACCTGATCTTCCCCTACAGTGGGAGGGGCTATACCTCCTTGTGCCCCCTCTTGCTTCCCACTGACCCAGGAGGAGCAATGAGAGATGTTGCTGGTGAAGACCAAGGCAAAGAAATTGTTGAGCAGATACCTCAGCCTTCTTCTCATCTATTAATACGAGTTCTTTATTTTCATTCGTCAGGCTGGGAATGCCCTGTTAAAGTCTTGCACAAACTACATTAACAAACGTTAACTAGCACAAATACAGTGCTAGTTGAGATCAAACAAGATCAGTCAGGTCAACTGTCTGGTTATCCATTCTGTCTTTAGTGCATGATGAATATAAGAATAAACGAAACATAGTATCGGTTCCCTAGGATATCTTCTTCCTATCTCCAACAACAGGCAGCTCACAGTCTGCCAGAGTGCTAACAGCATGGATGACCACCTTTCAGTACTTGAGTCTGTGCCAGGGCTGTATTTCATCTGAGTGTTTAGACAGGGAGTTTAATTTCTCCCTGTCCTCTTAACAGATGACAGCAAAGGACATCTACTTTTCTGTGTTTCTCTTCCCTTGGATTCTTCCTGGGAAGGCCCACTCTCTACTTTAAGCCTTTACAACTGTCTTGTCATATTGCTGGAACAATTACCCAGTATTTGTCACTGATCCACATGATAATTCTATTATTAGTCTGCAGTGCATATTCTTGAAGTATAGGGGGAATTTGAAATAGGAATGATGATAATATAGCCAGTGGCAGTGAAGCCAGAAGTAGTTTTAAATGCAGATTGGATTCAGTGATAATAGTGTTAGGGATATGATCACACTGAAGGTATATACTGTCTTAATTAATATTTTTATTTTTATTGGAAATAGTTACATCACCTTGGTAGTCTCCACAAGGACAGAAGTTAATGAAGCTATCTGACCACTTTGGATGCATTTGAATTTACCAAATAGGAACTGCAAATTGTTACAAGGGATGCAATAACAAAGTTCCTTAGTCTCTGGGAGTAGAGAAGAAATAGAAAGGGGTGAGATGTGTGGTATTGTGAGCAAAACATCTGAAAAACAAACTTATTCTTTTCTGGCTGATTTTATGAATCATTCATGCATGCATAATTACAACATTTTGTGGCCTTGAAAGCACTTCTGAGTGTCTTTTTCTCAAATGAGATCTTAGCAACAACTTAAGCCTGCCACATATAATGGATTGCATGCACAATTTTGCTGAAAGCTTAATACTTCTCTATTCGATCTAATCTACTTTTAAGGCACCTATCTATTCACCCTATTTTTAAGTTGCGTGATCACTCTAGAGAAAGATGTATATAAGACATTGGTCATATTATGAATGTAACAAAAGGTGGGAGCTAGTCTAGGGAAGTGATATAATATGCTTATTTTAAGGGTGTGACAGGTCATTGTTCCTTATAGTATCCCATCCTAGAAGAACAGGACGAGGTTTTGTCTTCCACTCCTGCTGTGCCCAGTAAGTGGCTACAGAGTGACATGCACTTCTGAGCAGCACAAGTGCAGGTCTTGCATCTTGGCTATGTTGTGTGATATGAAACAGGGATGCTATAGCACCGGGGTTACTAGGTAAGTCAGAATTCAGTATGTAGGGTGATTGAGCCAAAAGAGACTCATAATTGGGATGAAAATCATAACTCCTTCTCCCTGTGGAAATCTTTAGTGTAAGGAGAAACAGGTACATGATCCGAAGAAAAGCAGTAGTCAGGGTAGATTGCATTAAAAATCATTACATAGTTTGTCATTAAACGGAATTATTGTCACTGGAAGAGGCTGAAGACTAAGATGAAATCACTCTGAGATATCAGGAAAAAATAATTCATATTGGATCAGTTTCTTCTGTGTTATCAGCCTGTGGTAAAGTATATGTGTGAACATGAAAATTCCTTAGTGCTTTAATGAATTTATTGTAAAAAGTGAAATTACTGAGTCACAGTAGCCACATTCTGGTGATTTTCCTGTGTCTTCTTGTGTCCCTGACAATGAAAGCTTTCAGGGAACAACTTTCTTATGGGTGTTTCTCAACTGCTTCAAGATTATTCTCTAGCCTGGTCGTGACACCACAGTTCCTTTCAGACACAGTGTAGTTAGAGGATCATTGGTAAACTGAATAGTGCATTGTGTATCCTCCCACCCATTCTCCATATTTTAGCCATCAATAGCTTTTACTTTTCAGGCCATAACATGAGAGTAATTGCCTCTCTGATGCACAGGTATCCAAAGAGTCAAAAAAGGTGGTAAAATAAATGAAAGCCAATTGTATTGTGATTGCACTTGTACTATACATAAACTGCAATTTCAAGAAAGGGAAATTCACATCTACTCATTTCAAACATTCTGAACGTATCATAAATGCTACTTAACTTCAGCTAGAAGTACAAGAGGGCTTGTAGGTGACTCATCTTCTTTTATGGCAGAAACTTCTCAAAGAACACAATCCATTGCAAAAACAAGTCATAAAACCCTTCCTTTATATATATTATACACAAGCAACACCATCACTGTATATTACTGCATAAATATACTTTCTGTATTTAATGGCTCCTTTGGGCATGTCCTTTGCTTCCTAGCTGCTTGGATTAAGGACTCTCTGAGGTTTTAGCTCCTGTCTGTGTTAGTTTAAAACAGACTATTAGTTTCCACTTTTAGCAAGCAGCTATCTGCATAAATCATGGCTAACAATTGCAGTGGGTAGCTGCATCTGTGCATGGAGTCAGGACAGGTGTTTGCATGTGTAAGCCTCAGAATAGTTCAAGTAGAAGAGTCCTTGTATGCACATTCAACTGTTGGAACTCAAAGTTGGGACATGAATATAGAGCTAGTTTTTACTAATTTTTGCTGCTGCTGCTAAGAGATACCTTTTTCCAAAGACTTTGTAATGTCAGTGAACTCCTAAATCCTGGAGAAGAAACAAACCTTTTATATTAAATAGAATATGTGGAACTAATCTGTTTAAAGTGCTTTAAAACTTATTATTTAAACATGAACATCTCCTTTACATTGCAGATACTGTAATTTTTCAAGGAATTAAAGTATTTTAAACAAAATTTCTTTTGCAAACAAAATACCCAGAAGATTTAAATAAATACAGTCAAAGGACCTTCTTATCCTCCAAGAACAAAAGGACTCACATTGTCCACAGTTGTTCTGAATGGGTCATTTATTTTTTAGGGTGAGGAAATTCTAAGTCTAACTGTATGGCTGCTCAGACCTTTGTGCAAGTTTGTGGTAAATGTTGAACCCCAGCCTCCAGCCACAGTCCTCTAAAACCCTTGTCAGCACAAGGTAAGGAAACCTCAGCAGTGTTAAATAAGACTGTGAAAACTACCATGTGAAGCAGCTGGAGAGAACAGAGTGTGTATAATGAAAATTAATCAGTCAGCAAAGAAACCCAAAGGAGGTTAGAAAAGCAACAAAATTTCTTAATAACTTTGACAGTTGTGCTGCTTTGGGTTTGTAGAGTTCATTTGCTTTTTAAAGTACAAAAAAATCTTGAAAAGGGAAAGGAAGGGGAATATTCACAATTTTCCATCCAAATATGTATTATGACTTCTTTGTGATCCACAAAACTGTGAATTTAAAAAATACTTTCTCCTGATCCACATTCAATCAGCATGCACAAACAATTGCACTGCCTGTGTTCTGATTTGATAACAAAGTTCTATTTAATTTTGTATCTGATGAAAACCATGGAAAGATATAAATATTTTGCTAATAATAATAAAAAATAACAGTCATTGGTGACTTTTGGAATTCTCTTACTACTGGCTAGGAAATTTTCATAAGAATTATCTGTTTGTCCATCTGTCTGTCTACCTTTATTTTTCAATTTGGGATTGAGTACTCCTGATTTATCTACAGTCATATTGCATATATGTGGAAGGAGGACTTTTGCACACACACAGAATCCAAGAACATTTGATATAACTCAAATGTTTATTCCTCCAACTCATGGTTTTGGGGGTTCCTCATGGCACCCTCAAAACAGACCAAATGGGCACTTTGTCATAGGGCCCGCCTGCATATGTGGGAATTTTCTGTACCACCGTCTGTGAAAATGAGGGCTGAAACAACCACAGCTTCATACTGATCATCTTCTTACATATTCTGGTGTATCGTGAGCCGGGGCTCAAGGAGAAAATTGCACTGGTTGAATTGAGGGATTTACTTACTGCACTAATCAAACGCGACATGTGCCTTATACACATTATTGATGTTATTGTTGTTAGTATTATTGGTTTTGTTAGCCAAGACATGTGAACTACATCTCAGTTACTTATAGTTCTATAGGTCCTGACAAATAAGATAGCAATAAATGATTAGCCTGCAAAATGTATGACTTTGATTCTGATGTATGTCAGTAAGGTCAAATGTAGCTTGCCTATTCTGTAAAAAAATACTATTGATTTTAAGTAAGGTATGTAACATGAAAAATATATGAATTTCAATAGATTAATGGGGCAGTATAAAAGTCCAAAAATAAACACTGACTTGTTCCTTGGTACCACTCAAAGTTAATTTCAGGCTGTATATGATGACATAAATAGGCCTACAGAAAGTGTTGAAGATACGCTAATGTAGAACATTGAAAATGAGAAATTGCTGAAGAAGTATTTGGTGGTGGAGATAGAAAATATTTACTATAAAGGATTTACAAAGTTAGTATTGGCAAAGTATTATCAAAAATAAGAAATCACCTTCAAAAACAAATGGTTCCCCCTCCTTGGACATCAGCCAATGACCAGGGCAAGAATGGACTCCTCAGAAGAATTATACCTGCTGTTGTCACAGTGTTTATTATATACATTATTACAAAATGTTCCTTTGTAATGTAACAATTTCCTGAAATATTTCCTGTAATTACAGTTTGTGTTAGAGAAGTTTATCTTATAAAGCCAAAAGATAAGGACTATTTCATCTAAATGAAACATTTTATGAATGGTGGAGGTTTTAATCTTATCTTCTTCTTCCAAGTGCTGTTGGAATTCCATTGCCAAAGTGAAGGGGCCTCACTTCCGTCTTTCCTTACCTTCCAAACTCAAGCTACATATGAACTCCCCATTTTAACTCAGTAGTAAAATAAGTTTCTGCTTATGCAGCTCTTTTAGTTTTAAGGTCTCCAGTACCGGCAAAATTTCTCTGCAGTAAATGCAAACCACCTTTACAGAAGGAAAAGTTAGTGAAAAGGTAGATGCTAAGGAAGCAGACAGGCAGTGGACTACAATGATGTTTTGAAAGCTCATATTTACATTTTCATATGTATGGGCATTCATATATCCCTTAGGCTCATAATTTAATCAAACTTCCACTTGTATTCTCTTGGAGTGATGAATACTTGGGGAAATTAACTGGAAAGCTATCAAGGGAATTCCGTGATTTTTGATGCATTACTAAGCATCCTAAGCAGTTATGGATAGGAAGTAAATGCCTTGTGTCTTGTCCATGCTTTGTTCTACCTAAGTCTGAGGTTCTCACTGGATGGTCTTACATTTTAATGGGAAGAATGTGACAGTTCACTAAAAAATTGGGAATTCATATATCCTGATGTCCTGGGGTTGGTGAGGATACAGTTAATTTTCTTTATCGGAGCTGGTGCGGCACTATTTTTGGGAGTTAGGATGAGAGCAGTGCTGATAACACACTGATGTTTTAGTTGTTGCCAAGCAGTCAAGGACATTTCAGCTTCTCATACTGCCCTAACTAACAAGAAGGTGCAGGGGCACCCTGCCTGGGAAGATGACCTCAACAGAAGCATGTATGTATTTGCTGTTTCCGTATTGTGATAGAAGGTATGATTGATATTGTTGTTATGATAGATCCTTTCCTGATTTTTTTCCAGACTGAATCTCTCATCTGCTAGTTTGTAGAAATCTGTCTTGGAGCATCTTGCTGGCAGCAGGAGTCACCATATATATATGTAGTCCATGCAGGTGCTAAGGGAATGATCTCTTCCTTGAAGATCCTTGATAACATAAAGGTTTGTATGTTGATGATCCATCCGTTGTGATGTTCACAACAGGGCTGTTTAGTGGTTAGTTAAAACGTCTTTTCATTAGTTATCTGGTCTGCATTTTGAGACTTGCTTGTGGAAATAACTCATAAGGCTAAAGGTGATCTAGTGACTCTGGTTGTACCACAGAGAACTCAATAAAACTAAAAAACAATGCAATAATAGAATAGAAATATAAAATGCATATTAAAGGAATTTGGAAAAATTCATTCCAAAAGTAACCATAATCCATATATTCTTGTAGAGTGTAGTGAGGAACTACTGGGGATCCAGGAGTACTATACCACTGATTTTTAGTCTGATATATTTATTTTACATGTATATCCAAGAAAATATGTGGTATGTACTACTATCCATTAATATTGTTTCATTTAAAATGAAGGACTTAGGTTATTTATTGCACACACATCGCCAACAAGACCAGTTTAGATCCTTATGCATTGGGAAATGAAAAATTTATTAGACAATTTTACTTGACTGGTCAACACAGTATCGTGACTGATGACAGACCAAGTACTGAAAATTATTTTTAAAATTCATGCTATTGTAGAACTAAAGATTACTCTGTTTATGCATATCTTATGGTTAAAGATGTCTAAAATGAGTGGGAAATATAATTTAAATAATCTCATGCTTGAAAATAACAACATGTGAAGAAGTAAATCAATTACTCCTTTATAGAACTTCATACTGGTTATAAAAGAATTAATTTCTTGTTCATTTTCTACCAACAGTCAGAAAGAAAAATGGTAATTTTGCGATGCTGCCTGCTGTCAAGGCAAGAGCTCCTGAGGGCCAGATTTTATGTTTTTGCCCAGATTGATCAAATAGCTTGGTACACAGTTGCTGCATGCTTGATGAGAGAGGGAGAAAGGTTTCCCCCCCGGCTAGCCATAAAATAGAGGTATGTTTATTTAGAAGCATCTGCTAATGCAATGACCACAGCACTGCCAAATATAGAAAAGACTGGGAGAGAATCTGAGACTAAGAACACTGAAATGTGTCTTAGGGATTTCTCTGAAGTATTCCACATGGATGTCATGCAATTCACTCCAGTGCTTCCTTTTCTTGCCTTTCCTAACATCTGAATCTTACCTTTCTTGCTGTGATTCAAGCTCATTGCATGTTTCCGTGTCCACTGTGGACCTGGAGAGAACTGCACAGCAAAACAACTTCAGATTTCTCAACGTTTCCTTACATAATAAATTTTACAACACTCATGAGCATTCTGACTGTCTTATAGACCGTATCTAGTTCGTGGTCTATAAGCCTCTCATTTTGCAGTTCCTCACCAAGGCAACATATGACCAATGCAGAAAGATAGGAATTATGGCTTCTTCGTATTCTGTTTGTTCTGCAGTTCTTTGCAGAGAGTTGCATCTGTTGCTGAAGGATTTCTATGTCAGTTACTCTCTATAGTTTTGGAATGGAAGCATCATAACTGAGGATGACTTCATCTCACTTTAGTTTTGCCATTTGATCTTCTTTCTCTAACTTTTCCCTATTGAGGCCACATCTGGCCCCAGTACTGGGTCCAGTTCTGGGCTCCCAGTTCAAGAAAGATAAGGAACTATTGGAGACAGTCCAACGGTGGGCTAAAGAGATGATGAAGGTACTGGAGCATCTCTCATATGAGGAAAGATTGAGAGAGCTGGGTCTGTTTAGCCTAGAGAAGACTGAGAGAGGATCTTACCAGTGCTTATTAATATCTAAAGGAGAGTGTCAAAAGGGTGGGTACAGATTCTTTTCAGTGGTGCCCAGCAACAGGACAAGGTGTGATGGGAACAAACTAAAACACAGGAAATTCCTTCTTTAAGGGTGCCAGAACACTGGCACAGGTTGCCCAGAGAGTTTGTGGAGTCTCCTTCTCTGGAGATATTCAAATTCTGCGTGGATGTGATCCTGTGCAACCTGCTCTAGGTGATCCTGCTTTAGCAGAGGTGTTGGATTATATGATCTCCAGAGGGCCCTTCTAACCCCAACTATTCTGTGATTCTGTCATGTGCAAAAAGAATTGTCTTATCTGTAACCCAAGCTAGTTGCCTAAAACCTTGTTTTGTCATTCTAAATAAAGCTTTTGACTAAGAGAAAGCATATCAAAACTGTTTCTTCGTAACCACATCCCAACCAAGCTGAAATTTGGCTAAACTACTCAAGGGCTAGTTGTTCTACTGAAATGGTACTTTTGCAGCAACATTTATCATTATTTTGATAATAATGCATGGCTGGCAGCCTGTCATTAGTCTGTGAAGAGCCAGTTGGAGCCAATAGCAATTTAACATGCTTATTAATGACTTGAAAGATGGGATAGAAAGCACTCACAGCAAATTTGTAGATGGTACAAAATTAAGGGAGTAGTCAATAAGAGGAAGGTCAGAGCTACTAGAGAAATGGTCTGATTGAAGCCTCATGAAGTTCAACAAAGTGAAATGCCAAATCCTGCCTTTTGGAAACAAAAATCTCATGCACTGGTACAGGCTGACTCACTGGAATCTAGCCTTACAAAAATGGACTTGTGGGTCCTGGTGCACAAAAAAGGTGAAACATATAGTAACAGTGCAGTCAGCAGGTTGAAGGAAATAATTGTTCCTCTCTGAACAGCACTTGTTGGAATGCATCTGGAGCACAGTATCTGCACATCTCAGAGGATTTTGTTTCCTCAGGAAGCGGTAGATTGTTAAGAGGCAGAATGGCCCATGCTGCAGATTTTGGTAGAACATGCAGATCAAAACCTGTTGTTGCATACCATGAAAGTTATTGCTAGTGTGATGACTAATTTACATCTTGTTCATTTCCTACTTTTATTTCTTTCTCAAAATGTACAAAATCTCATTTCTCAACAGTTATGGACATAGATTAGGAGTTAATATTTCATTTGAATACCCATTCATAGTGCAGAAAGATTATCATGTTGTAAATATATTGTATGCATTTTTATGTAATAAATACTTACTGAGTTGGATTGTTGTCTTATTCTGGATTTTGTGTTACTGGTTTTAAAATTTACATGTTGTCAATTCAACTCAGTAGTTCTCACAGGACAATTATTTTGAGACAGTTCTCATACTTAAAACTTGTAGGAGGGTTAAACATTTCTCTGTACTGTTTCATTTTCTTGAATTTCCTGAATTCAGAATTTTTAGTTATATTTTGCAGAGGAAGACATGTCAGATCATTATCCAGTCATTGTTGTAGCTCTTGGCATTACTGTATAGTCATTTTTGCCTTGTCTTCTTTCAGTATGATATTGATGAGAAAACCTAATTGTGTTGTGAAATTCCACATGCAAGTTATTCAGAGATTAGTGTGGTTGGAAAGAAGACACTTGCAAATGTAGTGATTGATACACATGAACAAGGCAGCTGTTTTACATCTTTCTGAATGAAACATTTATAGGAATTTGCTTTTTGCCAGAATGCTCCTATAAACCATCCATCCTGTTAAGTACATTCAGGATCCAGCTCTACTCATTAACATAGGTCTACCATAAGATTCAGCAGGAGTGTAACTCAGTTCTACCTTGGTATTTATGAATCCAAACCACACTGAAATCATAGGCCCCAACAAAGGTCTTGTGAACAGAGCCAGTTTTGAGCTGGTTAATGGTGCTGGGAAATCTGAGGGAATTTTAGGTTCTATCCATAAATGTTGGCATTTTCCATGAAAATCTTTAATCAAGACTAGTCAATTTGCTTGGTGAAAGAGAAGAAATGCCTCACTTCCAACTATACTTGTAGTAAATCAATCAGCAGAGAAACTTATTGGAACTAAAATATATTCCAGCTGCCTGTTATATTTTGGCTGGCCACACAGCACTAACGAGGACAAAAAAGTTTGATTCAGAAATAATCATTGAGCACAAACATAGAAAATAATTTCTACTATGGGCTGGGATTTGCAGGTTATGCATTCTACATTTTCTGGATATGGAGATGCTATTCAATGGGTCAGATGAATTGCATTCTGAAAATGTCTAGATCTGCTCACCTCAAAAAACTCATGGATACCCTGCAGCTCTGGTGCAGATGTTTTCCTTGTAGATAAATGAGATTAAGAGTATAGGAACATAGGGCAGTGACATACTGGATCAGAATAAAAGCCTGTTTAGGCTCCACCCTATCTGCAACAATAACTAGTAAAATATGCAAGAAGCATAGAGCGTATATATTCTGATACTATAATATACAGTATGCTTCCCCCCTCTACATGAGGATGAAAGAATGTGAACATGGAATAGATATATAGAGATACTTCCCCTAAATTATCTTCTATCATTCGGTTAACAGTGGTCTTGCAATTTATTCAGCGATAAGTCCTTTGCATTTCCAAGTCTTCGATGGATTTTTCTGCTGTGAATTTTTCTAAGTCTATTAAACCTATGTAAAATTTTAGCATTTTGAAGTGAAAGAAATCCTCCCATAGTTGACCATTACACATACACTGGATTATGTTAAATGTCAAGATTTTTCCCACTATATTTTCTCTGTGTTTTAATGAAATATATCAATTCCCATTTTTGGAACTTGGTTCTTACTGTGATTAGACAAAAGGATACCTGTTTGTGTTTCGCAGCTTAAAAATACATGGCCCTCAGGCAAAGTCAGAGTAAAGGGACAATAGTTGTAGAAGTCATTATAGAGGACAAACTCTACGTGCTCCTGAATTAAAAAGTCTAGCACTGAGAAAGAAAATTGTGCATTTGTATAGTGTAGCAAACAAATTTTGCAGATGGTTCTAACTTCAGGAGACGCATCTAGACAAATAAGGCATGGGTCAAATTTTTCCCTATTTTATTCAATTTCTTCATGTCATGAAAGATTGCAAATGAATAACTGATGTCATTAGAAAAAACACGTTATTGACTCTTACTTGAATTTCCATTTGGAACATCTAGAATATTTTACAAAACTTTTGACCTAGTAAGTAAATTCTTTAATATTTTATAATTTATTGCCATCCTGTTAAGAATGATGGAAAGCTAACATTTTAATCGTTATGTACTATAAAATCATTTGACAATGCAGTGAGTTTCGTTCCTCTATGTACCCATTTTTGCTATGTTAGATTTAATGTTCTTTGCATTATCTTGTATGGTGCTATGGTTTAGACCTTGAATGTTGTGTTGATAACACAACATTTTAGTTATTGCTGAGTAGTGCTTATACAGCACCAAATTCCTTTCCACTTCTTACACCACCGTACCAGTGAGTGAGTCGAGGATGCACGAGACGTTGAGAAGGTATACAGCTGGAAACAGAACTGACCAAATTGGTATTCCATACCATGTGACATTGTGCTCAGCAATAAAAGCTGGAGGAAAGAAGGAGGAAGATGTTCAGGGTTATGGCATTTGGTTTCCCAAGTAACTTTTGTTTACTGATGATGGAGCCTTGCTTTCCTGGAAATGGCTAAACATCTCACTGCTGATGGGAAGTGGTGAATGAATTCCTAATTATCTTTTTTTTTTTTTTTTTGCATGCACATCTTTGCTTTACCTATTAAACTGTCTTTAACTCAGCCCACAAGTTTGCTCATTTTTGCCCTTGCAATTCTCTCCCCCATCTCACCAGGGGGGAGCAAGTGAGCAGCTGTGTGACTGAGCTGTCTACTAGGACTAACATACAGCACTCTATCAGCTGTTATAGATTCCCTGTATTTGGAAAATACTGGTATGGATAGGGCTAAAGGCTTGCTATGACTGCCAGGTAAAACTGCTCTGCCATTTTTGCTTATTAAAGGTCTTGTGAAGCATGTAGTTTGGGTCAAAAACTAAAAGAAAATATTTTCTCTTCAGATTGTGGAGCACATACTTGGCACATTGTTAAATTGATTTAATCCCAGATATATAGACATCCTTCCCTAAATCTCTAACAAATCACCTGAAGACACCTATCTCTCTTCATTGTGTATGCACACCTAAATGTGGAGGCTGAATTTAGATAAAAATCAAATCCTTTAATTAGGGTGTGGGGATGTCCTTAAAAGCAATTTCTATTCCTTCAGCCTCTGACCAGCAAAGTAGGAAAAAAAAATCTGTACTGAATAAAGTGCTGTTGCATATACAGAGGGTACTCTGTATTTTAACTTGCTCATATTTATCTCTGCTTCTTATGCATTGTAGAGGTTTGTAAAATAAATCTTAAAAAAAGATTAATATCCCCTAAACCCCACAGTTGGCTAGCTTTCCATTTTTCTCTATTTTTTTCATTCACAAAAATGATAAACAAAGAAATTATTTGCTGCAACAGAAATTTCTGACTGTATAGATAAGAATTTGTGGAGGTTTGGACTGTAACATTTTTGTGAAACTGTGATTGAGAAGTTACTTATCAGACTGTAAATCAGATGCAGTAGGGTAACCCTACATGCTGAAGATGTTCCTGGGATAGTCTAAGTGGTAACTGGAGGTGAAGATTTTCCATCACAGGAGGAATAATAGGCAGTATATCGAGTTTTAAATTTGTGTTAGAATTTACAGTCCTTTGAAATAAATGGAAAATAACCTGTTGGCTACGTTAGTGACTTCACAGAAGCATTTTGATCATAGCATAACCACAGAAAAAAAGGTTTTCCACATGTGGTTAACATCAGGATTGCTGTTTTAGGTCAGTGATGACGACTGTTTTACCAATCTTGTCATAGCTCATCTTTGCCCAAACAAGAAAGTAACCAAAAGTAAGGAAAACTTCACTTCAGACATTGACACTGGCATTTCCTAAATATTAATAATACTTTCTCCTCCCCCCCCGACTCATTATAAGAAGGAAAATTTATCTTCATTCCACAGCCCAAGAAGTGCTTTAAAATACATTTATACTATAATTGTCTAAGAAAATAAAACGGATTTGTGAACAATGTCATATAAACTAAGAAAGACAAGTCATCCAAAGCCATAAATGTATAAGATATGAAGTAGCATTATTTAATAGAAGTTAGATAATATTAATATAACTTTAAAAATATTTTTGATACTTTATTATGTTCTGTCTAACTCTATTCTGTCAATGAGAATTAAGACTTCAATAAGTAAAGATATCTCCATATTCAACTAGTAGAGGCATAAAAGAAACTCTTTTATTCCCAATGAACACTGCATTGTAATACACTGTAAAATATATATATAATATTTCTTAATGTATATCATGTACATCTCTCAGCATTTTCTTCCCATGTATTTGGATCAACAAAGCTGCTAATCAAGAAAAGTAAGTCACCTAGGTAAGCAGGATCCTAGCAGGAACATAAACACAGTTGCCAGATTTCTGCCCGTGAGTGCAAGATTCCTCTGTTCTACCCTTAAGGCAGAAATGCTCTGACAACTCAAAGAAAAGAGATCAAAGAGCTCTAAAATTCCCTGAGTCTAGCAAAGACCAGAGTTAGACACATGGCCAAATGCTGTCCAAAGACACTTGAGTGGACTTTTCAGGACTTCGGTCAACATCTCTGTGAAGGACTGTGATGAGCCTTCAGGGTCACTTGAGTAGCATTTACATCATGGAATACAGTAAACCAAGACATTAAATTAGACCTTGGATATCTTTTCAGTTATTCTGCATGTGACTGATGTGATTTTTGATGTTGAGGCTACTGCACATATTATGTATGAAAAGTAAGCCAGATAATCAGAGAGTCTGAAATCTTTATTCCTGAAGATTACCTAGTGAGAAGAAAGAAATATGCAGCAATTTTCATTGGCATTTGTTACTATATAGCCTGGAGATAGCGCTGCCAGCCCTTTGGAGAATAACTGTTTTCTTCTATAAATATATAGAGTTTCAATATTGCCTTAGGTATTTTTAAAATATTATTGCTAATTCAGATTTCATTTGCTAGGTATATTTTAAATAGGTGCCAAGAGGCAGATATGGTTGTTTGGAATATCATAGGTAGGTACTTCAGGAGGAAAAGGATTTTTAAAAGGGTGTTCATTTTGATGGCTGTGATTATTATAACTGCCTCATAGCAAAAGCAGACATTATCCTCTCTGAATCCTTTATGAGTTTTATTCTTTGTGAGGAGGGAGTCTTTTAATCTGCTGTTATTTTAAATTCATAGAAACTCATGATTTTACTTACGATGAAATAAATTTTCAAAGTCCATGTTCTAATGATCAGGTGTTAGCACCTTTAAGATATTTATCTACTTACCACCGGTGGCTAATCCCGTAACATCCTAAAAGCACATAGCATCGATTTTAAAGGATGTAAAATTGGTTATTGTTTTCAAGTAATGAACTTTATTTGCTACTGTCCTTCTTAGCTGCATGAGTATCTTAATTTCTTTCAAGATATTATTGAAATTCACTCTTGATGCAAACGGTAGTAAGACATTCTCCTAGATTCAAGTCATTCACTCAGGATTTAAAAGCAAAAAGGAAAATTCTTTATCTTTGATCCAAGGAAATTAGTTCTGACTAGTGATTTTGAATTGCCTTATAAATTGCATACAAACAGTTATTAATGGAAATACTACTATTGTTAATATACTTTAAAATTATTAACTTTAGATTCTTGGTTTCTGCTAGGATATTTCACACATAAGAAACATTTTTATTGCTTCAAAATCTATAAATAAGACTGTATTAAATGTAATTTAAATCTTTTCCTCTTTGGTAGCAAAATAAAATCTTTTATGCCTGTCCTAATGATTTTAAAAAGAAACTGAAAGCTTTCCACAAGTGATGAAGGGGTAGTACACCATTGTGCTGGATCATACATCAAGAATGGGTTTTTTGACTTCAACATACTTGAAGTGAATACCTGCAGAAGTACTCATCACTTGCAGCTGCAATGGACATCTACTCAATCAAATAAATTTATTAATGTTATTTAATAGTTATTTTATATAAAAGAATTGCAAATCTTAGGGTTGCAAAATTAAGCATTTGAAGATAAGGATAGGAAGTAATATCTGGAATAAAGTTGTCTGTGGAATGCTATTGTTATTGACAAGAAATGCAGATTTAATCTGTCAGAGTGGCCAGAATTCTGATCTTGGTTCTTCCATAGATGTATTTTCATGTTTACAGCCAATAAATCTTTTACAATACAACCTTCACAGTTGTCTACAAGACGTGATCCATCATTCCAAAATGATGAGCACTCATAAAGGTGGTTATAGATCAGTAAATGTATGTTATATAATGCCAAATATACCCCATACCCAGGTTTTTCATGGGTTGCCCAAAATGTCCACATGCTACTGATTTGTGAGCAGTATGGTGCTAAGCCACTAATGCCCACTGAACAGTTCCATATTACAGTGCTGAACATCAGATGGAGTAAACTAATAATTCAGTATTTACTGTAGGTTTGACTAATGTGCAGGGAAGATGAGGTGAGGTCATGTTTTACATTAACAGATAAAACACCAGTTGGAAAAGGGAACGGTATCCATGAAGGGAGAAGGGATTCTACTGTGAGGGGTACTTAAAGGCAATCTTAACATCTGAACATGACAGGTATGTCTGTACGTTTATAAATTGTGAATGTGCTTATTAAGTTTTTATGTGTAATCTTAATTATAAGTTTTCTAGTCTTCGTTCATTTGTCCTTCTGATGCTAACTATTTTCTGACTTGTCTCAGAATTTCACACTGGTGATTAGCTGTAGTGGAATCCAAAGCCACGTCTCATTGGGAAATGACTGTGGGTACACGTTGCAGAGCAAACACTAAAGAACTGATGTCCACTGTAGTAATTATGGGAAGATTTACTTCAGAATAGCTCTTATCTGGTCCCATGAAATGGCTGCTATTACTGAAAGGAACAGATTCAGGATGCAACTTTTGGTTTACTTCCGTGCAAAAGAAGTCACTTTTGTAACCACTCCCAAAAGATAACCATGCTACAGAAAGTGAGGATTATTAGGAGATTTATTTCCAAGGCCCATATCTAATCTGTTATACATTATTATGAATCCAGCCTTCATATCAACTACACAAACCCTTACTTTTCAAGATTCCAGAGCAACTGATAACAGTACTATGCTGTCAGCCTCTCTGTGAGCACACAAAGAAACAGATGTCACAGGTACAGGCAGGCAGCCAATTGCTAGTAAGACTCGAATTAATTTGCTTCTGTTTTAGGCACTGAAGAAGGAGGTGTTTAACCAAGCATGAACTCTTCAGCCAGTTTTCTTCCAAGCCTGTCTCTGTCCTGCCTTTTCTAGTGGCAGTCTCCTCTGCCACCCTCTCTAATGCAGTTCCAACATGCACTTCCTTTCATCCCAGTACCGCTCTTCTTGATCAGCCACATCCTTACTTTATTCACCTACAGGGATGAGACGTAGCTCTTGTCTTTCTCCTGCATTCTCCTCCAATCTCTCTTCTTGCCTGCCTCATCTCTGCAAGCCAAAATTTTTCATTAATGTCACAGAGACAGATGGTTTCAGATGAGTATGCAGGATACAACACAACTATGTTTAAAACATTTCTTTTTCTAGTTAAAAAGGGAATAAAACCTCTCTGCTAAATTAGGTCATATTTTCAACACAGAATGGCAGACTGAGAAGAAGTTTTTTAAACAAGACAAATATTAGACATAAATAATGTAATGAGTGATATAAAGTTTCTGTGCTTGCAAAATATATGTGTGAAAATTATTTTTACTTATCAATTTCAAATACCATAAAAAGCATTGATGGTACCTTTGAAAATAGGATGACAAACAATATTAATTATGATGGCAGGGAAATTGTCTTCAGAAGTAAGAGGCACAGCTATAAAATGGCTTAGAACCCACCTCTGTCAGATACTGAATTGTGGGAATCCCACTGAACTAAATGGGCCAAATTCTGCTACCACACTTTCATTGTGTAGTTATTCTAGCTTCTAAGTGGCCTGAACAAGAACAGAATTTGACTAGCAGAGAGTACTGTTGTAAAACTCCCCTAACAGAAATTGAGAGGATATCCATATGGTTAATGCACACTTGACCTAAAAAAATAGGGTCAGGTCAACGTGTATCAGTTTTCTCACACTGAAAGAGCTGACTGCTTCTGTAATGAGTAGCATTTATACACCTTCTAAAAACGTCATTCTGTTCTAGCTATATTTTATATAATGCTATCCTGCAACTGAAATCTCTTACAAACTTAAATTAAAAAAAGAATAAAAAATAATCTATGTTAATTTACTTACAGAAGCAGGTTTGTTTCTATGTGATCTCTGTTTTACTACTTCTGCATCTAAGGAATTGTGATGTCCACGCTGGGACAACAGATCTGAATGCAGACCATATCCCATGTTGTTTAATTGTAGCTTGACTTGGAATCATTATACAAATTACAGTGTTTATTCCAGCAGAAATAAATTACTAAAAAAACTTTTAATAAAAAGATGGCCTTTGAAAGTTAACTTTATTAAAGTTAATTTTATAGAAAGGTTGATGTGAAAACAGTCAGTTTTGATTGTTCAGGAAGGAGTATGATTCACAGCATTTGCTCCTGAAGAAGATTCTATAGGAAATGACTAAATGTAGTGATATCTTGCTAACCATTCTAAAGAAAGGGATACATGTCATGTGCTGAACCTTGATGTCTGTCATTATTGGCATCAATTGTGCTTAGGAATGTACCATCACCTAAAATGCCACATCTATTCAACAGACTAGTAAGTTATCTTTGACTCTTATTTGTTTAAAAAAACAATAGAATGGAGCATCAGGAGCATCAGAATAACTGATTGAGTGTCAGTATGTTAATTCTGAAAGATGATGAAAGTTATCCTTTGTCTGAATGACAACACATTCTTGTGTGGGATAATCACTTTCTTACATGGATACAAAGATCATTCATTTGGACAATGAGAAAGAGATTTGTGAGATGGGTATTAAAGCACAGGGAGCACATGTAATGATGGGCAAAGATAAATTTGATTCCTTTTCCAAATTTTTCAATAATTCTACTGTATTTCCTCTTTTACCTCCTTTATTCTTTACTTCTAGACAGTTCTGAAGTAAACTGATATTGAGTTTACAAGTAGTGGACAGAGGTGCTTAAAATGGATGCTAGATTCTATTATTTTTTATTGTATATGTGCTTCTCACTATACAGGAATGAGAATCAATTGGGAGATACAAATTAATAATGGAATAAATCTACTTAATTATATGAGTTGAAAAAAATACTGTCATTAATATTGAGAGCAATTAATGAAGAATGGGCTATTGGCAGTCAGACTATAAGACCCCTGTGGTGTGTTAAGCCTAGTAAGCAGCTTACTTAAAGACAAGTTAATAAATGAGAGGAAAAAACCCGCAAACCATCCAACACCACAAAACCCCCTTCAGTAATGCAAAAGCAATCACTCACATCTAGTAGACCCATGCCCAACCAGTACTCAAGCAATGGCAACTTTAGGAAAACTACCACCCGAGTTTTATTGTTCAGGATGATGCTAAATAGCATTAAATATGTCTTTGGCCATTCCAGGTCAGCTGTCCCTCCTGTGACCCTCAAGCATATTCACTGGGGTAACAGAATGATAAACAGGGAAGGCCTTGATATGTGCACTGTTCAGCAATGGCTAAAAGAATGGGGTGTTACAAACACTGCTTTGGTCACCAGTCTAAAACATAGCACTATATGGGCTGCAATGAAGAAAATGAAATCCTTCCCAATCAAACGCTGTACAACAGCCTGGAAGTTGCCTTTGGCTCAGGAAGTCCTGACATATTTTACTATTGAAAGATTGATGCTCTTATTTATTTTTCAAGGACCTGCTGCTTATTGTTGAAGAAAGAAGACTAGGACAGTAGAACTTTGCATGTCCTTCCAGTGAGAGCATTCTTCAGATAGATATATAGAGCTTCTATATTTCATTTGGACCACATGGAGATTAAAATCTAATTTGCACAACAATGTATTTTAAGTTGGTATTATCTTAAAATTAACTACTGGACTAATCGCACGCCAGTTTAATTTGTTTCAACTATCCTTTTATTTCTCCGAGAATGCCTTACTGCACCATAATCCAAGATAATTCAGAATATTTTCAGCTTCTCTCTTTATAAGACAGTGATATTTATGCATCTTCTGGTAATAACGAGGGGCATTTTGATTTTGGGTTGTTTTAGTGTCTGGTTTTGTTTTTTGTTTTTTAAAGACAGGCTATATTCTTATTAATGTAAAGAATAAATGTTTCATCAGTAAAATAGCTGCTCTAATCAAGAAAATATGGATGCAGGCCACATACTACACAAAAAGGTATCACTAGTGATGACATTTTTTTGGTACTATGTTGAAAAAAACCCATTCACATGGTGATAAACAGAGACCAGTCAGAATTTGTAGCTGACTGGTGTCTTACCAGCAAAGTGGCTTTGTACGTGTTTATGGACAAGAACAAAGTCCTCTTCCCTTCCTAATACCGGCATGTTAGACAAAGACCTAGCAGCAGAACAGGAATATGATAAAGGACTGACTGATGTTCTCTTATTTCCTCATTTACTTACCTTTCTGTGTTCAATATACATACTGCCATCTGAGAAAGAGACACCATACACTCCAGAGTTTTTCAATCAATCTTACCTTTCTTCAGCCTCATTAAATCACTCAGTTCACTGCTGTGAAAATGATTTGAATGCCTCTATTTGTTAAAATCTATGATACTCTGACTGTGTAGGGAAACAGTTTCATTTTACTACTAACTGGTAGCTACTGTAGACCTCATTAATTTAAAACAAATCAGGTGTGAAGGTTATTTATTGCTTGGCAGATTGAACACATTTTGAAAGGCTTCTCTGAGTGCCTTGTTTTGCAACCAGATTGCAATCACCAAAATGCTTTTGTATAGGTCAATTTTGATTTGGTTTTGTCTTCTAGCCAAGAAATTACATACTCTTATCTGCAGAAACAAGACCTTTGTTTAAAAACAATTGAAATTATCTGTTAAGTGTCTAGTGAGAAGGTGGTTGAAAGTAAGGAGTTAACAACTTTTCCTACTACCTGATTAGAGACATAGGATGTTCCCTGCTAACATTTGTTTCTCCACCCAAAGTACTCTATGTCAACACACTTGTCCTTTTTACGTTGTGAAAAAATAGAACAATCTCAAGACCACAGGAATATTCAACATATTCAGATATTCTCAGGTGCATCTCTCAAATATGTAGGTAGCTTTTATTTTAAATAGGATGTTGGTTATTAACATCTTTAAGTGCTGCCAAGCAATCAAATTCTTTAATATTGCAAATACTGTAGATTATAGGGAATGGTAGCACAAACCAAGAAATTAAAATAAGATGTTAATTTAGGTAATTCTCAAGAAGTTTCAGCCTCTGTCTCCTTGTACTGCAAGCCTCAGAATTGACAGAAAAGTTATATGATACAGATACTGGCCCAGAGGTATTAGAGCACTGGAAAAAACCCAGCCTAGAGACCAGTTTTTAAGCCTTAAAGCATGACTTTCACAGTAGGGTAGGCAGTATGTCTATGGACTATTGAGCAGCTTAAAATGGGTACTAAACTAACAAGAATGTTAGATGTTTTATTTCTTTAATTATTTTTTGCAGGATTTTTAATACAGTTGTCCACAGACTCTATTAGAGTCTTTATGTACCACCAAAAGGGAGTAATGTTTTTAAAAAACACGACAGAGGTTTTCATCTTGAGATCCTAGATGTGAAGTACTATTTCTCTTGTCTTAGGCTGATCCAAGGACAGTTTAAGAAGGGGAGAGAGCAGTTGGTTAGGGAAATTTCAGTGGAGGGGGTGGGATTTTAATTAATTGCTCAGTGATGGGGATTCACTCGGTATCAGTAAGAGAAGAAATAAAATAAATTGCCTGAAAATGAAAAGAAAAGAAAACAAAACAAACCCACCAGCAAATGAAATTAAATACACTTGGAGTGCTGCAAACAGATGTATATAGTAATTGTTGTGTCATGGCTCCACCTCAGACATCATGCCTGACCTGTAGTATTAAAAAAAAAATCAGTAAATGTGAAACAATCTGAAGTCTCAAAGGATGACAAAATAATCAGTAATAACCAAACAGGACCTTTCCATTATTTTGAAGCTTGAAACACAACTTCACCACTGACCAGAGTATCTACAGTTTGGGAAAATATCCAAACTTGAAATATTCATCATTTTGCTGCCATAAAAAACATTTAAAATCCATTTTCAGCAGCCCCAAAGTATATAAGGCAGTGAAAGATGGTTGCTTAAAGTATAAATCTTTTCATGCATTGGTAATGTTAAGTTTAGAATCATTTACATCTGTTTATGTAACTTTACAAACTTTCTGATAAAGCTATGCTAAATGGATCACTGACTCTGTCCTGACCTGGTTATTGCTGCAGTCATCAGCTGGAGTGATTAGAAGTAGACTTTGTTTCATCTGTGCCAGCTTTAACACTCCCTCAGAACTGCAAATCCAAAAAAAATAGAGGAAAAACATAGAAAAGTTCTTTTAGTTCATCTATTTTTCATCCAGCTCCAAGCTTGGTAAATCCACAAGTGCATGGAGACTCCCCATGAGATTTTCTTATAACTTAGGGAAGATGATGTACAGGCATTTGGGGAGGTCTCTTCTTTGCTAGAAAGCTGTTCTATCTGATCTGCACAGACCAGGGGAGATGACTTTTCGGAAGGCAGGGTATTGCCTCATGGGTGGATTGCAGTTATATTATCAAATACCGTAACACTGGCAGAGAGTGTGGAGAGTCTGCAGTTCAGATGTATCTGACCAATGTCTTGAACTCTTTACCTCTCAAGAACTCTTCTGCTTATTACATAGTCCTGTCATTGGTTTACAAATTCTATAAACTGTCACCGTATAGAACTGGGAAATCAGCCACTATCAAAAATTTATGTGTGGAGGTCAACGGTTGCCACTTCAAATGAGACCTCTACCTTTGATTAAAAAGGTATTATTCTGTGTTAATAGCTATCACTGAAAAACACAGGAAAAGACATCTCCTTAATTAGTGATTAAGACAGTGATCCACACAATGGCTGACTAATAATGATGCACAAAATATTTTTTACTGACAGGCAATCAAATCTTTCATGAGTTTGTAAAGGTTATTGTTATGCAATTATTAGGCTTTGCCTTTCACACTCTATACAGTATCTAATTGTTCCAGCCAGGTGTGAAGGTAAAATAGCAAAAGATGAGGAATAATGCTGACTTGAGTGCTGTGATTTCAGGATTAGTTATTGGTCTCATATTGTATCAATTAAAGTTAGTGATGTTAGTAATACTCACTTGGAAAGAGCCATTAGAAGGGTTTTTTTTTTTTTAATGAAATATTGATGAATGCTCAAATAAAATTATTCTTAGTGGGATTTATCAAAAAGGGACAGGTCCCAATCTTTCCTTTTAAGGAAGAGTAGCAGCATTCACATGGGCTGAAGAATGTTTTAAAACAGAATCTTTGAACAGCAGCATAACTGGGGAGGGAATATATATTACAATAGGAAGAAAATACATTAGGAATATCCAGTAAAGAGAGGACAGAAAATAATGATGAAGGCAGGAAAGGAAAAGTTCTTTAATATCAGCATAAGAATCTACTTTTGGGGAAAGGAACTGTTCTGTAACATACTGTGAAGCTACAGATACAGTGGGGCTCACATACCTATATTTGTGCAATCTGACATAAAGGAATTTGTTGTTGAGCAAGTCAAAAGCAGGTCAAAAGCAGGCTTTTCTTTGTCCAGGGAAAAATCGCCTATTCAGAAAGAGGGAGCATAACATCATAAAACAGGTGTAAAGTTGTTATGGTTATTGTTGCAAATGGTAAAATAAGGAAGCATTTTGGCCAATGCAAATATTTTGCCTAGAGAAAACAAGCAGCATAATAATCTTGGTTTCTTACTTCTATAGGTATGACCTAAACATCATTTTGTTAGTAAGATGACAATTTGGATGCTATAAATCCTTGAATTTTGTGGGAATTATTGAATGCACAGCAATGGCCATTGTATTAATTAGAACACTGTAACTAAATTACTGGAGGTAAAACTCCAGCTTTACCTCTCGCTTCTGCCCAGTAGAGAAAAAGACTGTTTTATCTGGGCCTGCGTGAGCAGGAGAATTGTTAAATCATTAAACCAATATTTTAGATATTATACTTTTTGCTCTTTTTTAACATACCTGAATAAAGATCAGATTTTCAAAGCTTCTTTTCACTCATCATTTCCCATTAAAATGCCTTAGATCAGATTTTCAGAACTCCTAGAGAGCTAGTCCTTTTGTATTCTTTTCCAATACATGGAAGCAAGAGTATTTTGCAAACCTTGTCCTAATTTCTGTTGCTTTCTTAAACTCCTGACTGTAATACTACTGCTTCACAAAATAATAATCTTTATTTCTTACTTTTACAACAAACTTGATTTTGGCATGAACTTCTCCACAGATAAGAAGATTTGGCTACTGTACATTCTTGTGTTTTCAGTTATTTATTATCAAAATTATGTTCATAGTAATTATAATTCCAAATATTACTATTGCAATCATATTTTCATTTTAAATCTTTTAAATGTACTTGTTTATTTCTAGATGACACTTTTCTTTCATACCTGCATAGCTTCTCTTAAAAAATTAAAATTCAGGAAAAGAAGGCTGGGATAGAGTAGCCATAAAAGCTATAAGTACTCCATCTTTAAAACAGAAACATCAAGGAAATGTTTGGGCATGGTCAGGGAGCTTTACATCTTGTCTGTCAGATGTCTACTTTAGAAGAATTAGACAAATCACTTGCTAGAAGTCCATAATTTTCTCCACAAAGGAACAATACACAATAAGTACTTACATTTGCTTAGATGAATCCATTTCAAATATATAGACTAATAAGCTCTGATTAAAGATCTTGCTTTAGGCACAGCTTCTTGTCTATGGGAGTAGGCATAGGAGAGCAATGACTTCACAGTTTTAAGCAAAAGACAGAAATATTTTCCTGATCTCACAAAGGCAGCTGCAGCTTCTTGAACATGTTATTTCTTGAGAAGTTGCCTTCCACAAGCACCACCTTTCACAAATGGCTCGTGCTATAGAGACCAAGCAAGCTTCCCAGTAATACATACACAGGACTCTACCATCTTCCCCTGCAACCTCTCCCTCAGACTTTGTTATTGACAGGAATTAGACTGTATGAAAGATATTTGTCCCTATTTTGAGAACCATAAAATTTCATTTTGTACATAACATAGAGAAGTCTTCACTATCTGTAAAAGGGACTGATAGTGACAGAACAAGCTCCAGGCTTCTTGTGATGCAAGAAAAATAGAATTTTACTGTCAAGAAACTTCTTGAGATATAAGAAGTGAAACTGCTTAGTGAAAGGTCTAAGTACAACGTGAGGGAGACTGTGAGGCAGCTGAGTGGAGAGAAAATGAGAGGGGACAATAGGTATTCATCAGACTGTGCAAAGTGTTTGGGAACACATAGGCAGATGCATAGGAGCTACAGTCCTGTCCTAACCTTCTGCCTCAGAATTTCTGTTCCTTTTTCTCCTTCTGGAGCCACCCCACTTCACTGGAATGGGTTGCCCAGAGACATGGTGGAAGCCCCATCCCTGGAGACATTCAAGATCAGGCTTGATGAAATGCTGAGCAATCTGATGTAGATAAAGGTGTCCATGCTTACTGGGGGGGGGGGGGGGGGAGATGGGGGGGGGTGCGGGGTAGACTAAACGTCCTTTAAAGGTCCCTTCCAACCTAACACATTCTATGATTCTATGATTCATATTCACACAGGACTTTATGCACTCACCCTGAGAATGCATCACCTATTCTTATTCCTCCTGAAAACCCTTATTGAAAGCCTTGTGCCTCTTGAAACGCTGAGGGAAAGGGAAAGAGAGGAGGAGAAGAGGAAAGTAGCTATGACACTAGGGGTTAGGATGTGGTGGTCCAAGACACAGGGCTTTCTTCTGCTGTCTTTGGTTATATCAAGTGGTGTTGCAGAAAAGGTTTATTTCTTGTAGCAGAGACTTAGTTGTCCTTTGCATCTCTCTGCTGCCTCCCTCTGCCCTGTTCCACATTTCTCCATAGCACTAATGCTATTTGGACTAATTCTGCGTCTCTGAGCATAAGAAGATCAGAAAGAACGCCTATGTTACCATTCAAGGCAACTGCTAATTCTACCTTATGCAATAAATTGGCTCTGAAAGTTATCTACATATTTGCATCAGTTTACAAGCCCCAGGACATCCTCAAAGGTAAGGAACTATCTGCTCCTTCCAATGGGAAGGAGGAGACCAAGCACAGGCAGGAATGGTGTTTCTGCTTTTGCTTGGAATATTTTTCTGTTTTGATGAGTCTCTGCCATCTTCTATCATTCTCCTGCATTCAGAAAACAGTAAAGGAAGTACTTGGTACGTTCATGGTTGAAAACAAATGAAAACTAGTAACAATACAAATGAAAAATCAATAGAAAACATTTTTTATGAAGCACAAATGTTCTTTTTCATCCAGAATCTATTTCAATGTTGTGTTCTACAGTACAGATTAATAAAATTGTACATTTGCCTTCAAAAGAATCTCAAGAATTATACTTTTTCAGGGTTTCAGAAGTTTATATTGCTAAAAAATTACAGCTATATATATGTTGCGTTCTTCAGGGGCTGGACTGGGACTAGCACTGTCAAAGACATGGATGGTGGGATCACAGAATCACAAGGTTGAAAGGGACCTTTAAGATCATCAAGTCCAACCGTTCCTGTCCTATGCTAAACCATATCCCTAAGTACCTCATCTACCCTTTTTTAAAACACATCCAGGGAAGGTGACTCAACCACCACCCTGCGTAGCCCGTTCCAGGTCTGACATCTCTTTCAGTAAAAATTTTTTTCCTGACTTCTAATCTGAACCTGCCCTGGTGCAGCTTTGTGCCATTTCCCCTTGTCCTATGTCCTGTTACTTGGCTGAAGAGACTATCACCCACCTCTCTACAACCTCCTTTCAGGTAGTTGTAAGTGGTGATAAGGTCTCCCCTCAGCATCCTCTTCAGACTAAACAGCCTGGTTGCCCTTCTCTGCACTCACTCGAGGACCTCAATGTCATTCTTACGGTGGGGAGCCCAGAACTGGACACAGTACTCAAGGTGTGGCCTCACCAATGCCAAGTACAGGGGCACAATTACTTCCCTAGACCTACTGGCCACACTATTTTTGGTACAAGCCAGGATGCCATTGGGTTTCCTGGCCGCCTGGGCACACTGCTGACTTGTATCCAGCCTGCAGTCAAACAACACCCCCAGGTCCTTCTCTGCCTGACAGCTCTCCATCCAGTCTCCCCTAAGCCTGTAGCACTGCATGGGGTTGTTATGTCCCATGTGCAGCACTCTACACTTGGCCTTGTTAAACTTCATCCCGTTGGTCTCAGCCCATCAGTCCAGTCTGTTCAGATCCCTCTGAAGAGCCTCCCTACCCTCAGGCAGATCAACACTTCCTCTCAGTTTAGTGTCAACTGGGAGTGCACCCTCCCAAATTTCAAGTGCACCCTCAGCAAGTTTGCCATTAACACCAAGCTGCGTGGTGCAGTTGGTGTGCTGGAACAAAAGGATGGCATTCAGAGTGGTCTTAACAGGTTGAGAGATGGGCCCATGCAAACCACATGAAATTCACCAAGGTGAAGATCAAGGTCCTGCACTTGGATTGGGGCGATCCCAAGCACACCTACAGGCTATCCAAAGAATGACTTGAAAGCAGCCCCGAGGATAAGGAAATGGTGGTTTTGGCTGAAGAATAGCTCACCATGACCCAGTAATGTGTAATTGCAGCCCAGAAAGCCAACGGTACCATGAGCTGCATCAAAGCAGCATGACCAGCAGACTGAGGGAGGTGATTCTGCCCCTCTACTAGGCTCTGGTGAGACCCAACCAGGAGTTCTGTGTCCAGCTCTGGGGTGCCCTGTACAAGAAACACAGTGAGCTGTTGGACTGAGTACAGAGAGGGGCATAAAGATGATCAGAATGCTGGACTGCTTCTCATGTGAAGACAGTCTGAGACAGTGGGGCTTGTTCAGTCTGGAAAAGAAAAGGCTCCTGAGAAACTTTATAGCAGCCTTCCAGGACATGAAGGCACCTACAGAGAAGACAGAGAGGGACTGTTTGTCAGGGAGTGTAGTGATAGGACAAACGATAATGGGTTTAAACTGAAAAAGCGTGTATTTAGATTAGACATTAGGGAGAAAACCTTCCCTATGGGGGAGGTGAGGCCCTGGCACAGGTTGCCCAGAGTAGCTGTGGCTGCACCCTCCCTGTCCATGTTCAAGGCCAGGTAGGATGGGGCTTTGGACAACCTGGTCTGGTGGAGGGTGTCCCTGTCCATAGCAGGGGGTTGGAACTAGATGATCTTTAAGGTTTCTTCCAACTCAAACCATTCTGTGGTTCTATGGTAGCATATTAGTTATTAGAAGCAGCTCTAATCTTTCTGCTTTGCATGCAAAAGACATGCAAAGAAGACTAGAAAAATTACTTATGTAATTTTAAGACATATATCATATTTTAATTGAAACTGCACAACACAGTAAGTTCTTTAACTTCTTAAATGGAGTACTGTAATTTAAAATCATGCAAGGACAAATAGCTTGACGAAAATTCCACTCAGTTTCAGAATTACTGTGAAGTCACAGCCAAAAATTACATATAATTAAACGTAACTACAAAAGGTTTTCTCCATCTACTGGGTGCCACATTACTTGCTGCTTCATTAGTAATAAGGCATATTATTCCCTGTGAGACAGTGCAAACTATAATTATAGGTTATTTTGAAGCTTTCATTACATCTCCTGGTTTCATGTGCAGGTGAATTTCAGAACACTACTTCTTTGAGGGTAAAATTTTCCAAGTTTGGTCTCGCCTAAATGTTTAAGTTTGTTTGCCTTTTGAGGTATGAAACTTCTGAGGCAAGTCAGTCCAGGTGCTTTGAAAAGGGAAATAAATATAATTCTTCAATATCACTACAAGCTTCTTTTTTTCTTAATAAATAGGCAGCTATGAAAAAAATGCCCTCTTAGGCTCTGTGGTTTGGAAATGAGAGCTTAAAGAAATCAGAATGTTCTAAACCATTGACATGTCTGTTCCAATTCTGGGCTGCTTTGCAGGCCACCTAGGTAGCATCACTGGTCATGTGCCTGTGGCAAATCATTTCATTCCTCTGGACTGTTTTCCATTCACAGCAGAGAATTTACCTGCACCTCCCCTCCCCTCTCCTCCCTTCCCCTTCCCCTTCCCCTTCCCCTTCCCCTTCCCCTTCCCCTTCCCCTTCCCCTTCCCCTCCCCCGCCCCCCCCCCCCCCTTTCCTCCTTTCCTCTTTTCCTCTTTTCCTCTTTCCTTTTCTCTTTCCTCCGTATTGTGTCCTAAATTCTGGGTAACTCTTACAAGGAGAGTGTTCAAAGGATATAGGGGGCAGACGGAGTAAAATCCAAGGTTTCATCATCAGCAGTGCAGGGTCCTACTGCGTGTTTGGAGCTTTCCTAGACATAAAATACCCTGACAAATGCATTCAGGTGTATGTTTCAGAGGGAGCCGTACTGTTCAAACAGATGGGTAATAGAAGACAAATGAAAAGGCTTTGCACCATTCACACCATGGAGTTACTCACAAGCAGTGTGATGGACAGCATGTCCTCCTCATTTCTGCTTCTGCCAGTGGCACCAAGTCCTTTCTGTGAATCATGGCCATCAATTAAAGACCTGGCAGTCCCACCCACCATCAGAGGTCAGCCCCTAAACATCAAGTGACTGCTTTTCAACAGGTGAGAGGTTTCCTCTGCAGATACAGAGAAGAACATAGCAAGATTAGTTTTTATTTGTACAGTGCAGAGATCAGCTTTATTCATCTCTTTGAGGCAGTGTAGGCAAGATGGAGCACAGCCATAAGATACTGGTGAGTGAGGCCACAGTAAAGACAACCTTAACAGACCTAGGGTAACACAGTTATTCCAAAAGCTCTTTATTAACCTCTCTTCCAATATCAATCTCAAGATGCATGATGGGCAAAAGCTGTTTAAAAAGGATGAAATTAGATTGACATTGTCAAGTAATTTGGACTATTCTGGGGCAGGATCTTGCTATCACTCCCTCTGCTGCCTTGATTGAGGTAAAGGAGGCCACGGTTGCCACTGGTTGCACACTGACTGAGGAAGTATCTCTCCAGTATTTCTAATACAAGGCAGAGGTTGTGTCAGCTACAGCACACATAGCCCCAGGCAGAGTCATTCTCCCATTTAAGAGCTTCCACTACTGCAATTCACTCTCCTGCTTCTTTGCAGGGTTATTTCAGCTCTCAAATGGCTGTCTTTGGAAATATATGTGTCTTTTAAAGCCAAAGCTGTTACAGATAAGGATGAACTGGCAGCATTAAGATGGTTCTCTGGGAAGAATCACAGCCTCATTTAGTCTCATTGCTTTTTAAAATTGCTGTGTTGATGATTGGTCTGAAAGAGAAGATGACTTTCTTATTTCTTATATAATACAAAATATTTCTTGTAGCATCTCCACAGCCAAGTACAGACAAGGTCCGCATCTGTGATATCTGGAAGAGCCTAATGCAAGGACTCTTTGAGGAAAGCCAAACACAAACCTAAAGTTTTCTTTTTTTTTTTTTTTTTTTTTGCATTTTGAGTTTCTTTGTATAGATAGACTATACTTTTCTGTCTACACAAACTGCTTGGCATCATGAAGGAAACTTCTCTTCACGTTGCCTACTTCCTGTGGATTTTTTATTTTTCTTCACAGGAAAATTAGGTTAGGATTCATTTCCCTGTGACTTTCAGAATTATTATGTGGAGCATTTTGTGGCACCTGTCTGACCACAGTGCACTGAACTACAGGGATTCTGGTTACTCGAGGAACTGCCTGTAGGGCAGAAGACAACAGTGTTCTGTTGTAAAGTGTGACAAAGTCAAAACTCAACAGTAATAAAGTCTGTAGTGTCTTTTCACCTGCTGATGTGGGAAAGGACCTTATGTCCTATGGTTCCTGCCTTCGAACAGATCTGAGTCTCCCAGCTTGCACTGTGCTTTGTCATACCTTTTTCTATTGGCTCATGCCAGGATTCCCAAACACCTCTGTGGTCTCCCTCCATGGAAAATCAGGTTTCCACCATTGTTATTACAATAGTCACTTGTCATTTTAATAATTATTCTGCTGTTAGGAAATATTATAAGATATAAAATTAGTTATCTTCTCAGTTTAGTCTGGTCCTTCCATAGATTCATTATCAGTTCCTGTTTCTAAAACAATATCATGTGTACAGGAGAATGGAAAGTCTACTAATAAGACCTTCTGTATATTAAGTAAATATTTATAAATAAAACACATATTATTTACCTGATAAATGCCCTGTCAGAGCTGTTCTGGTCTTTTGCATGCTGTAAATATGAGTTCAGGTGGATCTCATTATTTTTAATTGTGTGTTGTGAATATTTCTACTTTCAAAGACTGCTAAATTGATACCAGTTAAATACTGCCAAAGCTGTGACAGATGAAGTTCAGAACACTGACCTAACACTGACCTTATCTTCTACCTTAAAGAAATCGTCGCTGAAGGTGTTGAGAACTAGTTCATTATTCATTTCTTCATAAGCTCATGTCTTGCTTCAATTTAAGTTATCATGTTGGTTCTGTATGGTGATATGTTCCTTTTCATGGCAGATGAAGAGGCTGAGTTAAATCTATTTTATGAAGGTCATCCACAGCCTTGAACCTTGATTTCAGTAATGAGATGCAAGTATTTTATTTCCTGTGTTGGGTTGTCCTTCTTGTGTACAGAGGTAGGATACATATATTTTTTTTTAACTGAAGTCAAGCACTCTAGTGTCTGATGGTTTATACTTGTCATTGGTATATGTATTAAAACTTCATTAAACAAGAAGCCAGAGCTGGCCACAGATCTTTATTGCAGGGAACATGATCAAATCTGGTTAAACATACATAGGAAAAAAATCTAGAAACTGCTGGTTATAAAAAAAAATATTTCCAAATTAAGCGGTCTTATGTTTACTTTGCTGCTCTATTTTTCAAATTGACAAGGACTATAGCTGACTTTAGAGATGGCCAAATTAATTGAAAAAAGGATGTCACTTAGTGGATGTGGCTCTTTCCCTTTCACGGTGATTGTTCTGAATATGGTCACAATTTTCATTTTTTATTTAGGCTATGTGCTGTGATCAACATAGGAGGTCTGTTGCACAATTTTTGAGTTTATTTCATTGCACTTTCAGTTACCAGATTCCTTTCTGCAAAAAACCCCAGGAACTATATTCTTGGCTGAAACCAACTGCATTCTGAAATCCTACTGCCTCCTGTTGCTTTCAGGAGGTTTTCTAGTTTTTCATCTACTCATCTGGTCTTGCTTTTTGTTTATTTTAGTGCTAAAGAGGAATGGGAAGCACATTAGTATTGTTTCCCAATTTTTGGCAGCTATTGTTGACAAGCTATTATAGAATTCTCTTATTTACAAAAAATAGAACATACATTTCAAAGCAACAAGAAGTTAACTGACATATAGAATGCTCTAAAGTACACAGTAAAAATTTTGTGAGTATAGAAATGCACTGGATTTTAGTACGTATGGGTTTAATTTTCAGACGTTGTTTTAGATTCTCATAGTCTTGAAAGCTGTTGAAATAAATTAACCAATAATGGCATTGCATCATAATTTAAATCAATCCGCTATTCTAATGCAAGACTCACTTAAAGAAAATGCATTCTTTCAAAAAGAAATCAGTTTTGGCCTGGTATTAAAGTAACATAATTTTGTTTGATTACAATTTTCTAACAGAGAGACTTCCATGTGACTGGCCTTCTTTAAAAGGGATTAGAAAAACAAACTTTTGTTTCCAAATCTTACCCAAGCCCGAGATATTTTACAGTTTTTATCTCTTCTGATTTTTCTTTATAATGGTATGCTCCAGCTCTGAGAATTTTAAAAATACTGGTGTGAGTATAAAATGACAGTTCCAGCCAAGCAAGGAATGAAGTGTTGAATTCTGGCTGAAAAGGCTCGCTCCTTGGTTCAGAAAACTTTCTTCTTTTGCTTAGGTAGAGTTATTGTATAACTTGGGTAGTTTCCAGTATTTGATTTTTATATTCAGGCATTCTATCATGAACTGAAATTCTCTTTCTCAGGAAAGCAGGGCAAGAAACTCAAAGTGGCTGTGCCTCTGAGACTTAATGGCTTGAATTCATTATAGCTTATATTAACCAGTATAAGGATGTACTGAAAACTGTAAGTTGACAGCTTTCAGGTAATGTTTGTGATGAAGTTAATAACAACCATCCAGACACATACATAAAGCAAAAAAAAAAAAGATAAAACCAAATCCATATAGTAAAATCAGCTAGCTCTGATCACTGCTATGGTTTCCAACTCACGTATCTTCTATCAGTGTTGCAACAGAAAGGGAGAGTTGAGAGTAATTTTGTTTACCATGTGGAAGGTGAAAAAAAAGATGTAATTTTGATTGTTTCTGCAAGGAAGTTAGCCTCCCTCTGTCTTGTCATGACAATGTCATGTATCACATAGATAATGTCTCAACATAAAATGCGTTGGTAAACCGTTTCTGTATAACAGAGACAAATGGTTTACACTTGAAAAAAATCCAGACCAAATATAGCCAGATTATTAGTTATTTACTAAAGAGTTAGCGAACACTAGATAACTAAAGCAATGAAAACTTGTTCTACCTAAAAAGTTGGAGATGCTTCTCTAGAAGTGTTTTATTTTTCTAAGAGGATTCAATAAGGTCCCTCGGGCAAAGAAAGGTGGAAAAATCTTTGATTTGCCTCTGCATAACACCTGTATTTGAAAATGCTGTTGAAGGAGACATGAAACTGTAGGCAAGGCTGGATTTCTTTAATCAAAGCAGAAGAAAGCACAGCCTGATACCATGTCTCTGTCAGAAGTAAGGGCTTCTACTTCTCAAACAGCCATCGTTATTTCATACTTTTTTGTGTTTGCTTGTTTGTTTTGTCATTTACTCACCACTATTTGTGAGTTAACCTGGAAAATCATTAAAACCTCTTTTGAGATAAATGACAGTATTGTAACCACTGTGCATCTCTTCCTAAATCAACACCTTACAAACCTGGGCATGCTTAAAAATATTTTCTATATTGCCAGCTTCCCAGCAAAGATGGCTAAAATCCAGAAGAAACAGTTCTGGGTCACTTAGTTGTACCTTCTGGTCAGACTCTTGAACTAGAAGATGCAGAGCACATGAGATCTGGACCTGCAGGAATGGCTTTTATGTAAATGTGGTTCCTTACATTCACACTGTGTTTGACATTTCTGAGGTTGATTTCTTCTGTGAACTCTTAGCCTATGGCTGAGGGCTGGAATGAGATTAAGCTCATTACCAACCTAAAAGACTTAAACAAGGGAGAAATACAAGTCTCTGTTTCTGAGTAGATGGAATATGGCTTTTGGCTTCATTGCAGGGTCTTTTTTCATATTAATATAAACTTATTGAGGAAAGCAGGTTAACCAGTTTCAATAGGATGGAAAAAAGCAACCAAAAAAACAATGAAAAATTGTCAGTGAGTACTATGTATAAATATTCATCCACAGAAGCAAAATTTGCAGTCTAGTCCAGTTAATAATAAACTATTACAGACATCTACTTGACTATCTTTTGTATGATTCTTGGCCAGAAAGCCTTGAGGATAAACTACTCTGCTTTTCTTACAGAGGGAAAGAAGAAAAGCCAGCTCTGATCCGCCTTATTTGCATGTAATTTACCCATAATTCCACCTACCCGCTTTTTATTTTTTGGTTTATTTCTTCCAGTGAATTGTTTGGCACTTTACTGATCCCAGGAACTAGGGAGATAGAATGTTGGTTTGGAAACTACCTTTTCCTCTCAGCTATGACAAGTGTAAACTCAGCATAGCTGAATGGTCTAAGTTATCTCTACAAAACTGCTTTGGCATGTAAAATTTCATTAAAGTCCTAACTCCAATTCAGTTTCTTGCTGCCTAAGCTTGTAGCTCCATCCATTTTTTTCTCAGAATAAAAGCTTCTTGATGGTCATCTAAATACTTAAATATCTGCTTGTAGATACTCTAAGAATTGCTCACAATTGGGTCGTGCTGTTCATTAGGTCCTTGTTTGTACTTGAGACCTATAGAGTTGCAATTGTGACATTTTGTTGACTGTTTTATTGGGGGATCTGCTTAAGAAACTGCTGCAAGTACAATGATTAGTTCATTAAAACATGGTGCATCTTGTTAGCGAGCACCTTAACTCCAGGGTACTCTTTACTCTTTCCTCCTTAGCATGCTGAATCTTCACCTGTGCAAAGTGGAATGACTGAACAGAAAGGAAAAAAGCAACAGAGATACACCAAGAAATACTTTGCATCCAACCACTGGAGCACTTATCAGAGGGCTGGGAGGTACAGGCTAAATTCTCCAGGAATAGAAGTAATTTTTCATCCTATATACCAGCTAAATGCAGTTGAATAAACAAGGAACACCACTTCCTTACTTTCCATGTACCTGAGAATAGTTGCCAGGAAGAACTGCTCCATGATCTTGCTGGGTGTAGAAGTGAGACTGTGGTTCCCCAAGTCTTCCTTATTTCTTTTTACATAATGGGGGGCTATATTTCCCCTTTTCCAGTCAGTGGGAACTTCACTGGACTACCATGACTTCTCGAATCTGATGGAGAACGGCTTAACAACCAGTTCCCTCAGGACCTGCGGACTTATCTCATCAGGTCCTATGGAACTATTCACCTTCAGGTGCAACAATTCGATCTTGTTCCAGTATGTCATTTGCTAGTATTTAAATGGATTATGGTTTGATGCTTTCCTTGGGAAAAAGAAAGAAAAAGAAAAAAAAACCTGCTGATATTGTTCTGCAAAGGCTGTTCAGGGTAACGATGAGTCTTTCTTGATATTTCATTCTGTAATCATCCATAAATTAAAACTTACTGTGGCTAAACATTTAAAGATTTAAAGAACTGTTGTAGTTTTGTGTGGTTGGTTCTGATGGAGGAGGGGTGGCTGCAGTGGTGGCTTCTGCAAGAAGCAGCTAGAAGCTCTCTGCAGGTCCGACAGAGCAAACACTAGCCGGCTCATGGCTGGAGTCGTTGCTGACCAAGGATAAGCCCATCAGTGATGGTCACAGAGCTTCTGGGAATCACATTTAGGAAGAAAAAAAAATGCTTAGCAGCCTCTTTTTTCCACCAGAGAAGGGAGTGAGAAGAAACTGTGCAGGTCAGTGAAGAAGGAGGTGGGGTGAGGCACCAGAGAGATCGATTCCGCTGAGGCCCATGAAGAAAACCATGGTGAAGCAGGCTGTTCCCCTGAAGCACATGGGTGATGACAGGGAGCAGAGATCCCATCTGCAGCCCATGGAGGACCCCGTGCTGGAGTAGATGGAGACACCTGAAAGACTCTCTGACCCCATGGGAAATCTGTGTTGGAGCAAGCTCCTGGCAGTGAAACCTGCAGCCTCTGGAGATATCAACCCACACTGGAGCAGGTTTCCTGGGGGGAATGTGACTCCATGGGGGACCAGGCTGAAGCAGTCTGGGCCTGAAGGTTGACAGCCCAGGGAAGGGAGCATGCTGAGGCACTTGGTGAGGAGCTGAAGTCCCAGTAGAAAGGATTCATGGAGAAATTAATGAAGGACTGTCTCCCATGGGTGGGACGCCATGCTGGACCAGGGGAAGGGTGTGAAGAATGCCTGTCCCAGCTAAGAAGGAAAACAACTTGTGAGGAACTGACTGAAATGCCCATTCTCCCATTCCCTGCATCTCCCTGTGCCACAATGTATGGGGAAGAAGGGAGCAAAATCATGACTAAATTTAAATCTGCTAAGAAGGGAGGGTTGGGGGGAGGCGCTTTAAGATCTCACCGCGTTTCTTATTATCCGAATCTGGTTTCACTGTGTGCTTAGTGTAGTATAACAATTTAGAGAGTTTTCTTTCCTTTATTCTGTGCTGAGTCTATTTTACCCGTGACACTAATTGTGGATCGATCTCTCCCTGTCCTTATCTTGACTTGTAAGCCTCTCAATATATATTTTCTTCCTTGTCCAGCTGAAAAGGGGAGTGATAAAATGACTTTGGTGGGCTTCTGGCCTCCTGCCATGGTCAAACCACCAAAATAATATAGATCAAATAATAAATACCAATAAATATTAGAAAGTGGGACAATGACTTTTTTCATAATGATCTGATTTTTTTAAAAATCAGAAAAAGTGGATTAAAGGATCATTTAAAAAAAATATGCTTATTATAATGTATTTGTGAATTATAGGGGAAAAAAGAAGTATCAGTGTGGTTTTCCCATAAGTTGTTCCAAATTTGTGTTCCTTAATTTCCTTTACAAATGTTTCCCAAACCAATACATTTGTATGGCCTTCAAGAAATATTTGAATACATCACTTTCAATTATGCTATTTGTAAGTTTAGACATACACTGATAGGTGTAAAATTCAAGTTATTTTTGTATCTATTTCACTAACATACTTGTTAATACACCACCAGTAGTGTGGCTAAAGCTGAAATTTATATACTCCGTTATGACATAGACAAATTTATTTTGTGTCAAGAATGTACCGTTTGGCGTGCTTGGGTAAATCCATACAAAACTGTAAATTCATTGTAATATGGGTAAAATGTATTGTGTTGTGTGTATAATGGTTATCTTACTGCTTTCTTAAAAAGCTTCACCTCTGTATTTTGTGGAGTTTTGTTATTCCATTTGTCCTTCCCCAGAGTCGCAGACAATGAGTTATTCTTAGGCACAACTTTTGCTTTTTTTTTAGCCTTTTAAAAGTTTTGTTTGGTTTTATATGCATGCTTGATACATGAAACAATACAAGCTTTATTGGTTCTAGTTTTATTTGGTTCACTGCGAGTAGATGCTGCATTATACATTTTCTGCCAGTTACCAGGATCAACACTTCCATTTCTTTACATGACTTCGTGACAACATTTTCTATTTTCAAGTGTTGATGAAAGACCTTTCCATGGTGGCCTTTCATACCAGTTGGTCTCAGTCAAAACACTTCCGCTATTTTTGGGAGAAGATGACAGATTTCAACCTACTGCTCAGCAGATGATTTGGTTAGCTATTTCCTTGCCATGAAAAATCATCATCTGCTATGTGTGAAATAACAGACATTAGATTACAGGCTAATAAACCATACTTCCGGGATAATAAATATTCACTTTCTCCCTGTTATAACTTCTTGGAGAACTTTGGCAAAGTAACTGGGATAATAGATACAATAAATCTCTTAAGATTATCTATCAAGCAATATATACCAGAAGGTTACCTACATCCCCATCACCGCTCCCAAAATGACAACAATATATGTATTTACACATCCACATTCTAGAGCATGAACTGATAAATATTTTTACATGTAAGATAAAAAGCAGAGAATATAGATATAATTCCAGAGACAAATGGAATATTAAGATCCTGTTAAGGCAAAAGTGCATTTCTTTCTTCACCTTGGCTGTCCCCAAGACCATGGTGAGAAATACAGTTCCAAGAGTCTCGTGTACTCATGCAATCCTGAAAATTGTGACAGCAAAAAAAAGACCACCTGTGTTTCTGCTCACCTCCACTTTTTCTGGATAATAAGAGTCGGACTAGAACATCTGGGAAACATACTAAAGACTTAGAACACTGTCTTTTTGTTACTTACATTCATGAGTCTAGCACCTTTCCTAAGGCAAACAATAATTTGACCAAGACAAGTTTAGTGTTAGATCAAAACTGAAGCCCACTTTGACACTAATGTCTCTTTCAAAGATCTACATCTGTTCTGTGTCCATGGATCAAGCCATCTCATGAGAACTACTTTCCTGCTGAAAACTGAAGGGATGACTGATGCATGAGACAAGAATTCAGAGAAGATGAGGCCTAGATAATGAGACTTATTTGTACAAAAGATATAAACTTCAGAAGGAATTGGAAAAACAATATAAAATTCTCTGTTTCAGACTTTGTAAATAACTTTTTTCATCCATATGTTTTAATAGTTCTTTTGGGACTTACTCCCTAGATAGGACAAAACCCAAAGTTCTTTAATCAATTTAGGTTGGAAGCATTCAGATGCTGTACCAGACAGATGAAGTTATTATACTAATGCAGCAGGGAGGTGGACCAATAGGAAAATGTTTCACTCTATATGTACTGCCACTACTTGGATGTCATCCCAGGAGATGCTTGTGTCAGCCTCTGGCAGCAACTTTCAAACTATTCTGTGATCTGGATCTTTCAGGCTTTAAGAGAATACTATATAAACCTAGAATTCAAAATTGCATCACTTATTTCCCAAACTGTTTAATTTTCATTGATTAACTGTTGGAGCATATCACATAAGGACATTGTAAAATGACACATTCACACATGGCGTATTTTGTATACAGTTTGAAACAGCTGGGGTGTGATTTTTTCCATTTAAATGGCAGTGTCGGGTTTTGGTTTTTTTTTAATCTGCTCCTTTTTTAATGATTCTCTCTCTCTATATATATATAGTTAAAAGATTAAAAAAATCACTATGCCTGATGTGTCAGATCAGTAAAAATATACAGTAAGTTTTATGTGATAGAAAGGTTGAGCAGCAAAATCAGTAAAAGGTGAAGAGGATTTTTATAACTTTTTGAAAATATATGGAATTCATGTGTCAGACTGCACATTGACTTCTGTCTGAGAAATTCAAGCTGCAGTCTGCGTGCTAATTTTCCTTTCAATTTAGATATGATATGTTACCCTGAAGTAAAAAATTCTGAAAAAAGGCAGTACTGCCCTTACCATTGTAATGAACTGTGTCCGTCTCTGAACAGCAAAATCGTCAGGCAGTCTTACTCATTCAGCATTGCAAATAAAATTGATGACCTCCAGCCTCAAGAGCAGACTTCTACCTGATAAACCAAAGAAGTAACTTAGGGATAAAAAATGAATTTCAGTGACATATACGCATAGCTTTATTCAGAGCCAAATCACAGCATAATGTAAGGGACAGGCAGAGAAGAGAGTCTAGCTCAAGGTAACTGTATTAAAAATAGCAGCTCTCTCTGGTCCGTATCCAAAACCCACTGGAATCTATTAAACCCTGCTGATACCCTTTTTGCTGTTACAGTCTGAGGACTGTGATCTTGCACAGTCAGTGTTATATTTTGTCAGTACTCAAATGAGTAACTTCTGTGGAAAACAAGGATATGAGAGAACGTGTTTTATAACAGCTAAATTGAGTTGTTCCTTGTTTGGAAAAAAAAAGCATGTAATTCTTCACTTCTCTGACTCTCCTTTAGCTGGGGAATGGAAATGATCTGTGAAGGATGCCAAAAATGTTTGTTTATTTTTTTATTTTTACAAATGGCCTTTGATAGTTCCTACATGGACTGTGTACACAGTTCATGAGTAACTGAAGTAGGGAGAAGCCAGTGTTCTGGCAATTCCCCTCTTCTTCTAGTAGTTAGAAAAAGTGCCTTATAGCCAAACACAACTGGATCCCAAGAGAATATCAGTTCAATATTCAGTTTTTCAGGGAACAATAGTTCAATATTCTGTTTTTCTTCTGGGGTTAACTGGAAGAAAAGCTTTCTTTTCCTTTGTTCCCTCCTCAGCCTTCAATCCTTAGTCACTCATGCACTTTTTCTTTTTTTTCTCTTCCTCTGACAAGCTGCTCTTCAAAACCTACAGAGATCATGTATTTCAAAGCAGCTGGGAACTTCAGCTGATGCGGGGCACTATTTAGGTAGACTGCATAGAGACTCAGAGATAAATTCAGTAGACCTAGTTTTAATCTACAGTATTCTGGAGAAGTTTTTGCAATACAATTCCGAGTGCCTCAGTTTGCACAACTGTCAAATGATAATAATAAGTGTTTACTGCATAGGTGCACAAGGCAAATGAATTAGAATGTGAAAGCCATGATACTGCCAGGTATCTAAGCTGAAGTCCTGTACAGTGAGTTGAGCACAGAATTCATTTTTGTATCTTACAAAGTCTAATATGAGGTCAGGCTGGTGCAGAGAAAATGATTTCTGTGTTCTTGAATCTATAATTAAGGACACAAGCAATAAAAATATACAAAGGTGGAACACAAAACTCTGTTAAAAAACAAGCCAAACTTTTCTACTTGTATTCAGAGCATCCTTTAAAAATGTAATTAGAAAGCCCCGTCTTACGATTTTAAATAAAAATCAGGGTAATCACTAGCAACCTGGAAAACAAATTGGGGAATAAATCAGTTTGTCAGACAGAAGGCCCTTAGTAAGTTTTCCTGAAGCCAAGGATGTGTATATCGCTTAGAGAACCCCATTTTTGGCCTGCTGAAGCAGAACTGCAGTTCAAGAAGCAAGGTGATCAAAGGTTGTTTATCACTCTTCGCTAAACAACCTGTTCTGAATTTTCAGCATTCATATGCAATGTCATTACTGATGGGCGTCTCTCAGATGACAGTTTGGTATCAATGAGCTAAAATACCTTGGCCATCTCAGTACTTTTCTCATGTTCATTCCTCTTCCATTAATGTTTCAAGTAGAAATAATTATCAATGAAGAACTAGATTCATAAAACCAACTCAAAGATCTAGATTCCCAAAAGGAATAAGGCACCATGTTGTCATTCAAGCACTTAACATCTACCATTTGAAGGTGACCAGGACAAATCTCTGCTCAGCTAGTGCTTAGTCCTCATGTGCTCACATCAGTGCAGCCAATTTGCTCTAAGCTTCTTTTAGACTTCCAAATTGACAGAGAACTATTAAATTGATGGTAATTTATTTGCAAGATCCATTTTCCTTAAAAGAGTAATTATTCATAAATCACAGAATCACAGAACATTGGGAGTTGGAAAGGACCTCGAAAGATCATCTAGTCCAAACCCCCTGCCAGAGCAGGACCACCTAGACTAAATCACACAGGAACACATCCAGGCATGTTTTGAATGTCTCCAGAGAAGGAGACCCCACAGCCTCTCTGGGCAGCCTGTCCCAGTGCTCCATTAGTCTCACAGTGAAAAAGTTCCTCCTTATATTCACATGGAACTTCCTATGCTCCAACTTGCACCCGTTGCCACTTGTCAAGCACTGGCCATCAGACCATATACATATGGCCACAAAGACCATATACAAGAGAAAAAACAGTCAATTAACTGGTGGCAGAACTTGAAAACAGCATTTCCAATAGATCCTGAGAACCTCTAACAAAACACTAAAACCATATAGCTCTCAAGGAAAAGAAGCAGAGAAAAAAATTCACAGGAAAAAATTGTGAGATATTATATTCTTGATTTCATATTTTTATATAAAAAGAGTTACACTGGTAATTAACTGAAAATAAATTTTGTTCCACTTAAATATCTTTATCTTCTGTTGTATGTTGCTTCCTTTTAGTTTTCCCTCCTCCCGACCATAACAGTTCTTTGTTTTGACAAAGCAAAGGATATTCAGATACAATTTAAAAAAAAAAACAAACAAATAATTTCAAATCAAACTTTAATGCAAAGTGTGAGTAGTCCTCTTCTTGGAACAAAAGAAAAAAAAAGAAAAAACCCCAAACTCCAAAACACCAGACAACCAAAAAACAACCAAAAAACCCACAAGAGCTAATCTCACAGCCTGTGTTAGACACCTGGTTTAAGAGGCCCAGCAGCTCTAGATTTGTGTACAACTGAAGGAGAATGTGGTGAACAGACTTTTCCAGTCACATTAAAGGCCATACACTCTCACTATGGATCATCTAACTGATAATATTTTTTAGAGTATAAAGGAACTCAGAGAATATGAACCTCCTAACATAAACACCTTAACTTAATGCATAAAATTAGGTAGATTCACATTCTCCTTCTTTTGCCTCTAACTGATGGGGCAGAAAGGAGTATCAGAAGGGTGGAACCTCACATTGGGCAAGTTCTATGAACTGAGCAAAACAGGCCATGTTGAACTAATGATGATTTCCAGTTTTACCATCAAACAAGTTTTCCCATAATGTACATAGGAGAAACTTTTTTTTTTTGGCAAAGAAATTACCTCCTTCTGTGCGTGCAGCTTTCTCCTCAATGAAAGTATATTTTCCATTCCACTTAAAACGTTCAGTTGGTGCCCAGTCTTTAACACACTGAATCTGTCAGGGAGTATTATTTCTAAAACTAAGCAAATGGATTTAGTGCCATTTACTTAGGATCAAAGAAAGTGATGCAAAGCCTGAGCACAGATGAAAATCCTCAGAAAACAGTAGGAACAGGAGAATGGGTGAGCTAGGACAAGATGTGATTATAGAAAAATTAGTCTGTATGTTGTTTCTATATACTGTATGTGGATATTTGAGGCTGTTACCTGGGTAAGCAAAACATCAGCTTTTGAAATAGTTCTTGATCGTTCTTCTGGAGAAGGGGAACCTCAATCCGTCCCACTCCTACCCGTTTCTTGCCAGGGCCAGCAATAGATGCCCAAAGCTCGAAGGAGGATCACAGGCCACTTGGAAGGCAGCCAAACTGCAGCACAAAGCATTTCCAACCCATCAGTCAGCCTCACTGGGAGGCAGGGGAGATGAGGTGGGGGTACGTTTCGGGTTTGTGTGGCAAGGTTTTGGTGTGGGGGTGACGCTGATGGGTTGGCTTCTGGAAGAAGCTGCTAGAAGCTTCCACTTTGTGCAATAGAGCCAATACCAGCTAGCTCCAAGGTGGACCTGCCGCTGACCAAGGCTGAGACAACCAGGGACAGTGGTAGCACATCTATGATAACATATTTAAGGGAAAAAAACCCCTACAAGTGGCAGCTTTTTGCTGCCAGAGAAAGGAGTGAGAATATGTGAGAAACTTTGCAGACACCCAAGTCAATGAAGAAGGAGGGGAGGAAATGCTCCAGGCACTGGAGGGGAGAATTGCCTGCCACCCATGGAGAAGACCATGGCGAAGCAGGTGGAAGCACCTGAAGGAGGCTGTGACCTGGTGGGAAGCCTGCACTGGAGCAAACTCCTGGCAGTATCTGCAGTCTGTGGAGAGAGGGGCCCATGCCATTGCAGCTTTGCTGGCAGAACATGTGACCCCCATGGAGGACCGTGCTGGAGAATTCAGTTCTTCAAGGTCTGTTCTCCATGGAAGACATGTTGGGACAGTTCATGAGGCACTGAATCCCCTGTTTGAAAGACTCATGATGGAGAAGTTTGTGGAGGACCTTCTCGCATGGGAAGGTCTACATGCTGGAGCAGGGGAAGAATGTGAGGAGCAATACTTGAAAATACTTCTGCCTGTAATGGTGACATGGTGTTAAATAATTGTTGTGAGATGCCCAGACGGCCTCCTAAAACTTGTTTTTTGAATCCTACATGGAAAAGAAATACTTCCTTATCGCCCAGAAAAAAGAACTTGGCCATTAAAAAGTGACTTAAAAATAGTCCTTTACATGAAAAATGTATGTTTTATTTAAAACAAACCCAGAACTTTTTCTAAGTTTACATAGCTAAAAAGAAAAACAGAAAGTAAAAACTTTCAAGAAACATTTTCTCCAAATATTATAAATTAAAAATCACCCCCCTCCACAAAATTTTCACTATCTCTTTGGAAGTAATTTTTCCTCACTCTCTCAGCGTTTTGCCCTTTCTTAAATGTTTTCACAGAGGCAACACTGTCTTGGCTGATGGGATCAGCTGTGTCCTGTGGTGGAGCTGTTGGACCCAGCTGGACCCAGCTGTGTTCAGCACGGGAGACTCCCATGTCTCCTCAGAGATGCCCTGCCCAGAGCACCCCATTACCAAAATTTTTATTTTGCAAGGGCTCTTCTCAGGCCTCCTGTTTCCTAATTAAGGTGGACTCTGCACCTTATTCTTAAAGACTGTTTTACTCTCAAGCAACATCTAATTACTCTGAGTGTTTAAGGTTACCTATTATATTAATTTTGGAGAAACATTTCTTTGGAGAGAGTTGAATGTGTTCAGAACACATTGGCCTGATGATAAATTAAGGACACAAATTCCAACACATTGTGGAAATGCACACAGGTGACTCTCCTACAGATCTTTTTGTTTTTCCTCAATTTCTCTCTTAGAGTACAGAATAATTTGCATATAGTTTGCTTTAAACTCCACTAGGATTAGGAGATGTACTTTTGTAGAAAGTGTCTTAGGTATGGATTTGTCTCAGAAACCAATATATTTATGTTTTAAATCATCCCCAGGCCATGAGAGAAAAGTAAAACCACAGCAAACACATACAATGTTTCCCCAGCATGCTTTTGCTTCTTCAGCTTCATGTTTTTTATCCGTTTAAAAACATTCTGTAGATTTCTCTTCCAAGTATTTTACTAGTCTTCTCTTGAACTCATTTATGGTTCTGACCTTTAACATAATTTGGTGAATAGCTCCAACTATTTTCTCCTTGTTGTCCAAATAACAACTTCCTTTTGTGCATTTTGAAATTCATGTATAAAATTATCAAGCTCTCTTAAAAACAGTTTCTTTCTTTATTATAAGGCTGTGCCAGAACTTATCTTGAAAGATGAGTAAAAATCTTCCGATTTCCACTCTAAATGTATAAATCACCAACTAATTCCCATTTCTTTTTGTGCTATTTATCTGCTAGCTAATAATGCGATTATTTCAGAAAAACTACCTATGTCTCTTCTCAGACATAATTTTGCTAGAATAAACAAGCCAAACTTTCTATCATCCCCTCACAAAACATTTTTATTTCATTAACTACCTACCCTGCAACTTTTTCTAGTCCTAATTAATGTTTGTTGGAGATTAAAACAGATATGGAGAAAATAAATGAATCCAGACTTTTTTCTCCTACCTCTGGAGTTTCTTTTCTAGATATTATTACTTTATGTTTCTTTTAATTCATATCCTAACATACTGTGCAACTGGTGATGGTACCACTCTTATCAGAATATTCTGTATTAGATGTTGAAGAAATTAAACACTGGATTGTCGTTTTCTCAGAGATCTCTAACCAGTTCTGGTCTCATAATAAATGAAAGCAGGAGTATATGCACAATATGAAAGATATAACCCTTAAATGAAAAAGCAGTTGTAGTTAGAGACAGATCTCAGCCATACCCAGTGAATCTTGGTAATCTTTGGAAAAGTTCCAAATGCAATGCCAGTCCTGAAATTTGTGGCTCAATCCGTGCCAAGATGCAAGGAGAACAATGTCATAGAGGACCCAGAAAGTGACCTGACATCTGAAGTCTGCCTGATATTCCCAAAAGTTTGGATCTATCGGTGTTATTGGCACACACAGGTGTCTATATGAATATGTCTGTCTGTGTCTTCATTTCTATTTTAAACTTCAGTTTTCCCCCCTGGGGCAATCACCACATTGACGTCAGAACATTGCCCAGCACCTCATTTATGTCTGAGAAGAGAGGGAAACAGTGTTGAGAAGAGAGCTCAATGGAAAAAATAATATTCAGTGTGTGTTAAAAGCATTGAGGGAGGAGGAGAAGTGGAAGAGAAGGGAAATTTTAAGTCAGTGTATTTATGTTATCCTAAATACCAAAACCCCTGGTTATTTTGGATATAAATACTACATTAGTATCTGAGAGTATAGTTAGGCAGCTTTTTTTGGAATATCTGAATACCTGATTATACATGAAATAGATGTTTCTCATTATTTTTTTTCTGTTTGAGAATTTTCGTATTGGAATTACCAAAGGGTCATGATAAACCTATGTCTTTTTCTTTCATTCCATGTGCTCTTCTTAGAGTAATCACACATATCTTTGCAGCAGATATTAGATATTTATAGAACTCTATCCTGTTAGTCATAACATCATGTACTTAAGTGAAACTGTTCTGAGCTCCAGATGGAGCTAGACAGTATCTCGTCCAATAAACTTTGGTGTTAATGCACAAATTAGGCATTCTCTGCTCATGTGTCTTTTTGAGTCAGATAATGACAGCATGGAGTTGTGCTTTATGTATATATTTTAATTCAACACATAATATGCAACTTTTTTTTTTTAATAGCTATTTGGCTCTAACAGTGAATCAGAATGACTTTTAAGAGTCATCTCTGTGACCTAAAGCAATACAGGCAAAAAATTATGGTATGCAGCAGTCCCTTTTACATCTTACCTTTTCCTTTTCTCTTTTGCTGAGCTTGATTACCCATTTGTGCCCCTATTTCCAATTCTTTTATTTCATATATTCTCATATAACTCTTCTTCCTTTCCAATCCTGCAGTCCAGTGGGCATGTAAGAATCTCGGCTTTCATTTTTTAACACTCAGCTTCTTGTTCTTAAGATGGTGGATCATGGCCAAATAACTTAACCCCAAATGGAAGTATATAATTTATTACTATTTGAAGATTTTTTGGTTTAAAAAGCTGGTCTTATAATTTGGAGACCCTGGCTTCATATTCTCTGAGGGTTTGTGGTTGGCAATATTGCATGGAGCTTCTCCAACCTCGGGCATCTGTAGAAAGAATGATGACAAAACCAGTCTTTGTATTCATCTGATTTTGGACAGTGCTCTCAAATATAGCTGGCTGATATTTTTGTGGACAAAAATGAGTTTGGTTAACATTTTCCCTTTTTTTTTCACCAGAGAAGAGAATCTGTATGCCTACCCATTTCTGTGTTTTGCTTTTGCAAACTTAAGGACAAAGAGGGTGGATATCGTGATATACTCCTGCTCTTCAGTTAAAACCAAAGAAAACTCCTTGGTTTTCATTTTATTGGTTATATGTCAAAATAAAAAAAAAACCCAACTTTTAATTTTGTTTGAAACGTACAAAGTTTCTTTTCCGCCAAACGTGTTCCTTAAATCTCTGGGCATTGTTGTTAGCTGTTGGCATTAAGAATCCAGACCTCGGATTCTTCCCACCACTAACAGCTGATAACCCAGGAAAAAAGTGTCATAGACCTTCCCCCGATAACCCAAAAGGTCCCCTTTAGCGTTCTTAGGGAAGCACGGTGCTTTACTGAGGTACATTGCCCTCTGCAGCCTGTGCCTGCAAACAGCGATTCACTGCTGGCCTCACTCGGGCCCGGGGTACGGCGAAAGCTTAGCTCTATTTTGGTTACAGTAGGGGTATTTAACCTAAAGAGGGTTTTCTTGTTGTGTTGCGGCTGTGGATGTTTTATTATTAGTTTTTATTTGTTTGGGTTTTTTAAAATTGAAGGTTCCTTTTGTTTGTAAAGGAAATGGTACAGAATGTGTCACAACACAGCAAAAGTCAGGAGACAATGGTTCTGCAGGTAAAAAAAAAATAAAAAAAATAATGCCCCCCAAAAGCCCTAAAAAGACTTATGCCTGCCTGTTTTTCTCAGGCAAAGCTACGGGTTGTCTGTTAGGTGTGCGAGGAATTCAGGATCAGACTCAGTCATTAGCACTAAACCCTGAGACACAAGCTGGTTAGGTAACCTGGCAGCCAAGTGTTGGAAACATCCAAACATGTCTCAAACACAACACAAAAGAGCTTGATTTACTGCTTTCCCTGCAGCCAGAGCTTGTTTCCATAGAAATAGCTTTGAGTTGCTTCCTGGTTTCATGAGTCCTTTATATACCTCTGGTACACTGTCGCGGCATAAGGGAAAAACATGTGGAGACCTGATTCATCTCTCACTTGTAATAGCTTTACACTGGTGCCAATCAAGAAATATGATTAAATTCTTCCTGATCTGTAGAGAGGTCCCTCTTAATGGGCTAATATTTTTCTTTAAGAAGATGTACAGAAATGACACCATTTACAATATATTCAGGAGAAATGAATGCAAAGTTTTTTACATGAAAAAAACTTTTCTATAGTAAGATTTTTCACGTAAGAGCTTAGCCTTTTTAACTTGGAGCTATGTGATACTATTATATTCAGAATAATTATGACAGATCTAATTTTAGGATCGAGAATAACCTGCATCTTTCATTGTATTGTGCTTTTTCTCCTTTTTTACATTACTATGAAAGATTTATTTCTCATCAAAATATTACTTTTAAAGTTATTTATAAAGTAAAGAAAAAGCATGCTCGTGTACTAGTGGCTTATTTTGCATAAGTAATTATTTAATTCAGAAATTTCAAATCAGTCTGTTTAAATATTTCATCTAAGGGAAATGGTCAGAAATTCTAAATACAGCAGTCCCCTCTCAAAGGGCCATAATCTATCAATTTAAAGAAGATGTCAGTATCTGTTTTATTTGTAAGAAAATTAAGACTATATCCACTGGAGAAATCAGATATCATGCTGACAAATATATAAATTGATTTCTTGATAGGCAAGGTAATAAGAGATCCACCAAAGTTACACTTCAGAGAGTCCAGTTCTTATAAGTACTTTGGACAAACTGTGTCCTATGCTAATAACAGGGGCTAACACCTACATATGAGATGTGAATGGTCTGCAGCATTCAGTGCCTCTGAGTTCAAAATGACTATGTTTCTTTCTTTTTGTGTGATATTTATAGTGTTACATACTAAGGTTGCTAAGGACCCACCTGAAAGCAATGCCCGTTTCCATACCTATTTAATAGAGTTCCTAGCCACATTCTTCAAATTGTCTTAAGGTCAATGGGAATTGCACATGCACCTGAAGAGTGAGCTGAATTTGAAAGGACAGCCTTTACTGAGGGGAGAGTTAGTTCAAAACTCAATGAAGTCAAGAACATTTCCTTTGGTTTGAATTGGCTTAGATGGTAGGTGTAAACAAAATAGCTGTGGCTTCAAAACAGCTCACCATTTGAATACAAAAGAAAACAAGCCAGGTGGCTAGGAACTCTGGATCAATGGGCACAGTGATGTAGCATTTCTGAAATTCGGCCAAAGCTTTCCTTGTACACATGGCGTATCATGAAGAAAGCACAAGATTTAAATGGTCAATGAAGGGTAAAAAAGCCATATTGGTATCAATGTGATTTTAGCTCTATCATACTTTAAATCGTATTTTTTATGCCAGTTATTTCTCTCTTCCTCTTATATCTAATAGAAGATGTATGATTGCAGCCACTTTTCCCAGTTTCATCCTACATGTTCTCATACTTTTAGCCCTCTTGAATTTATGCTGCAGAGTCTAATTGTCTCTAAGCCAAACACTCTGTGTCCAACTTCATCCTCAATGTAACTGGCAGATTATTTCAGCACTTTTGCTAAAATTCTTCTAATCTATATCTGACTTCATGGCAATTCTTTCCTCTGTCAGTGCTTTGTAACAGAAAATTCCTTATAATCTACTTTCTGAGATGGTATTTTAGGGACGGATTTTAATTTGTACATATAGTGACCAACTACCAATGGCTTTATATTCAGCTGTTTTTACTCCACCTCATTCAAACATGGACTTCATTATAGCCGTGTTCTGGGCATTTCCCACATTTTATACTTAATCAGAGTGCAACCTTCATAGCACATACAGATTTAGCTACTGTCTTTTTACTGATTTATTTAGTTCTGCTTTGCAGAGTAAAATCTTGGCCTTTCCTCATGGATTAATTTTTAATTATTAATTGTACATGTGATGAAGGCTGCATGTTTGAAAAATAAGAAAGTTTGGTGCAATTTAGGCTATAAATAAATGGAGGTCAAACTTATAATTACTGGAGAGGTCTAAATTGAGAAAGTTTCCAGCACCACTCAATATATTTAATTACTGAAGATGCTGAAGAACAAACCCCAACCATATGACAGCTGTTCCTAATGTAGATGCACAGTGTTAGTATGCACCATTTTAATTTTGTATACCTTGGTGAGAGCAAACACATGACCTATGGCATTTTGCATCAAATATTGTCTTTAAATTATAAAAATAATATAATTAGGAAAAAAACCAAGAAAATAAATTAATTTATGAGCAGAGTTTGGGAGTTTCCAAATACAACCTGTACATAACCTGAGGCACTCCGGGATTACCTGGAGCTTTTTGAAAACATGGTGACAGTGCAAATATTTTGCCTGTGTTTAGAAATGACAAGTCAAAGAAAAAAGAAATCATTATATCAGAAAACACAGACTTGGAAAAGAAATTGCAAGGTGCTCTAATAAAATAAAAATCCTCCCAATTCAGATAGTTGAATTCTAGGTGATTGTGCCACAACTGGGAAGAATGTTTATATGCAGCTTTGAAGTAATGTAATAACCTACAGTTTGGAAATCTCAATGATGAGAGCATTTTTAAATTCATGTTTTCAATGATCCAACCACCATATGGAATCTGTTTTCAGTCATGCTGTGCTACATGAAGTAAAAGAGCATTGATATCACAGACTTGGGAACAGGAGCTGGTCCTTTCTGAATAAGATCATATAATTCCAAATAAAGGACAATGGTGTACAGTTTCTACCATGTATTTCTGTCTTTGTATCCACTTACTGTGCACGGACAGTGGTTTCATGAGAATAACTCCCATTGCTCTTTATTTATTGTGCCTTTGTTACTATACCTCATGCTGCTTAACATGACTAGAATGCCACTTGTATCAGTGTACTATACAAATTAGTTTGCTGATTCGTTTACATTAAGGATTGATCTGTGAAATGGGATATGAAACACTGTTCTACTGAACTATTTGTTAAATTAATACAACTCTGTCAGATCAGTGAATTTAAGACTGTTTGAAAAACATGGATTTATTCCTTTGTTAAACTACAAAAATCACATGAATCTTCCCAATCTCCTTTGCACTGGGAGGAATTCATCTCCCAGGCAACCATTAGTAATAAATCTAAGATTTATTAGGTCTACAATTCATGCCTGATCATCCAAGCAAGGTGCTTTAGAGACAAATAGCTATATTTCCAGAGCATCTGGTTGGTGAGGCATTCCTGATGCTAGGGCATTCCTGAGTGAGACATTCAGGTGTTTGATATAAAGGTAGCACTAATAGTGAATGAAGAATAGGCTGTAGGTTTGCTCACTAAAATGATATGAAAAAAAGTGGACATCCTGGAAACCAAAGTGGAACAAACAAACTCAACTTCTTCAAGATCGCTAACAACACGCAGTAAGTCTCTTCTGAAGTATCTAAAAGGAAAGATGTCCTCATGTTTTCCCCTCAAGCAGAGTATGCTGAGAAATCATGTATTTAATGCGTACGTCTGTTGTTTGATATTGCTGTTCAGGCAGCAGTTAAGCTGTTGGTTTATGTCATTCATAAAGTTTCCTTAAGCAGAAGTAAATTTTCAGATGTCTGACGTCTGTCACTGGAAACATTCTGTGTGCATTTTAGGAACTGGAGAGATGTAGCCCCAAACTATCCATTTCATTGTTTTTGTGTTCTCCTTTGGATGTCCATCATATTTGCTCAACCATATTTTAAGAACAGATTAAGGATAGTGTGGTTTGGGGAAGAATTTTGAAATGTGGTTGCATTCCACTTTTGGGGAAAAAAAAACAAACAACAAGCTTTGATGTGTGGAATAGCACCCTTACTCCAAGGCAGTTTGTCTGGTGGGCTGCCCCCAGCAGAGATCACAGAAATCCTGGTATTTCAAATTGCAGACAGTCTGGCAGACAGGTTTGCCAAGAAAGTAGGAAAACCTGACAGTCCAGTTTTATAAAGCTGCTGTCCGGATTCCATTATTTGAATTTTATCACAGTCTCTTTCCATGAAACTTCATCATTTTGATCAACTGGGAAATTCTGAGGAAACAAAAATTTTTTGCAAGGGTATTTTAAGCTAATAGAATTTAAAGTGTGCTTTTTTCTTGTTTTTCATGCTCAATATAACATCCTGATTTCAGTAAAATTTTGGTTACGTGAACTTTTAAAAAAAAGTGAAGACTAAGAAGGTCTTCCAAGAAGAGTAAATATTGAGCTGAAACTTTAAGAAATATTTTCCTATAAATGTGGAAAGAAAATATTTGGGTACTGTTTTGATAGAAAGACAGCTACAGCCAATGTCTTAATACCACCAAATCTTGTCTGTGGTTATAAGAGTATGTAAAAGATTGAATTTTACTGTAGGATGAAGTTTCTTTTTGTAAGATGTTCTGCAAGGAGGGTTACTGTTTGGGCTTGGAAAACACTGAAAATAAACAAACCAAATAGTAACGAATGAGGCTATTTTAGGGTAATGGCTTCTGTTTTCTGCAGTCTTTGGGGAATACTTAGCAAGAAGGGAAAAATAAGTATGAAAAGCAAGACGGAGCAAGACGGAGTGCTGGGAAGGAAAAACGTTGATATGCTAACAGTACTGCAAGTGAGCTGCTCAGATAGGGTTTAAACCAATCTGCTGTTTGTTGCCACCAAGAGCAGCAGCAGTAACCAAGTAACACTGACACAAATGATAGGAGATCCTTCTTTCCTCTTCCCCAGAGAATGCATCCTCTTTGGGAACCTTCAGTTTTGAGAACTGGTTTAATTGCAATCATTTTTAGCCTGTACAGCTATTGCATGACCATAAGCAATGTGTAAAATGACTGGGATTCATTTATTTTCTTTGTGTAACAGCGGATCCTAATGCACATTTATTTTGTTTTTACAAGGAAAATAAGCCAAGTGGTTTGCAAAAGCCCAATAGCAGGTGGTGGTTTTATTGCCATCTACTGCACATAATGGTAATAATCTATATTGATAGTCTAATATGGAAATATTGTTATGTCTTGTTAAAGTGCAATAAATATCATGTTTTACAGAAAAGTTAAAGAATTGCTTGGGAATGTAACCATTATGTGCATATGCCAAAGCAAAATAGGGGAAAGGAAAAGGGGAGACAATTTAGTTTTCAGGCAGTTCAGATAGATGGGCTGCCAAAAAGTTAGAATACTTATTCACATAGAAATGTTTGCGCATCCAAAGGCTTTGGAGATGCTGAAGACACCTCATAAACCTCTGTTTTTATTCTTCTTGGAGCACAGAGTTTCTAAATTCAGGACAAGACTGCCTTATGTGCTGGAGGGAAGGTCTCTATAGTGTCTTGGAAGAAGGAGGTTATTAAAAGTTGACTGTTTCACAATGTCTCCGGAAGAATGAGACTAGCAGTAAGGAACCCACATAAGAAAATAAACTTATAAACGAAGTAAAATCCCCAGCTTGCATTAGAAAGGTTAGAACTTTTAGAACACTATTTAGCAGAAAATCTTCCTCACTGGTTGGTAGCATTTTTAGTGAAATTAGTTGTCTAGAGGCCAGTATCAATAGCAGGAACTCTGGTATAAGTTCAATGGAAGCAGCTTCTGCTTCTGACATTTTGTGAAGGTTGGGAGGGTGCATGTATTTCAGGGTCAAGGATTTTTTTTTTTTTTCTGCCTGTTTTTAATTAGGGTAACATTTGACTGGACCATGTACTGAAGTCAAGGCTGAGCCATGATATGACCAATTGAAAATGACATTCCCCACACCCCAAGGTACTCCAACGTTAATTAGAACCATCAAATTGCATTATTATCCTGTTTGCTTGTGATTTGCATGGATTTCATATTAACTTCAGAGCCATTCTGATTCTGAACATGAGCCTGTGTTCCACATTTGATCCAGGTATGAATGTCTATCAGGGCTCGTACCCGGTGGGTACCCTTCAAATGAGCATATATGAAGTAGCATCCCATGTCTTTTACATATTTTTTTTTTTAGAGACAGGATTTCTGTCTTCTTAGAGTCACTACGAATCATTACAGAGAATGAGAGAGGTAGAATTTAATCATGATATATTTTACAGTCCTCACACCTTTAATCTGAAAACCTGTCATTCACCATTGTCTCCATTTGCTAATGCACTACTGTGGCAAGGTCAAAGAATTAATGAGAGCAGAACCATAAGTAGTACAGCATAAACTCTTCCTGTCCTTATTATTGGCACTAAAACCTCTAAAATGCAGATTTGAAATGTCTATCTTCATTCCACACACAAAGTTTCTTCAGCAAATAAAAAAAAAAACCCGATGAGAAGGACTCATTACTTCCAGGATCAATATTGTTCTATAAATTTTTATAATTATATTTTAGTTTCCCAACTTTTAGATATCACGTCTGTGATTCATAAGAGAAACTCAGAGGTTTTTTTGTTTTCATCTTGTGTATAGAGCATGTAGTCCTTTTTAGAAATGCTTGGTAGCTGACCTTCTGCATGTGCTCAATTGGGTCTTCACTAGAGAGTCAATCCATCTGAGGAAGAAACTGGTCTGATCAGTGATCTTTCATCACAGCTTCCTTGTCAAGTCTCATTTAATTTTTTTTTCTTTTTTCCCACATTTTGTCTTTACTGTAAATAAATTACTAGGGAAACAATTTGACTAGTTGAAAAGTAGGAAACCAAGATAGGTACAGTTTCTGGCAATTTGGTCATACCTGTACACTCTGGTCACCATGCTCCCTAGGGCTGCATAGAGGGTGGCTGCCATTGCTCTGGCAATGCCCAGGCCATGTCATCATCGCCCATGAGAGTTGCTGGCTCCCCAGGTGTTTCCCCGGTTCAGGAAACCCCCCATGCTCTGAGATCTGTAAAAACTCTGGCCTTCATTCTGGTTCAAAATTTAGTGCTATGTTTTTTATGTATATATGTATAGATATATAAAGGAACACACAGAAACAATGTTTCTAAATTTTTTAAAGAGTTTTGAATAATCCAAAGCTTTTTATTGCCTGAATTTTGGCAAATATTTAGAGAGAATAAAAGTTTTCAAAATTGTCCATTAGACAGAACTTTGACCTCTTCAAAATTTCACAAATCTAGATTTCCAGAACACATTTCATGGGATCATTGTTTTCATCAGTCTTATGAAGTATTTTATAAAAAAATATTAAACAGAATATTTTCTTTCTGTCCTTGATGGAAAAAACACTGTTGATGTTCTTGCATTTTGGCAACTAAATACTTTGCATGCTGTTTCCAAATGTCTGCCACTAATTGATATTAATACAGTACAACAGAGAAAGAATCAAGAAACATTGAAAGAGAGTTAGCTTAGGGAACAAGGAGACAACAGCATTTTAGACCAGAGTCTTACTGAGTAGAGTCTATGTGAGTAATAATCTTAATTGAAAATACAGTCCAAGTATTAATCAACATTTTTCTATCCCCGCCAAACTGTCACTACATAAAGCTTCATGTAAGGCCAAGTAGTGCCCAACCTACCAGAAAAGAACAAAACCAGCTTTCTTTATCTTTACTGAAAGAGGACAACCAAGAAAGCACAAAAGAAGTTGTGAGGTAGCAAACCTGGCTTGTGATTTTCATGAACTGGGTAACTTAGGGATGAACTAAATAACAATAGGATGGGCCTATTTATCAAGGGCTCACAACTAATTTGCTTAAAAAGTTCCACATTTCATTATTTGACATGAATACAAATGCTAACTTTTTCAAGGATGCTTTTAAAAGCATAAAATAACAGGCCTCAAATGACATACTGAGCTTCTCCAGGAAAGCACATATTTCAGTTACTCTTATTTTGGCTAAATTTTTATGGAATTCCTATAGCTGTTTATAAGATCTAACTTTTAATAACATTCCTGACTTAATATTGGGTTTAGAATCTTAAGTATGTATGGGACAACAATGTCATTTTTTCTTAGATATGGATTAATACAAGTGCCATTGCAATAGACATTAGCTATACATGAGTGCTCATTTTTTAAACTACACTTGTCCATACATTTGGAAATTAGGACAAATGCTTACTTATACTGGCTGCTTTTCTGGTGATCATAGGTTCAAAACTGTAACTTGTTTCTTAACCAAAAGTTTCACTTTCTGTCGCTTATATTAATGTAATACTGACATGAACACATATCATAGAATATAATACAAAAAAATTTAATTCAAGGTGTATGCATATATAAAGAGACTTTCAAAAGGTCTCCCTGTCAAGCATATGGGATTATCATATTACATTTTTTTTCTTTTTTATTCTCTAATTACTCCAAATTCTTAGGGAAGATACCTGAAGACATAGTTAGAGAGAAGTTGGAAGATGTGAAAGAAACAACTGCAGACACCAAGGTCAGTGAAGAAGGGGGGGGAGGAGGTTCTCTGGGCACTGGAGCAGAGAGTCTCTTGCAGGCCATAGAGAAAACCATGGTGGGGAAGGCTTTTCTACAGCCTATGGAGGTTAACAGTGCAGCAAACTTTCCACCTGCAGCCTGTGGATGACCCCACACTGAAGCAGGTGGATGACCCTGTGGGAAGCCTACACTCACCAAGCTCCTGGCAGGACCTCTGTCCGAAAGGAGAGAAAAGCCCACTCTGGAACAGATTTGCTGGTGGGACTTGTGACCCCATGGGGGACTGTGCTGGAGCAGTCTGTTCCTGAAGGTCTGCACCCCATGGAAGGGACCCACACTGGGGCAGTTTGTGAAGAACTGCAGCCTATGGAAAGGACTCACATTGAAGTAGTCAGTGGAGGACTGTCTCCTGTGGGAGGGACCCCATGCTGGAGCAGGGGAAGAGTGTGAAGGATCCTCCCCCTGAGGAGGAAGGAGCAGCCGAGACAACATTCATGAACTGACTGAAATCCCCATTCCCCATGCCCCTGTGCTGCTGGGGTGGATGAGGCAAACACTTTGGGAAGAAAATTGATCACGGAAGAAGGGGGGGGAAGGTGTTTTAAGATTTGGATTTATTTCTCACAATTCTAGTCTGATTTGATTGGTAATATATTAAGCTACTTTCGTGAAGGTGAGCCTGTTTTGCCCATGATCCCATGATAGTAATTGGTGAGTGATCTTTCCCTGTCCTTACATCAGCCCGTGAGTTATATTTTCTCTCCCCTGTCCAGCTGAGGAAGTGTAATGATAGAGCAGCTTTGGTGGACACCGGGCATCTAGCCAAGGTCAACTCACCACAACTGCATTTAAGAAATTTAGGGACTTTGGATTAGATTGTCAAACCTGATGCATACTTGCACAGCTTATTTCCACTCCCCACCCATTCACTCCCCCCCCTTATTTTAGCAATAATTTATTCAGATGGATTAAATATTTCTTGAATAGTTGACAATGTAGTAAAAAAGTAGAAAAGTCTTCTGTTACAGACAGACATTTTGATTTTGAGACTAAATATCTAAAATTTAGCTTTGTGTCTATAGTTCTTAATTAAAACAGGTATTTTTTTCTCGATTTTAGAAATACCAATACTTTTCAAGGCTGAACAGGTTTTACTTGAACTGATTTAGCTTTCACATTTATTCTCTTTGGTTTAAAAGTTTATTATATCATTAACAAGTTATTCAGGTTTTTTTACATATGCATAGAGATATTATAAAGCTAAAAATAAATGATAAAAATAAATTATTGAAGTATTGGTAACAAAAAATCAAGAACAATTTAATTTACGTCATCATTAGTATTTTTCAAAGGCATCTAAGACTATTGAATGTCAGATTTCAACTATGTATGACTCATCTAATTTCTCAAGTTTCTGCTAAAAATTTGAAAGGTTATCAAGACTTAGTTTTTTAAAGAAATGGCTAGCTGCATACAAAAGCAATCTCAAACAGGAGGATAATCTGACTTGAAAAAACAACAGCATTTTCAATGTAAGTATGCACAGCAAACCTTGGGAGATTCAGTGAAAGAAATTCCTATCTTCATTAATGCACTTTTGCAACTCTCCAGCCACACTGCAGTTTTGATCTAAGTACTTGTGTTAACCTAAGTGACCCTAGAAAGTAATGAAATGAGATATTCAATGGTTCTTTAAGTACTGGTATTTGCAGAAAACTTTAATGTTTTGACAACAAAGAGCCTTTTTATACCCAGACTAAAAAGATTAAATGTGTTAGAATGAGATACCTCCTGTTGGCAGAAATGACTTTTAGGACAGGAGCTGTGCTTATCACAAAATCTGTGCATTTGCATAGCAGACTGTTTAATGCCAGAAAACTGCTGCTTCTTCATGAAAGTAGACACAGCAAGCCTGAAACATAACACCCAAAGATACTGGGCTGAAAAAAAATTAATCTAAACTTTGGTTGCTCAGAAGAAAAAAAAAAAAAAAAGAAGCTAGGACAGGTTTTGATTTTAGCAAGTCTCAGAATTTTTAGGTGGGGCTTTTCCTTGGTAAAGCCTTTGTTTGGCCTTTCCTCAGGCTTCAGTACTTAGAAGTGTTAAGCGTGGATTTAAATCATTACTGATTTTGTATCTTTAAAAACAAAGCAGTGATTTTTCCTTGAAGGGATGCAGTCATCTTCAGGGTAGTATTTTTCACACATTTTTTGGTCTGCTATTGCTCCCAGTGCACCTTGAATGGTCTTTTTTTCCCAACTCTCCATCCAGTAAATACTGGAAAACCATAGGCCAAAAAAAAAAAGACAAGTACCAATCATCTCTTCACTGGGCCTGTGGATTTGCTCCAGGAAGTGCTCTAGGAAATCCAGGGATGTAGGAGTAGTGTCAGGTTGAAGTTTAAGAGTAAATTCCAAACTGTCTTCACATGTATTGAGTTCAAGGTGGCTATGCCTTTCCCAGTGGAGGAATTTCTGTCTGTCCCTTTTGAGGGTAGAGGAAATCTTTTTGATAGGAATCTTTAGTGAGAGTTATCTCATACTAAGTCCTCTCTGGTGTAAAGGAATAGATAAAACCAGCCTGAATCCCATTAAATCCTTTACTATTTAAAAATACATTAATGTTTAATGCTTTTACAGTCTATACCTTGGAATTTGAAATTCAAAAAAAATTTGAATGTGAATTACATTGTTAATTTCCTTCACAATTTTCACGGAAGTATACTGTGGAGTAGAAAGAACTCTGATGTCCCAAACCTCTTTCTAAAGTGTTAGTTTGGCCGAATTGACCATTTTTGATTCTCACAGTAAATAAAACCTTAAGAATTATGATCAGCCATGATCATAACAAAGAATAACAGTTCATTTGGAGAAGTCATGATTGCTCATGGTTTAGATTCACTGTTGAAACATTCTAACAGCAGAAAAATTTTCAATTTTAATATAAACCATCTTGTTTTATCTGAGATAAGATTTACTTTGTTGGTTTTTCTTTTCTGTCTTTTTTTTTTCTTTTTTAGGATCAGTTGAAGAAGGCTGCCATTAACTTTTACTCCAAGCACCCAAAAAATCAACATTTGATCCTCTAAGAAAAATAGTTTTGATCCCTATCTTTCAATTTCATGTAGAAATTCTATCCTATCCTTGACTCTATCGATTTTTTTAAAAAAATATTTTTTTTAGCTTTCTCTCCTGGGTTACAAGCCTGTTATCTCAAGTTACTGGAGCAGATACATCTTTTACTTTGAAACTTTGATCTAAAAGTGGCAGTGCTATGGTGATTTCCAATTGGGAGAGTAGGCAGGTGAAATGGCCAATGAAAATATTCCTTTTATTTTTAGAGAAATTTGTTATTAAAAAAAGGCAAGACTTTTATGGACATTCGAAAACCAACTGGAAATAGTCTTAACCAATGCAGATAGCATTTCAGACAAGAAAAAAGTCCCTCAATTTTTTGCTTTACTTGTAAAAACTATTGTGCATACAACTTTGATTGAAGATGAAAAATGTCATTCATTATAGGTGCAGAAACAGGCGGTCATGGCTCTCTGAAGATTTCAAAAGGGAAGGAATGAGAACCTTCCTGACTTGATTAACTTCCTTTTGTTTCATTCTTTTTCTGTTCCATAGCATAGATCCATTGTTAAAGATATGATATGCAAGGTGCTATATTCCCATAATGTGAAGGCAAAATGCACAGAGCAAGGTGTCATGTAGCAAGATATGACATTTCTGTAACAAGAAGGTCAAATAAAATCATTGCTTAAACAATGCTTTTGTTTTTATTGATTCTAATGTGGAAATATTCTCAGGCCCTAATTGTAGTGGTTTACACACACAGGTGATCAAATATTTTCTTATCCTGAAAACATGACAATGAAATGGAATGGGGAATGTAATTCAAATTTCATCAATTTCAGTTAACACTGCATAGTAATTAAGATGCTTCTGTATATGTAGGGAAGTAATGTAGAAGAGTTAGTTTCTTTCTTTCCAAGAACTGAAGACACAGTACAAGCATGAAACTACTGGTTAGTTTAATGAAGATTCATATAATTTTTTTAAAAGTAGGATGTTTTTAACGCTCTTTTTGCTCTATGTCAATTAAGTTTTCAGCAATTATTAGGTGAGGTATATTTTGAAATGTCATTACTTTCCATGAAGCAGTATAGTTTATTGCCGTTTTTTTCTTCTACCTAGTCCTGGTAGCATTTGTCACTTTAATGAAATTTAACCTCCATTCTCAACTATAAAAAATATAAAAAATATGGTTGAGAATGGGGGTTAAACATCATTAAAGTGGCAAATGCTTCCTATGGGTTTAGTTTGGATTTTTTTCCCACTTTCTTCCTGTGTCAATCAGAGCACCAATGGCACAGTAGAAGACCTTGGTGTACTGTTAAAAAACCCCACACAACCAAACTAAAACCAACTAACCAACCAACCAAAAAAACCCCAAACTTATTTTCTCTATTTTTCAGTAAGAACATGAAGGATTCAGAAAACTACTAATCTTAGCACCTCTGCAATTTTTCCATTACTATCTTAGGCAATTATTGAAAAATACTGTTAGGCTTCACATCATTACTGAATATGACTCATATATCCTTAGATTCAACAATCAATGTCAAGCCAACCAAGAAAACACCTGTATTTTACATGTTTATGTTCATGTTTATTTATTTAGCAAAGACTAGAAAAATTATTCTTTTTACTATGTTTTAATTTTGAACTTGCTATTTTTCTAAAGCCAGCCCATTTCAGTGCAAACCAAGTGGCTTTGAAGTATGAGTGGTGTTTTTTCTGTTTCAGTATAAAATCATGATTAAATACATGTATTCTCAGTTATGTTAGTTTTTTTTCTCTGTTCCTTCTTCTATAGAAAGTTATTAAGTCCCATGAGACATTAAGGAGTGGAGCACAAGTATTTGAAAGCTGATGTATTATTATAAAAATCTTTGTTCACATTCTTTTATTTTTTTGTACTGAAAATTTAATCGAGGTACATTTCTGCAAAATATATGTCAACCCACTTTCAACACTGTTAAATGGTTCTTTAAACTGAAAAAAACCCGAAAAAAAGTAATCATTGGAAGTTATAGTGGAAGCAATTTTCAGTGAATCTGCCCTTTTTCACCCCAAGGAATTTTAAAGGAAATTGTCTTCCCAGGGTTATATCCAATATCATTAATTTAATATAAGGTGGGAAAAAGGATATTTCCATTCCTTTGCCTATTAATTGCTATTTCTTTGATTCTGGCATTGCACAAAAATGTAATCAATTGGCAGCTGCACTTTGCCTAAAATATTAAATTACCACTATTGCCTTTCTACTAATTCATCATTCAGATAGTCATGAAAACTTTGCTTTCATGAAGGACAGGTAACCTCACTGCAGCCTTCAGAGTTGTGCATGGACAAACTTCCAGTCTCCAGTTTATGGCCCTGATTCAGCAAAGCAAACACACAGTTTAATATTTGTGGAATCAATAAAATGTTAGTATGTGTTTTCCACTGTGTTTTTGATTCAGGAATCCACTGGATTAGCTATGGAGTAATGAGAATTACTCATGGACATCTACTTTCTCTGCAAAATATGAATGATGATTGCTTGCCAAATGCTATGTTTATAGCATAAACAACCAACCAAGTAACCCCCCATATATATTATCTATTTTACTTTTTCCTTTTAAAATTTTTTTTCAGCTCCAACGTATTTTTTCCTCATGCAATGGCTACAATGTCTGTCATAAATTCTGGTAGAGACTATGGACACTGGAAAATGAGCCTTTAAAAGCTTGGGGAAGCAGGGTCTAGTTTCTTTCTTTGTTTTTTGCTACTACTACTATTACTACTGTTACTCTGGAAAGTTTCTCATATCTATGTAATGAAAAGTTTCCTGTGAGATCCCCGTGATGATTCTTAGATTGTTCTCTTCTTACATATGTAGAATTTCCATGCTATTAAGTATATTAAAATAAGTGTGTTTTAGGGTCCTATGTGTCTTTTTATCTGGCCTACAAATGCATTATGGTTACAATAATTTTCATCATGGTAAAAATATTTATTGAATCCTGTCTTTTGTGTATCCCAGTTCCTGGAAGTGCAGATTGAACCCATGGGCCATGTCTCACATGAAAGACAAGCCAGCTTTGCTCAAAAAAGTGGATTTTTTTTTTAGCTCAGAGTTTCAGTGCAGCCCAGGGATCTCTTGGCCTTATAAAATTACTGTCTTCATTCAGAGATGGTGGCAGAGTGGTCTGGGAAGGTCAAGCATGCTGGGAGCTAGAGAGAGACAGATTAGGGCCAGCACCAGCATCTAGAGAACATCCAAGCTGTACCTATGTTAGAGAACAAGTAATCTTTGTAGGAAGCAGGAAGGAGTCCTGGTCCATACATATACATATATGGTATTAGCTTAACATTTCTAATGCCACACGTTATGTAAATGTAACATCAACAATCTGTCATTGTCCAGGAAAGGAGTGGAATTGGGAAAGCAGAAAATTTACTTAATTTACACATGAATTACTAGTCCTTCCTGCTTTATATACTATTTGTTTGCTCTTGAAAAATGCCTAAAACTTAAGGGACAGATACTGAACATATTGTGCCTGAAAACTGTCAAAAGGAAAGGGGCTAGAAATCTAGATCCTGACTTTACTGATCTCAGATCTCCACAGGGCCTGGGAACTTCATCTTCATACAGATATGGTCAACCTTAAGTCTAGAAGAGGTAAAAATAAAGCTTGAAAAACTCTGAGCTGTCAGCCATGACAGTGGTTAAGGAGACTGCCTGAGTAGATCCATTTTTTCCAAATGCTTTAACTCCACTCTCTGTGCAAGGTTCTTGTCAAGTTGTGTGAGCTGTGATCCACAGGTAAAGGACATAATGAGAAATCTTTTCAAAGGCCAGCAGTAAGTGCAAAGAAATTGGACCTGAGCTCAGTAAAAAGCTGGGGAGTCAAATTCTTGTATTAATGTCCTTAAATACGAGCTAAGATGAAAGAAACAGCTTATTAATGCACCCCTATCTCCTTTAAAATCTGGCTATGCAAAACTACAACAAGGAAATAAAACTCCTCACTGAAAAACAAAACAAATAACAACAAAAAGAGAACAAAATGAGAAACAAGACACTTGATTTTGAAATCCGGTACAGGTTTGATCATCTACTTGGGAAACACCTTTTTTTTGGTCATGTAAAGTAACCAAAAGTAGTGATGTACCTACAAGTTCTTTGAGATCTGTCTTCACATTCTAAGGCCTTAGATGAATAAAAAGCCTCTAAGTATCAAAAGTTGTAAGAGTTACCAGAGAAATTAGATTTTCAGATTCAGCAGAAGTAGAAGTGTTTCTTAGTTTAATTAAATATGATGTCTCTTGTGGAAGATTCTGTGTTTTTTATTACACTGATTATAAACTTGTCTTTCCATTTTATTCTTTTTCTTTGTTCTTTTTTACTTACTTCAAGATATGCCTAAAAAAATTATGCCAAATGTTTTTTTAGATGATAATCTTTTCTTTAAAAAAAGAAATTTTGACTTTCAAGCCTGATTTGAAACAGGAAATTTTTCTGCTGATCTGGAGTATTTGTTATTTTCATAAAAAGCTATGCTATCAAATACCAAGTGTGCAACTGTATTGATAGGTACTGGTATATGGTGATAGCCATTTCCTCCTTTAAAAATCTAATTTACCATATATTATGGATGACTATATATATGAAGAATATTCACATTTGTTGCTTGCATTTTTTCAGTACCTATATTTATGCATTGGTTTCCTGTCCATTGATAATTGATTCTTGGTTTTAGATTGTTTGATGTAGAAAAATCATTGTGTTGAAACCTCCTATTTTATTGAGATATATAATAACTTCTAAGTATTTTTACTGGTGGGAAGATTTTTGAAGGCCAATTTAAAATTTTGTTTTTAATGTGAGAGTTTGTTTTCAGATGTCTGCTATATTCAGGCAGTGTTAAGTTAAGCAAAATCATATAGAAGCTGCTTGATCCTTATATATTCTACTCTGAAATTAAAGAAAAAAAAGTTTTGCTACTGAATTCACTGGAGACTCAAACTCCTTCTATATGCTTAAGGGCAAGTCATATTTTTTAATTATTTATGCAAGTGATCTTTGAAAAATCTATCATTAGACATTTCCCTTGCCCTGTTATTTGCTTAGGAACCTGCAACCTGGTTTGTAACATATTCTGTAATATTTTAAAGCACTGAAAAATCAATAAAGGCAATTTAGTAGTTAGTTGGTGTAAGTTAGGGGTAATTTCATCTGATAAATCCTTGTCATGCATATATTTATAAGCCAAATCCTTTTCCAGATGATAACTTATAACAAAAGGGAACAGCTGGGACAGATTTCTGCTTCTGCAAGAGCTGAAGACAAAAGCTTTACATGAGAAAGGAGACATGGAGAAACAGAAGAGCAAGTCAGGATAGCTTCCTAAAGTAAAAAGTTCTTAATTAAAATTGCATAAAAGGGTGAAAAAGTATAGGTTTAGAAGGCTGGCATCAGTTTCATTGTGTAAGGACCTTAAACCAGAACAATCATGGGTGACCTGACTTTCTCTTACCAAATACAAAGCAGGTTTTACTACAGTTCCCAAAGGAAATGGTCTCCAGCCCTGCAAGACGAAGACTGCTGAAACAAAACAATTTTTTGAGTTCTTGAACCCATATATCATGGGTGTAAGTCAGTGGCAAGTGAGTCAGTAGTGTGCAAGTAGGTGGTAACAAAGAACTCTTTTGGATGAGGCTTTCAGTAAAGCTTGTATTTCATTATGTCTTACAGGTATAAGTAATCCTGTGTTAGCATTGAACTTTGTCAGCATGAATTTTTACAGACTGCAGTGTATGAACACATGTTAAATGTTGCTATTAAATGATTTTACTTGATGATTTTGAAGATCTTTTCCAACCGTGATGATTCTATCATTCTAAATGTCCTAGCTATGGAAGGCAGAGCATTCTGAGTAAGGCAGTAGGGAAGAGTGTCCCACATCCATCAGCAGAACCAATTGCATATGATATGATATGATATGATATGATATGATATGATATGATAGAGTAACAGATTTGCTTTAAATAGTTCTGCTGTCATCCTAGCACAGATGGTGAAGCTGTTTCACTACCATATCCCTACTACCTTACTTTTTGCTAGACTAAACAAATCAAGCTCTCTAATTTCCCCTCAAAAGATAGGGCCCCATTTCTCTAATAGCCTTTTCTGTACCCATTGTCATTCAAACTATTCTTACATGATTAGAAGTGCCCACTGTCCTCCAGGTAGATGCTCATCAGCTTTTGTGTCTGCTTCTAATTCCTTGTTTTGTATAGTCTAGACATACCTTTACCTGCTCTGAAAGGAATGTGGGTACCCAATAGCAAACGGAAGTCTCATGTATACTTTGCTTCTGAATGTGAGGTTGCAGAGCTGCCTAATAATTAGTCATGATGGAAGTATAAAAGCTATAAATTACACTATTGAAGTGAATATCATGACAGACATCAATGTATGCAGTGAACCACACACCATCTAACTATTCAACTCACAGTGTGTACAGCTCTAGCTTGGATTGTTTGAGACTCAGTTGTGTGATATTCAGCTGGTTGCTAGGAATTTCCATTTAATTTACTTGACTGATTCACTCATTCTTCAGCAGAAAGGCAAAGCATTGCTGTATTTTAAGCCTCATCACCACAGTATTACGCGAATGAGGACAAAGGAAGGAGTTATCCACATTTCCTGCATAAATACATTTGGAATCAGGTCTCAGCATTTGCATTAGCCACTGAGCTGAAGGATAATGTTAAAAGATGAAGCTATAAAGCCTGGGGACAGCAATAGTGGAAAATCACATGAAAGCGCTGCTGCTTGCAAGCATGCAACAGGAGAAAAGTTGCGGACACTATGTACAACATGGTACTAACAAAATGGTGAAAAAGACAGAATTCCAGGAAATATTTATTGATTAGGGCTACCACAAAGACTAGAAACTGCATCTCTGAGAATGTGAAAAAACCCACAACCAACACAAACCCCAACATATTTTGATTGCTTTCTATATTATGTGCAAATCAAAGGCATTATGAACATTGACATTACATGTTTTGCCATACTGCTGACTATGCACACTTTAATAGGCAGTGCCTTTCCAATGGGCATATAGCAAAGACTCTGTTCTTATTTCTCTGCTTGTTTCGGTTGGGTATGAAAAATTAGCAGTGATACACCACCGGTTTATTGCTACTGGTTTGGACTCACAGTCAATATGACATCTTATGAGGCTTAATGCACTTAGTTATTTAGGTGGTAAAAATCCAAGGTACACAGTTCTGTAGAACTGAAAATGACAAAGATAGCTCAGTACTCAGTGCAAGCAATATTATAAGAAGCATCAAAGAAGAAAGGAATATTAGAGTTGAATTTCTAATCAGGGTACATGATAAAACAGCCTTGGATTTCTACATCAGTAATCTAATGATTTTTCTTTGCATAATCTCAGTTCCTTGAATGGCTTATTCTTTTCCACTTTGTATATTAATCTTGTGACTGATCTGTCTGTCATTGCAGATAAATGATCAGGGGACCTTCCACTCTGGTTATTGTGCTTTTCACTAGCAAATAATTATTTCAGTTCACTAGCACAAAAGAGGTATTTAAAAAAAAACCTACTATGTATTATATGCTCACAGTATGATCATTAGAACTATAACATCGTTCTGTAATGTTCCATGTGTTATGGACAGAGCTACATGAAAATGAAATTTCCCTCCTTTTCCATCTATTTGAATTACAATTGAAACTGCCTGTTCTGCTTGAAAGCCATCTGTCTTCCAGCACCCTTTATGTAACATATGGGACTTGTTTCAGTTCCACCTTATTTCAGACATTGCTTAAATTAGGAACAGTGTTACCCAAGGCGCCTTTTCTGTCAGAGGAAGGTACAAGAACTTCCAAAAGGTAATTCAGCCCACTTAAGAACTGAATCACATTCTGGAGGTATAGACAACCCAGGGCAGCAATGCATCTGACAGACTGCTCAGTTAGATGCCTCATGTTAAATGGGTTGGACAGAGGCTAGAGTATGCAGACAGGACATAGACTTCTGTGAAATAGATCATGAAAACAAAACTTGGAAATTGAGAAACAAAAGAAGAAAACACAGGTTGACTGACTATAGTGCACTGAGTTAGATGCTGGGAGAGAAAACAGGGAAATGAAAAAGAATTATGCAAATGAACATGAACTATGACACCTGGAAAGGAGCCCATGTGTGTTCATGCATGAACAAGAACCCTAGTACTTTGCAATGTTGTGTCTGTACAAAACACATCTCTGCACTTTCATGAGACAAAGGTAAACCCATTCCCTGCCCCTCCCCATGCCAGAAAGTGGGGGGAAGAAGGGAGCAAAATCATGACTAATGGGTGGGGGGAGGTGCTTTAAGAACTGTCGCACTTCTCATTACCTGACTCTCGTTTCACTGGGTGTGTAGTGTTGTGCAATAAATTAGTTTTCTTTACTTTATTCTGTGTTGAGTCTGTTTTGCCTGTGATGCTAATTGTGGAATGACCTCTCCCTGTCCTTATCTTGACTTGTAAGCCTCCCCTGAAAAGGGGAGTGATACAGCAACTTTGGTGGACATCTGGCCTCCAGCCAGGGTCACAGACAGATTCACACCCAAAGAACTTCAAGGGATGAGACAAGATTTGCCCACTCATGTAAATTGCCATAATTCTCAGATACACCAGATTAAGGTAAAAAAACAACTCAAAATACAAGTATTGCTTGCTAGCAGGGATTTGGGAGGAGATTACTCTGGGGACTGGTATTCCAAAACCTTCAGTCTTTCAGACCATTCCTGAAACAGCTGTGTCCTGCTGAGTATTAACTTGATTAACAAGGCCCCTGCTTCAATCCAGGATGACAATTTGTATATGCCTATGACACCTCTCTCTGGAGTGCCTCTTTAGGTCTACATCCTTTCAGAAAGGAGTCTAGTGGTTTTAGTTAATGTTTCTACCTGCAGCCAAATGTCTTCATTTAAAAACCACAATAGGCTTCTCTGTTTCTTTCATTCCTATCCCCACCTCTTGGTCTTCCTCTGGCTGTCAGTAAATTTTGGTCCAGAATTTTCTCTCCTTCCCTTTTTTAATGTTTTTGCTAGTTCTCTCTCTATTTGCAACTTTCCCCATTTTGAAAATAATATGTCAACACTATTATCCCTCCTCTGTGAACTACTTTTCCACCTTTATTTGTTCCCACAGCAGAAAAAATAACAAAATGAAAATAATGATTTGCAAAACTTTACAGAATGTTGTCAAATGAAGAGAAAAATTCAGACAAATATGTAACTTTGGTCTATTTTTGATAAATGGATCCCAGAGTTTTCTGTACAGACATGTGATTTCCTCTACTTTTCAAGGCTGACCATTAGAATGAATTAAAAAAAAAACCAAACCCAAACCTGTAGGGAATCAGTCATTTGAGAATGAAATAGATTAAGCAAATTATATTTCAACACTAACCTTCACTTCTATGAACAAATCACAATGTTGAGAAGATAAATACTAGTGAAATTGGGGCAGAATTAGTAAAATTAATTACACAACAAATTACTCCTCCTACAGACATAGAGACCCATAGAATCAATGAAACTTTGGTCATTACTTTTTAAAGGGTTGTAGATTTTAGCTGTAACTATAAGATATGTAAGAAAGCATTTTTGTCCTTTGTTTCTCTAAGCACCTAACCTATGTATAATTCAGAGTAACTAAAGCTGAGCTACAAATTTCCCTTTTACTTTCCTTCAAAATTTCCTTTTCAGTTGAAGTGAGACAAACAGTAGAAGGCACTTTAGAGGGCCAGGGTTTCACATCTTACTGTTACATGGTATGAATACTCTCACCTTCAGTGTCTGTTTCAAATTTTTTCTATTGTCATGCTTGTAACTCTCAAGCAGTTCAGGTTTGATGAGAGAAGAGCCTGGAGGACTATCAGCCTTTCTTGGGGGTTGCATTAAAATGGTTGTGCTGTGAGTGTGTCATCCTGGATAATATTTACGTGTAAATCTGAATTTATTCTGAGACTCAACTGTGTCTTAACCAGGTTTTAGCTGCACAACATCCATCTTTGAAACCCCTCTTGTGGCCAATTCTCAGGGCATGACATGCATTATATGGGTTCGAAGAGTTTTGAGTGGTACTTGTTTACTATTGCAAGTGCCAAATAACATAGACAATTACATATTCTGAAAAAAAAAGACTGGTGATATAAGTGAAATAATAATCAGGAAATAGACTGATAGAATGCCAAAGCTAAAGTCTTGTGACGGAAAGCAAGCAAAAGCTACAAACTCCTTTGGGAAATAAAGACCGTCATGTATCAGAGTGACCAGTGACCACTGTTGGTCGAAAGGAGCTCTGGATCACTGTGTCCTAAAATCTGATTTCTGTGTTCCTATAGAAATCTTTTTCAAATCCAGTTCACTAGTAGTCATTATTTTTTAGGTGGTTGTAAATTAATTTTTCTTCAAACTTATAGAAATAAAAACTATTTTTGAACAATGCATGAAGAAGGAATGATGTGAAGTGATAAAAAAAAATGGGCAGAACAATTAAAATAACATCACTAAGAAACATGCAAGCGAATTTTCTCTGGGACTGATTTCCCTGGTTTCCATTCCATATAAAGTCTCCTGGTAATCACTGATAAATGGTACTTTGTATGATATATACAGTTAGCCCATCTAAATCTCTGTGCCTTTAAAAACAACTTGTTAAAGTGACTTTGCTGTAACAAAGTAGAAGGCACTCATTAGGAGAGTGACACCATACTTGAAATAACGTTGACTGGCTCAGTTTGTCTTCACTATGTAACTGCTTTTATGTTAAACTAGTTACAACAGAAGTTTGTATTCATGAAAATTACTCAATCATCAACCAATTTAGATAAGACCATTGTTTTATTGTTCACTACATGTATCTGACCTTTTGTCAAGGGTAAAGCATTCTAAATTAAATTAGACAAAATGTTTCATAATACTCTCAAACTGACATTTTATCACTCACATGTCATATATTAAGATCTGTTACCTAGACTGTTAACCTGACACATTTTGCTGCATTTTTTATTAAAATCTTAAGTTTCAAGTAACTTGGTGATAGCAAACCTCAAACTGCCTTTAGTTCAAAACTAAATAATTCCAGTTGTTGGTCCAGTACTAAACAGGTACAACGTGCATAAATGCAATAGAACTTTCTGCTGCCAAGGTGACTTGCAATCTTCTCATAACCCAGAAAAAGGAAGCTAGCTGTACATGACAGTTCCATTCCACACCGTAGTTCCATGATCCATCACATTTATCATGTGCAAATTACAAACAGTTTCAAATGGAATATTTGGAAATCTGAGTGTATGACTTCATATTTAGCCAACAAAATTATTTTAGTTAAACAGTTACAAGCAGACAACACCTCCCATTGATTTACATGAATAATTCATATAATAAACCTGTTACTCTAAGGTTGCTGTGATCTAGTCCATGTTCTTTGCCTTGGTCTTTTTTAAAATATGCGAGGATGACTGAAAACGTGTTGCTACCATATGGTAAAATGAAGCTTACAGAACCCCAGACAGCTCTATCAGAGTAGATTTGTTTTCATAATACATTGCAGTCCTCTGAGGAGAGACAAGCTTGAGTCCTGAGAGCAATGTTTCTCCAGAAACTGTGTGTCATGTTTTAAGCCCAGCTGGCAACTAAGCACCATGCAGCTGCTCACTCGTTCCCCCCAGAGTGGGATGGGAGAGAGAATTGGAAGAGTAGAAGAAGTGAGAAAACTCGTGGGTTGAGATAAAGACAGTTTAATAGTTAAAATAAAAGCTGTGTATGCAAATAAAACAAGACAAGGAATTCATTCCTCACTTCCCATGGGCAGGCAGGTGTCCAGCCATTTCCAGAAAAGCAGTGCTCCATCACGCCTAGTGGTGACTTGGAAAGACATATGGGCCCCCCCACTCTCTTTCCTTCTTCTTCCTTCTGCTTTCGGTGATGAGATGGATGTCATAGGATATGGAATATACCTTTGGTCAGTTGGGGTCAGCTGACCTGGTTGTGTCCTCTCCCAACCCCTTGTGCATCCCCAGCCTCCTCTTTGGTGGGGTGGGGTGAGGAGCACAAAAGCCCTTGGCCTAGTTCCTATATAGGAGCTATAACATCTCTATATTATTAACATTTTTCCCAACACAAAACCAGAACATAGCCCTGTGCTAACTACTGTGAAGAAAATAAACTCTATCTCAGAAAAAACAGTACAGTGTGTGTAGGTCTACACTTTTTCTGGTTCCAAAGTTTGCTGTTTTCTCTTAACTGTTCATAGCAGTACTGTGCATTGCAGACATGGTCTTTAGTCAATATGACTAAAGTGCATATGATAATTGCACAGGGCATTGGATAATGTTAAATTCTTAGGAAGTCTGTGTTATTCTGTAATCAGCTGGCAGCAGACATATACTTTTTCACTGAAATATTTCAGATGCCATATAATCCTGTGTGGTACGTGTATGCTTATTTTAGAATTTGCTTTTTAATTCTGTGACTTAATTTTTTCGTTTACCTTTTGGACAAAGAATGTATGTCCACTCTGAACAGGAGATTATAAGAGGGCAAGAGGACCTGTAATGACACAGACCCCCAAGTCCATCTAACTATACTATGTATGACAAGATATGCAGATAAATATGGAAGAGCACACTGAGCAGACACAATAGTTTCTCACATACTTTTACAAAGCCTTATGTGCAGTCACCCCACTTTGGATTTCTCTCCTGTGAGCTTCCTTAGTGTTCCAATGAAGCCATGTACACTTCCAAAGCAGTCTATTTCCTGATTGGAAGGGTGGTTCTTATTTTCTAAACAGAACTTTACTTCTGGGGCTTTCTTTGCACTGTGGTCTGTTACCATATTCTACATCTATGATTCCACTAACCTCAGCATAGCTCCAGTGGGCAATATTATGGTGACAGCTCCCAGGATCTAAAATGTCATTTTGAGGCCTAAGACATAATTTTTCACTCAATGCTGTGATAACACTACCTCTATGTAGATCAAAGTCTACTGATAGACTGAAAATAGATGTTAATTTGAGCTTTAAAAACTCAATATTTAGACTCTTTTTGTGGAAGTGTCAGAAAGCATTAAGTGTTCTGTTTTGGCTTTACTTACTTTCCATTATTTGGATATTTTTCAAGTTTTATGGGAATAATTATTAAAATATTCCTCCTTTAAACTGCAATCTGTATATAGATTTATTGTAGTTTATCATTCCCCCCCCCCCCCCCCCCCCAAATAAAAGAGAGAAAAGTGGAATGTCATAAAGAAAATTACATACAGAATGAAAGAAATATACTGGAATTCCTTTCTGGCATTAGAGTTGCCTTTGGGATCCCAGACAAGTCACACAGAACCAGAGCCACAAAATCATGTAGGTAGTACTGATACATTTTATGTCTCCAAACCCAATAATTAGAGGAAAACCTCCCTCATGCTAAACTCACCTCATAACAGCTTATGGAACATACGAAAATGTTCTAAAATACTTTTATGTTCACTCAGCTCATCACAGTTTCTCACATTTCTGTTTAACCATTTATAATAGGACACAATGAGTTAGATCCTTACTTGGGCCGGAAAGCAAAAGGATTAGGGGATATGTGCTCATCTAACCTAGACTTGAATAGTTTTCAGTTTTAAAATGTACCATTTATACATAAATATATTTCAGAGAAATGTGTTGGATATTACATTGGTGCCACATACATCAGACATTAGCTTGTAGGAATTAACCTTCCTTGGAAAGGTTATCAAAGAAGAGAAAGGGTATCAAAGAAAACACAATTTGACATGTGAGCAGGAGAAAGAAATATTTTGACTGAGGGGCAAAAGGGGAGAAGCTTCTTAGATTTCAGAAGGAAGTCAGGTACTCTGTTATCTGACAAACAGACTTTTGCTAAGCTGACAATCTGACTTGAGAACTTAATATTTAGGTGAGCAACAGATCTAGGTTCCCTTTATAAAACTTGTCTTGTTTAACTGTCACTGTTCCTTGCTGCCTACCTCATGTAAAGAGTTGAAGAAGTTATTCAGATCTCTACAAAAGGGCCACAGGTGACAAGTTAGAAGTGTTGACACTTTCAGGACCAGGCTCAAGGTTGGGCTGTCCAAAACCAGTCTTTAATACTGACCCATCAGTTGCTGAAAGGATCACCCACGTGAGAGTTGGAACTTAAAAAAATATATATATAATTTTGTACATATGTGAGTAGACTATATGTAGATTTAAGCCAACATTAATAAGGACATTAACGATAGGTTGTTAAGTATAAGATAAACTATTGTGTTTTATGCCAAGTACATCACTGTTTATTAATACACATTCCTGGCAAGGATAGAAAAGATCAGCACCCAAATCGTTATTTTTCTGATATCTGTTTGGTACACACATTGCTGTTTGACAGTGATATGCTTTGTGGGTAATTAGTGATGTAACCAACTGCTACTGCGGAATTAATTTAGAAGTATAGCAAAAAAACAACTAAAGTAATATTACAAGACATCTCTGGAAGGTGCTTATATAGTACACAGGGTTAGACACTAAAAATTTGCCTCAGTTTCTGCTCAAGCTGGTGCTGAAAGGAGACACTTAAGCTTATTATTTAGGAATTGTATCTTGAAGTGACACCAACTGTTCAAAGTCTTGGGAATGTAAAGATTGTAGGAATCAGATTCACAGTAGCCCCCCATTATGATCAGGGAGCTTCTTAAACCAGGCTGTCAGAAGTGCCAATGAAAACCTTTCCTGCCACATAACACCTACAATTATATGGGTAAGTTAGGTGAGCTCTGAAACCTGGAGTATGTCCCCATGTGCCAGCTAAATCAATGAATGTTTTTGGCACAAACCATGGGATAGACAGGGTTGGCCTCTTTTGGGTGAGCTGCAGAATGAGTATCTAGATATGGAGCAAATCAGTGATTTGAATGGGGACCTTCTGTTTCTCACAAAGCTTTCCTACACTCTCGGTTATCAGTTAGTTACACACCTTGTTCTCGCAAAATAGCCTTTCTAACTCAGGCCCTGCTGTCATATTGAAGGTAATACTTAAAAATCCCATTGGCCCTTAGTTTGGCAAGTAAGTTACTTTGCAACTGTATGCATCTCCTGGGAGTTAAACTTTCACATCACCTTGAATTGTGGCAGAAACCATTCCTCAGTCTATTTACTCTTGGGCGTGTAACTGCTGTCCCATCCAGGAAGGAGAAAACCCTTTTTGGTGATGTGAATTTTGAACAAAGGTACACATTAGTGAAGCACATGAAGATATGTCTACATTTTTTGGTGAAGCCTATCCTGAGCCATCCCCAAGCTGCCAGGAGCAGAATGGAATGAATCCATACAGTGTGGTGCAGAACCAAGGAGACGAGTCATCCTGGGTGTTTAAGACAGATAGCTATATTCTCATGGTGCTGTTACTCAGTTAGTAATGCACTGTTCTCTTTTCATTATTTCTAGAATTATTTGACATTGCTGTCTTTAGACCATGCTCCCAGACTTATTTTGCAAGGAGCTCGTTAAAATGTATCTGCATGCCTGATATAGATTCCGCCCTGTATAATTTTGTAGATCTAATTCTTCACCTTATGTATTATTTAAATACATGACTTATTTTACAGCCCTTTTAGCAACTCCATATTCCTTGCAGAAATGAGTACTCTACTCCAAGTTCTTTTAAAACTAAAGAAATGAGGAGGAACAAAGAACCATTATAATTCTTGAGCATCTAAAATGTTAGTAAAAAAATAAAAATACTCATCAACGAAAACATTACATCACTAGCTACTTTCTGTCTTCTGGCTGACGCCTACACAAAATATGGGCAGTAATGCAATTAGCAACACGGATTAATTTCTAAGAGTATCTTACAAGCATAAAAATTGTCATTCTTCACTGCAAGTGAAGAAGACAGAATTGCAGAAGACAGTGAAGCTGCAGGTCAGTGTTTTGTCCTTTAATTTCAGGCCACATAACTTTATGCATATATCCAATAAAATGAGTGCAAGTGAGACAGATGTCCAAAGCCACAAGATTCCACCATTTTTAAATGTCCAAATACATATATATTACATTTTCCTTCTTTAATCATTGTATAAAAAGACAACTGTACTAGCCATAAGTACCTTAAAGCAGATTATAAACCACAGTATTTCAGAACTACAGAGTATTGAAATACTTCTGGTGAACTTCTTATGATTTAGAGATAGCTGTGGAGTTCTGATCCAGTTTGATCTGAATCCAAACTTTTCCAGAAAGTAAGGGTGGTCAGATTTGACTTTCCAGTTCAGTGCTTTTCCTAATTATAGCTCAATAAATAGCACCAATTAGCATTCTCCAGTAATATCAATGAGTGTTTTACCAAAAGAATAGGATGATATTCTCTGTGTCTCAAACTAAAACAAGGTAGAGCAATCTGAAAAGAGCATTTGTTGTATATTGCAGTGCAAAGTAAACCACTGAATTTTGCAGGGTTTTTTATCAGTTAGTTTTGAGTAAAGAAAACAAACAAATATCCTTCCGAATATTGCCCTTCCTTTTCACTGGTTTTCTGTACTTACAGAAATAATTGAAAATCATTAAAATGTTTCTAAAAGTTTAAAGTCACAATACACATTTTGTTTGGCAGTGTAGTCCAAGATGAGACTTGGAGTTTGACAGACCTGCAGAGGTCTTGCAAGGGAATAATTTTTGAAATTAATTTCTCACGTTGGAAACATCGCATCTTGATCTCATCATAGTGTAAAATTAGAAAGCTGTCGTCAGAATGGTCATCAGATCAGCTATGAAGATTCTTAAGGTTTTAATTGGTGGTTTTAAACCAATACACATATGCCATAGGTTAAACCTACATTAAAAAATGAACCTGAAACACAAGCAAGAGAATGCAATCCAGAATTTCTAGTTTTGCTTTTCAGTGTTCAATTTGTAGAACCAAATTTTTGTCAGAATTTGATGTTTTAAGAAGAGAGAGATGCTGTCATTGCTTTTATTCCATCTGTGTGCTTTTGTGACTATACCTATTCAACCTTCCTCATAAAATTTCATTTGGCAGGTAGCCTAGAAAAAGAATGTTTTCAGGTTCAGACTTTTAAAATTTTATTATACATGTTCCCATTTAAACATTATTGTCAAAGTGCATCTTTGTTAGTAAAATTTAACCCCCCTGTTTCCATTATATACTACCTTGTCTGTCAGTAGAAACTATTAGTGTATTATTGTCCCAGAATTCACTTACAGCTGTAAGGGGAAACAAAATGATGTGTTGATAACAGATTAAGCATATAATGTACAAGCCCTAAGGCTTTTAGTCTCAGGAGACATTATATTTTTATAGCGGTACCAAGATATAATATCAATAAATGAAAAGTTACAGTCTGCTACTCAGGCATGCTGGATTGGATTTAAGGCATATTAAATACTTCTGAAGTAAGCAAACGCATATTGTCAATGGACTGAAAGAGATACAGCAGGTATTCTAGGATTTCATACCATTTAAGCTACTTACTGAAACGTCCAGTAATAAGATTGTATTTTTGAAGAAGGGTCAAGGCTATTTGAACCTTTGCATGTTTTTTTTTTTTTAAAATTTATCATTATTTATTTAATATTAAAGACAGTTCTAGGGGAGAAACCAATACTACACAAAAAATGCCTTATATTTAAAATTTGAGTTCATAGAGGAAGAATGAACATCTTGTGATTTCTGTATATACATATTGCATTTAGGGAGGCAGCTCAATTTTCTTTACGTTAAAAGCAACGAGTCAGTGCAAAAAAGAAAGGAAAGGGACATTCAGAAAGCAAGATAAAAATCTTTGTTATAAGGAACAGATTAAAAAGGTGGTCCAGGCAGGAGGACTGAATTTATGTGGAAAGGGTAATCACAGTTTTTACAGGAGCATTGTGGAGGCAAGGAATATGGAATTTCTTTAAAAATATTAAAATTTACTAAGTGTTGTATAGACCTGTAACAAACTCTAAACGTTTTGAGAAATGTCCATCCTTAATTTGTAGTAGTCAGTATATTAAACAAAGGCTACAATAAATTAGAAAACTCTTAGACTAAAACATTTATCTGTATAGTTTGATTGATAAAGCTATGTGAAATTGCTTTATTTCATGCTTTTCTGAAATTAGTAGGCATTGGATGACTTCTTTACATTTAAATTGTGCTGATTAGCCAGTTTTACCTTAATAACTCTCTATGATAGTGACCGCCTTATCTTGCCCTTTAATTTTAAAATTAATGAAGTAATCATTTATCTTGGTCTCTTTCTGTGTTCTGCCCAATTACTTTAGTGCTGAATGGTACTTTGCATTTTTACTGGTCCATTAGTCCCATATCAAGCTCTTTCTGGACTTCTTTGTTCAACTGAGGGATAATTAAATAGTGTCTTTTCGAATCTTTGTAACCTTGGCACATAAATTTCCTTTGCAAACAGTTTAACCTAACAGTTAAATGTCACTTAAACATTGGTAGCTATTTTTGTTTGCTTCTGATTGAGGTAGATAACTCCAAACCATGTCAAACAATAATTTACCTTTCATTTATATTTTGATTTTACACATAGATTCACTTCTTGAATCTTACCCTTCTGGGAAACCATCCCTGTATTGAAGATGCATGGTAAGGCCTATTACTTTTTGACTCTGTAATATTAGGATACTGAGGACTGCCTACAAAGAACTGATAAGAATTTTGCAGCATTGGACCGAAAGTGAATAAAGCAAAGTTAACCCTGGCTAGTTCACCATTCAACGCTTGAAACTTATAAATGCAGAGCAGTCTGGTGTGGACTTTATGAAATAGGGCTGCAGTGAGCTGTTTACAAAAGATTTGGACTATTAGGAGCCAGCCTCTTTCTGCTTGCTTGGGCAGTCTCACAAGCTCTTTGTTTGCCCTTTATGGTCTGAATGAAAAGCAAATTTTAAAGCTTGATGGCATTTATTCAGAGTATGTTCTATACTGGGAAATGTATCTGTTTTATTTAGGAATGGTGAGGATGTCTATGAAGAAGAGAGAAACAGTGTAGAAAGAAAAAAAAATTTCCTTTATATAACATTTTGTCTTTTATTGGAAATTTTCTCCACTTTGTTTTAATTGGATTCTTCATAGTTACATATACAGAGCTGTTAGAGAGAGAGGGAAATTATGTTTATTGGGGAAATGTTGATGATCTGCACACATAGCAGGTTCAGAGATTAATAGGTTAAGAAGAACTTTCTATTCACTATAGCCTACAATATATTCCGATGCTATTACATTCATATTTTAATAAGTACAAATTATGTGACTGACATTTTTTGAATTTTCATGCTTATTTGAACAAATATAACCACATTGGCAGTACCTCTAAACTGAAGGCTGGACCTCCACTTAAATACTCTACTGTCACCTTAATATGAAGTTTTGTAGTGAACTTCTTTCTTCCTATCTTTCACCAAGAAGTAGTGTCTGCATTGAAGTAGTGTGTATGTGTTGAAGTAAATAGATGTAGAGTGTTTTTGAGAACATGTAAAGATTTTGGAGAAGAATTTAGCATATCATTATGTTGAACATGATGGTTCAACAGAACATTTTTCACATGAATGTAGAAACTAATTGGCGAGTGCGTATTTCTGTGAAAGTCATATAATTTCTCTATCTTCAGGAAATCCTTGTCTTCTAAAGACAAAAGCAAAAATTGTTATTGGAGTCAACAGCATCAGACATTCACTACTACCGTAATCTTTTTACCTGGTGATGTGCACTGAACTATGAGTGACACAGAAAACATTTTCCCTTACCACTTGTGTTTGGTATCTTTCTGGATGACAAGGCCCAAAATGCTTTTAATTGATTGAAGTGAAGCACAGATTGAAACACTGAGACATGTTAGTCTAGTCTAGGCTGATCTCTCACATAACACAGGACACACAATTTCATTAAGTTGTAACTGGATAAAGCTTCTCTCTTCTGGCTGGTTAATTACCTATATTTGTCGGTCTGTCTGTCTATCTTTCTTATCTTGATTTAAAGACTGTGTACAATGGAGAATCCATAACTTCTTGACTGTATCAATTCCTACATGTTCTTCTAACTTCCTCAGTGTTGGGGTTCTGTTTAATTCAGTATAATGTATGCCCTGCAAAGGCAACCTATCCTAAAATCACTGTACATGACAGACAACAGTGTTTGTTTTATTACTGTTTTATCAGATATTCTGAATATTCTTTCTATAGCTTATTATCTACATTTCCCAGATTTTATTCATTATACAAGATGGTAATCAAAGAAAATATCTGACAAACCAACTAATACCTCTCAATCATCCTGGATTAGGAATGTTAATTCACAACTGGCAGGCATCCCAAGTCCATTTTGGCAATTTAAACCAATCTATACTCTTTTTCTGTCATTCATGATCTTAACTGCAAATATTCTATTAGGAAAAGCAGTAGGTGAACAGATTTAGCTTTAATTCTAAAGAAAAAATGGTAGAAACAGACATATAATTATTTTTCCTCAAAATTAATTTCCTTAAAATACATTAACATGTATTTTTAAAGTATGATAATATATATTATTATTGTCACCTGTTAAATATTGTAAGATAAAAGGAGCTTGAGAGGAGACCTCATCGTGGTCTATGGCTTCCTGAGGTGGGGGAGCAAAGGGGCAGGCACCGATGTCCTCTTTTTGTCAACCAGCGATAGAACTCAAGGGGATGATATGACGCTACGACAGGAGGTTTAGGTCAGATATTCGGAAGAGGTTCTTTACTGGGAGGGTGGTTGGGCACTGGAACAGGGTCCCCAGGGAAGTGGTCACAGCACCGAGCTTGGCTGAGTTCAAGAAATGTCTGGACGATGCACTCAGCCACATGTTCTGAATTGGCTGGCCCTGTGTGGAGCCAGGGGCTGGACTTGACGATCCTCATGGGTCCCTTCCAACTCAGGAGATTCTATGAGTCTAAATAAAGAGTAGCGCCTGAGCAATGCAGATCTCCTGCTGTATTTTTTAATTCAAACTGCTAAACTGGAACTACGGAATTAAAAAATTAAACAGCAGCTTATTTTGGAAGGGACCTTTTGTGATTTCAGGCTACTCAAGACTTGTCCAGCTGAGCACTGAAAACCCAGAAGGATAATTCTCCACAAAGTATTTGGGCAACTTGTTTCCAGGTCAAGTAGTATTGTAAGAACTTGATTTCTGAAGTAACAAGCAATCCTATTGATAGCCCTGCCTATTCTGCAGACACAGCTTTAGATTTCCTTTATTGCAGTTTATTTGCTTTATGAAAAGTAATTATTTCTGAGTTGTAATAACTACTTATTTGATGTAACTGAAGGACAGTATGACAAGAGACATTTAATACCCAACTACAGAAATTACTACTTCAGATATTACAGATATTACTTAATACCCAACTACAGATACTACTACTAGAGGTATTACTTAATTTTATAGATCATTTAACTTAAGTTTAAAAGGTTGGGATTTTTTTCTTATGTATCCAGGAACTCGTTTTATTTACCTAATAAAACAGTTTAAAGATGCTGATTTTCTGCATTTACACTGAATTCCAGTTACCATTGAGAAGCCATTTGACATAGAACATGAATGAAAAGTGACTCATCTATTAAAGAAGAAATGATGTTAACTAAGTTTTAGCATAATAAAATAAAAATTAAGAATTGATTTAACTGTGTGTCAAACTGTAAAACTGGTTAAATGTATATATAGTATAACCTGTTCAGGGAAATATAGTACCACTTTTGTTGTATTATACTTTATTTTAAGACAGCATGTGCTAATAGTTATAAACTATCAAAAATAAAATTTTTGCAAATAACTAAAACAATACAAATGTAAAAGTAAATGTTTGAATCACAGGTACTTAGTCATTGATTTAGATCTTGTTAAAATAATTGAGTTAAGTTTCTTCAATTAAGCCTGTCCACCTTTGGAAGTAGACTTCATACTTAAAAATACATAATTTTGTACAACACCATGCTATCCAGATGAAAAATTCTCTGAAGTTGTTGAGGATACATCCTTAAAAAACTCTAGAATACACACAGGGGAAATGATTTATATAACATCAAATTACTGGGGTGGGTGTCAGGGGGAGCATCACTTTCGGAGGTCACTTCATAGCTATTAATAATTTTGTTTTTTGGTTTTGTTTCATCTAGTCTGATGCAAATGCAGTCATTTCCTGTACTACATTTCTGTTAATAATTATGTTAAGAACCTGCTACAACTGCCAGGAAAATACAAACAGTGGATCTGGACTAGTATCTCCACTCTGACAATAGATAGCGCCAGTACTTCAAAAAAAAGTGAGCAACAAATTCAGCCCAACACACCACAGCATGTTTAACAGATGAGCTACAAATCTGCCAGTTTAAGGTTAAATTTGTAAGGTCTGTCATCACTGCGAATTGCTCTCCTCAGCCAGCCAAATGTCTAGTCTTTCCTTGAATGTTTGCTATCAGTCCTGGCTAGATGCAGCTGAAATGACTGAGGAAACTGTGCAGCCCTCCTCGTTGTCTGTGATGTGGGGAGCACACATGGCAACAGAGACGGGTGGAGGGGCTGCAGAGCTACCCCAATGATGCTCCTGCAAAAACATGAATTTTGCACTGTAGTTAGTGTGTCATGTAAGCAAATATTTTTAATCCGTTTGAGCTTCACCACATTTCAATATCCTGGAATTGTTCTTTGAACGGTGTGGTATTTGCTATTTCCCTTCTAAATGATGAAAGCTCAGTCGTGACTACCATTTCTTACTATGCCCATTTCTGTCAAATTGCCTCTCATTGACCATCTGTATAAAACCCCCAGTCCCAAGCTCCTCTTTTCCTTTTTTTGGCATCTCTCCATGCCTCAAAGCACATTCAGTAGGTCAGACCATGGCCTTGGTATGCTCTTGGAAACCCAAGAACACACTTGGAGACTGGTTCTTTTGCTGCTTTAATAAATTGGCAACCACTACCTGAACAAATACAGGTGTCAGGTAGTCTCCATATAGACTCGAGTATATCGCATTTGTCTGTTTAGTTGCTTTTGCAGGTTCTGATTATTCTCCACACAATACACTCCCCTTACTTTGCCAGAATTTAAGGAGGCCTGCTGTTTTTTTATTCTTTCTTTTTTTGTGTCTCTAAAACTCTTGATAGTCTCTACAAAGCTATCTTGATAGTCTATAAAAAGCTAAAAAGAGGAAATAGTTTCAAGGATAACCCTTTGGTTAAGGCCAATAATCAGATTTAGTGTGGATACTGTCATTATGAAATTAATGAATGAATCTGAGAGTCATTGTATTGTCTGCTAACAGGATTCTGGAAATAAAATAAAGCCTTTACAATGATCTGTCATCCTGTTCATGGCCACTCTCCTTTTAACATTGATTTTTTTTTCTTTTTTCCTTTCACAAACCAAGCAGTTGATAGTTTATGCCTGCTGCCAGCAAGAATAAACTACCACCCACTTTGTTCGTGACAGCAGAAATCAACATTAAGTGGAAAGTGGCTGTGTACAGGATAACTGATCCCTTTCAAGGTTTCTTTACCTTATTTCCAGGCTGCTGCTGGGGGACAACAAATTGCCTCTTTTGAACAATTGGCACTAATTGACATCCTGGTTGGCAGTCTAGAGGCCAAGCACAGAAGAGTGGCTTGAATGAGCATGGGGTCTGAACTGACCTGCCATTAGAAGTAATTTCTGCAGCAAGAACTAAAACACACTTCAGGAGGACATAGGGAAACTCACATTGCAACTATTTCTGCTACAACCGTTCTCTGAGAAAAAGGGATACATTTCCAGATCTGCCATTTCTAGTGTCTTATTAACCCTCAGTATGAAGGAAAAAAAAAAAGTTTCACTAATGCCCTTTCTTGCTATTCATAGAAAAACCTCCCAAAAGAAAACCATCCCAGGTTACTACTTTACCAGTAGAAGAATGGTTTCTTCAAACAAATTGATTTTATCTGATACTTCCCTTTTGCTGTGAACAATTAATCAAAATCTTTGTCAGATGTTTTCACCATCACAAACTAACTAGTCAAATCCTTATTTAATCACTCTAAATTCCTATTTTAATGACAATGTTAAATTTATCTTTTACGCATCCCCAGATTCTACCTCTGTTAATGCTTTCATTTATGTTACAACCAACACTGAACAATTTCACTGAAACGTTGCTTAGACCCACGGTGAAAAAGGTGGCCATCATAAGACTTAATATTAAAACACAGCAGTGTTGCTAAAGAAAAAGTCCAAGTTATTTCTCAAGTTATTTCTTCAGGATAATGTAATTGGCCAATGTCGAAGGCAAGAACAGGAAAAAAGTTCTCCTGACCCCAATGTCAAACTGCTTCATTTTCTGAAGTGGCCACAGTGGACCAGGAGGTATTTCAAATATGCTGTTGCTTAAAAAGACCTATGGGGAAAGCCAACAGCAAGTCACACCAAAACACCTATTGCTTCAGAGTTTTTGAGTAAGATAAATAATGGAAGTTACTGAAAGCAATTATTGATATTGCACTTCTGCATGTTTCAAACAAGTTTTAAAGGCATTTTGTTGCTGTTATACTTTTTTCTATGCATCTTTTCATGATGAAAAATGCTATTTCATGTTTTTTCTTAGCACTTCTCGCTCCATTGCCAGTCTTAAGTGGTAGCTCCCCATGTGCTCTAACAACACAAAACAAAAGCAAACCAAAAACCACCCTGAATGAAAGAAAATACCTTGTGAATACATTCTGAATGCAATTGTTTTTGAATAATGATTATGCTGTCAGCTTCTTAGATTAATGAACTCTTTCAGAAGATATTATAAGAGAACAATTAAACTACTAATTTCTTATTCACTCTGCAAAACCATTTCTGCCTAGTATCAAATCTTTAAAAGTAGCTATTTCATGCCTTTCAAAGTAAATAAGGTCCCTGTAACATTGTGCACTGAGGATCATGAAATGAATTTACTAATGAAATGAATTATCTTGGAAAACACTTGTGTTTTAGTCAATGATGATAGGACATTTCTTACTTATTTTTCACAGTGTGTTTCTTAAATGCTATTTAGGGCTTTAGCCTACAAATATAAATCACATATATAGTCCCATGAGATTCAGTGAAGAAAGATTAGTTTTTTTTTTGCCTGGTCCAAGATCAATCATTATTAGACTTCAGATAAGACAAATAATAAGTCTGTAAACAAGGAACATAGCCTTGACTTTAGAGAAGCAATTAAGTCTCAAAATTTAGGGAACAAATCTAATTGCTATGGTTATTTTGTTACTTAAACTGTTCTGTAGTTTAGTCATTATAAGTTTGGCTGCATTTATGTAAGTAGAATTTTTGTGATTGGATGTTTGTTACTGTGGAAGGATGAAGACGGAAGGATGAAACATTTCAGGATGATGAAGAAGAATGTGATTTGCTGAAAAAATGTGCATCATGTCTTGATTTGTCTTTCAATCACCATTGACATTCAGGGCTCTTTTTTAAAATTTTAATTACTTCTCCATGGTGCTTGGCTATGACCAAAGTATTAAAAAATATGTTATTACTTCTGGCGTAAGAACTTAGAAACAATAGCTCTTCAGTGTATACCTTTTTTTTCCCTCTGTTTATCTCTCTACAGTGGTATTCTATGTTTCATTGTTCTTAACATCATGTGACATCAAAAGACCCTAAGAAGATTGGCTGGGATTATTACAGTTGTTCCCTTCACTGTCATCAGCTGTATGCCTTTAATGGTATATCACGGCCTGTCCCCATACTCCAACATGTATCAATACCCTTCCCCTTGCAGAGGTGCTCATAGCATGTTGGGAGATGTGCACACAGTGTATTTTGTGGATAATAACACTGTAGAAAAGTAGGAATGCCTCATTTTAATTCTCCATCTATAAAGGGGAAAACTGTGTTATCTGACTTCTAGCTTTTGGAGTTAAGTGAGCATATAGCAATAGAATTCATGGGAAGCATGTTAAAATAATTGAATATAGTTTCAACATGCTTGTGCAATCTTTGAAATTTTCTTCATCAAAAATTATGGAACGTGACTGTACAACCTTTGGCAGAATAGCTCCTACTGGATGACGTGGTTAGTAAGGTAATAAAATATGTGAACAAAGATATTAGAAACAGATCTTTACTACAAAGATGAAAAATGCCAGAAACATTTATGGCATTCCAAATTACTGCTTGGACAGAGCATTCATATGCAAATAAAAACTCTAAGTAAATACAGAGAGGCAGAGTAAATGGAAGAATTTGAGGGGTCAACAGTTAGCCAAGAGAAAAAATTTTAAAGCATAAAATCATTATGCTAGCACATAGAATGAACAACAGAGGAATACTCTGGCTTAAAGACATCAAGATCAATTAATCAGTATGGACAATTGATGATCGTTTGAGCGTGAAATGGGATTTTATTTTGGCAGAACAACTTCAGATAAAATGGATACAGGAAATAAACAGCCCTATGTTTTTGCTGTGCCATCTATTGCTAAGTCTTTCCAAACCTATCACGTTTATTAATGAAAAGTACTTTGCTGGTTTTGGCTGGGATAGAGTTAATATTATAGCTAGTACAGTGATGTGTTTTGGATTTGTGCTGGAAACAGAGCTGATAACAGAGGGATGTTTTTGTTTCTCCTGAGCAGGGCTTGCACAGAGCCAAGGCCTTTTCTGCTCCTCACCCCACCCCACCAACAAGGAGGCTGGGGTTGCACGAAGAGTTGTGAGGAGACACAACTGGGACAGCTGACCCCAACTGAGCAAAGGGATATTTCATATCGTATGACAGATAAAACTGTGGGAAGAAGAAGGAAGGAGGGCATGTTTGATGTCATTTGTCTTCCTGAATCAGTTTTATGGCTGATGGAGCCTTGCTCTCCTGGAGATGCTGAACACTTGCCTGCCCATGGGAAGTGGGGACTGAATTCCTTGGGTTGGTTTTCTTTGCTTGTGTGCGCAGCTTTGGCATTACTTAATTTTTCTTTATCTGAACCCAGAAGTTTTGTCACTTTTACTACTGATTCTTTTCCTCATCCCACTTGATGGGACTGAACAAGTGGCTGTGTTGGTGCTTAGTTCTTGGCTGGGGTTAAACCATGACAAACACCAAAACAAGCCAGATGGGTTTCCTGACTCAGAGAATCCTGTGTCAGAATATTTGGATTTAGTACAGAATAGAAAAAGTATAGAATATTTAAATTTAGGATATTTTATTAGTTGTAACTACCCAACATGTGGGTTCAGCCATCTGACCTACAAATATGACTAAAATATAATAGAATGTTTTCATCCTCGACAACATCTAATAATCACAGAAACAGTAGTATGCATTTTTCTCAGCTTTAGCTGCTGCAGAAACCTCACTTATTTTGTTGGTGTTCTTTCATTCCTTTCTGTCTGTTTTCCCCTCTTATCTGGCTATGCACCATTCTATCCACCATCAATACAAACCTGTCAATATAGTTCCAGTTTGGGAGATCTATTTTTAAGACTGTTAATTGTTAGGTGTTTTCTGCCAATACTCTTGGTACTGTAACAGCAGTGCTTAGAGCAGGAGAACATTAGTTGCCTAGAAAACAAAAAGAGTTTTCCATGCAGACTTGTACCTTGTGTTGCATATGGCAGGCCTACAGCTACTTTCTGCTGTCAGTTGTGAATGAGTTCTTCAGAAAACATTGTATTTTTAGCAAAGTAACTGACAACCATAGCCTGCAGCAAAGTAGATGGGAAAGGATATTGAATTTTGGCTTTTTTTGTATTGACACAAGCGACTATTACTGAACACACGGCCTAGTGCAAGAAAGTAGGGGCATGAAAGAGGTGATAAAATTATTTCTTAGCTCTTTGTTTCACACAGATATCTTAACCACCAGCAGAAAACACTTACCGGATTATTTCAACTCTGCAGATTTGATAAATTTGAATGTCACCCTTCAAGAACTGTATTATCTTGTTAATTAGGATATGAGTCAGTGTGAGGAAAAAAAACACCCATAATTGCTCCCCAAAACACTGTAAAAGTTTTTAGAATAATAAATGTTAAAGGTGGAAAAAAGCCAACATTTATCTCTTTTTTGGGTGCCAGTTTTCTGTAGCCTATGATAATATGACATGAAAACTACGCATCTCATTTTATTTTTTTCTGGATTTGAAGTTTTTCAGACAGCATTTGGCATTTCAGTTCTGAGCCTGCAATGGGTGTTGTTCTTGCATATACAAAGTCTGGATTTCCTCCTCTGAAATTCAATTACACAAACTCCTATATATGCATCTAGGAAACATAATTTTCTATGTTATTGTTCTATATGCTTACTTCTAGGAAAAAAGAATGCATATTAAAATTTTATTAATATTCACAAAATAATGATTATAATTCAACATAGATTACATATGAACATTATTTAAAGTATTATTGAATTTTAATAAAATGTTTAAAAATGCCAAAACAGTTCATTTAGAATATAAATGTGCTATAAAACCTGTGTTTTAAAGGTATGGTCACATATTCTTGCCAATCCAGCTACTGATAGAGCTTAAGAATTAATAATAAACAAAGAACCGACAGTTCTTAAATCCTTTATTTGCATGGATAGTAGCAGTGCTCTTTGTTTTCAGGCAGCATGTATTTCAAGAGTGGTTTCAATAACTTTAGTGGATGAAGTTAACTATTTCCAGACATTCTGACGTCCTATATATGTCACTTACTGTTACCTTTAGAAAGACTTCAAGACATTTAAAAAAATGAAAATTTGAAGTTAGAACTTGCAAACCAGAAAGATAAAGTTGTGAAATTTTTCTAAATAGCTAATAATTGGGACCAATCTGTGGTTGCTGTAGTTTAAAATCATTCCAGCATGTTGAACAGGAAACCATACTCTAGATTCCTTTTTTCTTAATCCCTTTCTGGTTCTCATTTCTATTTTTTTCTTTCACTTGCTTTTTTCATTCTTCTCACCTACTTCTGCCTGCATTCAGTTGACTTGAAAATATGACAGATGCTTGTAGTTTAACAGCAAAGGAAATGTTTATTAAAAAATCTTTTTTCATTTTTTTCCCTCAAATTTTGAGAAGACGTAATGCACATTAGCAAAATTGTCCAGAAAACCCATAATAACTTTGTAGTGCTTCTACTGTATGTTATACATAACCCTAGCTATAGCAATCAAGTATTTTTCACTGTCTCTTCTAGTGTCACTGTCCAGCAGGTGACCTGTCTTGCTCTTTCTCTCACTGGCCAATGTTTCTCTTTTCCTCTCATACCTACAGAAAAAATAAATTTTCTTTTTTGCAATGACTCTTTTTTGGTAAATAAACAGAACTGTAGAATCATACGTTCTTAACATTTTCTGTCAGTGATAGAACAAAGAAATAACTTGTTTGCTTTTTCCCTTTACTCAGTATTGTTAAAAAGTCAGTATTCTTGTAATTCATCCATACAGAAACGTGCATTTAGATTAAATGAATTTACCTAAAGTATTATGAATTCATGTCAACATCAGCATCTTTCTTTAAGAAACTGCATGAAAATCTCAGCGTTTTCCATTGAGTGTAATATGCAATTGGCACAAAGCAAACAAAAAGCATTTAAAAAAGTAAAAATAAAAATCAACTGAGTTGCATCAGAGCTTGAGTAGTGCATAAAGTCCAGTGCGAGCTGTTACATGACTGTGGTTTTCTGATTAATAATGAAGTGGTCCATCAAACACAGCTCTCTGGCAGAAATTCTGTGGAAGAACTGGTCACAATTTTAATGAACTACCGAGATGCAATGCCATCCCACCAGCTCCATTGATTTCATAATATTATTCTTCAGGAAGCCTTTAGTTTTAGGGATGTGCCTTACATGTTCAGAAATATGATCTTAAGATAGGAAGATCATTTTTGGTACTGTCTTCTAAATGTGAATAAAATGTATTCATTTTAGTATATCTAATCTGGAAAGTATCCTTGCAGTTAAAAAATCAAATGTTCACACTAGTTATCTTACTACAGCAATGTCATTTTCTGAGTCAAAATTTAGTCAATTTAAGAAAAAAGATTTCCTTGATATCTCCGTTTATGTGTTCATAATTTTCTGTTTCAAAAGTAATATGTGTTGAACTCACATCTCACTAATATTTTAGCATTAGTAAGAACTATATGTACAATTTCTGCAATTTCTTCAGAAAATCAGGCTCTGTAACTTCAGCTGAAGAAGGTAAACTGGCTGATGCTAGTGACTGGAAGCAACTTTTGTATGCCCTTATTCCAAATAAATAAATCTAATATGTAGGTATTTGGACTGCAATGTAGTATTATTATTAGGTTTAGTACCTAATTTAATTCTTCACCTTTGGAAGACTGTTACACAATTTCCCATATATACTGGACCTGTTCCATTTACCTGATTTATAAATAAAGGCAATGTTACGCTCTCAGGCAAGACAGTACAGAATTGCTCTCCAATATATACAAACCTATTCCTCAATATCTCACTGGGTTTTAAGTCACCTGAATGCTTTCATCTGAATTGAGCTTTACTCTATTATTTTTTCTTTAAAGAGTTTACATTATGGACACATTCTTTGGGGTGTATCCTCTGTTTTGTAAAATTTGTGTACCTTTTGAAGAAATAAAAGGATTGAATGTGTGTGCTTGGCTATCTGACAAATCTGAAAGGTTCATAATAATCTATAAATACCTGGAAGGTATAAACATCAAAGATAGTGAAAGAATATTTAGCACACTATGATACTAAGTGGCTATCATTAGGAGTAATAGAATAAAATGAAGAGAAATAAAGTGTTACATGAAAAAGGAGAGCCTTCCTGACAAAGTTAACTACTAGTCTATCAAATTGTTTCCTAGAGAAAGTGGTGGAATACTCTTTGCCTACGTCTTTTTAAATTAAACTTAAGAAAACATGCTCAAGAGAACAATAAGGAGTAATCACACTTTAGTAGAGAGAAGGAGCAGATGATCTAATAGATCTTTTTCATCTTCTTTTTCAGTGACTTCCATTCTTCTTTTCCTTTAGCTGATAAAACAATATAGAAAGGAATGACCTTGAGGAAGGAGTTGTTCTGTGGAACTTAATGGAATGCAGTAATTGCAGCATTCTGAGCTGCAATCATGATGAGGGCTTGGTGTGAAAATCAGGACCACAGCTTCTTTTTGTCAGCTGTGATGAATAATGTTTGTACCTAGATTGATGGGAGACAGACAAGCCCAGAAAGTAACATCAACCTGCATGCTTAGTGAATGGTATATCATAAGGAATGACGTGACATCTTGGCTCAAGTATCCATACTAACTGTCTATGGGTTTCTGATGCAATACAAATTGCTGATTATAATTTACAGAGTAATAACTTTGTGACATGGCTGAGATCTGCTATATACCCAAAGCACTACCATAACTGTTACTGTATCGATATCTAGGCAGCCTAATAGACATTTCAGCTGTTTTTTCATGATGACAGCCCCAACATTGGAAACTGCTGGTTGAAAACATAATAAAGATGATGCCTTTCAGTGTTAGGGTTAACTGTTTTTCAAGAGCTGGAAAGGCAATGCATGATGGCTCTGTTTCTTGCATATTGGAGAAGAGTGTCACCACACTTGGATACCATTGTTGTTAATTAGTTTTTGCTCGTGTTTCATCTGTTTAATCAACTTCCCATTTTATTTCCTTCTTTAAGCTAAGAAAAGATACAATACTTGTTTATTTGGAAGTGTTTATACATAGAGTTTTATTTGTTTGTATAAACGTACCCCATTACAGCAGAGTAAATAACAGAGCTGTTAATATTCATACAGTATTTTCTGTCACTGTGAAGTCTCTGTAAACTTAGTTTTAGGAGCAGTTAAGTTAAACGTCAAGTTGAAGGAGTTTACCAAAACAAATCATCAGCTGGGGCTTTGCTGTGAGTTTTGACTGGTAGTTTTTAATATAGTGAATTTGCTGGAGCTGTGTCTGCATTAATACATAAAATGGGATAAGAACCAACTGGCAGACCTGAGAACAACTGGCACTGCCTGGCTCATACTTCAATTTTTAAACTATCTTCCCCTCCCCTATGCTCCAGACAAAACTCAAGGGAGCATTATTCACACTTACCCCTGCTGTTGAATGGATGTAGAGCATCTGGGAGAATGTGGGCTGGCACTCCTCTGAATCATAAAAAAGGGTAACCAAACTGCAAAAGGTCTGTATGTGCTACAGTTCAAGTCCATGGCCTAATCAGTTTTAGTGCACTAGTGCACAGGCTGCCATACATGCCTCTGGGACAGATTCATCTTCTTGTCGAAAAGAGTTTTAAAAAAGGATCAAATGAATGATACTCCACAAGTACCAATTTCTTTCCATCTATTGTGTAAGTAGCCTATAAAATTATCTCAAGTATTGATGTTTCTTTCTAGCTATTTAAAGTTGGGATGGTACAAATTCCATCTTAATCAAAGAGGAAGTTATTATGGATGTTTTAAAATAAAAAAAAAAACAAAAAAACCAGTTAGGTGAGACTGCAAGCCTCCAGACCCACTGTTACAGCTGACCATTGTCAGGCATTCAATGCAAAGTCATCTGCCTGCTATTTTTAGGTTTTTAAAGTACATACTCATCACCTATATGTGAGCAAGTTGAGGGAACAGGAAAGGGGAAACGCAGAAGAGGAAGGGGAAGAGGAAGGAAAGACAAAGGAAAGGGAAAAGGAAAGGGGAAGGGAAAGGGACAATATGCTTATGATCATAACTGTATAAGTGCAACGTATACTTCTATTGCATTTTCAGAATGTCTTTTTTTTTAAAATGAAAGCATTCATGGGTAATATTCACAGGACTGGACTTGGGCATCTGTTTAAGAAACATATTTGGAAGGCTGCAAGGTAAATTTTTATTTTTCAAAAAACATAAAACAGATTTTAGTGAAAAAGACCACCTTTCTTTTCTCACTGTTTCAGGACTACTATCTAAAATAAATAGTCTATTGTTTTAGATTGCTATTTTTCATTTGTCTCTCTCTGCCTTCTTTTTCCTTCCCCATTTGCCTTTTCTCCACTTTTTTTTTCTCTTAACATTTATTATGATGATGGCCATCACTGCACTGTTTCGAATGACAAAATAAACAATAAGAAAATAAAATGGAAACAAGGGGAAAAGATCTGAGTTATAGCTGAAGTATTGCTTTAGAATTTTATTAAAATTTTTCAGAATGAATAAATAAAAAAGAAAAATAACTGGAAAAGTAGCAATATTTTTCTAAATAATAATTAAACATCAAACTGTTATGTTTTCTTTTAGTTTCTTCAAATCACTGCTGGAGAAGAAGAAGGGCGACAAAATTAAAGGTGGCTAAGATACCAGCTGACCCTCTACCATCCATTAAACATATGATCTAAATTTACAGTCAGCTGTTCACTGTCCTCTGTGCAACTTGTTTAAACATATGTCTTAACCATTATTTAGCTGTCCCTCTAAGTAATTAATTAAGATGCTGTTGTCTTTCTGAGTTTAGTGCCCAGAATTCTCAGAACTTAGGTTCAACATAAGTGTCTGCATTTTTCACAGTTCTGACTTTGTGGAGCTGTGACCTAAAGTGAGCTAAAGATTATCCGGGACTAGAATATCTTAACTTTTGTCTTATATTAATTGTATAGTTATTGACTGAATCATAACTATAGCCAGTTTCTCTTAGGACATAGCTAAAACATAACATGATAATTCAAATCATATTTGGCAAATTGTCATCAGGCTTTAGCCAGTGCAACACTGAAACCCACAAGTGACACCACTATCCATGTGGATGTACTTTTTAAGCTGGTCAGAACTGTTTCTCAACAGTGTCTCCCTGATGTGATAGTATTCCTTCTTTTTTCTGTGCTAATTACTTCACCATGATGCTATCTCTTTCAAAACATGGGCTTGAAATCTTCAAAAATATGATTACTCTAGTCCCTATCATTCTATCTGTACCACTCCTTCTGTTCAAATTAGGGGTTTCTTTCTGCATGCAGGTGGCCAGAATTTTGACCTACAATTTCCCTGACACATGCCAAGATCATAATTGGTTTTTCACAGTCACATCAACTTGATAACGGATAGGTACCATGTCTTTGACCAATATAACTACTTTTCCTTCTCTGTTTTCATTTGGTGATGTATCAGCTTGATATCAAAAGCTGGCTGCCTCTCCGTGAAAATGAAGTGTGGAGCAGGTTAACACCTACTTGGTTCTCACACATATAAAACTGAGATTCAGTGAAGGTAGACTCTAGGCTGAGAGCATTGGATATGATCCAGGTCCCACAGTTTAGACAGAGTCTGAAATATAAGGCCTTGATTCAATGACACTTCTTTTGTAGTTAAGTAGTCATTACAGTAAGTTACCTAGGTAGCTGTGTATGAAATTTCCTGCTTTCAGACCAGTAATTCTGTAGGTGTTTATTAATATTCTCTGTATCCATGCCAAGTCATTACAGGTAGAGTATTTAATGAAAAGAAGGAATGAAAATAGTTCATGGTAAAAAGAGAGTGTTCAATTTAGGTTTCTAAAACTAGGAGGAATATCTACTGATATACTTGATAAGAAGTCATTGCCATAAATACCTTCTCTTTTGAGCTGGTTCTGAGAAAGCATTACTATAGCTATTATTGAGTCCCAACTGCAAATTCTCTGGGTTTTGTCAAATATATTTTCTATTCTGCCTAGAAATGTAACCTGGAATATAACAATTATTTTGCCATATCTTGTAGTGCAATAAAATTTGTTTGTGCCAGGTTTCCAAAATTTCCCAAGAAATGACTGTTGTGCATTTCACAATGTACCATAGCTCTGCTCTGAGTTAGCAGGGTCTCTATACAAACAGAAGTTACAAATCTATAATATACAGGATCCATGGGCACTAATATATTCAAACATCGTCTTGTGAGGTAGGAGGTTTGCAGAGAATGTGTGTTCATGCTGCTGCCAAACTTTGTTAACAGCTAATTAGTCATTAATGACATTAATGACAGTAACTATGATCAACAATGTAATGATGATGGGAGTCCACACTTCCAAATATAATACAGCCAAACCAGCAGGCAGAGAAGCTAGTCAGGATCACTGAGTAAGTAAAAATAGAGGAACATATACTACCTGAAGTTGCCCCAGCATGGTAACAGATAACATGGAGCTAGTGTTCAGGTTAAACATGACTGCTTTACTGGGAATGTAGAGGCCCTCCATATCCCCGTTTCCTGAAAGACTGCAATCTTTTTACGTTATTCTTGCAGTAGCTGAAATAAAGTAAGTTTTCACATTCTTGCCTAATCTAAACTGTGTCAAGGAACAATCACATTGCCCCAACAGGCCAGTTAGATGCTTTGATTTAATGGACATTTTATGCTAGAATGTTCTTTCATACTTACCAATTTTTCAAACATAATGGAAAATCTGTTGGGAAGTCTCTGCAGAAGTCTTATGTTAAGAAAGTGAATAGACTAATGCAGGTATTGCCCAGTGATTGTTTCTTCATGTGTTTCTTCATGTGTTAATGTTTCTTTCTCTTTTGAATGCAAAATATAAATTATCACATTTCATTGTCTCAGATTATCCTACAATCATTAGTCTTTTTCCTTTTTAAAGTGAAACATAGCCATTGGAAAAAAAAATCATCCTGTTGTCTAGTTGTCCTCTGCTATAGGTTGTTTCATTGGCTAATGTCTCCCAATATTGACATGCTGCTGAACAGCTACTGCAATTGAGCTTGGGAGGTTGGTTTTGTTAAAGGATTGTTCTTGGTTATTAATGTAATTTATGTTTATTTACACAAATATAATTCCAGACAATCTACTTGTAGTTGAGATTCCATGAGAAATAGCCAGCAGTAACTTAACTGCTGTTATGAGGATTTTGCTCTTATATACTCCTAGACATGACTGTCCCCCCTAATTTTCAGTAAATCTCACATTTTCCCTTCAGAATTATAACTATTGTTTAATTATTTTCTCCCATGGAATTGTTTACAAATCTTAAACCTTCCAACAGAACCACAAATAATATAACCTTAACTTTCTTAGACTTTCTGCTGTCATTTACACCTTGTTCTAGAGTGTTTGTTTTGTTTTAAACCCAGATGGCAACTAAGCATCACACAGTTCACTCTCTGCTCTGGTCCGTTGGGATAGGCGAAAGAATTGGAAGGATAAAGTGTGTTAAAATTCATGGGTTGAGATAAGAACCATTTAATAACTGACATGAAACTAACAACAACAACAAGTATTATAATTATTAAAATAATGTAATGAAAATGAATATAACAAAAAGAGAGAGGAAAAAACCCAAGAAAAAACAGTGAAGCAAATGAAAAGAAATTGCTCACCACCCACTCACTGTCCAGTGCCCAGCCATTCTCCAAACAGTAACTACCACCCCTAGCCAACTCTCACAGTTTATATGGAAATTCACTTTGACCATTTTGGGTCAGCTGCCTGTGCTTCCTCCCAGCTTCTTGTGCATCTCCAGCTTTATCACTGGCAGGGCATGAGAAGTTGCAAAGTCCTTGACCTAGTGTAAATGCTACTCAGCAACAACAAAAACATCAGTGTGTTAGCAATATTATTCTTATATTAAATCCAAACACAGCACTACACCAGCTTCTAGGAAGAAAATAAGCTCTATCCCAGAAGAAAGCAGGACAGTGATTTTAAAACTAAAATTTTAGAGCACTTGTAACCAAGTGATGTTTTCTGTTGTTTTAGTAGTATATATTTCTTTAATATGTTCTTAATGTAAATATCAATGATTGAGCAAGGTACACCATAGAAGGATGCAACTTCCACCTTATTAAGGAGCTTGTAAAACATGCTGTTCTAGGGAAGTTAAGGTCTGATCAACAGAGATTTTCAGCATGATAAGGTATGAGCAAGCAATGTTACCACAGATTTGACTTCCTAAAACTTTAAGTAATCATAAAACAAATTAAATGGAAGGAAGATTATAGGATGAACAAATTAGAAGCCAATGCCAGGAAGTCATTTTTTGTTCATGCAGCTACAATACTGATTGCAATTATAACATTTCTAAAGAACATCTTTTACACTGTTTTGGTCTTCTCAAGGATACATGAAATGATGAAACAAAACTAAATAAAAATGTAATGCAGCAGAAAAAAATAACCACTTTGAAATATAGAAAAGTCCTGTGACCACAGGGAATATTATGCTAAAATTTAAAGAAACTTGTTCAGGCATGGAAGACATGACACCAAGAAATGAATCTTTAAAATCTTCTACTGGTGGGGGAAGGGAATGAGAAAGTGAAGCTTTTTATTTACTGATTCACTGAAAGAAATCAATGGAATAGCTCTTTATACATATAAAATCAAGCATGCTCCAGTAGCTGATGAAAATGCCTGTGTACGAAGATACTTGTTTTACCTTCTTTTTCACCCTCACATCTCTCTGAACAAACTTCCGTCTCAAAATAACCTACACAGACCCCCAAAAAACCTCCAATAAAACCCCCAAACCCAAACAAACACACACCAAGCAAAAGAGCGGGGAATACTTTTTTAAAGATGAGGATGCAAGACTCTATTAACTTTAGGAGGTATTCACAAATCTTCAGTTGGAAACTGGACCAAAAGAAGAACCATTGCTTTTGGTATCTCAGTGAGTTAAGGACCCAACCTCCCACCCTGCAATGTCTGAGCTGGGGATTTATGTCCAGTCAAGACAGGTGACAGAAGAATGTGTAAGGACAGGTTTATGATCTCACATTGAGGAAACTGAGGTCAATAACAGGAGTCTCTAATAGCACAGACAATAGCACAGTACATTTTTACTTAAGTGTATGTGAGTGGACTCACAAGAGAAAATTCAACCCTGTGGTGGTTTTGCCCCAGCTGAGAGTCGAGCACCACATAGTCACTTGTTCTTTAAAAGGGAGTGGGGGGAAAAGTTGGGGTAGGGTGGGGAGAGGGAAGGGAAAAGGAAAAAAAAACAAAACCAAGGAACTAAAACCTCGTGGGTTGGGATAAGGATAGTTTACTAGCATAGCGGAAAGATAGATACAACAGTGATAACTGGACTTTATAGCAAAATATATGAAACTGTTGACACACAATGTAGTTTCTCATCGAACCGTACAACTCAGGCCGTACAGCTCAGAGCCATCCCCCCCCTAAAAAGACCATCCTCAAAACTGCACATCCTGGCATTCCCTGCTCCTCCTCCAACCAGCCCCCCTTTAATGCTGAGCATGATGTAATTGGCATGGAATACCCTCTTTGTCCAGTTCGGGTCACCTGTCCTGGTTGTGTCCCCTCCCTTCTTGTTAGTAGGGAAACATGAACAACTGAGAAGTCCTTGATTGCTTGGCAACAACTAGAAACATCAGGGTGCTATAAGCACTGCTCTCATCCTGACTCTGAAAAGCAGTATTCCATCCGCTATTAGAAAAGAAATTAACTCCATCCTAGACAAAACCAGGACAAACCCAGAACAGTCATGTGTATCTTCCAGTTTCAGGACCTTTCCTCTTGACAGGATCTTCATTTCTTCTTTCAAAGACTGTTTTTCTTTCCAATACCTCTTCTTTCCAAGAGCACTTCTTTTATGCTCCAAGCCCTGTTTCCCCAATATAAATAGTCTATATGTAGAAGAACAACATATGATCACCCACCTAACTGTTGGTTCTACCTCAGGTTTCTTTATTAATTGGAGGATTCAGGATGTGCCATTTCGTTAATTCCTAGTTTTATAAAATTTATATGCAGCCTATACTGGTTACAGTTCGGAAGTAGCAGGCTCCTCCTTAAGGGTTCAACAGTTCAGTTCCAGTCATTTACCCACACACATACACAACATTATCTCCTACCAGATAGCATTTTCAGTTTAAGCTATATTTTCACCCTCAAAGTATACCTGATCAGATTTAAGGTGACAAGCATCAGCCATAAGCTGATATCTTGTATGGAAAAAAAAAATCGTAAAGTCGTAATGAAATAAGTTCTTTACTGTCAAACAAAGTATACTGAAGAGCGATACTGAGTTGGGAGCCAACATACACATTTCTTGATTGGATAAGCACCATATTTATTAGGACAAAACCCAAACATGATCAGCTGAAAAGACCATCTCTCTAGCATTGACTACATACTAACAATATCTATTGCAAGCAAGATAGCAAATAGTCACAAGTACTTCAGTGAAAGATGGTTGTTACCCGAATGTGGAACCTGCAAGGACTGAAATAATTGAAGGAGTCATGCTGTCTAGTATGCTAGCCTTCCATAAATACATATTTATTTATTTTTAAGGTAGGCCATTTTTAGTGTGTTAATACTTCACATGATATTGCAGCAGTAAGAACCTGAAGTTGTGTATGATGAGAGTTTTAATTCTCCCTAATTTAATGGTGAGATTAAAATAAGATATTGTGTATAAGGCATCAAAATTTATTGTCAATGGTACACAGAACATGAAGATAGACATTCTATTTTCTTCTGCATTTGAATAAAACAAATTAAGTTAATAGAGACAGGCTCTTTTGGTTTTGAAATTTCTGTAGAACTTGCCTAACTTGCTGAACTCAGTCTATTCCTAGAAAAGGATAGAATCTTTACATTATACTACGTGTGTATGCATGCATTTTTTTTTCTTCACATCAACAATACAAAGTTAAAATAGTTTAAACTAAGAAAATTTGCCAATATAGACAGGAAAGATGTTGTTGTGAGAGAGGGAGAAAAAGAGAAGACAGAGCATGAGCTGCCTTCAGTAAAGTGTTTTTAACCAATTTCACTGACAGAATGGTATATGGCTATTGGCGGTCTTCATGTGAGCTTTTATCTCTGTGCCCCATGCCTCAAGGAGTGATAGCAGCATAGCAACTCTCATTAGTTTTGAAAATGGATTTTGTTTTATCCCCTCAGTAACCTCGTTGAGTGCCTGTCTTTGGCTTATTTCAGGTTTTATATTTCTTCTTCTGTTGTACATGACACTCTCTGCTCATTTCTTCTGTTTGCCAGGATTTCAGTTGTACTAAACCTTCTGTAGCTGTCTAATATTACACTAATGGGAAAGGTGTTGCCAAGGTGCAATAGTATAACAGACCCCAACAGTTGGGTTTTTTTTAACAACATATACAATTTTTGAGAACATTGAAAAACACCAAGCAGAGAAGCACAAACGAGATCTCAGACACCTGTTGGTGAGACAGTTACTTTAGTTTACACAGGAGGTTTCAGGAAAGCAATTAACCTGATATGAAGATAGACAAGTTACGGGTAATAGAGAGCCTAGGTCTCTCATTAAGAACTCCACTGGAGAGTTTGGTATCTGTTTCTAACACACTGCATTTGGAAAAAGAATAATAAAATTATAGAAATTTTAGTCTGTTTTCAGTTGTACAGATGGATACACATAAAGAGGACATTATTGAGCCTATAAATACAATAAGGTCAGGATTTTGGTAGATTTTATATATTTGATTTGAATATTTAAAAGGGTCTGGAGAAAATGTGTAAGGGATGATACAAAACTTGCTTAAATTGTCTGTGTTCAAATTTTTTCAAAGTTACTTTGTAAAGAATGACCTCACACTCAATTCTGCTGAGTCCCCCTCTGATGTGCTTTTATAGAGCTGGGTAACCTCTCATTCAGGTACTTGGTGTTTCAACCTCTCCTTTAACTCCTAAGTCACTTCCATGAGTTTTTATTATTCAGACCAGAAACATTTATATGTGTAAATGTCTGTGCCATGAAATAGGAATAGACCTGAAATATAGTCCAAGCCTATAATGAAAGTAGATTCATATTTTTATTTTGGCAGAAGCATAGTATCTGTTCCTCAAAGAGATGTCTTAGGTTTGCCATCCATTCAGATGGCTTCTACTACTTATATCATGCTTAGATGCTTAACTAAACCATGATTAAAATTTTTGTAGTTTCTGATTGAATGAAATTGCTATCAAATGTCTTCCACATTTACTAGATAGCTCCAGGAAAGAAGGAAGGCAGGCAGATAGAATCAGTAGCCTCCAAGTCGACTTTTTGCCACTCATCATCACCCTTTAAGCTGTTCACAGTTTTCAGCGCACTATACAATTTGTTCACCCAGTCTGTACTTCGTTATGTATGAGGATCTTGTAGGAGACAGTATCATAAGGCTTTCTGAAGTCCAAGTAGATAATATCCAGTGTTCTCCCCTTACTTCACTGTATATGTTTATTGAGTTGGTCAATCATGACTTCCCCTTGGTGAATCCATAATGACTTCCTTGTCCTTCATGTGTCTGGAAGCTTCCCAGAATTAGTTACTCTATCACCTTGTCAGGGACTGAGGTGAGACCAACAGGCCAGCAGTTCCCTCCATACTCCTTCTTAGCCTCTTGATGATAGTGGTGACTTTTGCTTTCCTTCAGTCACAGAATCACAGAATCATAGGTGTTGGAAGGGACCTCAAGAGATCATCGGGTCCAACCCCCCTGCCAAAGCAGGTCTGGCTGCAGACCTGTGACTAGTGGTGTTCCCCAGGGATTGGTGTTGGGTCTGGTCTTGTTTAACATTTTCATCGATGACCTCAATGAGGGAATAGTGTCCACCCTCAGCAAGTACACTGATGATACAAAGCTGGGAGCGGTGGCTGACACGCAGGAACACTGCGCTGCCATTCAGTGAGACCTGGACAGGCTGGAGAGCTGGGCAGGGAGAAACCAGATGAGGTTTAATAAAAGCAAGTGTAGAATATTGCACCTGGGAAGGAACAACCGCTTGTATCAGTACAGGCTGGGGGATGACCTGCTGGAGAAGAAATCTGTTGAGAAGAACCTGGGGGTCCTGGTGGATGACAGGTTTGCCATGAGCCAGCAGTGTGCCTGGGTGGCTAAGAGGGCCAATGGGATCCTGGAGTGCGTGAAAAGGAGCACGGCCAGCAGGTCAAAGGAGGTGATTTCCCACCTCTACTCTGCCCTGGTCAGGCCCTGACTATTGTATCCAGTATACACCTGGAGTATTATATCCAGTTCTGGGCTCCCGGGTATAAAAAAGACAGGGATCTTCTGGAGAGAGTACAGAGGAGGGCTACGAAGATGATTAAAGTCCTCAAGCATCCCTCCCAGTTGCCATGATCATTCAAAGATGATTGACTGTAGCAATGAAATTATAGCAGCTAGGTGTCTCAGAACATATTGGAGCATTCCATCAGGGACCATGGACTTTCCTATGTCCAGTTTGCTTAAGTATTCCTGTCCTGCCCTGATCCTCTTCCACCATGGCTAAGTCCCTCTTACTCCAGGCTTTTCCCATAGTCTCTGGAACCTTTGATTCGCGCAGTCTAGGCTTTCTAGTAAAAACAGAGGCAAAGAAGGAATCCTGTACCTCAACTTTCTCAGTGGTCTCTATCATCAGGTTCCTTACCCCATGCAGCAATGGGCCCACATTTTTCCTATTCTTCCTTTTGTCACTTCTGTACTTAAAATAATACTTTATTGTCTTTCACTTCACTGGATAGATTAAATTTGGGCTTCAGTTTTCCTAACACATAATCACAGAATGTTAGGAGTTGGGACCTTGAAAGATCATCTAGTGCAATGCCTCTGCCAGAGCAAGATCACCTAGACTAAAACACACAAGAATGCATCCAGGTAGATTTTTAATGTCTCAAGAGAAGGAGACTCCACAACCATTCTGGGCAGTCTGTTCCAGTGCTCTATCACCCTCACAGTGAAAAAGTTCCTCCTTATATTCACATGGAACTTCCTGTGATCCAGCTTTTCACCTGTTGCCCCTTGTCCCATCACTGGCTATCACTGAGAAGAGCCTGGCTCCATCCTCCTGACACTCACCCTTTACGTATTTATAAACATGAATAAGACCGCCGCTCAGTCTCCTCTTCAAGCTGAAGAGACCCAGCTCCCTCAGCCTTTCCTCATAAGGAAGATATTCCACTCCCTTCATCATCTTGGTAGTCCTGCACTAGAGTCTTTTGAGGAGTTCTATGTCCTTATTGAACTGAGGGGTCCAGAACTGGACACAATATTCCAGGTGTGATCTCACCAGGGAGGGTAGAGGGGGAGATGGACCTCTCTTGACCTACTAACCACACCTGTTCTAATACACCACAGGATACCATTGGCCACCTTAGCCATGAGGGCACATTGCTGGCTCATGGTCATCCTGCTGTTCACCAGGACCCTCAGGTCCCTCTCAGGTACGCTGCTCTCCAACAGGCCAGTTCCCAACCTATACTGGTACATGGGGTTGCTCTTCCCCATATGCAAGACCCTACAGTTGCCGTTGTTAAATCTCAATAAACTTTCCCCTGCTCAACTCTCCAGCCTATCTAAGTCTTGCTGAATGGCAGCACAGCCCTCTGGCAAGTCAGCCACCCCTCCCAGTTTTGTGTCGTCAGCAAACTTGTTGCCTGTACACTCTATTCCCTCATCCAGGTCATCAGTGAATATATTGAATAGTATTGATCCCAGTACCAATCCTTGAGGGACTCTAGTAGATACAGGCCTCCAGCTAGACTATATCCCATTGATCAAAACTTGCTGGCTTCTTCCCTTCAACCAGCTCTCAATCCACCTCACTACTCAACCTTCTAGACCACACTTCCTCAGTTTAGCCACCAGGATGCTGTAGGAGACGGTGTCAAATGCTTTCCTGACGTCAAGCTAGACCACATCTACAGCTCTTCCATCATCTATCCACTTGGTTATATCCTCATAAAAGGCTATTAGATTAGTCAAACGCTACTTCCCCTTGGTAAAACCACGTTGACTGCTCCTAACAACCATCTTATCCTTGATGTGCCTAGACACAGCACCCAGGATAAGTCGTTCCATCACCTGTTCAGGGATGACCGGTCTGTAGTTACCTAGGTCCTCCTTCTTGCCCTTTTGAAGACTGGAGTAACATTTGCTTTCCTCTATTCCTTAGGCATCTCTCCTGTTCCCCAGGATTTAGCAACAATGATAGATAGTGGCCATAGTGGCCTAGCAATGTCTCCCACCATGTCCCTCAGCACCATTGGGTGCATCCCATCAGGACCCATGGATTTATGGATGTCCAGATGGCTTAATTCATCCCTGACCCAGTCCTTATCATCCATGGGACCCTTTCATGGAGATCTTTGAAACAGCAAAGCCTGCTCTCCTGAAGTCCAGTGCTGTGGTCCTGCTTTTTGTCCTCACCTCAGGACAAAAAGTCAGGACTCCTGACTTTCATGGTCACCTAAGCCAAGGCTGCCTTCAACCTTCTCATCTCCAGTGAGTTCCTTCTTGTTTGGGAGGGTGAATGCTGTGGATTAACCCTGGAAAGCAGTTCAGCACAACACAACCACTTGTGTTTCACTCCCTCCAGTGGGATAGAAGAGACAATTAGAAGAATAAAAATGAGAAAATGTAGAAATAAAGACAGTTTATTAGGTAAATCTAAGCAGTATATGCAAGCAAGACAAATCAAAGAATGTATCTACTACTCAGTATTGGCAGACAGATGTTTCACCATTTTCAGGAAAGCAGGGCTTCATTATGCTTAACAGTTACTTGGTAAGACAAATGCCGTAACCCTGAACTTGCCCCTTGCTCCTTCTGTCTCCCAGTTTCGCTGTTGAACACAGTGCTGTTATTGAATATCCCTTTGGTTACTGGTGGGGCAGCTTGAGAAAAAGTGAAGGCCTTGGTGCTTTGTAAACACTGCTCAGCAGTAACTAAAGCATTGATGTGTTATTAGCGTTGCTTTGGTCACATACCCAAAGCATAGAACCATACCAGTCACTGTGAGGAAAGCTAACTCTGTCCTAGTGGAAATCAGTACAGAATAATATTATATCCCTGTGCTTCCTTTGTGCATATCCATCCCTCTCTATGGTGGACTTCTATTGTGCATTATATACACTGCACATATGGAAATATGCTGTTGTTTCCAGTGAACAATATGTACAGTGAAGTTCCTGTGCAGTTCTTAGCACATTCGTGCCTGAATTCTAACTGATGCCTATAGATACAGTATTAAAACAAAGTAAAATAGTAACATTGTTTCCTAATTTTTACCTTCTGTCCAATAAACATGAATACTCCAGAAAAAAAAAAAAAGAGGTGTTTTAAATGTTTTTGTTAACTGCATTATCAGTTTTTTGGACATTGTTGTGAAGCTGAGTATCAAAGTGGCAATACTCCATATAAAGTCTATTGGCAAAGAATATGGATTGCTTAAAACATTTATCATTTGCAATGAGTCAGTGTTTCAAAAGCAAGCTTTAAACATTTCCATCAGCTTTTTAATTAAAACATGGCACTGTTATTTCCAAGCAAATGGCACAACACAAAAGAAAAGAAGAGAATAACAGGGAAAAGGAGGCTGGAAAAGAGCAATCATCAAAAACACAAGCCCACATTTTACTTTACTGACTTAATGAGAATAATTTTCACTGGTCATGTGCCAACCTATTGATGACATGCACATTTCCCAAAAGATTTTCCACGATTGTAAACAACAATGCCAAGTTCAACAAAGTCATGTTACACGCAAACCCTGAGTTAAAAATATTCAACCTTTAAGAAAAAAACAAAAGACCCAAATACATTATACAAGAAAAGAAGAAATCTGTGGCGAAGGAGGGAAGTAGAATTTTGGAACTGAAAACTACAGATTTGAATCAAATAGCATCTAGATTATGTAATGTCAACAGTGAAAATGGACACATTTATAGAAGTAACAGAGACATCTTCTGAAACTAATGGAACACTTGAACTGCATCCAAAATAGGACATAATTGTGCTATACTTAACTGGTTTAAAAACCCAAAGTTGATTATAATGGGAATCATAGCAGGGTATAAGGTGTTAGCAAAATATTTTAAAATATAAAGACATATAAATTAAAAGAATTATACTATACTGAATCTATAGTCCTACAAACAATTTGATGAAATTATACTAGCCCCATAATTCTTAAGATTAGTAGGGCCAAATGGGGATATGCACGATTGGCATTATTCAAAATGCAGTCAATTATTTTTAAGGTGCTTTAAAAAAGTGCTTTAGGATCTAGATCCTCATTTATGAAATACATATAATCTAAATACATATAATCTAAATACATATGCATTATCTCTGCATCACATCTTTACAATCTGCTCATGGCTAATCTCCTACAGGAATCAAGGAAACAGTCAGAGAATATAAAACCAAAATCTTATGGTTTGGTCTGCCTAAAAAATGGGAATTTCTGCAGCTAAAATACTAGAATATTTGGGGGTTTGGGTGAGTATTATTTTTTTAGGGTGGGGGGAGGTTGGAGCTCTAGATTGAGATGGCTTTTGAAATGTCAAAAGCTTTTTGAGGATAAAAAATGTAAAACCTTACATGCAATAAAGGCATATAAATTAATGCAATAAAAATAATGCAATAAAGAGTTTTATATTTTAGATGGAGATGAAATATTTTGACTGCTGAATTTAAACTCTTTACATTGGTTAACTGAAACAGAAAGCTCTCATGTTTAAAGTTACAAAGCATCTCCTAACAAAAGGAAAATTAGCTTGCAATCATTTTCTCTGTAGCTGTTGACAATAGTATTTCTTGGGATTTCTTTGAAAGTATCAACCACTATCTAGTCAAAGAATGTTAGATTAGGTTTTCATGTATCACACATATATATCAGTCCTTTCCAATGTAGTTCTTTGCATGCTTTTCTCATTTTTACACCTGAATTAATTCAGTAACTGCAAGTTGGATTTTTAGGTGACTATAGTCTGACTGATACAGTGAATCCTTCCAGCACTGAGCAGAACACAACATATTTTATGTGACCCTGCAACAAGGTTACACTGAATATTGGCATTGTTTTCAGATGCAGGGCTATATACCTTTTTTATACATCTTCATGAGGTTTTGCTAATGATTTAAACTCAGTTACTTTTGCTGAAAATATGGCACGATAGCAATGCATAAAAGAGGCTTCAGTGAACGTTATTTAAACGGGGAAAGATTTAAATCTGTGAAACAAGTCTCACAGAGTAGTAATTTAAAAGCTTAATCTCCTTGTTCTCCTTGTAACTATGCACTCTTGCTTATTCTAGGAGCTTCTGTTCCTCCAAACTGTGTTTGGCCTAGTTTTGTTTTTAAAATGCAGCCTGTTGTGAAATATCTTACTATATGGAAGTTTAATTGAAACTAGGAGAATGAAAAAAAAGTAGAATATTTTTATTTGATCTAGTTTCCTCACTGGGTTGGTATTTTATCATGAGAAGCATTACACTGAAAAATTCACCATTTGTATAAAGCAAGCTGTCGACAACAACCTAAAAAGCTATTCAAACGTCTGCCCACAAAACATAAACACATAAAGTCTAAATCTAAATATTCTTTCTGGGTATAATCTCTGAAAAAATTGCCAAAGAGCCATTGCCTATTACTTCTGGCACTGTTTTTTATGTCCTATTGATCTTCTGTCTCCATCACAGCAAGGAAATGATTGGGACACATCAGTTAATGACTGTTTTTGTATTATGAATAGCAAGGGAGTATTTTTGCATATGCTTTCTTATTTTCCCTCAAAATCCACATAATCAAAATCAATATAATGGGCTATGCACTCAATGATAGGATGTGTCAGTTAGAGAGAGAAAGTTACTTTACATTAGAACAACTTATTTCCCTTCTGAGCTAATGCAAACCTCACTTAGACTGGCATTATTGAGGTGACACCAATACACTTTTATTCTTCTCTTCAGAGAATAGTCATTGTAAGTTTTTCCTCCTTGCTCATAGAAATTGCAGTCGGGACAGAAATAATTTGGCTGGAATTCAGTCTGCAGACATAAAGAGTCTAAACATACATGCAGAAACCTATACTGTAGTCAGTGTTAATGTGTTAAAACTGGTGATAATATGATAAGATCACATCATGTATTCCATAGAAAGGGTGTTCTTGCCAAATAGCAGCACAAGAAATGTTGTGTTAAAACTGGAATATAGCTACAGATATGTAATATAGAACCGCAAACTATAATTCTGCTTTCTCAGAAGGTGCTTGAAGTGCTGGTTACCTGGTGCACTTTGACTCTTACTCTGGGGTACTGCCCAGAAATGAAATCTTATGCCTTTCAGTCTGTATCCCAGTCCCCCTGTTCTAACAGCTTTTGAAACATTTGACCACTTCTGGTCCTCTTTTAAAGACAAGTAGAGTTTAAAGATGCATGCGTTTTAAATGTTATGAAAATATGAGGAGGGGACAGAGAGCTGCACAAAACTGAAACCACTGGGAGAAAAGTAGGCAGAATTCAGCCATCAAATATACTACTGAAGAATCAGTATATGCTTTAGACCAGTAGTAGTGTAGTAGACTGAAAAAGCAAAGATAACTTGTAGAGTTCAGGTTACTACGGTGACAGGATCAAGAGTCTGAAATAAAGTTTCACTAGTTTCATCCTACTGATGCAACAATTTGTTTCTGTGTGTGGTACAGCTGCTGTAGGGATTGCAGTTATTCCTGTTACATGTGCAGTGTACTTTGGTGATCATTCCCTGGCTGTTCTTCAACTTAACTGCTGCATGAGACACTGCTTTAGGTAAAGCCTCCAAGCACACTCAAATCAATGTACACTGTAACTATCTGAAGTTAACTATTTGGACAAATGGCAGGTCATGTTCTACCAAAGCTTGTATTGTGCAATATCTGACAGCGGGTTATAAAGCACTGTTGATAAATAGTAGCCCTTTCTACTTCACAGGCCCTGAGTGAAGCAAACAAAGCCTTTTATCTTTTTTCTTGCCTAGTCTGTCTCTATACCATACTCACCAATTCGGTGGTTGAACACTTAAAATTACAATGCGAGAATGAAGAATTCTTGTCATTTAAGTCTTCATATTCTAGAAAAACTATCAGGTTTTGATAGCTTTAAAGACCATAATTAATCTGCAAAATATATCTATTTTTTGGATGGTTTTTTTGGTCTATGATCTACAACATGCAAAAATAATAAATCTACCTTCCAGTCAATAGTAATTTATCCTCACTAAAAAAAAGTCTACTGGTCTACTGGTTATCACTAAAGTTTACTAAGATTTTTTCAAAAAGCTAACAAATGAAAATGTATAATGTGTTAAAATGCATTCTGATGAAAAATAATAAACATATAACAATGTCATTTAAAGTTTTATGTAATGCATTACAGAGGCAAATGTATTGACGTTAGGGTGGCAGTGCTAACATAACTTAGTAATTCTGTCAAAAAACCTAAAATAAATATAATTTTTTCTCCTTATTTAAACAGGATATATTCATATAACAGCGTCTGACCAGCAAACCTTTACAAAATGAACAAATAGCAAAAAATTGTTTTAGTGAGAAATTGGTTTATTCTGAAAGTAAATGTTAGAGCATAGGGATTTTTGTTTGCTTGCTTTTGTTTTATTTGAGCAGGTCCTCTTTGTATGCATCCTTTTCTGTTTTCTATGTATACAAAACATCTGTACCACTGTATGAGTACATACTTTGCATGCATACATAAAAAACCAGAACAGAATGAAAATAGGTTATCTAATATGACTCATCGTGAAAACGCATCACAGAAAATAGTAAAATCCATCTTAAAATCAGACTATGATAAATTCCAGACTGAGATTATACTGAAGATAATATTTTCATATTCCAGCTTTCTTAAAGGGATTGTTTGGGACATCCATAAGTGTAACAGAATACATGGGCTAGCCATGCTTCTTGACTCACTACAAGCAAGAAACATGACTATTTCAACCCTTTTTTTATTCCTAAGGTAATTGAGACTGGAGATGATCTCACAATATCATTTTGTTCAATATCTTTTCCAAAGAAGGATTAGGCCAGAGTAGGTTCCTCAGGACTTTTTACAGTGTAGGCTTGAAAATCAAGGATGGATAAAATCCACATCAATGGGTTTTATGTAAATAAATTTACCAATGATAAATGGCTTCCCTTCCCACCTCTTGATTAGTGAGGTGCCTGGGCTGTACCATTTTTTGCTGGAGTAGAGGAGTAGAGATGTTCATCAGTGTCTGAATTTTCTTCTTTTTTTTTTTCTTTTTTTTCCCTTCCCTTCCTTTCCCTTCCCTTCCCTTCCCTTCCCTTCCCTTCCCTTCCCTTCCCTTCCCTTCCCTTCCCTTCCCTTCCCTTCCCTTCCCTTCCCTTCCCTTCCCTTCCCTTCCCTTCCCTTCCCTTCCCTTCCCTTCCCTTCCCTTCCCTTCCCTTCCCTTCCCTTCCCTTCCCTTCCCTTCCCTTCCCTTCCCTTCCCTTCCCTTCCCTTCCCTTCCCTTCCCTTCCCTTCCCTTCCCTTCCCTTCCCTTCCCTTCCCTTCCCTTCCCTTCCCTTCCCTTCCCTTCCCTTCCCTTCCCTTCCCTTCCCTTCCCTTCCCTTCCCTTCCCTTCCCTTCCCTTCCCTTCCCTTCCCTTCCCTTCCCTTCCCTTCCCTCTCTGACTATGACCTAAGGAAAGATCTAGATCCTACATTGCATTTCAGGAAATTGAAACTGGTCCCAGAACAGACTGGGACTCCTGCAATCTGCTCACATTTTTTTTTCTCAAAATATTCCTCCTTCAAAACCTTAACCTTTTCTTTAACATGATTTGAATGACTGTCTATTGTTTATCATACCATGCATAAGTAATTTGTGTTTGTTTTCAAGAACTTTCTGTTCCAGCCTCATACTGCCACTCTTACTGTTGAAAAATCTGTCCTCTCTTCTATTGTGACATTTGTCTACTGACCAAATGCTATATTTTTCCAAACATGTCTTTTTACTTTGTTTCTTGCTACCTCTTGATGCGTAGGAAGTGTTCCCACAATGCCACTTCATTATCCACCTCCAAAACATCACTTAAAATTCTCCTTTTCCATGGTGTCTACAAAAAATGTGACTGTGGTTAGACCACTGATGTGCTCGGATGCCAGACTGAGAGCAGTCTCATTTACTTGAAGTTTCATACTGTCTGAAGTGTTGCAGAACGCCAGTAAAAATATTTAACATCATCAAGCCTTTATATCAAGATGTAATTTGTACAGTCTAAGTAAAAGAAATCTTAAGTTCGTAATTTAAACTGCATTTCAATTCTCTCTTTTGCTATGTTGTCCTTTTCAAACAAGGTTGAATGGCTTCACTTCTCCAGTTTGGCATTTCCATTGACTTAATGATGAGAAAAAGCACAGATACAGCTCAGACATTTCATGGCTTTGCAGCACATGGGATTTAGATTTATTGTCGATGGGATCTTTTAAAATGGCACTTCAACCAGAATGAAAACAGAGATCCAAAGGTTGTTTATTGTTCCAAAAAGAATTATTTTAGTAATTTGTTTTGAAACAATCAAACAAGGATCCTTGCAATTCTCCATTCAGGTGTTAGGTAAACAGTATGGATGACCAAGAAGTGAATCAATCTGTAATGGGAAAAGTCAGAATGAAATAACATCACCAAGTAGCTTGCTGACAGCTTCACACACCATTTTCAAAAGGTTTTTGGCTTAAAGATCAAAGCATAAATCTTCTAAGTCCAAGATTTCCACTTTGACCTATAGTTGTGATCATTAAAAACATGATGGATATCTAAACACCTGCAGAAGCAAATGGAAAAACAAAGCTTTAGAGGTTAAATTCAGTGCCATTATAGGAAATCCATTACAAATATTCAGGTTTGCTACAAAGTTTCAGATCTTCATGAAAAGTTTCCAGTAAAGAAAGCAGAGTATTCAGACTAATATGTTGTGACATTATTCCCAGTACTGTCCTGTTTAGAAGACAGTCAATCTTTGACCTTTGTCAACATAAATTATTGCAGGAAGCATCAAATACAGTTTATCATTCTGAATTTAATGTATATATATATAAATAAAGATTTTGGTGATAAGAATGAATGCTTTCATGGGAATGCAGATTAAAAATTCAGAGATATACAGCATTTTAGATTGAAAACATCATAGAACTGACAAATGGGATATCATGTTAATTTTGAGCTGGAAAACAAAACTCTTGGCAATTTATTATTTTACAAGCCACTTTTATTGACCACTGAGCCAGCAATATTGCACTGACAGGATATGGGATGTCCTTCAATATTCCATACTCCTTATCGCAATCCACCAAACACATTAATTGGTAGCATTTGGAAGTGCTTAGTGACCTTTTCCAACAGCCTTACACTCCCTTGAGCATTGAAATAAGGCTGTTTATACCCCTTGAGAATAAGGCTCTGACTCTTACACACTTCATGGCCCCAGGGAACAGCAATAATAGACGCACCCATAGGAAAAGCAGCAGAGGAAATGCAGGCAGAAACCTTGTCACAACAGAAACATCACATTCAAAAGAAGCAATACACCCTTTGCAGTAATGACAAGCCTAAAGGAAGGAGTTTTATTCTCCTTTAACTTATTCCTGAAGTGTGTGTGCGCAGCATATATGAACAAGATTTGTTGCATGTACAGGATAGGAGCAGAGTTACTAAACTGGATCTTTGATAGGCAATTTTAAGCTTAATCTCTGAATTTGTTATGTGCAGCCCTTATAAAATATCTTTTCAGGATTTAGAAACAAATGGTTACACTGTCCTTCATATTTTTTTCTGAGTCAGCTAAAGGCTGATTTTTTTCTTTTTTAATATTGTGACAGGCTATCATAAATTAAAACAAATTTTAAAGATTGGAAGACTATCTTTTTATTCAGTGAATTAACACGTGTAACACGTGTAATGTGATCTTCCACTATAAGTTCCTTTTATTAGGCTTTTGGTAACTTTCAGGAACTTTCTTTCAGAAATCTTTCAAAATCGAAGATCAGCTTTGTCAGTCACCGAGGGAACTGTGTCTAGCTTTCTACTCTAAATTTACAAAAACAATAGGAGAGAAGAGAGTTATGGATGAGTAGGAAAAATTAGTCAGGAAAGAAATGGAAATTTTCTAAGCAGATGGATTTTCCCTGCTCTGTCTCCCATGAATCTTTACCTTGAAACTAGTGTCACGTGAATAATGGATTTCATGGTCTCTCACAAACAAAACACAACAAAAACAAAACCAAAAAAATAACCCAACCCCAAACCCAACCAAAAAACCAAATGATATTCTTAACCCTTACCATTATATTTTTCAATTATTATTTACGTTGTGCTATGAAACTTTGTATAAGTAAAAATCTCAGTCTGTAACAAAAAACAAACCAATATTGACTCAGTTAAATTAACTTATTTTTCAAGTAGAGATCCTTATTAAGTGAATAATATAGATCTGAAATAGAAAGTTGTGCCAGAACAGAGCATCTTTGTAACTTCACAAGAGTTGATGCTACAAAGTGAGTAAAGCTGTTTCTAAATCAGAGAATCAGAAGACTTGTTAGTATGTGAGGTGACTTCCAACACAGTAGATTAACAATAATTGGCTCTTGCTGAATGGAAAATGAGGAAGCTTGTAACATACTCAATGAAGCCAATCATTGCAGATGGGGGATGAGGTTTGTTTTTGTGAGTGTGTGTTTTAATCTTGCTTGAACTGAATAGTTCGGTGTGACAAAACTTTATGCATGACCTCTGTGACTTAGAAATGCTGCAGGCAAAATATTTCCCTCAGAGATAGGGAACTAAAAGCATTTGCGATTCTAAGAACGGACATACACAGTAGTGCTCTTTTTAACAAAATATCTTCAGGCTATTTGAAACAATAAACAGCGTGGAAATGTGGTAATGAAGAGGAAGATTACCTAAGCAGACTGTGAATGAACACTCTAGGAGAACAGAAAAGAAAAAAGAAGATTTAAAGAAGTTGCTTGCAGTAGCAGGCCTGGATTGCTAACAGAGGAATGTCCTTTGAGTCCTGTGGTTTTTATTCCTGAGATTATCTTCAGATGTATAGTCTCTCATTTGGCTGGTCATTTCTCAATTATAACACCTTGAAAAATGTGTATAAGAATTACTTAGATGACTTAGCAATGCAGTAAAATTTCCAAAAAAAGATTACTCTGGGAAGTGTCCTTAGGCTTTCACCCTGCAGTTACAATAGCTATGACTACCAAGCTGTGAAACATAAACAAACCATATGACTCCTTCTACACAGGTTGTAACAATGAGACTAATAATACTGGGAGAATATAACAGCAAAAACTGAATATAACTAGAAATTTAGTGGTGCTGGGCCAGCAATTAATACACCATAAATAGAGGAATCAAAGCTAGTCATATGCAGTCCCTGACATATTAAAGGCAAAGGTGGGTTGACCTTGACTTGACACCAGGCACCCACCAAGCCATTCTATCACTCCCCTCTTCAATAGGACAGGGAAGAATGAAAAATAAGGTGTAAAAAAATCTCGAGTCAAGATAAAGGCAGTTTCATAAAATAAAAGCAAAGGCCACATGTGGAAGCAAGGAGAAAACAAGAAACATTACTCTATACTTCCCATCAACAGGCAATGTCTGGCTACATCAGGGACGCAGGGCTTCAGTATGTGTAGCAGATACTCTGGAAGGCAAATATCATAATTAACTTATGACCCCTTTCTCCTCTTCTTTAAGCTTTTATTGCTGAGCATATGTCATGTGGTATGGCATATCCCTTTGGTCAGTTTAGGTCAGCTGTCTTGGCTGTGTCCCCTCTCAAGATCTTGTCCACTCCCATCCTACTGGTGTTTTGGGTGAAAATTTTTGGAGAGACAGCCTTGGTGCTGTGCCAGCACTGCTCAGCAGAAGCCAAATCCTTGGTGTGCTACCAACACCTTGCTGGCTACCAATACACAGCACAAGCACTATGGGGGTTGCTGTGGGGAAAGCTAATACCATCTAAGCCATGCTCAATAGAAAACTAAATACTGTCAGCAGACATCTTTGATTTTCAAGTTTTAAAATTATTTAAATCTTCAGACATTTTTAGCATAGCATGTCTCTGAAGTGCAAGATAAATGTTACCTGGTATTTGTAAAAGCAAATACCCCCAGACTAAGGTCAAATAACTTCTACATTCTGGTGATCAATGACCTATTTTGTGGCTATTTATCCCTGCAATCTTTATACACCTTGTATATTTTCTCAAGGATATGAATCAAATAGGGTCTAGGTTCATGATATAATAATATTTGTCAATTTTCAAAGTAGATAGGGAAAAAAAAGGAAAAATAAAAAGATATTCTAACATGTTTACATTTAAATTTAAATTACCATGGGGAAGGAAAAGAGACCATGACAGTAAGGGACAGTTGCTTCTTTCCACTGGCTGCTCAAGTGATGTGTGATCCAAACAACCGATCTCTCGCTCCCCAGAAGCTGCTCCTGTTTTCACTGACAGCCGTTGTGAAATCGTGCCTATTTTTGTGAGGATGCAACCCCATATGGAGGCTCAGAAGCTGCACTCAGCCTTTCTCTTCAGGTAGATCTCAGGAGCTGAAACTTCCACTTCTGCCCCTTTCTGTCTCTTTCTTTCTGCTCAGCTAAATTAGAACCTACTTCCCCTTTCTATATCTGGCCTCCCTCTGTCCAGAAAGTGAAGGTATGATAAATAAAGGTAAGCTGAATAAAAGTGAACAAAGGTAGGTCTTGGGAGGAAAACTCCATGTAAGTTAAAAACCTGAAACTGGGGACGTGGAAGAAGCAATGGTAAAGCAGAGCGGGGAAGAATGACCAAGAGTTCACAACAATTCAAATACCTTTGACTTTCCTTGCAATCCCTTAAAATGTTGCTAAAATTCTATGTCTCATTCTTCCTTGAAACTCCATTTGCTGTTTCCTGGTTTTCCCTCACATTCCCAGAAACCCAAATGACTCCTCTCAACTCTCTCTCAGATTTACATATTATTCCTCCAGCTCATATTTTCCTCCTTCATTTGATTTCTTGCTCTGTTCCTTCCAAAATATTGTATTTTGTCTGCATTTCTGAGAAGCTGAGAGGTCTGATCTTGGAGCAGCTTCCAAAGTCCTGGAAGATTTATAACAACCTATCTTTACCTCAGGGATGTTACTTGGAAGTTAATTTTCCTGCAGGGATCTAGGGTCCATCATTCTTTTCCCATGGGAGATATAGCCAAGCTTAAAACCTGCACTTACTACACACCAAGGATGAGATTCATGAATGTGTTTAGGACATTAACGGTTACTGTTACAGTCTTGCCAGTCACAGCCACTTGGGCTAAGATCATGTTATGCCTTAAGTGAGTTAGGTCGTACCTGAGGTCTTTGCCAGATATCTCAAGGCCATAAGAGTCAGCTGAACAGGATCAGAAATTCTAAACTTAGAGTAAGGCTAAACTGGACTGTCAAAAAACGGCGTCAGAGATACTCTGTGTACTAAGTATGTGGAACACTATATGTTGCTTTAAAAGAAAAACAAATGGATAATATTACATGGAATGAGTCATGAAGTCTGTTAAAAATCAACTGACTATTGCTTAATGGGATAAAACAAAAACAGAGAAAAATTTAAACAAAAGAATTTATTAAAATTTGGGACTAGCAGTCGCAGGGTTTGTTAAGTATTTTTCCTATACACAGGGAGAAGCAAAGTCTGTTGCCTCATATCTGAACATAATTCCATTTGAGTAAGTGGATACAACTGAGCAATTATTGTACTCAAAATGTGAGAAATCATTGAGCACAAACTGAAACAAGACATTATAAAGCATACCAAATTGAGACCTCGTTTATCTAGTTTCAGCATGGCTATATTACACCATGCATGCACCAACTCTTGTGTAAATCTTGATTTGCCCTAAGGTTTATGAATTCATATGTTCCCTGCCTTAGATAAAATTACAAGTGAGAGCAGAAACAAATAACACTTTATCATATTATACCTGGGAGGTAAATGTTTTCCAAACCACAACTATTCAAGGAAAAGAGAAATTCAGAAGAGAAAAATACTTAGAAAAAACCCTTGGAGTTCTAATAATGGACAAGGTTAGGATATACAAAATGGCAGCTAAAAAAATGTAGCATACATTGTGTTAACAGAGATGTCACATCAACACGCCCAGAGAGAGGAAAGCTCCATTCCATATTACCAACGACTAACTACATCTGGTCTAGTACTTCTTATTCTGGGCTTCTCCTTACCTGGAAAGAAAAAAAAAAAAAAAAAAAAAAAAAGGGAAAATAACATTAAAATAAACCAAAATAATTACAAGATATTAAAACAGGCAGTAAAGTTGCTGCAAGAGGACAGAGATCTGTAGAGACTAAGGTGTGAGGAAAGATTTAAAGTGGTTGCTTTAGTAGACATAAAGAGCCAGATACTCATCTGGTTTAAATCAGCATGGCTTAAGTGAGGATTTGGTCTAAGCAATCTCTAGACATTTGCCAAATATGTACAGAAAGAGTGGATATAGTGTGGAGGGTATATCCAATAGTAATAGGATCAAATTCATTAAGAACGTACAGACTGGATACTAGGAAAATATTAGCAGTATGATAATGCATACATTTAGGAATGTGTCTCCCAATAAGATAATTATTTCAGGAGCTATTTTATATGAGACACACATAAAGAACAAAATGTATATCCTGAACAACAGACCTACATTAGCCAAAATGAGTTACCTATGGTTTATTCTATTATGTATTTGCCGCGATCTTCTGAAGCATTTGCAGTCTGTGTGCTTGTAGTATTGGTGGCACACTAGCAAGACATCTGGATATGATTTCTATGTAATACTCGAGACAGAACTGATCTAAAATTGAATGAGGTGAAGGAGGAAAAAAGGGAGGCTGTGACTAATGAGTAAGGCTGTCTATGGGTAATCAGAGTTAGAGACTGGAAAACTGCAAAATCGTCCTTCTAAACACACTTGTCCTATTTACTTGTCAGGTCATTCAGGTGAGGAGACCATTATAGGGAGGAGACAATTTTTGGCATCCAAGAAAGACTTGATCATGTTTCAAAAGCACCTAGACATAGCAGATGAAAAATACGGAGCATGTAAAGGGTAGAGAAAAGGGAGGAATGACCTCCAGCAATAAAGAATGGCTACAGGAACCACCCACATCTTCACATTGGAAATTATCACACTATATCTTGCCATTCTTCTAACTGATAAAGAGTTTTCTTGGAACAACAACAAAAAAAATCAATACACTGTTTATCATTTATCATGTCAGTCTGGCGTTTCTACCAAGTTTTGGCTTGAAAACTAAAAAAAACAACCCAGTCACATCCTAAAGTGAAGAAAACTTAAAGCAGCTGAAGCTGTAGTATGCCTTTTTACAAATAAGACTGGGTACACAACACTGGGCAGACCCCCAGCAGGTGTTAAGTGATTTCAGTACACTGAGGTCAGTGACCTTCGCATACACATAAACATGGTTTTGGCCCAATAACTTGAATTTTTTGTTGTTAAATCTCCTGACCTTTTTCCGTACTCTGGATTATCCTGTAAACAGAGATTTGATTTTCAAGAGTATTTGTATGACATCCAGCAATATGTTATATCTGTCTGTAGCACTCAGAAGAGAACTGGTATTCTATTAGGTATGAAGAAAGAGCCTCCAGATTCATTCCCTGTTGACAGCATTATGTTTACAGGAAGTTTTTAGTACCCTTGGATTTCCCGCTCTCTGCCAGCTCCATTGATCAAACACAAAATAATTGACTTCATTATTTGAAGTTCAGTTTGATTAGTCATGGGATTCCTTAGTGGATTTTTTAAAATAAAAAGGCAGATACCATGTAAATTAAGAAAAGTGCCTGTGTTTTAGTCTTTGGTAGTAACATTTTGTTCACACACTTAGTGTACTTGTCAAATTTATAAAATTAAAAGTTTAAATTCAGATAGTTGTTCTGGTTTTTAAGTATTGAAGACAAAAACCAATGAAAGATGTGGGCATTTCTTCATGTTAACTCTTGTTCATTTTTAGTCAGCATCCTATAAGTGATATTCTTTCTGAATAAATTTTCTAGAATGCTTTGGGATTCCTTTTCTTTTGACTTTTCATGCTATTCATCTTGAGCTGACATTTTATGTTACTCATTACTGTCACTATTGGAAAGAATAGCAAGATCAGCATTTGGGCATCATTATTTGAACATCAGCTCACTTGATAAAGTATTTCCATTATCATGCTAATAAAAAGTACATTGTTTTTTGTTCCTTATGCTCTACATGTCACTATTTTAACATGTAGAAAGAAATTGTGTTTTGACTCAGTAAATCAGTGTCCAATTAAAAAAACTCAACACCAACAAACAAACCAGGAATCTGAATAGGATTTTACCTACAAGAGCAAAAATGGACTGATACACTGCATCTCATTTTGATCTTGGTTTTCCAGTATTTGCAGTGGCATAGTTAGGGTAATCTCAATACTGTTACACTTAGCATGTAGAATCGACAATCAGACTGATCAGATTATTTTTTTTCTTTTTACTCCCTTTGGACGATGAAGTATAAACCACCTCCTGAATAGCTTTCATTTTGTCATCTTCTCTAGGAATTTCTCTGAAAGGGAATGCTAGAGAGTGGTTATAAATATAGTTTATATACTGTCAAGATAATGTTTCTTGAGTAAAGGCCAGATGATAGTATATTTGATGCTTGCCAGCTGCTTACCTCCTCTTAAGGAAGCATGAATTCTCCTGATATAGGATCTACCTTTCTCTTGTGGTTTTTTTTTTTTTTTTTTCCAGTCATGAAAGTGATGAATCTAACCTGCTAATTCTATACACTTACAAATCAGCTGGAATTAAGTCTATTTTTGAAACAAGCATATACCTTGCATGGGAAGGACTACATGCCTGTTCTTCCTTTGTTACCAGTTCTGCAGTCAACCCAAGTCTGACAACTCTTCTAAACACACTGAAAATATGGTGTGTCAAGGAAACTTTGAAAATGGATGTCAGGGGGGAATAATAAGGGATTTCAATGAACAGAGCATTTGTTGTATTTAGGCTTCTCATAGGTACTATGGGTAAAGGGAAGAACAACTACTTCAACTCCGTTTGCTCTTAGATACATAATTAATTGTTCCTGTACGCCTGGATCATGAAAATCTGTAAAAAATACAGTAATATTGAACTTTTTAAAAAGGGCTATTTATTTATTTTATGGTTATCAATTAGATTAAAAAATGCTTTAGATTTTTCATTGCTATAATTATTTCACCCCTACTATTCAATTTTACAACTAAAAATGGGGCAAAGAAATCAAGATGTAAATGAGAGTAGAAGAAAACAACCTATACATCTAAATTGGTCACAACCATTTATGTACCTTTTTCTGGAAATAAAATCACTAATGGAAAAATTCAACCCTGAGATTTTGTTAATCTAATTTTGATGTATAAATTTCAGAAATAGCACCTATCCTCCTGAACATTGGTTTAAGTATACTTATTGGTCCTGAATTTTAGGAATTATTTATTGACTAAGTAGTTAAAACAAGCAGGTCGTTTCCTCTGGAAAAGCAGGAAGCAAGGAAATATTGTGGTCTTTTATCTGAAATAATCCCATAATTTTTAGAGTGAAATGAAGTTGATAGTTAGAAGACATATTTTTGTTGCTATTTGTGTAATAGCCAGTCTTCTCCAATTTGATTATTTGGAACAAGATTGTACATAGAGACTAAATCTAACTGTGATTCCTCTTTCACTATTAAAATATCAGACTATATCTTTATATTACAAGGAAGTGCTTGTTACAGGTTAAACTATGAGGTACATTTGAAGAACAATATATACTTCAAAGATGTTCATGGACCAGAAAACCTTTCAGAAAGAAAGAGGATGTCTATTGCTCAAGGTATAATTGTCTTCTTTCAGGGCAACTTATTTTTTAATTTGAAGTAAGTACTTCAAAGAGATTCAAAGTGGGCTATCAATCCTTTGAAGCTGTCAAGAGGTAATGATTTAGGATTTCCATTTCAAAGAATTTTACATCTCAGATAAAATGGAACAATTCCATTGAAAACCAGAAGATCCAGGCCCAGAATGACAAGAAGACAGCTTCTAAAGGATCTGCTAACAGAAGTGACATGCTTTTATTGTTCCTTGGTGGGTATTTTGACCTATATATGCCTGGATTATGTGAAACTATGGGTTTATTACTAAGTAAACTCAATTACTCTCTGGAAGCCAGGCTAAATAAAACGACATCCTCTGGGTCATTAACACAAACTGTTACCTTTGAATGTTATGTTTTGGGAAGTATATTTATTTATTTCAGGATTTTTTGCCTATGTTTAAAAAGAAAAGTCAGATACAGTCATCTATCTATTTGAATGTATATATATGTTTGCTACTTAAATGAGATTAACTTCTAGTTTCTGAATAAATCACTGAGATTTTGACAATTACTTTGAAATATCTTTTTTTTGCTTGGAAATGGAGAGAACATAAATCTTATTTGGTCAGGGTTAATTCCAGTCAGAAATAAAGAGGCAACATTGCTGGGAAGCAGACTGCTGGTGGCAGTGAAATTCCTCTGGTCAGACTGCCTACCTCACTTAAACAAAGCTCTGGGACATCAAGCTAGGTAATACTGCTGTCACAAAAGCAAGAGTTGTGAACTGTTTGTCAATATTTGGCACATTTTTCTTTCCCAGCAGCAACACTGATTGTGCCTTTCAACATATCCCAGACTGTGGATGTCAGCAAGAGCAGAAAGGCCCATTCTCCATGATCTTCCATGAAACTTCACACCTTTTCTTCTCTGTGGCAGAAATTACATAGCTACAGCCTAGCTCAGTTTCCTTGCTCTTGAGGTTCCTCTCTAATGTGGAGAAGCCTTAGAGTGGCTGTAGAAACAAAAGCAGAGTGAATCTCATAAACACTGAGGATATCAAGTCTAATTAAAACTTTGATTGCCTTTATAGAAATATAAACCCAGGAATATTTCGATCTTCTTTTGAAATCTTAACTAAGTTGAACTGGGTCATTTTCTCATGGTAGTAGGACATCCAAAATAGTCATTATGTTCCTCAACATAAGGCAAGATTTCTTAATCAGAAAATTAAACTCACTAAACTGGTTAGATAACTGAGAAAAAAAAGTGTTAAATTGATCTATATGCATATTGCAGAAAACTTTTCTGGCAAAGATATCTTACTAATGGGAGAGACTATGAGAAGGATTTGGAGAGGCAAATTACCCCAGAAGAATGTACTTTGATGTGGAAAAAAGAATCAATCACCTCAATTTGTAGTACACTAAAGAAGATTTATCTAAGATATAGTTTCCTTTGACACAAGTCAGACTCATACATAGAGAATATTGTAGAGATTGGGATAACAAGGAAATTTTATGTATTTTGCTGGCATAACTAAGTGCAGAGAGACCTGGATAGGTTGTGAAAACAAGCAGTAGAGATTGTTTCATGAGATTCCTCTTGTCCTTTCTAGAAAAAGAGTTACACTTGACTCTGGCCTTTTTTTTTTTATTTAAATTTGTTAGTAGCCATTAAAGTACTGGTTAGTTTCTTATTAAGTATTAATAAAAATAATTTCACAGAGGAACAGCTCCCAAAAATAAAGCAGATGCTGAAAATTTGAACTCCTCAATTATATATATTGAAATGTACAATAATAATATGATTCTATTTTTATGCAGCGTAGCTTTAATTTAATAAATGTGAGTATGTAATTAAATCACTCAAGCAGCTAGTGGTCTATATGATATAAGAGACTTATCAAATGAAATGACCAAATACTGAAAAAACACAATATTATTAAATGTTTCTAAATCAAACTAAAAAAAAAAAAAAAGATATTTAAGTGACAATTTTGTTGTTGCCTTTAATGTGACAGTGATCTATATGTCCTTCTGATATTCTAAATGGTTATTACAACGCCTTTTGGTTTTGGGAAAAACAAATTATTGATAAAATATTGTCATTTCTCTGGTTTAATCTCCTTTCTGAGATGAAAATTTGCTTGGTTAAATACTTTCAGTGATCAAAAACTCAAATCACTGAAGATGAAAAAAAGATTGGTAAGACTGTAAGAGGACACAGTAATAATGAGTAAGAATAATTAAGAGAGACAAAACACACAGACAGCTATGAATCTCTCTGTCTTTCCATTGTTACTGAAGTACTTGAATTCTGTATTTAACCTATATTTCAGCTTTTGATTTGATATTTATTAGGAAGCTGGCACACTGGGAAGACTGTACATAGTCAAATAAGAATAGTTTTGTAAATACATCCTGTATTTATACTGTGTCAAATCTCTTCCATGTTACATTGGTGCCCATCGGAAGAAAAATGAAACATTTTCATTTCAGTGGGGTTACTTTTAATTGATGCTAGTGTATACTCATTACTCTTAAAGATTTTGATGAGTTGTTTTAGGACATAAATGACAGCGGATATGGACAACAGCCTTTTATTTTTGGTATAATGCACTACTTTCACACCAAGCATTCAACTATAATGATTTTTAGGAGAGCACGTAGCTAAGCAGAAAGCACTGCAAGACTTGCTTCCCTTCATTTCATTCTCCTGCTGTCCTGAATCTACTTATTTTAGACCCTAGCCAGTATTTTTCATATGATTCTCATGTCTAGATGGAAAGCAAAAAAATAAAAATCCCAGACCACAAGCTATTTTAATTTTTTTCTGAAAAATGAACACCTAATACTTTTTAACACAGGGAAATAAATTTCATAGAGACAAAGAAAATTCTGGGCTCAAAATAAGTTGAAGCAATTGAGGCTGATTCTGTATAATTTTGATAAATCTTCCTGCAGCTATGGCAAGGGGAGAGAGAGGTGGAAATACAACCCCCAGCATTCTGGAAACTCTTTAGCCACTGGCCACTGCCAGTGGGAGGATGCTGCTACAACAGCATTTCTGTTCAGAGTGAATGCTAAGCTATTTAAAAATTTTTTAATGCACTGTATTTTGCCTTCCTTTGGTGTTTCACCCTTTCAACTGCAGCATTTGATTATTAGACTTTGTTGGTGGCAGCCTTTACCAGGGGCTGCACACATGATTCTTCTTCCATGAGAACAGGAGGGTCCAGAAACAAGCTTGAAAGGGGGAGCCATTAAATAGGAAGACATCCAAAGCAATGGCAGCTTCAGCTCCATGTCTAATTTAGCAGCTAGAGTAGCTGCTGTGATATGCAACATTCATTTGAATACGTCAAAGAAGCAGTCGCTTCAGAAGACAGCTGAAGATAGGAGGGCAAAGCAAGGAAAAGTTAGAATTTCTTTTCCTAAAGAAAAGAAGTTGCAGGAAAGACAGGAAGAAATTGCTCTTCCCCTAGGTAATTGCGTACTATCTCTTACTGACAGCACAGCACATTGCTAAGGTTACAGTTTACACTGTGGAGTTTGTCCCTGTTTCCTAGAATTTTTAATGGGTGTGGGCAGTCTTAGTTTGTCTTGTTTAGGAGCAGTGGTTTTCCACTTCATCCCACAGTGTCATCGTTTCAGGCACAAGAAATAATTTGCTATGGAAAACATCTTTTTTTTCCTTTTCTTTTTCTTTCTTTTTTTTTTTTTTTCTTCACAGGACCTGAGCTAATTCATTTTAAAAGAAAATATCTCCATTTAGGATCCCACACTGAGAGTGTCGCAAATTATGTCGATTCACCAAATTGGTGGCTGCCAGCAAACAGCTGAGAATTGCCAGATTCAGCTAAACACTTTGGCTCAGCTAACATCCTCCCATGGAAAAAAGTCATGGGATGGCCAAAAATCAGGCAGAATGATCTGCAGGCTCGAGCCACAGTTTCCACTGCATCATGTGCTGAGGAATGTGGCGGGGGGGGGGATGGGTCTGGACACCCACAGAGCCAGCAGGGATCTCAGCCCTGTGAACCCACAGGGACTTCTGTGGGATGTTTTTCCCGTGGATTCATCAACCCTAAGGTATGCTTGGAAAAGCATCTCACCCACATGTAGGCCCAGACCATGCCCATGTGTTGTCCCTGGCTAGCCATCCCTTAAGGTTTCAGACATGCCTTGGGAAATTTACAGGTGCAGAGTGGGAATTGTGCAAAGCTCTTCTGCCAATGTCAACAGTAACTATGTAAAGAAAATGCCTGTGGCTTTCAGTGAGGAGGAGCATTTCTCCGTTCTAGCGATGCCCTCTCCCTGAATAGTTGCACTCTCAAAACCCAAAGACCTCTGTTTGCAGGCAGCTTGCATGCAGTGCCTTTCATGTGACTAAAGGGGTAGATAAGACAATGTTACTTCATCCCTCCCTCCTCCTGTCAACATTTGGACCAAAAGATAGGATTTTTTGCTCTTTTCAACCCCTCCATGGGAGGAGTTAGAGGAGATTACACAGTTATTTATCATGTGCAATTCACAGTCTTCTATGTACGGTTAGAAATTCTTCTCGCAGCATGAGTTTTCCAAAGGCTGCATGGAAATGAAAGGATGCAGCTTTCTTTTAATTATTCCGGATCGCTCTTCCCAGCTTAATGTAGAATTTTATTCTTGTGTTGTCAAGGACATCAATACACAGTTCAAAGTTTAGGGGAGGGAGGGTGGTGAGGAAAGTAATGAGGGATGTTTGTTCTCTTCTTTTGAAGATAAAATAAGAAATTACAAATGAAAGTTTATCAGAGTTAATGCACTGAAATGATTTTACATTGGCTAAGAAAGCAAAGTTTCTCAGTAGTGGTGTATTGGAAATGTATATTCTGAAAGAAAAATAGATTTACAATATCTCCAGATCATTGCTAACACTTTTAAACATTAGTTCTGTTTGCAGTATGTGCCTGTGATTGATCACCCACTTGCAGATGTGCTGTTACACCTCTCTCTTTCTGATTCTTCTATCTACAACAGGCAGATCTGTACAGCCAGAATAAACATGGGTGTTTCTTTAAGCTAGCAACCCAAAAAAAGAAAGAAGTTGCCAGGGAGAGAGATTCTTCACCCACTTCCCAGCCAGAAAAAAAAAAACCAAAACCAACACATTACCAGCAAAAATGATTCTCAGTCCAGCCAAGTACAAAGTCCTTCATTTAAGAAGCCAAGGGCAACCAGAATCTCTCTCCCCTCTCCCTCCTACCTCTTTCTTTCTCCCCCCTTTTTTTTTTTTAAATTCCTTTCATCTGGAAAAATAGTTGGCATTCTAACTAGTTCATTCTCTTTCTTTTTTAGTGTGTCTAATTCATTAATTGTGAGGATTGTCAAGTGTGCTTCAACTGCAATATAAAGCTTTTAAAAAAAATGACTTTTTTTGGTGAAATTTTCTCATCTTTGTATATTTTTGAATCTGTAATTATGAGCCTAAATCAATTTATATAAAAGTTCATAGGAGCAGGATCCAACCCTTAAAGTACAGTGCAGCAAGCATATCGATTTCTTTTGAATCAACTCTATTTTATAAAACAGTAATAGACAAAATCCAGCCCGGTGTCTGAACATTTTCTAAAAATTAAGCTAATCGAAAGAGCCAAATAAAGTTAACAATCAACAATTATCCAGTTAAAGCAGGCAAGATCAAATAAATAAATAAGATTAAAGATTTAGTGTCTATTATTAGCAGACTAACAGAATGGAATTGAAAAATTTATTGGCCCCAGACGGTAGGTTGATAAAGTCTTCCTGCAGCTAGGTTGGAATTCAGCTGGTACTTGGCATCAACATAGTCATAAGAAGAGAGGCTCCTTCCCATCCAATTATATCTGAATTTTTGCAACTTCAAGAGGTATACATTTCAATGCTGATTGGACAGAAATCATTCTTGTCATTTCCTCTGAATGACAGCGTGTCTGCATGCCAGTGGGAAGACTTTCTCTCTGCAGTTTACTGGCAATTACAAGCAGTACTACTGTGAAGCCATGGACACTGCAAAGCATTTTCAGTTAACAATTAAAGAAGTACAAGTCTCTAAATTGTGCACAGTATTATGTTCTACTTCCTGTAGCACAGATGATACAGAATTTGTACCAGATGTTGAATATACTATCAAAGTCACATGAAAGGGAAGAGACATTGATCTTTGACCTCAGTACTGTCTGAGAAAATGTCACTGCTTTCCCATTGCTCTTTTACAGTCTACTCTACTATTTCATATAGGTTTTTACATGAATAGGTGCCATATTATAAAAATGACAGTGAGAAACAGGAGGGACTGCAGTGATGAGAATATGCAACATTCATAAGGCAGTGCCTGGAACAAAAGACCTTTACAGAAGTCTGAGCCTGTCAGTTTCTGTCAAAGTCTTACACATTTAATAAAAATCCTTCTGTAACCAACCTTCTTCCTGAGTCTCAGATCATAGACCATTAAAGTCAACAGAAACTTTGCCATGTCTTTTATTAAGCCTAGGATAAAGCTCTGACTGATTACATTGCATTTTCCATTTTGTTATCTATTTTCTTCTGAACTAATAAACTCGGGTTATAATGAACGCTTTTTAAAAGTTAGCATTTAATTACAGTTAAATGAGATTTAAACCCTATTTATGTGCAAGAAACTCATATGTAGCAGACACTATAATTGAAAGAGTGTTATTTAGAGCAAATTCCATCTTTCTTTTAGAAAAATTGTAGGAATAGCTATGACCTTCCAAACCTAATCTAAACAACAAAGAGATGTTCTTAATGGAGGATGTGCTGGTCATGAGAATAGATTAGTACCTCATTTGTAGCAAAATTGGACAGTAGTAGATTGGAAAGTTTGCCTTGGCAAAGAAAAACTTTACCAACCATCAACAAATCTGATGCTGTGAATAAACCAACTGAAATATTTCTGAAAAATGAATGGATAGAAGTAGAAGGTAAGTAAATCTAATCCCTAAAGCTGTTGATGCTGGAAGAAAATCTGTGAAGGCTACTGGCACAAAGACTGTATCTGACAAGGAAAAACAGCTATGTGTGATTTCATGAAAGCATTTACTGGTAGCCTAGGAAAATTGGATTTTAGAAACAAATTCCAAAATATTTAACCTTGTTTCAGTTCATTGAATTAAATTGCAGAGCTATAATCAACTTTGGAATTTCAACACTGAGTTTACAGTTTAGCAATTTCACAACGCTACCACAATATACCTACCACATGCAGGAGATAATGCATAAAATCATTGGAATTTTCAAAATTTAAGCCAGGAAAAATGGTATGCACTTCATATAACAAGTGTTTTTTCTAAAACTTCAGGAAAAAAGATATGAATTTTCAATTAGTAATCCACTGGCAATCTATAAATCTTATTTAATTTTGTTGATTATGCAAGAAAATGAAATATAAATTCCTGAGCTCTTACAAGGCTATTGGAAGGGTATCCAGCTACTACATCTTACAAGCTGATGATTTTTTAAAAACTAATTTTGACTAGACTGCTGTTTAGAAACTTTGAGAAATTGAAGAAAGTTTGAGAAACAGAACTTTCAAATGACCCAGGGAAAGATACTGAAATTTTATTCCAAATAACAAATCATTAAAAAAAAAAAGTAAAAAAAAGTGAAACTCTCTAGCCTTCCCAAAGAACAATTTTCCAGTCTGTGATCCCAGGCATGCAGCCTGAATATTGCAGAATCCCTTGTACCCTTGCTAGCCATGTTTCCATCAAGTGGACTGTTACAAAGCAATCTGGAATAAATCAATATGCTGGAATAAATCAATAGTCTTATGGAACGACCCTTTTTTAAAATAAATTTAAATATTTTAAGTTAAAACGTTAATTGTAGAAAATATAGTAGGAGCTATAGTAGCAATAGACTGGTGTTTGTAACAGAAAAGCACTGCTGAGGCACAAATTTTATAGCTGAAATTCCTTTTAACACTGATGTAAACAGTACGTGTCCTTTATAACTTCACATCACTCAAAACAAAATAAATGGGGGTCAGTCATCTAATTGTTAACCACTGCTAAACAGGATCTGAAACAGAAATGCATTCTTCTTTACAGTCCATGGAAATAAATAAAAAAAAGAAAAAGAAACAAAGAAAGCTCCTTCTGAGTCTCATTTCCCTGCTGCGTGAGGCTGGGAGGGCGCACACGCCAGCAGCAGCCTTGCATCACCGCACACCTGAGCAGAGATGCACACCACAGCTGGAAGGGCACTGCACTCTCTAAGCTCTCTTACTTGTTTGTGGAGTATCCTTCACCAGCTAACCAGCACTTGGGCTGCCGCTGCGTGGTTTTGCCCTTCTTGGCTTCCTATACCATTCTGAAATAATACCTACAATACAGCAACATAAAATAATGTGCTTGATGTATCATTTCAAGAGCCCTGTGTGTCTGCTTTTGAAAAAAGATTAATCTCTTCCCAGTTCCCTGTCTGTAAAATAACTTTTAGAGGTGACAGACCAGCAGGTTTCCAACTGTTTCTCAAAGCCCAAAATCTAGAATACAAAGGTTTTCACTTTTCATCTTGTTTAAATTTTCTGTGATAAATGCTAAAGTAGTTTCAGGGAGATTTCTTTGTGGGTGTTCTCCTGTCTGTTTTTTATCCAGTTCTCCTGTGATCTTCAGCATTATGGGTGTGCAAAGATAGACATAAAATGCAACGTGAACAGATATTTGGTTTAAAATAAATGTTTATCCTAGGCACAGCATAGCATAAAAGAACATTCCCTGCTGGTAAGGAAGCTCCTTTTGGTAAGTGAAGATTGTGGACACAGGTACTGAGCTATTCTGTAAGAAAATGTGCATGACAGGAGTCAGAGGAAATTGGAGAAAGCCTTTTTGTTGCACAGATATAGCCTGGTAGCAAAATATTTTTTTTTTTCAGTTTCAGTATCTTGTCCGTATTGCCATTGCCAAATTAAAGTAACTTTCCTAATCATTAGTCTAAAGTGTGCTTTAATAATTTGACAGATGAGTTGGGAGAATTCTTTAGGAGTAACCATCAATAAGGGCATATAAATTAAACAACAAACACATTCAAAACCAATAAACTTGGGAGTCTTCAAATAAATTCAGGTTTCTCTTATATTTCTCAGTATTTTAATTCATATAGTCATAAAACTATAAATCCCTTCTTTTCCAATAGTGTAAATTTTAGCAAAATTGAAAAACTGGATTAAAATAAACAAAACTAAAATTTGCCCTGTGCCTCTAATAAAGTAATTCTTAGGATTTGGAAATGGGACTACAACTGCCAAAAATGAAGTCTGCTGACTTCTTTCTTTGTCATGATATTGTTGTGGCATAATACTATTAATGTTCATGCTTAATTAACATTATGCAAGACAGCCTAATTTGAAAACTCACTATGACATTTATAACCCACTATTCAAAATGCATTTGCTTAGGAACCCCCTCACTAGTGTGTGAAACTTTTCAGAAGGTGAAATGTCATATCACATATATTAAAAGCTTTGAAAGCTATAGCATCACTACTCTGCTGAAAACCACCCTTACTGTTTCTTCAGAGACAGATTATTCATGTACAAGAGTACGACCTTTCATATAAGTTTTTCATAATAAATTCAGCAGTTGTGAAACAAAATTGCTTCTCCCACAGTAATGTTTTACTGAATATGTATTCATAATTGCTTGCATTCATAGAAGATAGAACAAAATGTTCTAGTATCTGGTTGTGACACAATTGAAATTCTAATTTTAAATTAGGTCAAAACATATAAGAAAAGACTTCAGTGTGTGGAAGTTGATGCAGTAATTTCTATATGACTCATTCAAATTCTACTTCGAAAGGTAATTGTTAAAACCATTCATAACGAGAAAGTGTATCATCTGCTTTTCAATGCTTTAGGAGTTTTGCGGCAATTATTTCTCTTAATAAGATCCCCTTTTCCCCAGTAGAATAGTGATTAAGGACAAAGGACCACTTAAAAAGAGTAATATTGTTACCCTTAGATTGCAGAAGACACTTTTCCCCTATTTTTACTCTAACTCATCCCTAAAACTCGTTAAGATCATTATTTACCTCCACATTTTTATGTATGCCAATAACTGGTATTGGTCTGGTCCTGTGTGGAGCCAGGAGTTGGACTCGATAATCCTTATGGGTCCCCTTCCAATTCAGAATATTCTGTGATTATATGATTCTATGAGCTGTGTACAACCACAATATTTCAAAATGTCAAAAAGGATATTTTAATTTGCTACTGTCAATGTCTTTAAAAAACTGGGATATAGCTTAAAAATATTTTTATTACCGCTTTAAAAGGATGAGAAATGGTAATGATCTTTAAAGTCCTCTGAAGTAGGATGTCGTTTTGTGGATGTAGCTGAACTACCTACAGATGCTGTTTGCCTTCAGTCTGTCTCTCAGCTCTCAGGGTAATTCCCCTGCTGCTTGGCAGGGTGGAGGAACAGGGGGCGGGGAGGGGCTTTCAAGTCCGTATTGGATAAAATCAGTCAGGTACACTCCAAACACCTTTGTCCTCTGCCTAACCTACTTGCTTGCTTGCCTGCCTTCAAGGGATTAGGAAGAGCAAACACATGATCCTTTTTTGCTGTCAGAGGTGAAGAGATGGTAACCTGTGACTGAAAAGAAGAAACAAATCGCTGTGGGGCAGAGAGAAGGAAAGCAGCAGCATGTACATCAGGCATGACTGGTTGCAAAGGGAAAGCCATGTCCTGGCCGAAGGCTCCTTAATCTAAAGCTGGATAATCAAAAAAACTAACATGTAGTAATTGATTTTGGTGAGAACTGCTGATCATGCTACACTTTAAAACAGACACTGTATAAGCAGAGTAGAAATCTTTTTATCCAACTTCAGTTGGATAAATCTAGTCTGTATTAAACACAACCTAAGCCGTATATGGTCTAAGCTACTCAGCTAGGTTTCTTCTACAGTCAATGAAGAGAAACAGACACCTTGAAAAGTGCAATTCATCCTTTGCTGTGAACAATTTCTAACACAGTCACTTTAGATGTTGGAGTTAGCACAGGATTGGTGATGTTTAAAGAACTTAAATTTGATGAAATGAGTCCCACACAAATTTACCATGGGTAATTGCTCTTCTATGTTTGAAAAAAAAAATAAAATTACTAGGTAAATTAATCTCAGATGTCAATAGCAAGCTATTTTGCATATCCCAAAATCAAGAAAAAAGTGTTCTGAAAGTCATTCTTTGGATATTCCCATTAGCAAGTCTTAGAGAGACAGCTAAAAAGGAGCATGAAAACTCACTTTTTAAATACTTTTTGGCAAATTTCCAACCTGAGGATGCAATCCTTCCTTTCTTTTTTCTAGTGCTACTGTCTAATGTCAATAAGACTGATGGCTCATTTAAGGTTTTTGCCTTACTCAACCCATTTCGCTACTATATTGTGCAATAATTTAAATCACAGCAAAGATGATACAAGATACTGATAGCAATGTAAAGATCTGATGACTGATTCACTGAAAGTGATGGGATGAGTTTTGGACAATAATACAAGTCCTACTTAAGCAAACAGTGCCTGACTGATAGCATTTTACACCTATTTTTTACAAAATAAATTACTTTCTAAGGAACAGAGTACCAGTGAAGAGTCAGTCTCTCCTCGGAGTGTTGTAGCAGTCAGTTGCACAACTTGTTTGCCTAATATTTTGAGATTATGTTTTTACAGATTTGCCTGGTAGTTTCAGAAAAATCTGATTAAATTCTGGGCATTGAGATAAGAGTTCATATATTACTTTAGGTAGCTACTGTATTTTCCTAAATCACCTACAGTTTTGAATGATGACTGCATATCCTCTTGATGAAAAAAAAGTTCATGTTCTGGTCATATAATGAATTTTTGTAGTCTTTGCAATCCAACACATCAATTAATCACTTAAATAACCCTTTCATATCAACATCCAGCAGTGTTTTCCCAAAGTATGTATTATGTGCTTTTAAGTGAGACTAAGAAACAAGCAATGGTAACATTTGGGGGGGAGGGGGGGTGGTGGAAGAAAAGAAAAAAAAAAGTACTTATAACAGACACCTGTTTATATTCTTTTTACTACAAAGCGTAAGTAATAATGTTTAGAAGAATGGATGGCATCTCAACTGAAGATACAAAACGTTTTCTATCACACTTCCTGCCAATTTGAGAGCTTGCCTTTACCTTAATGTAAGAATGGTCTGGAAACACACTTAGAATAATTGAAAACAATTTTTAAATAACTTGTAACATAGACTAGAATAAAACCCTGACTCTATTGAAGTAAATACCAAATATCCATTAACTGCAACAAAGCAAGGATTTCATCTCAGCAGTTTTAATTTAATCTTTCTTTATGAAGCTTTTAGGGGCCATTTATGTCCTATGGGTCTTGGTCCACATAACAAAATCTTGATGGCTGTCAGATAGATTATTCTTGTGATATTTGTCTTCAAAGAGAGACAGAATTGTAGAGGAGCCAAAAAGCAAGTGCTTGTTCCATGATGCAGAGAATAGAGGAGCCATGGAAAACATAATGTCATATAAACCAGCATGATTACTCAAAAGTATCTTTTGTTGGCAAAGAAAAAGAGAAAATTGAGGTGTTGATTGGTGACATCCTAGATCCACTTACAAAATGCAGACCTCAAGGACAGTTTGAGTGGGAGATTCAAGATGTAAAAAATTTGTAATTTCAATTGTCACATTCTTATTGACATTTTAGATATGAAAAACTACTTTGATTTTCTATTTCTGACAAATATATCCCATGTAGGTAATTTGGAAGGTTTGTAAGCTTTCCTATAAGTAGCTAAAGTACTATGATGTCGGAAAAGGTGCTCATGAAAGCCCAGGTTTGGGTTTTTTCACATTTCTTTTTGTTAGTACTTCTCTAAGTAAATCACTGAAATGTGTGCATCTAGACATTTCTTTCACATAGTCTAATATACTCATACTAATAAAGCCCACAGTTTATAGGGAAAAGTAATATTTTTGTTAGAAAAAATAATATAGTAAAAAAAAAAAAGCATGTTCAATTCTTCTAAAGCTACCAAGTGGTCCAAAAAAATTTACTATTCCCTATTTTAACACCATCAAAACTTTAGCAACAAAAAGAAAGAAGGATGTTTTGTTCCTGAGGATGGGTATACAAAAGAAACATTAAAAAAAATCATAGCTTTTAAAGTACCTTTGGAAAAATTACGATGTGTGTTTTCAAATATTTTCCTGAGTTGAAAAAATACTAAAAATGGAAAATAATTATTCACTTTCAAGTGTATTATTTTATTTTATTTGAAAATTGAATTTTGATTTTATGGAAAGTTGAGTGGTTTATTTTCAAAATATTTGAAGGAAACATGTTGGTTTTCCTTAAGCTTATTTCTTGTTATTTAAGTTGAAAAACATCTTTACTCAGATCACATTTGGTTCTTTACAATATTTTTATCCCATATTGAATAAGGTAATGTGTATCTCCTCCAGAAAGCTTTTAAGTCAGAAGTCTACATCCTGATTTATTTCAGTCAAATATGAGCCTGTTTACACATGTGAGTCACAGTTAGACATTTGATCACTTGCTTTAAGTTTCCCCTATAGAACACAGCAGACCTTAAATAAGCTGAAATATTCTTCAAGACATTTTCCATTCTGCATGGGCAGTTTGGAGGAAATTTTATCAACTATAATTACAATTACCTGAATTTGGTGAATGAAATTGGGTTGAATAAATATTTTTGCGATAATCAGTGTTTTCTCCTTATTTGCTGACTGTTTTGCCTAAACTATTTCTATTTTGCACTACACAGTACATTAAAAAATAGGAAGAATAATTTATCTGTTTTCATTAAGGTTGGATTCAGCAGTATACATGAGCAAACCAGTGTATGAAAATAGCAAAATGTTGGCTGTCTTGGGGTTTTGCATTAAAATATTACAGCATTATTTCACTACTAGTGATGTAAATAAACCTTGACAGGTTTCTCCCCAAATCAGGTTGCCACCTTCTGCAGCAGCCAAGGACTAGCAGTCTTATAGCTGCTCTAGTAAATATGCTATGTGCCAAGTTGTTCCAAATGTTTCTGTTTATTTTCCTTCTGCTGCTTTTAAAGTTTATATATATATACACATGCATTTTTTTATATATAAGAGTAATTGAAAATTATTCTTTACACTGATTAATTTCTATTTAAGGAATTTGTGATTCATCAATTTCATTCTTCTATGCCATAATAGCTCAGATACATGTCTGAAATGTAGTGAATTTCAAAAGAGTAGTTAAACATAATTTACAGCACTCAGCCTGCCCTAGAATCCAACCTTTTATTTTTTTCTCATTTGAAAAAACTTCCCTCTTTTCCCTGTTGCTGTATAAATTAGCAGAAAATAAGTATAAAATGCATGAGCTTTGATCCTGCCATTCAGCCCATGCGGGCACCGCTGATCCAATTGTCGGATCATGGCCCAGCCGACTAAGCACAGGAAACAATGAACTGGCTGAGTAAAAAAGGCTGTCACCAATCTCCGTGGGTGTTTTGCCTCAATAAAACCGGGCCCTTAAGTAATAGAATCAGAGCTCTAAATCTGAAATAAAGATGTATGTCTGAGGCTGCTAATTGTTTTCTGTTTTCAATATTTGTAATGTACCATTTCTTTTTTTTTCCCGTACAAAAAGGAAAGAACAAAGGAAAACACTTTGTTCCAAGAGGAGGAGACCATTCAATTTGTTGGTGAATCATTTTTCCCATCTAGACTCATTATTTTCAATACATTGTACAATACTAATTTTAAGACTCAGAGAAATAAACATAGGGGCTTAATACTGTGTAAGGATGAAATAACAACTTACAATGGCTCGGCCTAAGATTTAAGAGTTTGGACTCCCTTGAGATTTTTAATTATTCAATCTGCTAGCAATGTGTTTTCTGATTTTGTTTTGTCTGGTATAATTTCTATGCTTTGCTACCAATTTGTATGCATAAGAATGATATCAGTGTAATTAAATGAAGCCTACTCTGAATATCACTAAGTTTGATGATAATATTTACAGAGTGTTTTGAGACCATATGATTGAAAGAAGTTCTTTTATGCATGATTTGAATGAGCAACCAAAGGGTCATTTATTCAGTAAGAACTACTTTGGCCAGTCTTATTCATTACACTCCTTTAGAAGTGATTAAGAAGCACAAGAAGTAAGCTGCATGGGACATTTGATTTTTTTGTATTATAACACAGTTAAAACCAGGAACTGCAACTGAGGTTTCCTGTTTCTCAAAGGAAAAAAAAATAAAAAAGAAAAAAGTTTTTCCACAGAAAATTCCATCCCCTTTCAATATATATATATATATTTCTTCTGATTATGATTCAACATTATCACCACAATTATCCTTGGTAATGTTTTGGGTACTTCTGCTTACATTCTTATTCTTCCCATTTTGTAAATAGGTATCTTAAACATATAAGTCGAATTGCATGAAGTGAAAAGCTGTGGCTCTGTGAAGAAGGACAATGCTTTCTGAAGGCATATAATTCATCTCAGTTGTTACCCTGCATCATTCTGTGATGAAAGAAAGAAAAAAAGTAAATCGGATACAACTTTAAACCTAGATATAGACTTCAGAATAATAAAGTATCTTTTTCTAACACATTTAGTTTTTGTTTTGTTTTGCTTTTTTCCTCAAAGAGTGTACTTCTATCCCAAAATTTGTTTTAATTTTCTCAAACTTATCTAAAAATTTCCAAAGAGCATAGAACTTTTACACTTACATTCAGACAACTGCATACTTTTTAAAATGAAAATCAACATAGCTTTCTTATAGGGATTAAACAGGATTTGGATCATCACAGAAGAGATACCATAGTTTTTGTGGCTTAGACATAAATGTAAACAGTGAAGTTTAAATTCAGTCTGAAAACTTTGGATATAAACAAAAACTCATATCTCAGTTTTAGCTGAGTGTGCTATAAATATAAAGCTAACAAGCATGCATTAAAAAAAAAAAAGTGCCAACAAAATAAAACAAACAAAAACTTTTCCCCAAATTCAAGGACTTTTGTAACTTCATCCAGGGCCAGCTCTTTCTTGGAAATGATCCAGAAGTAAAACCTAATCACAGTAAGATTTTAAATGATGATTCAACCAAGAACACTGTCATGTCCTACTTCAGAGGAGCATTAGGAAAGTTTTTATTTTTCTTTGATTCAAAAATGGAAGAAAATGTCCTGTCATAAATGTTCACTATCTGTTAGCTAAATTTATTGTTGCATCAGGAGCAAATTTTAACATTAAAGCATTAAACAGAAATGGGAAAATTGTTTTCATATGAGATAAAATTTTGAATTCAGCAGCTCCAGTTTAGTTGTCTGTCCTATGGCAATGGGATATAAGCAGTAGTGGAATTTAAAATCTTTGGTGAGAGGAGGAAAACTGCCCCTAGAACTTCAACACTAGACATGGTGAGAGCAGATTTTGGGCTGCTTCAGGAACTAGTTGGTGAAGTCCCCTGGGAAACTGCTTTTAAAGGCATCAGGGTCCATCAATGTTGGTCACTGTTTAAATACCACCTTCTAAACGCACAGGAACAGGCAATTTCAAAATGTCAAAAGTCAAACAAGTGGGGCAGAAGTCTGGCTTGGCTGAAAATGGATCTTACTGAGTTTAGGTGGAAAAAGAAAGTGTACTGCCAACGGAAGCAAGGTTAGGCAATGAGGGAGGAATACTCTGTTTGCTTTCATAGTGAGAAAATTTGTGCAGTCAAAGCTCATTTAGAGTTAAGGCTGGCCAATACTGTGGCAGACAATAAAAAAGGCTTTTTTTCAAATACATTAACAACAAGAGGAGGACCAGAGGGAACATTGGTCCTTTACTTGATGAGAAAAGTCACCTTACGAACAGGGACATAGATAAAGAAGAGATGTTTAATGCCTTCTTTGTCTCTGTCTTCCACAGAGTCCATGGGCTCTGGACTTCAGATGTCCCAAGCTGGAGGACCATGACTGCAATAATGATAAATTCCTAGTGAACCCCAGCTTGCGGTTGATTTGCTGCTCCACCTGGATCCATATAAGTCCATGAGCTGTGATGGGTTTCATCACAGGGTATTCAGGTAGCTGGCTGATGTCATTGTGAGACCTCTCAATTATTTTTCAACTGTCTTGGGAATCTGAAGAGGTCCCAGTTGTCTTGAATCTGCAAACATTGTGCCAATTTTCAAGGGTAAGAAAGAAGACTCTGGTAATTACAGGCCTTTCAGTCTCACCTCAGTGCCTGGTAAAATTATGGAGAAAATCATACTGGGAGTTATTGAAAAACTCCTAAAGGACAACACAGCATTGCTCACAGCCAGCATGGGTTCAGGAGAAGAAGGACCTGTCTATCCAATCTAAATTCCTTTTACAACAAGGTCACCCAGCTGGCTGACCAAGGGAAACCAATTGATGTTATTTTTTTTGATTTCAGTAAACCTTGTAATACACAGCATCCTGCTTGACAAAATGTCCAGCATACTAGACAAAGCCATAATGCATTGGGTGGGCAATTGGCTGAAGGGTTGTGCCCAGAGGCTGACAGTAAATGCTGGATGGGTGGCCAGTCACTAGTGTGGTTCCCCAAGGCTCCGTTTTAGGCCCAGTTCTTTTTAACATTTTCATCAGTGACCTGGACACAGGGCTAGAGGCTATCTCAAGTAAATTTCCAGGTGACTCCAAATTGGGAGACCTGTTGACTCTGTTGAGCTTAGAGAAGCCTTGCAGAGAGACCTTGAAAAATTAGAGGGGTGGACAATCGCCAACAGCATGAAGTTTAACAAGGGCAAGTGCTGTATTCTGCACCTGGAAACGGGCAAACCTGGCTACACATATAGACTGGGGGGTGATATGCTGGAGGCCAGCCATGCTGAGAGGGATTTGGGGGCCTCAGTTGACAACAAGTTAAACATGAGCCAGTAGTGTGCCCAGCCAGCCAGGAGGGCCAACTGTATCCTGGTGCATCAAGCATGGCTTTGCCAGCCGGTCCAAGGAGGTGATTCTACTGCTCCGCATTGCACTGGTGCAGCCTCACCTTGAGTACTGTGTGCAGGTTTGGGTGCCACAGTACAAGAGTGACACAAAACTATTGGAGAGTGTCCAGAGAAGGGCAACAAGGATTGTGAAGGGTCTGGAGGGGAAGTCTTATGAGGAGAGGTTGAAGTCCCTCTGCTTGTTCAGCCTGGAGAAAAGGAGAGTGAGGGGAGACCTCATTGTGGTCTATGATTTCCTGACAAGGGGGAGCAAAGGGGCAGGTACTGATCTCCTCTCTTTGGTGACTAATGATAGAACCCAAGGTCATGGCATGAAGCTGCAACAGGGGATGTTTAGGCTGGATATTTGGAAGAGGTTCTTTACTGAGAGGGTGGTCAGACACTGGAACAGGCTTCCCAGGGAACTTGGGATACAGGTGCATCACACATTATGATAGCTTTGTCATCGGTATTGGACAGCTCTGATTGCAGAATAACTCTTTGTAAGTATGTTTATTTGCGCATTGTTTTTAGTAGAATTTATAATGGAATTGTAGAGGAATTTATAGAAGATTATAAAGGAAGCTTAACCGCACATTTTGTTTTATGTGTTTAGCTTGAGGATCTCTAATGTTTGTTCAGCTTCTACCTAGCAAATGAACTATTCCAACTGAAACATCCACGCAGCAACAAGCTCATTTAGTCTAGGAGTAATAACACTAGGAGGAAAAAGAAAAGTATCATTGTTAAATACTGATCAGATTCATTACTTTTTAAGTGGGAATTAAGGAATATTTCATCCAGAAGGCTTCTAGAAATCCACAATATCATGGGTGAAAACCAGACATATCGAAAGCAATAATTTTCAGTTCTATATGTGCTTTTACATATCAGTATATGTTCTACCTTATCACAGCAGCATTTAATTTAGGACTTGATTGCAGATAAATAATTCTCACCATTGCCAAGAAAAAAAATAAGCAGATCTCAGTGGGTAGTAATATGAAAAAATAAAGAAACTCAGGAAATATTTCTGTGGTTGTTTTATCACAAGTGGAAGCTGGCATCCAAAGGGAGCAATCTCACTTTTCTAATTGCTCCAGTTGTGTTTTCTCAGTTCTTCTTTAGTACTCCTATTTGCACTGTGAGACAGAAGGAAGAGCTGTTCAGGCTGTGAATGGAATTCATAATCAAAGGAAAAAATCCCCACAATGTTTTCAGCTGGAGCTGGGCTCTGGTCTTATTTCTCAGGTAGCGCTGTAAATGTTAATGTCATGAAAGTGACAGGATTTTCAACTGCACTCCATTTGAGCTTAAAGTGAAATCCTAAAAAGTGTTGTTTTAGTGAATTTAATCCAGGTATCTGTGGGACAGCAAATGCAAAAGCAATGACTCGAGGGGTAATTGCACCAAGGTGTGTCCTTTACATGTTTGCCCATTGGAATCTGATTTAATATTTAGGCATGTTATATTGTTATACTACATGTGATGACATGTTTTGTTAAGATTCCTTCCCAGAGGATGATAAAGTTAAAAAACGCAGAATTTCATTAATTTTATTTGACTGCCTTTCGTCTCAGTTTCTTAAATTTGAGTAATTGGGAGAAAATTTTTTTTTTCCTTCTTATACACAATAATAACTGAGTCCTTCACCTGTTTCCTTCTCTTTTTAAAGCATGGAGTGTCCTCTTGCAATTTAAATTTATGGAACATGTATATGTGTGTTTTTACACGTGTGGTCAGTTAACAATTTCTGACATATTAAGGCCACTAGACAAGAGGATGAGCTGACAAATTCATGGAGCATGTCCTAACTTGACAAGATTAATGAATTGCCTCAAGGCTGGTATTTCATTCTGATTTTTTAAAGTCACATACTTCTTTATGTTAGACAGCTCCAGTAAGGTGAATTTTCACAGACAGAATAGGCTGTATAAGCTTAAAATTTGCCTTCTTAAATGGGTTATAAGTTTCAGAAAACCTGAAGGAAGAAACTCACTACAATGGAGATTAAAGGAACTGTGTGTTGATGTCATCTGAAACAAATGCATGGGTTGCTATCAGATGACTCATACAACTTACAATTTTTCAGAGGACATGCAGTGAAATATTTGCATTGTCAGTGAAATATTAGAACCATTTACACTATACTTAAGCAAAAATTGGTTTAGATTTTAAATAAATTCTTTTCTGTTGCAATCTCCTTTATGCAATACAAATGCGTGTGAGGAATAGAATAAGCAGCTACCAAGTGATAAAATGTGGATTTTATCATATTGTTCTGAAAAATCAGTTTCTTCATCTTTACACAATGAAGAAGCAGCAAAGAGATGGAAAAGAATTGATTTTCCTCTCTTTTTTATTGTGTATTCAATTATAGAACCATAGACTCACAGAATACCAGGTTGGAAAGGACCTCAAGGATCATCTGGTCAAACCTTTCTTGGCAAAATCTCTTTCTTAACAAAAGCACCATCTAGACAAGATGGTCCAGCATCCTGTCCAGCCAAACCTTTAAAGTGTCAATATTGGGGAATTTATACATTGTGAAAAAATTGTCCTCCTGTGTCCAAATGGAATCTCCCTAGAAGTAACTTGAACCCATTAACCCTTGTTTTTTTCCATGTGAGTCCTTGTAAAAAAAGTCTCCATCTTCTTTGTAGCTCCCCTTAAATACTAGAACATGGTAATGATGTCACCCCTAAGCCTTCTTTCTCAAGGCTGAATAAACCCTGTTCTCTCAGCCTTTCCTCACATGACAGGCTTCCTGAGCCCTTCTCTGGTCCCTCTCCAGCCTGTCCACATCTATTTTGTATAGCGAGGATCAAAACTGAACAGTGCTCCAGGTGTGGCCTGACAAGTGCTGAGTAGAGAAGGGTAAAGACTTTGATGGCTATGACTATGTTGATGGAACCCAGCACCCTGTTGTCTTTCTTTGCCACTGCAGCACACTGTTCAGTCACATTGAGTTTGTTGTCCACCAGGACCTGCTAGTCCCTTTACACAGAGCTGCTCTCCAGCCAGGTGAATACAAGTCTGTGCTTCACTCATGATTATGTTTCACCGGGTGCAAGACCTTACGCTTGTCCTTGTTGAACTTCATAACGTTCTTGTTAGCCCACTCTTTCAGCTTACCTAGTTCTTTCTCCACAGTGGCTTTCTTTTCTAAAGTGTTTACTTCCCCACTCAGTTTGGTATCACCTAGAAACTTCATCAGCATGCACTTGATCACATAATCCATATCATGTATGAAAGTTTTATGATGTGGATATAATTTCAGCTTCAATCTAATTTTATGCTACTGTTACCCACTTACTGTGTCTAGGTACGTAAGCATAAATATAAATCTTTTTCCTTTTATTCTGTTCATGCAAATAGTCAGCAAAAAGCCTTGGGTGAAATAACTGAGCCAGCTGAGACTCAGGGGATGAAAAGAAACCAGCAGACTACTTTCAGGGAGGGCTTCGAGGTGCACTGCATCGTATCATAAAATCATAGAATGTGTTAAGTTGGAAGGGACCTTTAAATGTCATCTAGTCCAAGCCCCCTGCTGTGAACAGTGACATCTTTTCTAGACCAGATTGCTCAGAGCCCCATCAAGCCTGAGGTCCAGGGATGGGACCTCCACTACCTCTCTGGACAACCTGGGCAACTTCTTACTTGACTATTGCACATCCATCCCTCAAAGCTAAAAAACAGTGGAATTCAGTTTCCATCTGAAAACGGGAAATATATGTCAAGGTTTTTGGGAGGTGTTTTTGTTTGGGTTGGTCGGAGCACCACCCCCCCCCCCCCGTCCATTATTACTTACTAGTACTACTGCCTTTTCAAGTCTTTAAGAACATGCAGAATTCCTACTACATATTTAACAGGACAGATCAGGATATGGTGTATTAGGAAAGATAAAGTGAAGCTAAATTGGAATTTAAAAGGGAAAGAAAAGGAGAGATTGAAAGACAACCAAAGTCCAGGAAGAAACTCCCAACTGACTCAGCAGGATCTGTATCAGCTTTTTATAGCACAAGAACTTAAAAGAAAATGGGGAGGAAAAGTTGTAAGTGAACTGACAAATAAGGTGCAAGTAAAATGGAAAAAAGAAGAGTGAAAATTAATGATAGATTAAAAAAAAATAAACAGAGAAGCATCCTCTGAGAAGAAATCAAGTTACACTGCATGTCTAGCAGACACAAAGGTGTTACATCAATAACATCTTTGTACGGCTCTGCTTTTCAAAGATCTTTTCAGTAGATGCATGAAAGACTATACATTCACTCTCCTTTAAAAAAAATCAGCTGTGACACACAAAAAGATGTTTTAGGGAAGCAAAAAAAAGTATTAAGAATGCTGTCATCTAGTAGAATAGCAGCTGCTCAGAAGAAGATTGAAAACAGCATGAGGAGTTGGCACTTGTTTACGGACAAGGGCAACTCTTAAAGTTTCAGGATGATAATAATACGCTTGTCAGGGGAAATATCTTTATCCTATAAACTGAATTGAATTTTGAAGATTTCACATCTCTTTTTTTCATTATTAAAGGTTGCCTACAAAAAATGATAAGCACTTTGATTTTCCCTCATGTTCAGAAAACATGTTTTTACTCTGTGTCAAAACATATGGCTTGTGAGTATGCACAAGATTTAGAGGTCTTTTTAGCTTGCTCAACATTACTGTGAATATGTGCACAGAATATATTTCACAACTGATGAATTGTGAATTGGTGAATGTATTTGAAATTCCAAAATGCACCGGGGTGTTGCAAATTATTAAAACTCTGCATTCAGATTTATTCCAATATCTATACTACTGTCTATGGAGTTAATGCTGCTGAATTAGCACTTCAACTGGCAGTGCTGAGAACTGCTAGAAATTTTGGAAAGGGAATGGATTAGAGGTCCTGTGTATCCTACCATTCTCATTAGTACATCAGTGATGGTCAAGACAGAAAGAGGGGTCAAGACACACTGAGAAGGGGTTGCCAATCTCTATCAGGGAGATACAGTTATGCTGGAAAGTGGCATTTATTATATATTTTTTTTAAATTCACGGGGAATGGATTAAACCCCCACAGTTTTCCTATGTCAGTATCAGTATTACATGAGCACACCAATAGAAGTAGGATAGGAATGACCTTAAATTTATGGGTGAAATGTATCCCATTTGCAGAGGACACTGAAAGAGCTATGTGCCATTTAAATGTTCAAAATTGACAGCAACAAATGCATGTCTTTCTATTAGCTAACCTTTCATTTCAAATCCCTTTTTCTGTTTTACTGGGAAAGAGCCTATTTGTTGTTGACAATCTTACTTCTTTGTAGCTACTGGAATAAAAGGATGTACCAATACAGGGATAAAGAGGTACAGAATTTAAGGTTAATATACACATGTTGATTTAGAGCAACAATTCATCATTTCATGAAATGTTTTTAAAAATAGCTAAGTACTACAATTGTATGGCTTATTGATCATAAAATTGATAAATGTGTTAATATTTTATAGGAGAAAGCTAATGCATCTTGCAAATGACAAGAGGGCAAGCTGTCAACTGCAGCTTTTATAGTTGCAATAGAGCATTGGTTTTGCTTTTGTACCCTGCTGTTTGAAAGATTAAATGTATTACAGGCACACACCATAGCTCGTTTCAGAATGTGCTATCACTGATCATACTTAAGGCAATATTCCTTCAGCGTGTTCTAGATGAAGCTCACAATACATATTTACTTGCCATTGCCATGTGTTGAATGTTTGTGGAAAATCTTAGCTCAAATATTTGTGAAGATGCCAGGTAAAAACTACTGAAGGAAATCCAAGAGTTTTCAATCAGAAAAACAAAAAGCATGAGGATGATTAAAGTACATCTAACAATTGATTTATGGGTCAGAATGTAGAGACACAGAAACAACATAAATCATTTATAACCTTAGTAATATAGTAAGCATACAAAGGGCAATAGATATTCCACAGAAGACATGAATCAGGATCCCTGCCTAGGAAAGCTTGTAATATATATTTTAGAAAAGACATAGTAAGTGATGATGAATAACTTGGAGCAGTTAAGCAAGGGTTACATTTGATTGATTGCATGCTCATCCTATTTAGACATTGTAGGTTTGTAAACATTCTTTTTATAATATATAAAGATGTAAAGAATTTAATATCTATTCTTAACTTCCCTGTTGTGAAAAAAGTTGAAAAAGTTAATTTCTTGTAGACTTAAATAAAAACAGAAAAGCAGCAGCTGAATGGACACAAAAGGGAACTGGTGAAAGTACTTTCCCTCTGAAACAAAGCAGACTATGAAGAACATTCTGCACTTAAAGAAAAAATATGGAAGTGACTAACAACATTTTACTCTTCTTAGGTTGTGTTTTAGTTTTTGTTGGGGTGCTTTTGTTGTTGGTTGGTTGCTTGGTTTGGAGGGGGTTGTTTGTTTGCTTTGTTTTGTTTTCATTTTTATGTGAGATTCCTCTGGTGAGGGGAAACTTCAAGTGTGGGTAAAATCAATAACAAAATTCCCAGTTTTTCATAGAGGCATGCATAATTATAATGAACTTGCTTATGAATACATACTTTGAAAACACTATTAATGAGAGAAATATGACTTGGAGGATTATATGAACACGAGACTCTGGCATATGAGATTTCTTTCAAAAAAAGTTCACAGGCAATTCCTTCTTTAACTGCCCCAGGGTTGCCCTTGGCTCCCAATTCCTTGACCCCATCGTGCAGAAGATTACTCTTTCTGTTCCTTGGCATTTCTCCTGAAAGAAGTGCATAAAATACTGTGGACAGAGTCAGACAGGAGCACAGCAGAAAGTGAAGAGACAATAGTGAAGGAAAAAATAATGCATTGACAGTAAGTATGAGAACAGACTGCTCAGAGATTCTCCATCTGTGGCAATACTCAAAACCTGAGGAACTTCCTCTAATGATGAAGGTGGCCATGCTTTGGACAGGACTTTGGACTAGATGAACTTCAGTGATCCTTTGCTACGTGTTTCTTCTGTCTCTATGATAATTAAATGGATTAGATATTCCTGACTAGAGAGGCTTTAATAAAATATACACCAAACCTTTAGTCTAGAAGTAGTTCACAAGATGAGTCTTACTATGCAATAAGCAAAGAAAAAGATCAATTAACAGTCTGGGTAATGAACTCCAAAAGAAAGTAAATAGTGTTCCATTCATGACAAAGTTAAATTTAGTAACTGGATCAGATAGCCCCAAATATTTTGCATATATGTAAATCTGACTTCTAAATATATCATCTAATCTCTGCTATACATGATTATGTTTTGATGTTTTCTTGGCTTCATGAATTGGGTTACTAGCAGAAAATATTAAGCCTATTTTATTTCTAGAATTTCCCTTTCTATTAAAATTAGTCCCTATGAGGCTTCTTGAACTGAATTTCATCAAAAAATCAGCAGATCCATAAAAAAATAAAAAGATTAATTCTGTTTAAAAAGGAGTTCCATATCAAGGATTTTTAAAGAAATCAGTTTAAACTTTCTTACTAGTGGATTCAAGGAGGTGGTATGCTCGTGAATAAATATCAATTACAAATTGAACAACTTCTAGTATTTAAGACCAGCCAAGTGCTGAAAACTGCTATGCAGGAGTAGTAAACACTGAAGGCCTGTTGCCCTGATAAAACCTAATAAATCTATCCAAAAATATTGACAGTATAATTTAAGATCAATTATTTTCTTCTCCACACATGTAAGAGGCAGAGAGAGAGTGGAGCTCCAAAGTTTTAAAAATATCCAATTATTACATCTAACCCCCTAAATTTCCATTTTCATATTTGGAACAGACCTTTTCCTGAGGCTGGAAAATGATCAGAAATTATTAGAGATAGTGTGAAACATAAAATTGAATTTTAGATATGTGTTAAAAGTCTCATTCAATTCTTACAGGTAAATTTTCCAAAGAGACATAGCATCTAAAGTTTAAATTGAGTTCTTTGATTTATAATATTGAGAATTCTATGGAGCTTGAAATCTAGATCAAACAAAAAAAATTCCAGAATTATTCTTTGAAAAAATATGTCAAAATAATTTGATAAGTTCACAAAGTTTGTTTTAGACTTCCCATTAACAGGTAAAAATGTTATTTTATTGCTTAATGAAAGAAAAAAGTCAAGCCAACTGTCTGAAAAGGAAGTTACCAGTAGGGATTAAAATTTTGAATTTTCAGGGACCTAATAGGTAACATTCATTTCAACTAGTATTATGTTACAGAAGATATCATTGCACTTTACATCGCTGTCAGACATACTTAATCTGTTCCACCACCTAGGATCATGCAGAGATATTAGCTCTATTACCTGCTGCAGCACCGAGATGATCGTTCTTTATTAGCCCTGCTGTTTTAATTTTAGTCCTTCCGAAACCTCAGCTGGTGTTTCCATATGATACTGTATTGCTTTGTGATAGCTGCACTAGGAAGCTCAGACATATCTGAGTGTTACATCACTCACTTAAAAAATACCTTTGACTATTATTCCTCTCAGTACAGAGGAATTAAAGGAACAGAGTAAAATTTCTCTCCTTTACTTTGCTCAAGTGGTAATGTGTCAGATGCTAGAATAATTGGCAATAGAAACTGTGATTTTAAAATATTCATAAGAAATACTGTAGTGTTTTTCACTGATAATGCTGAATATATATATGTGTATATATATAATTGGAATCTGTCTTTTCACTCATATTTTCCCCCTCTGATCGAAGCCTTCAGTCTGAAAGCTATCTAAATGATGACTGTGTTCAACATTTTTGTCTGAAGGTTTCTAGCAGCCTGTTGGAAACAAGCAGCTGTGTGACTGAGCTCTCTGAGAGTCTAGAAGATGCTACAGCCAGTATGCTGATCTTGGATGCCATACCAAAATGAATCTTTTATTATCTAAAAGAAGGGATTTAAGCATCTGATTCTTAATATGATCAAATAGGCCAAGTTCAGGAGATGTAGCTTGCCACAAACACACTTCTCGTCCCTTACTATTTACAAACCCTTCTGCTCAGACTCATGAATATGTTGCACATCTCCTATACATGCATTTTAAAAATACATTACCATCTCTGGAAAAGTGATGGAACAGCCAGTTCTATGCGTCTTCTCTAAAATGTGAAGGAAATGAAGGTTATTTGGAGTAGTAAACATGAATTCACCAGGAGGAAATCATGCCTGATAATCTGACAACCTTCGATGATGTCATGACATGCTGGATCGATGTGAGGAGAGGAGTGGATGTTGTCTACTTTGACTTCAGCAAGGCTTAATAGCCTCATAGGCAAGCTTAGTATATGTGGGTTCTATCATACATAATGATAACTTGGGCGGACAAATACCGTAGATGTCCTCCTTTCCTTCTTCTACCCCCAGTTTTAAATGCACAACATGGTTTGTGAAAGTATAATTACCTGGATATACTATTTAATTCTTATCCTGCACTTGAAGAAAGGAGAAAGAAGTGAGGAAAAGGAAACAGATGTGCTGTGACCCAACCTAGACAGTTCAGGGAGCAGTAGCAGCAGGTTTCTGACTCAATTGGGCTAAATTAAAGTGAAACACCACCAAACAATCAGTTAAATATTTTATTTACAGCAGAAGCAACCAAAACTTGGAAGGTGTAGTGGTCAGTGGTGTGGCATTTTATAGAAACATTTCTAAAAAGGGAATAGATGAAAGAGAGAAAAGCAATAGAAAGATAGATATCACCACTGATGGATCCTACATGGACAATGATGGATGTAGCAGTCCTCCAGTGACGGCTGCATGCTTCACTCCGTGGGATTGTGTCTTTTATGATCTAGTCCTCAGCTCAGTAATGCCCCTTGAGGATTTGCATGGTTCTGGTTCCACAATATTCTTGTTGTTCCGAAGGTGCCATTTAGAGTGGATGGTCTTGATGGGTCTTTTGGGTGGTTGTGAGCCCCTTCCTCAAATGAACTATGGCCTTTGGCCATATATGGGGATCATAATACAGAGCTATGCAATTTGACATGCCCTCCCAATTCCATGCTAACCAACTTCTTCTTTGCGGCTTATTATCATTATATAAATTTTTTCCACCACAATGTTTGAGGCATCAACGCACATTAACCCTCTCAGTCTCTCACAATGCTACAGGAGAAATTATGTAATACACTATGGAAGTAAGCCATCACATGCTTCCACTTAGTTTGCCATGTGGTAGATGAAGATGAAAATTTTGAATATAAGGAGAGGTTTCATGGTCCTGTGATGATTTTAAAAATAAACCATAAAATAGTTTTAAAAGAAATGCAATGTGGAAATAGTCTACAAATTGAATCCAGAGATTATATAGGTCTGTGCAAGATATTCCTTTCGATTTCAATAGTCTTTCCATTTGATATAGTGAAAGAAATTCGGTCTCCAAACAGAATTTGTGTTCAAAGATGAAAACTTCAATAAGAAACATGTTTCCATATTTCATCCTTATATTTCTTTCCTATAATCAATCATTTCAACACTTCAAGTTTGAATACACAAACTTGACCTGAAACTCAACAAACTGAGAAATGCTACATTGCAGGTTACAGTCACAGAAATTGAATGACAATACCATTTTCTCATTGTGTGACAGCCAAATGATTGTGATACTTTTAATATTCAGTTTGCTTTCTTTAGTTATTGGAAAAAAAACCAAAAAACAAAACCAACAAAATAGTGTGAGGACACATGTGGATAAGATTTCTAAACCACATTTTTGTGCTGCTGCTTTGTTCAAGGAGAGATGAGAGGAAAAGAAACTGTCTCAAACCAATTTATGTGAGCAAAAGATTAATGAAAATGCTACTAAATTATATAATGGCTTCAGGCTTGAAAAATGCAACAGCACGCTTGTTTCATAATGGATCTTTTGAAGAGAGTTTTATGCAACATTCACATTTTATTCAACTCTACATCAAGTAGAATTCCCACATTTGACTGCTGAAGATGGCAAAGGTAACATTGGAATACTGTCTTGATTTTTAATTTTTTCTTTTTACTTTAGTGAAGTTAGGACAATGATGCATACAGTGTATAAATTTTACCCTTAAGAAAGCAATTTTCAACCAACATTTCTGCACAAGACAGCAAATGTTACCCATTTAAAAGTAAGTGTCAAAATAAAGTAAGCTGGAAAGAAAGCATCAGTATTAAAACCAGTTCATTTTCTTAGCATAATCCTGCCTTTTACAATATATGTAGTTGAAAAAACTTCTCTTGTGGAGTTTGGTTTTTTTAGGACAGAGGCAAATATATTTCAGCTATGTAAAAGAAGCCATCCTGACATTGACGGTCAATTTATTATTACTTACATATGAAGTAAAGACATTAATGGCACTTCAACAGACAGTGTATTACTGGACTAATATGATTTCATCATAATATCATGGGATAGGGACTTTGAACAGATACTTCTGTCAGGGAGAGAGAGTTCCTAGAGCTCAGGTATATGTCATCCTTATGCGTCCTTGAAAGAATTCAGATTATTCTGTTTTAACTGAGAGGTAATATATGTTGAAGTCATGGTCCTGCTTCTTCCTTACATACTCTGAAGTTCCATGGACAATCAAAGTAGTAAGGATGGAGGAGCACAGTATATGCAAAGATTCACAATTATTTGTTGCCTTTTAAAAATAAAAAATATCAAGGAATAAAATAACAAGTAATATCTTAATGTATGCTGTGTTGCCATATTATGTTATACTATATGTTAAATCAAATTCCAAAGAAATTGGAGAACACCACAGACATTGGGAGTTTAAGTTTGAAGAGGTACCAGGAAGCTGACCTGCATCACCCATATGAGGACAGGCTGAGTGAACTGGGACAGTTTAGTCTAGAGAAAAGAAGACTTAGGGGGGACCTAATTAGTGTTTATAAATACCTTAGACATGGGATGCAGGGGGAATTGGCCAGCCCCTTTTCAGTGGTCTGTGGGGACAGGACTAGGGGCAATGGCTGTAAGTTGGAGCACAGGAAATTCCGCACCAACATGCGGAAGAACTTTTTCACAGTGAGGGTGACAGAGCACTGGAATAGGCTGCCCAGGGAGGTGGTGGATTCTCCTTCACTGGAGATATTCAAGTCTCGTTTGGATGCCTATCTGTGTAATATGAGGTAGGAAGCTGCTTTGGCAGGGGGGGTTGGACCCGATGATCTCTCGAGGTCCCTTCCAACCCCTACGATTCTATGATTCTGTGATTCTGTGATTTCCAGTGTCCCTGTCAACAGGTAATTTAAAAATCTGGTTTTGCCAACAACTTGTTTCTAGTTTCCCAGTGTAATTGCTCAGCACACAGAATATTGAGGAGGTGGGGCGGGCAGAACAACAGCAACAACAACAAAAAAAAGCATCACTCATAGAAAGGAGAATGTTACGATTGATTTCTAGTACAGCACTATATCCAAATAACACAAACTGCCAGTGTTGTAGGACTTCGACCACTGGGAAAAGAAAGTTTGAATAATATCTTGCAAAAGCACAGATTATTTGCATGTCAGTAACTCTGAAGGATGGCAAAGACAAAAGCAAATGAAAATAAGGAGGGCAGAAGGAAGAGTTGAAATGTGCCAGTAATAATTCAGAGAACTAAGAAGCAATTGTAAATGTGCTTGATTAATTTTGTGACTGTTGAAGGATCCTTCTAATATTTTTTCTCTTTTCCCTCTTTTTCTTGTTTTTTTTTTTCTTTTTTCTTTTTCTTTTCCCTTTCCCTTTCCCTTTCCCTTTCCCTTTCCCTTTCCCTTTCCCTTTCCCTTTCCCTTTCCCTTCCCCTTTCCCTTTCCCTTTCCCTTTCCCTTTCCCTTTCCCTTTCCCTTTCCCTTTCCCTTTCCCTTTCCCTTTCCCTTTCCCTTTCCCTTTCCCTTTCCCTTTCCCTTTGCCTTTCCCTTTCCCTTTTCCCCTTTCCCTTTTCAACTTTCTTTTTCTTTTCTGCATGCTTCTAGATTTATTTCAAAGAAGATAAAGTTCTTCAACATTTAACACAGAAGAAAGTAATCATGCCAGTTTCTAAAAGAATAATTATGTGGAAGATGGTGAGAAAAAACTGCGATCAAAAAACTGACTGGCAGTTCAGTTAAGGTTCTACCTTTTGGCTGTATGAGAACAATGTTTTTTTCTGAGTAATCTTTATTAGAAAGAAAAAAAAACCCAAAAACCTAAACAACAAAGCAGGATTGTGGTAGAATCCTGTACACTCATCGATTCACCTCTGGAACTTGTATGTACTACACCAATCAATTTGTAGACAGACACTGCTAGTTCATTTTAATGCTTAACTCTGGCACCAGTTACATTGGATTTTGCCATCTGTGGTGTCATGTCTGCATCTCACTTTTTCCCAGAGTGTTATGCTTGGCTGCACTCTAGGTCATCACACTTTAGGCAGACATCAGACTCTTTGTCCATTAAATACATGCCAGCGTTTCCAATTCAAACCACTCTATTTCTTTGTCTGCTGTTCAGAGCCCTTCCATAAATAAGACAGTGTTGAGTCAGCCACATCTACTAAGCAAACCCTTACACCCAGCGGGGTATCATCATCTGTGGGTACTTACTGTGAATAGCTCACACTATCTCTGGTTTGGCTGGGGATAGTTTGAGCACTGCTCTAGGCTTTTTTCTGGTTTTTTGCCTCTGATCAACCTGTTACACACTAATATTCGGAAAATTGTGTATAAGACCCGTGTCATCCTACCACGCCTTTAGGAAAACAATGTAAATCAACAAAATCTTCTCCTTCATTTCAAAGCAGTCACTGCCTTTAACATACACAGGAAGCTCAAATTACTTCATTAAGCAATGTGCCTGTACATATATTATCCAGGCTGCTGGTATTAGTATTGCTGAGCATAGGCCTGGGCATGCCAGAAACATCTCAACTATGCAACAAAAGTAAACAGTAGGTGAACTTACTCTTTCATTGCTAGATGGCTGCAAAATCTTGAGCATTGCCAAAGTCATGTCAAATGACCCTTCAGACCTTTAAACAGACACCCTCTATAGAAAGACTAATTATGCATTAATGACTAGTCACCAAAAACTTGTTTAGCATCACATAGCAGTTTTATAGTTCTCCAAACTATGGATAATCCTTTCTTTTTCCCTCTTGCCCATGATATTCTGTAATTCTGCTCTTTTACTCCAACATAGATGTTACTTTACTAGTGTCCTTTTGACTCCTAATACTTCTTAACAGAGCATTAAGGACTTCAGTAACCCCTACTGAAATTCTCTTCCATTTCGTGCTCTGGCAAGCCCTGCAGTCCTCTTTCCATTCTCTTGCATGTTCCCATTCAGTTGCCTTTTCAGATGGTGCACAATTTCCCTATAGGCTTCACTCCAAGTGCCATGTAGAAAGACAGATTTAGTCTATCTGTAATTGATACCAAAATTGTTCTTAGAGTTATTGTAAGAAATTGTCCTTTTATCGAGTAGTGAGTAGGGAATAGCTCTGACATTGCTGCAGCCACTGTAACAGAGCATTGTAATCAAATCTCTGGAACTAGTGCCCTTTCATGTGGAACAGTTTTAAGTCCAGAAGCAGCCTTGAGGTAAAGATTCAAATCCAGCTACCTTTTATTGACTATTCCTTGATAGTCAGTACTGTGTTTAAAATGGATTTCTTAGCCTTCATCAACTGGTTTTTGGTGCCCTAAACTGAAAATATCATCTAACATGAAGTAACATGCCTGGAATTAGGGGGTTCTCTCTGACCCCTTCTTCTTGCTACAGCTTCACCTGTAGGTATCAGGGGTTTTGAGGTTTTCCTCTCCCGTTTCCTGGAAGCAGCAGGTACTGACTAACTTCCTCAGTACAGAAGAATCTCTGCAGGACCTCTGTCTGTGGGTGGCTCCCACAGCTTTGTGTGTGAGACATCTGTGAACTCTACATCTACATCGCAGTCAGAAATTGTTTGTCTTTAAGCAAAGTGAGCCAAAACCAGTTGGCTCCAGCAGTTGTATTTGCAAATGCAGGTTTTTAACTCTGATGCACCCTGCACATACACAAATTAATAGGCTATACTTACCAAATTTTCTGGATATGCACAAATCAGCTTTATGGCTATATACATTACACATTGCCTTCTGACAAAGCAAATGAGCCTAATGTGCCCAAGAAATCTGATATAGCAATGCAAGGGTGCATTAGTTCATTACTCAAAGAACTATTGCATTACTACGTGGGAAAAGCACTGCCTCAAACTCACAGCATATTTGTGCTGAGACTATGCCAAAGAATTACACTAATTAGACTGAAAGCTATTAAACATGTTCTCCATAATATTTAACATAAATTCTTACAACAGCATGCTGTAACTTTTCTTGTTTCAGAAACAGAATTTATATGCTAGTTTCCTCTATTCCTCATTCATTAAACTGAAGTAATACTGTTTGTATCAGGTATTGTTGCAAATCCTTCTTCAAAGGCTTTGTAAAGAGATTTTGAAGCTTCTGTTTATTGCAGAGTGATTTTTCTCAGTCATTTTTCTTTCACTATTTAAAAGATGCAGTGATTCAGTGACCTTCTCTCCCATTTGTGATAGATGTAGCTTTCTGTTAAAGGAGAAGTTGATTTTCTTCGTGTTAGACTGTGAATACTTAAAGCATTACCCTTGACCAAGAGTTAGCAGTGAAAGCAGCAAAGGGTGTGATCACGGCCTTCGGGGCAGCAGAAGTAACAGCTTATAAAGTACCACCACTGGCAGAATGTAATCTTATATACTTGTATGATGCTAATGCCATTATATGAAACAACAGCATTCTCTCATCTGTATCAAGATGTATTCTGGTCAATCAGCTTCCAGAAAGATAGAGCAGAAATAGCAAAAAATGAAATTATTTTAAATTTACATGAAAGCTATCTTAAAGACTTTGATATGGAAAGAGATTTTTAAAATATTATGGATACATCATTCAGGGAAATGATTAACATGGAGCATGACGAGATTATTTATGAAATAATAAACTTTATGACAAAGCAACATAATTCTCTTTGTCTTTCTGCATGTAATGAAATTAAGTGATGTGTGCTGGAACTAGAAGAATTTTTACATCTAAAATAAAAGTATGTTTAAGCAACACGTAATAAGCATGTAGAACTTCCTTAAAATACACAATTTGCAAGCCTACTGCTTCAACAAAAGTGTGTGAGGCAAAGTAAATTTCCATATCAAAAAGCTTCCTGAATTCTGGTTCAGATTTATCTAAGAATAAAGCTTCTCTAAGAATTAAATTAGTTTGCATTATTGAAGGCTGTGAAAGGTTCCGTCCTGACTTTAATGTGATCAGACTTCAACCCTCTGTGCATAATAAACATGATGGTTAGGCAGAAAAAGTTAGATCTAAAATGTTAACCTGGTACATTTTGAGTGAGAAGACATGATATGTGTGATGATTTGCACTAGGAACTAGATTTACTGATAAAGAGATCCTCTTCCAGACTTATATTTCCATATTTTATTTTAAATTGTATATTAAAGTGAAATAAATTAATAATCTGTATATTTTCCTAATGTAATTTTTAGGGCTGAAAAGGATCTCAAGGCATCACAAAACACATTCAAGGCATGATTAGCTGTATCTATATAATCTTTGGCTGTCTAGGACTACTACAACACAAAAAAGTCATAAGTCCACACTGTCATCATAGAATCATAGAATGGTTTGGCTAGGAAGGTTCCTTAAAGATCATCTAGTTCCAACCCCCTGCCATGGGTAGGGACACCTCTCTACAAGTGCATATTGCTGAGTCATGTTGAGCTTTTCATCATCCAACATGCAGATGTAACAAAGCAAATGTTATATTAAAAGTTGTTAGAGACTAGCAAGGACTTATTTTCAGAAAGATGTCCAACTTGGTCTGCATTAAAAGGGAATGAATCCTTGCCAGAGAGCCCAGTAGAAGGCAAGGAGATTGATCAGAACACTCAAAAACATCACCTATATGGAATAATTAAGTGAATTACTTTTATTGAGTATAAAGACCAGAAATATAAAATAAGCCTATAATAGCTATTTTCAGATAGATAAAAGCTTGATTTTATAAAGGTGACAATATTAGAAATGGACTTTATTTTAAAATTTTTGTTTATGTAATTGATATATCTATTAAAATATTTGGTGTTAGACAATTCTAATTCTAGTAGAAATGCTCTAGCTTACTAGTGTATGAAAATCACTGAGATTTCAAAGCAAAATAATTGGATATCACAAAATCATAGTATTATATCAAAAACTTTTAGAAATAACCATCAAAACAAATTGAATTTCAGAACCTGTGTTTTTTAAGCTGGCGAAGTATGCTGCTGTTAAAACACAGATTCAATCATGTTTCATATTCTGTGAACATAATTTATTCCATTGAAATCCAAATGTCTCATTCTTTTTTATCAAGCTGCGAAACCTTTTCCTGTTCCACCAGTGTCTATTTGTTACCACGCTGGTTAGCGCTTTTTATTTTTAAAATAGCTTTCTAATTCTCTAAGAAGTATCACAATACCAAGTATCTCATACTGTGCTGACAGAATTTAAACAGAAGTGCCTGTTGACTAGTCCTTTCTGGACATTATCCTTAAAAAAGTTTTTCTAGTTCTGACATGACTGTACACTCATGAAAGTGTAGTACAGACTGCTTAAAGAAATGAAAAATGTTGAGGAAAATATATGAAATAATTATTTATTTCACAAATAATTCTATAACAGATGTGCAAGCAGTATTATCAGCTATTTAATTCCAGCATTTAATATTTGATGCAAAATAAAATAAATGACTTTGGATTGTTTGACTTTTTCAGTGTCCGAAGAAGGCAATTCAATACCTTTTGTGAGCCTACTTTTTAGCTTTAAAGCTAATGAGGTAAAAGTAACTACATCCATGGCTTGCATTGTGTGTTGGAAAGGCTCTGGTGTTCTGAAAGCTGGGTGTTTCATTTAAGACAGAAATAAGGTCTAAGATCAATAGCAGTCAAGGAAGGTAAACACCAATGGAAAGATCTGTATGAATCCCTCTTTTATGAGATACAATACGATACAATTAATTGCTGTGTTATGTGGCCCCTTTTTTTCCCCACTGAATATATTACTAAACAGACACAACTTTAGAAGACAAAAGTTGGTTAAAGTTAGGAAAGATTAATCTTCCCCTGAGTGTACTAACCCTGAAAAAAAATTTAGTTATCTTTCCTACCTTCTCTAGCTCTTTCTATCATCAGCTTTCACCTCTTTGAACTGACTCTGATTTTTTATTACTTTAAAACACTTTTGTTATTACAGCATTTCACTTTCTAATGCTTATTCTATGTTCTTTGCTTCTAGAAAGCAGAAGCATATTCATGCAAGGCTCATAGAAGATAAATTTCTTTGAATTTTAATTAATGAATACTTTGTAAATTCACAAGCTTACATTGCTGCTGGAGAAGAAAATACTCTTAGATAATCTGTTTAAACTACCATGGGTTGACAAATTTCTCAGCATCAGCTGAGCTAGAATATCTGATCAACGTGCATGCTCACGGCCCTTGGCAAATATATAACTATGTAATTTGACTTATCTCAAAATCTACATCAAGCAAGACAGTAGGTGATAAAAAGTCCATGCTTTTCTGGGAATAAACTGACTGCATATCCTAGGATATTAAATGACCCATCTGAGTGAAAGGACAGGACACTGCTACTCACAGGTCTATTGGCAGATAGAACTTAGTCAAATTTCCATTTTCATTCTTTCACTTCCAGGCTTCCCACTACACCCCAAGCTTCCCTAAGGAAAAATTCTTTAAGAGCTTTCTACCTGAAAAGGAAGTCTGATAGGTTTGACAGCTGCACATCCCTACTGCCCTCAGAGTTCAGGGATAGGACATCCTCATGGAGCAGCCCGTGACTTTACAGCTCATTCCAGAACATGACCTGTTGATAGCAACCTTATGGTCTTCAGTGCAAAGTGAAAAGTAAGTATCTTTGAACCTCATTTTCCCACAATACCAAGACATAACAAGGATGCTACATAATAAAATACATCGGAACCAGAGGAAGACAAGAAGAAAAATTATATATTGTGTGGGTATAAGGAGGCATGGAAAATTGTAGTGATGGGAACCATATGAATGAGCCTATAACAAATAAACTCTCTGTACACTGCTTCTTTTCTGAAGCTGAAACATCTATTCTTTTCCAACTTACTCTGCAGCTAAAGGTACACAAATTACTTGTACCTATCTGCAGTGCCCCGCTTCTACGATCCATTTTCACTTTTTCCCTTCACTTTAATACCTTCAGCATCTCTTTAGCTGGTGATTGACTTAGCCCTTAAAATGTTTTGTGATAGCAGTTTAAGAATTCTCTATAAAATGTACTTGTTTTGCGCTACCCCATGGAAATACAATTTGGATCAAAAGCAGATGACGTTTTTTCTAACTTATTTATCTTTTGCAAACAAGATGCACATGCTGAAGTATGAATTACATTGAGACAGTAATAGAAGAAATGCATATAGTTACAAGAAACTTCACATGCATTCTAGTAAAAGGAGACGGTTAACTACTTTATGTTGCTATATAGTAGTAAGAGCATCCACAAGCTGTGAGGCATTTGTTGAATGAAGAAAACCAAAGAGAAATAGAAAAATAATTTTTATATTCCACATATATATATTCAAAGCAAAGCAATGCCCAAATAAAAATTACCACAATAAATTGCTAAAATCACAGTGTATTTCAGGAATATTTGTTTAGCTTTTGATAAGTTATCTTAAGGAATCTGGGGTTTGGAGCACTTCAAGATTGCTGAAATAAAATATTTATCTCATGTTTCTTTTCCACAGTTAAACAGTATGCATTTTCTGTGTGAACCCAAGGAGGGATGTTGAATGTTGTCATCCACTGCTGTATATATTCTACATTCTAGTAAAAGTCAACAGCTCCTATACAGTCCTCTACTCAGTATATCTGTGTGAAGGGTTTGCTTGGGGAGCTCAGATCACAATTTCTATCCATCTCAGACTCTTTTCTTTCCTCAGAGTCTTCTTGCAGATTGAAAATATTCACAAGATGACAAAGAGAATTCTCCTCTTCCTGTTTAAAGCATTCACTTGGGAAATAGATTGCCAAAATTCAATGCTTTTTCGAAGACGGTAGAGTAAAATATATCGGAATGACTGGGAAAAAAAAAGAGGCTTGGGAAAGCCTTGGAAGAGCAGTCTTTTAAGATGTAGATCTCAAGATAAATTTCTGCTGTAAATCATGCAGAAAGGCAATTTATTGACTTGGATATAATTTGGAATATGTAGAGAAATAAGTGCCATTTAAAAACTTGCTTTTCAGTGGGATTAATATCCCATATATTTGTTTTTTTTTTTTTTAAGTGTCAGAATATCATTGTATTGGGTTTCTGTGGCAAGGTTTTGGTAGCAGTAGGGCACAGGGTTGGCTTTATTTGAAAATCTTCTAGAAACTTCCTCCGTGTCTGGCAGAATTCAAAAGATGTGTAGATGTGGTGCATAGGGACATGTTGAGTGGTAGACTTGGCAGTGTTAGCTTAACAATTGAAACTGATCTTAAAGATCTTCGAGAACCTAAATAATTTTATGATTCTCTGATTCTATATCCTGTAAATGAGGATGGTGGGGTAACAAAGTAGAACATATCAACCAAATAATTTTCTTGCATCCTACCTTTGCCATTTAACATTTTATCATCCTGCTGTGGTCTGTATGTATTAAGGAATAAAAGATGAATGCTGCTTAATGGCACCACAGCCTCCTGGTGTGTCAGTCACTCCTCCTGTCTTTGTATCAACAGCAGACTTGCTGAGGATGCACTCTGTTCCCTTGTCTAGGTAATTGATTAATATGTTGAACAAGACTGGACCAAGCACTGACCCTTGTGGTACACCACTGGCTAGAGGTCTCCAACAATCTAGAGGTCTCCACACCCCTTATCACAGCACTCGGAGCAGTGCCTTTCATCCAGTTCTCAATCTACCTCACTGCCCCCTCATCCAACTCACACTTCCTAAATTTGTTTACAAGGATGCTGACAAATGGTGTCAAAAGCCTTGCTGAAGTCAAGGTAGAAAATATCCACTGCTCTCCCCTCATCCACCCATCTGGTCATGCCATCACAGAAAGCTGTTAGAGTGGTCAGGTGTGATTTCCCCATGGTGAATCCATGTTGAACATTCCTAATAACCTTCTCCTCCACGTGTTTATCAATAACCTCCAGAAAAAGCTGTTCCAATTCCAGGCTAGTATCATATAACATAAAATGCTGAGAAACAGCATACTACAGAATTTAAACCTTTTACATATTACCTTTTAGTGGAATCCATGGACAAAAAACCCCAGTTAATCAGGCCCTTTGCACATACATTACACTTGCACACATGAACAAGCATAACTCTAAACATATACAGGACCTAACTCTCCCTCTTTCTTTGTATACGTGGTATCTGTTTGGGTTCTATGTTGTGACGAAAATCCCCTTATATAAAAATATTGAAAACAGCATGGGCAAAACATCATGTTTTTTGGGGGAAAAGGGACAATGAACTCCATAATTTCAGGAGTTTGCAGACATTTTCCTATCTCAAATCTGCAGTCATATCTCTAACCTTTCTCCTGGCATGTAGTTTCTTACCTGTTTCTTCTTTTGCATACCACCTTATCAGCTCTGGGGAGATGGCAAGTTAAACAGGACAAGAGATCAGATTGCTGCATTCCTAATGAGAATTTTGGCAGGTGTACAAAACAATATAAAATTTCAAAAGCTACACAAAACCTGGACCTGTAGAGAGACGAAGGTATTCAAATATTAAAAAAAGAACTCTTAATAAACCTTATGTGTGTTTCTACTTCTGGATTTCTCGCCTACTTGAAAGGCCAACCAATGTCAAAGAGAACGTAACAGATCCTGGGTATCATCAGGGTGTTTTAAGGTATCTACTTTACTACAACAATGATAACAGCCCCCCCAAAATAATGATGAATAACAGAAAAATACAAATAAGAATAAACCAAAACCTAAAAGGCTTGATTTGTTTTTTTATGAAGTAGCTGAGATCTCAAATTTCTCCTGTAAGCTTTTTTTGGTGTTTCATTGGTTCCTCTGTGTGGTCACACAGAAGCATAAGTGTTGGCCAGCCTTGTCTCATCTTATGTCTTAGTTTAACTAAGAAAGCCATTCCTACAGACTAGAGAAAAAAAATAAAAACATTCTCTAACCATAATTAAGTTTGAAAACTAGAGGTTCTCCCCCATTAACAAAAAAGTCTTGCCAAGTGCATGGAATATCTGAGAATTATTTTTTCATAATGCATTATAGTATTTTCTTATATGCATTCCTGTGCTGAGCTAGTAGGATATTGCCTTTGCTTCAGTGTTGCTGAAAACAAGATGTTTTCATGTCTCCATGTCTTTGTGTCTTGAGAGATAGCAGTGCTACCAGAAAGAACTAAGGAAATAACATGATGGAGCCTCTGGAACTCCAGTTTTAGTAACTCTTCTCCATCTCTGGGTTTACAGATCATTACATTTGAATTAGATTTCTTTGTAGAAACTCTCCTTTCTGCATAATGTAAGCATCACCTAACTCATGGTTCAATATTGCAATCTGAAAGGGAAGACGAAAAGGGCATCTGTCTATCCCACAGATAGTTATTTGGTGTATATTTAATGTATACAGAGCTGAAGAATTACCATCTTTTATTTTGGGACTCCTGTGACTTCCTCACTTGCAAATATTCTTCTGTCTGTGTTGATCCATGAACGCTGACATTCCTCACATTGATGCATTTCCTATTGACAAACAGAGATTTCTGCTATTCTAATTATGCTATTCCTGTAGAAGATGCTTGCAAACTTCCATAAAGGCTATTACAAAAAAGATGAGTTTCTAAATATTTTGAACCAGTCTATGTAAAAATTCTAATTTTAGCTATATCTCAGTTTCTCTGTTAAAATTTTAACAGCCCTGTTAGCATATCTTCACTAAACCAGGACTGTGTTGTTTGGTTTCCATTTCTGGAAAACCATTTATGTCATTAAGAAGGGAAGAGTAATCAAACAACTTGAAAAATGCTAAGGAAAATGCAGTACTCAACTTTATATACAGCCTAATATTATAGTTGTTGGCTAACAGCACTTCATTGCTCTCATATTGGGAATGCCGTGAAATGCAATCAGACATGACAGGATAAAAATTTGTAAAAGCCTATGTTTAATGGTTATCAAATTTGAACAGAAGGTTTTCTATAAAACTATTTAAGAGTGTCACATCCTGAAGCTAGGGATTACAGATAAGCTGCTGTCTGTGAGACTATGTTTGATATATTAAAAAGTATGAATATGAATCCAGAAAAATATGATAGAAAATTCCAAGTTTTGGGATTAATTGTGCATTTGTTAAATATAAGCTATTTGAATTCCATGTTGTATTTTTATAGCATACCACATATTCTATATATTATCTTATTTGATCAAGTTGGTCAATAGATTGATTTCAGTTGCTGTTTCAGTTTGCAATTATTATATAATTATGGACAATCTATGTGGTTTGTACTTTGAAAGTGAAGTTTATGGATTCGCTTATCTTTCATGAAAATATACCAAAGCTAGACATGGGAGGAAGAAGAAATTTACTGTATGAAGCAGTGTGATTCTTAAAATAGAAGATTGTTGGAGCTTTTTCTTTTTTTAAACTTGCATCTCGTTAGTATTTGCAGGTCTCATTGAGTGTAGCTAGTCAGGTATACAGATCATCTTTAAAGAATATTTATAATAAATTTCCTATGTAAACTTTTTGAGGCAACAACAAAAGCTAGCGTACAAGTGTACTCTTACTGATGCATAAATCTTGCTGGAGCAAAGGTTTCAGGGTGGTTGGTTTTTTTTTCTGTTAGTAGACTTAATTTCAAAATGAGATTCTGACTCTTAATTCTGCTGTTTTACACTAGTAAAAAGCTAATAAAAATGAAGAAAGCTGGGCTGAGCAGGCTTTCAAAGCCAAAGGTATTGAAAACTCAATGTTAATTTAGAATTAAAGGCATAAAATCCAATGAATTCGTGCATTCCATTATTTGTTCATATCATTTGGATTATTTCACAGCTCACACATCAGATGAAGTTCCATTTCAGAACTGCTGCAACACATTTTTCTGTTTCCGCTATTACCAGCTCCCTTAAGAAATAAACCCCTTAAATCAGTCCATGACTATCTAACCTTGTTGGATAGTTTTAATGTTTTAAAGACATAGAAGTCATCACTTGTTTGAGAAAGGAGTCTCCATGATAGATCTGATGCTTCTTCAATAATTCAGTGGAATGAAGTTACAATGTGGATTGAAGTTTGTAGCTTCACAAGCAGTAAAAGCCAAACTAAAGTTTAAAGTATAAGGCTTCCTTGGTGCCTTTCTCCACTCTTCCTAATACCGTATTCCCAATTCTTGCCATTCTAACCAACATTTTTGGGACCACACAGTCAATCAGGTTAGTATTTTGGAAGAAAGTATCTTTATAAAGTAGATTTCAGATGTGTTAGCTTCTAGTACTGGCATCTTCTATGATCATTAGCTTACATAAGCAAAGCCACCCATATTCTTTATGGTTCTTCAGAAAAAGAGTACTTTAAGGAGAGGAGTAAAATAAGGATTTAAAGAACATCAGTGTAACATAAGACTTATTAGGAATTTTTTTAAAATAACCATCAGTAAAGTTAAATGCAACCTTTATTTATACTAATGCTGCATTTATGCCATTATGGTATTGCATCACCTTTATACCATCATTTGTGGTAACATGAATGGGTGGTAACAAGTCTGGGCTTTTTTCATTAACTGCTGTGATGAGTCAATAATTCCTATACAGTCGTATTTCTATTATCATCTGTAAAAAAGTAAAATTTGCCCATCCAGTCACCTTTGCAGACTTTTTTCTTTTTCCTTTGCTGTCCTTGTTCCTTTGAAAACATGATACAATATATATAATTTTAATTGCAAGTGAAAAAACCATGAAACTTAAAAATTCAAATCACTATATCATAATTTGGCTCAAATTTATTCCTCTTTTCACGTTCAGGACTTTGAACCCCATCACTGAAAGGCCCACCATCACATGCAGCCCAAGACCAGGCATTCGGCCTAGCTGTGTCAACACAGGCTTTGCTTTGCTTCCTTCCTCTCAAGGCTATGGAGCCACAGGCTGATGGAATGTCGTAGTTTATCATGAAGCCAGATCAGTATCTACTTCCCTGCAAAACAGCCTTGCCACTGGTAGCTCAGACTTAATCTAATGCAAATTTAACAATGCTACTGTAGCCACCCTAGTCCTCTAGACCAAGCTTTCTCATCCAGAAGGTATTGATGAAGTTACTTGTAAAATAAGGATGCTCCATGTATTCAAATTGTTTCCTGAACAGTTCTCACATGTTTTTATAAATGTAAAAATAATATAAATTTACTATCACAATTAAAACACATATAAATGTTATGTGAAGCACACAAAACTCAGTTTGAGGTATCATTTAATGCATGTAACAGCTGGTGAGAGCAGACATTTCTTGTTCTCCACAGTAGAGGAAACAGAAATTGTATTGAATTATAGGCTTTTAAGGAATTGCATTTTACTACAGACTCAGCAGAAGCTGGTTATCATCCATCAGTAAAATCTCCAAAAGATTCTGCCTGCAAACAGCTTTCTCAGATCTGCCCTAGCACTCAGCACAACCGAGCAACACATGCAATACAGTGACTCTACAAAATATTTGCAATAAAAAGGACTGGAAAGCACTTACGTAAGAGAGAGGGTGATTAAAGACTGTAGCAAGGAAAAAAAGAAAGCAATAAAAAAAAAGCAAAGCAATGAACTGAAAAGGAAATAAGGGGCTAGCCAAACAAGAAGTAGGGGGGTGGAGGATTTGTTGGGCAGGGAGACAGGATGTCTACAGGGCTGGGGGAAACACTGGAGAGATTGAGACAGTGGAAAGAGACCTCTCAGTATTCAATTTCTAAGGATTAATCAAAGGTTGTAAAAAGTTGGATGAAAGCTTTTCAGATTTGTCTCAAGGTCCTTATTCTTTGAAACTGCACTCATTTCTTAGCTCCTAGTTCCCCCGAATTAATGTGCCAAGTTTCTGTCCCAGGAGAGAATCTATTTTCCATCTGAAGCAATATATATTGTTTGGCTACAAGAACTGCTTTAGAGAATCTGGCTTTCCACAACTTAGAGATCTTCCAAGATGCTGGGATATATCCCAAAATATAGTTCTAGGAAGTATTATCATAGTCATTTACTTACTTACCATTATCAGATTTATCTTTTATGTTATTTTAGCCAAGCACATTGAAGTCTGGGACTGTCCCAAAACTTCTTGGTAATCTCCAACTCCAACATATCTGCTTTGGCAGAACATGTGTGGGACAAGTGCTTGTGCCAGTCTTAATTATAACCAATAAAAAAGTTTATAATGTCTTTCAAGATGTTTCCCCATAGAGTAGGGGTTATTGATGCACAATTCTTTAGTCTGAGGACTGGCACTGATCACTGAAAATGGGAAAAGTCTTTTGGGCCAGTATTTGTTACAGGCTGCACGCAGCTGACTGCTTGAACCTGGGACACACTTTTTGAATCAAAAGAAATATCACTTGTTCTCTTTCCTGAATAAAAACAAAGAAATCAAAATCAAAACAACCAGATCCTTAACGACATGTTTGTTCTTCAGATTTGATAGGTATAGATGATAGATATACCTATGGAGATAGATATATATATATATCATCTATATAGCCTGTATGCATTTATGGGTGTTAATCCTACAGTGGCTGAAGTGGAGACTGAAATTAACTGAATCACAAAATCTATCTTTTTATCTATCCATTCTCACATAATACTTTTGTTGATTTTCTAGTACACTCACCCCAATGTTTAGAGCTAACTTCCAAGAAGTGATTATGTATTTGATTATGCGTATATTGTCTGGTAACTGGCATTGCAATTTCAGCTGCAATAAGCTAACCCAAAGCACTCTGTGGACAGGTTTGGTTTTCCAGAAAAAAATAAGGGTCATCTCAAAGTGCTGCAACCTGGGCACACAAAAGTTTCCAAATCAGATGAAGGCTGAAAACTGCAATTTTTTTTCCCCTCATTTCCCTGTAACAAAAATGCTTAAAAATCAAGTTGATTTTCCCAAAGTTGTAGAGATGAATGATAACCAGGAGACCTCTTAGGACATACAGAGTTATAGAAGACATGTTCATTTTGATAACATTAATTTTGTCCTAGAGGCTGATTGTAAGGTCTCTCCATCTGCCAAGATCTCTGAGATGTACTCTAAATTAATTTTGAGCAGATTTTCCATCTCATTGAAGATAAGCATCAAAGGAACATCATTAAGATTGTAAAATCAATCATGTAAAAGGTAGAAAATGCCAAAACCTTACACTGCATATCCATAAGTGGCTGGGATAAGGATTGCTATACAACCTTAATTCAGTCCATTGCACAGTACTTAATTTCCACCTGCCTTTATCAGGGCAGTAAAAGATTTGTATCTTTAAGCAGCAGAGAACTGAGTATGGTATCTGACACTAAGATTTATTATTCATATCCCAATTTGTAGGAAGCAAAAGAGGTTTTTGCCTACCATAGACTGTAATAAGTTCATTAGAGTGGGTTTCCAGGATGTATCCTTTCAATTTTGTTCACAGGTTTTTTTACTATATAAGACCTCCAAATCTTTTTGTGCTTGTGCTTTCATTGATGTATTTTACTCTTTAAATTAAGGAATAACAATATTTAAACTTATTTGTTTCTTGAGGCCTAGTAAAAAAACAGTGAAAAAGAATCTGTTCAGATTTCTCAGCTGGTTACTAAATTAAATTTAAAAACCTTGCTTGTGCTTGCTGTCATGTTGACCGGGGAGAGTTCCAAGATTATTTTATTTATATATGTCTCCTCTCTTTACCTAATGATTCAAATTTATCTCAGAATAAAAGAAGTTTAAATGTTAATTTCCCTTTCCTGATCAGGATAGTTGCTGTTAGGTTAAACATCTTGTTTAAATCAAGTAAATTATTAGAACACATAACAAGATAGAAACTACATGAGTCATTTCCTGAGAAATTACAATACATTAATTCTTTGATCTATACATTATGATTTTTTGGTGAAGAAGTTATAGTTTAAATTCTCTGACCAGTAAATCTTTTAAGAAGCTTTCACTGGTTTATTCTTAGCTCTTCCTAATACTTTTCAGTTGGGTTCTCTGTTTTTTTTTTCCTTATAGGTGGTAACCAAAGGCACAGAGAGTTTAATCCAAAAGCATCCTTAAATTATGTCCAGCTATTCTGAGATTCTTAAAACTTAATTCTTTGATACAGTTATTATGCTGGATGTAAACTTAAAGATCAGACCCATTGACTTCCTTCAGTGTTTTTCCTCAGTTATGATACTCTGTACTAAGTCATAGTGTACTGTCTCATACTATTCACCTGGAAAATCAGAAATATCCAGTTAGCCAGAGACAGTGGTGTATGAAATCAGTCAGGAAGATTCTTTTTCTCTTTCCATGGATAGTAGAAAAAGTATAGAGGAACTAATTACACTTCTAAATTTATATACCTCAGCAAGATACCTACATTTAGTATGGCAAAATCGGGCCGTGATGTTATTATCAAAATGTTTGTTTCCACACATATAGGATTTTTTTGTCTATATAGGCATATAGGCAAGGTGATTCTAAACCAACAGTCCTTCATGAAGATCACTGGAGTATTTTGATTCTAGTTCTCTGTCTTTCAGTCCCTCGTGGGTTTATTATTGTTGTTGTTGGTTTTGAAAAGCAAAGATATCCTTGTTTTGGACTCTGTTTACCTGTACATTAGTGACTGATCAGGTTAGTCCAACGCATGTCCACACACATACACCAGAACATATCTACCTAGAGTTTTACACCATTAATTTAAGTGATACAAACTGAAGATGATATCTTCACCATGTTTTGTAGAGTTCCAGTGTAAAGCAGCGATGTTCAGTTAAACCAACAGCCCCACAGTGGATTGGGACCTACAAATACAGGGGAGAGGTTAGGATTGGAACTAAAGGGTTAGATACCCAGTGCATGTGAGAAAACTGTTCCAGAGGAGCCTTTAGACTGAGAACAACTGTTCTCTTTGAGAGTAGAAAGTGAGAAATTAGAGCTCTTTGTGACTTTTACATCTTCTTCTGCCACATTGGAATGAGTTAGCTCCATCACATTTCACACTTAATCTTCTGTAAATCTGATCTATGAGGCTAAAAGCATACAATCAGATACAGATTAAGCATTGAAATTGGTATCATGGTTGGCAAAGATAAACTATACATGTTTTAATAAAAACTGACTGAAAGTTTTAGTTGACAGTGATTTGAAAAATCTTTTGACTATATCAATTCTGGATCAATCTCATGGAGAATATCAGAGAAAAAAAAATCTATCCACAATTTGTGTGTCTGAGAGATTCAGACAACGTCAGAATAATAGAGATCCTGTCTTTCACAGTTTGATATGTAGAAGTGTTTTGGGGAATACGAGGAATCTGTCTTGCATCTGATGTAAGCAGAATAGGAATACAAATCTCACATTATTGGTCATTATCCAATGCAGAAAGCCTGAATCAGGGTTTTTTCCTCTAGCTTTTATCACCCTGCTCATTCTGACACAGGATAAGCCTGTTGAAATTTCTGCATATTTTTTAAGAATTAGATTCTTCTTTTTTAAAATAAAACCATATTTTTATCTTCTCCTTCCAATTTATGCCTTACAAAATATGGAGTGAAGGCCGGTAACCTAGCTTGGAATGTTGACTCAGTTAAAAAGCGATCTATTTCATAGTATCACATCATTCTACCACATCAATCAATCAATATCAAACATTCACCACATTAATAACTAATGATATGGCAGTAGTGGAGCTCCAACTAGAATACTGTGTTACATTCTGGAAGTGATTTATCAGAGAGATGGACATACGGGAGTGAGTTCAGAGAGGAGCAACCAGAATCATTATGGAAAAAAAAGGAGTGACCAGAAAAGATTAAAAGTTTAGGCAGCAATTACAATCAAAATACTGATGATTTCAGTTTTCAGATAATTAGTGACATTTTTAGTACCACATGACTTTAATTGTGACAACACTAGTTTAGTGCAATAGCAGGTTATAACAGTCTACCTGGTGTGCATATAAAGTAGCAAAGGAGAGGAAATCTTTAGCAAAATATTGCATCTAAGGCAGTATAGCAAGGCATCACTATAGATGCTTTTAAAAAAAATTGTAAGAAATATGTAAGGAATAGAAGCAAATTCTTGACACTGAGCAGCATCAGGATGACAAGGAAAACCTACAGCGTGGCTTATTCAAATGTAGGTTGACAAGATACCTATTATATTTTCAACCCTGACCCAGAGACAAGATAGACAAATGATAGAATAGTTTCTTTTGTTCATGTTGCTTATTCTATCATTCTCTGATGATGCCAGAAAATTAAGATAGGAGTTTCCATCCCTCCGAAGCATTTATTAATTATGCCTTTTTTGACTTCCAGAGGAGCTTTTTTTTTTTTTTTTCATCTGGACAATGCATCCAGTTCTGAGAAAAAGAATGAAGTGATTGCTAATTGCATGAATGTGCCTATTTTAAGCTACCGGGTCGCAATTAATAATGAAGAGATGTTTATACTGAAGAAAACCCTAAATAAATCCAGAAACCACAGCTTTAACAGTACAGCAATATACATAAATTAAGGAATTATAAAGCTAGTGTTAGAATTTCAAAATAAAAATAATATAAGTTTTTGTAATTTATTTGTCTTAGGTTGCATTTTAAGAAGAGGTAATTCTACTTTTATTTTCAGGGCAGTTAAAATTTCTTCATCTACATTTACAAATTCTTTTATGCACATACTATATATATGATTTACATTGCTATTTAGGATAAATTTCCCAGAAGTAAATATGATTTTTTTGTCTTTCTGTGGATTATTATCTCTTTACCTATCTGCCTAAATTCCCTACTTTATCTTATGTCTTTACTCTCGGAAGCACTTTGCTTGAAACTGCAATGTGAAATGAGTTCCCTTCCATCTTAGCAGTGACTAATGCACATTTTCTGAGAGCTGTCTGGTGAAGTATAATCTTTGTCATAGGAAAGCTTGGGCTGGAAGAATGTCAGAATATCCTCTACTCTGTTCCCCTATTTTAAGACAGGGGCAGCTTGTCAGAATCTGTTCTTAAAGTTTTCTGTTTATGGAGATCTCACTGGCATTTCAGTCATCATATGCAAGTAATGAGATATCCAGGCCATTGACTGTTTCCCAATATATTTTAAGTTCATTTTTTCTCAGTTTCTAATATAGAGAACAGATTTTTGAGTTTTTATTTTAAGATTTTTTTTTCCCAAACTTGTATGTTCCTAAAAAACAGGAAATGAGTTTAATATACTGGATGGCTGGAGAGAATTAAGAGCAAATGACTAATGTATGTTTAGTTTAATTTTTGTTTAGTATGTTCTTCCTACCTCAACACTTTTGATCTTTAAAGATTTTTTTGCTTCTTGAGGTTTGAATGTATCCTCAGTCTCATCATGCTTCTAATGCCAAAGAAACACTAGCTAGCCAATCTTTCTTTTAGCTACAAACCTATTTTAGCTTCCACCTGATTTACATCATTTTCCTTAATTCATGATGTTGGGCACTTTTGACTCATTAGAAGGTGTAGAAACTCTCTTACACTTTCCTATTATTATCATCTAGGCTATTTAATTAATCCTTATATTTGCTTCTCTGAGTGTCTGCGGAATATCAGGTACTTTTTTCCCCTCTCATATTTAGTATTTATATTTAGGTTTCTCTGACAAATGTCTGGCTAATAGTGGTTGTAAAGAAAGGTTAGATAATTAGCTAATTGAAAATGTTCTGTGATGTCTCATCTTGCTTATTAGCTTCTGAATAGCAATAAGAACAATAGTAGCCAAAATGTCCCCGTCAAAATGGGATGTCACAAAAATTTTACAGGAGAGAAACAACACAAATATGGGTACTAGATAAATTATTAAAAAGGAATCCATCAGAAAATATCCCCAAAACTGTGTATCCTTCAGTTTTGGAGACCAGCAGAATTGAGCAATGGTATGTAAGTTTATTTAGATGTTACATTTTTAGCAGTTATAAACTGAGCAAGACCTGATGCATACCTGAGTCTGCCTAAACCAAGATTTCTGAGAACCTTGACCTACCTCCTTTTAGGTTCTTAAATGTCACAAGGATGCAGCTAGTTCCCTAGAAGTGGGCAAACTCGAGATCAGGAGTACAGGAAAACACCTGAGTTAATTCTTCTGAGTAAAAGAAATAATGATTAAGTTAAAGTCTAGAGTTTAATTTGCTTAGAATTAACAAACACTGATGATTAAAAAAAGTATAAAATGGAACAGCTGATTCTGTGAGTGAAGTTATTACTTCCTGACGCATGCAAGAATGGGAAAAAGATTGCAGCATGAGTTATCTAGTGTCATGGTTTCAGCTAAGAGAGGTAATTTTCTTTCTTGTAGCCAGTATGGTGCTATGTTTTGGATGTTTCCATTTGGGTTGGGGAGAGGGGACAGGTGTGAGCAAGTGCTTAATACATACCAGCTGAAGTTAATCCACAACATCTAGAAAATTTAATAATAACTGATAGATATTAGACCGGCACATCTGGAAACCATAGTGCCAAAATACTCTCTATTGTAAAAAAAAAATGTTTTGCAGAAAACACACACTGATGAATAAAAAGTAGTGAATTCATTATGGAATATAAGATGTGAAAAGCAAATTGTTCCACCTTGCTGTAGAATATATAGGATACAAATACAGATTTACAATTTTTTTTTCAAGATTTGAAGTCTGTTCATGCCAGAAAAGATAAGCGGGTATTTTAAAAGAACTGGCCCTCAGGATAGCCTGAAGGTTGTTGAGCTGGAAGCTAACAGGTAAAACAGATGCTGACTGTGAGGGATGCATGCACAGCACAGATGCACTAGTTTAAAACAGCATCAACTTGATAGACTAACTCTGTCATGTTTTTTGCTACTTCTTTTCCCCTCATACGTCTAAAATGCTAATTCGATGGCACTTTCATTGTTTTGGACAAAAGAAAGTATATATCCTTCTATCTATGCTTTATATGTGTTTTGCTTATGTGTATGTCTTTATGAGACATCCCTTCCTCAGCTTGTTTCTCCTGGGTGCTGTTGCTGTGTGTGAGCTTGTGTGTTTGCATGTGTAAATCCTTTTTTTGTCTTAGACAGAGAAAATCAAAATGGTACAAGAAAAAAAATGTCCAATGATAGGACAAGGGGCAATGGGTGCAAGTTGGAGTATAGGAGGTTCAATGTGAACATAAGAAAAACTTTTTCCCTCTGAGAATGACAGAGCACTGAAACAGGCTACCCAGAATGGTTGTGGAATCTTCTTCTCTGGAGACATTCCAAACCCGCCTGGACATGTTCCTGTGTGACCTGCTCTAGGTGATCCTGCTCTGGCACGGGGGTTGGACTAGATGACCTATTGAGGTACCTTCCAACCCCTAACATTTTGTGATTTTGTATAAAATTATCTTTTTGCACTTACCATATGTTCATCTATGTACAATTGCATTATTTCTGCAAGAGCAGGATGGCTGATTTTTAAATGAGATATTAATTGGAGAAGCTGTTCCTGTGAAAAAGTGTACCTTGGAAATCCTCCAGATACATCAGAAATCCTGAACCGGTTAAAAAGCCAAATAGAGACTGATACAGTTAAATGATAGAGCAAAAGAGAAAATAAAGATCAGCAATCTAAAAAAAAATGCCTAAACATTTGTATTAAAGAAAACTGCAGAGGCATTCAAAATTGCACTACCTCTCTGATCATACAGGAATCTAGATGTACATTTTATAGTACCAGCAGTACACGTATACAAAAAAAATTATCCATGTCTTTTTATGAGAGACAAACACTAATTATTCTTGCAGATTAGATTTCCATGAAAATGGAAATCAGGACACATAACATTCACAGTAGCACTAGAAAAGTTTTGCAGACTCAAGTTATAAACTTACAGAATTATTATCTCCCACTGGATACATCAGTGAATTAGAGGGGAAGGAGAAGAATTTTAAACCTCTGACTTTAATTTTAACAATAAAAGTCGTTAGTATTCAAACTTGTACATTTATCTCTTACCAATAAGGGATGTGACACAGATGAGGTCCTGCAGAATTTCCTCTCTGTGCAATTTGGCAATGGACTAATGCTGTTTCCCAAGGCTGTATTTTAACTCTATGAATCCTCAGTGATAATTACAATAGTTGAGTCTTACTTTTAATTAAATATTGGTGTGTGCTACAATTTTCCCCACTTATATTGCCAGCAGATACTGTATCTATAAAAAACATATGTTAGATTATTAGTTCCATGTATAAATGAGGCAGAAAATAAAGGAAGATATAAGAATCTTATGAAACCAGGGATGGAATAAAAAAATAAGACATTGATGAGATTTTGTTTATCACTATACATTATGCTAAATTGCTGCACCAAAGCCAGCTGTAAAGCTAAAAAACTAATGCACATTCAGCCATTCCCATCTGATCAACAGAAATTACTTCATCATCCATCCAAATTTTTAAAAAGGTCAATAAATCTAAATGTGATTTAACGTTAGGAATGAACAGTTATGTTGTAACTCAGAGTCAAAATAAATAAAGGAACAACATAACAAATACCAATGTCACCAAAACAGACACTGAAGGTTTATTCCTACATTCATAAATATTTCACATTGAGTTATAGGAATCAGTTTAAACTATTCACATTCTAAATTGACATCACACAACATAAAATGTACACATGTGTTAAAGGGCTAACAAAAAAATACTGTTACTGAAAGTTTAGCAGAAAAAATTACTATGAAGGATTAATCCCAGATCAGAGCAAGCTGAAAAATCTGTTTCTCAGAAGTGTTCCTGATACTTGTCATTTATCAGGACAACCTACCTTGGCTGGAGGGAAAGAGTAAGACATGAGGAAAGCCTAAAAAATCTTTTGTGTGCTCATTTATTGCAGTTTCCTGTATCTCCTCAAGATTCTTTTAGGGAAGTGGTGATGAACCTGAGGATCCCATTCTCTGAAAACACTTCTGGAAGGGTGGAGGGTTATTTGACATCAGATCTATGGCCATATAAAGCATTACATTCCTATTCTTCATTTTCACATCTGGCAGAATTAGCATTTAAGTACTGAAAAATCTTTTTATAGTTCTTCCTGAAAAAGAAATAGGAAACACCATGGGTGCCATGGCAAATTTCAGATAAAACAAACCATTTTGTTGGCTTTTGAGTGTGTGGTTGTATTTCTAAAATTCTGTAGTTGATGTTCTTCCTCCTGTAATATTCAGTGACCAGAAGCTTCAGGCAAAGATGCCTCATGTAACATTTTCCTTCTTTCAAGGCAGTGTTTATGCAGGGTAACCTGGCGAGCCTTCAGGGTGCCTATTAGCTTCCCAACGATTAAGGCCTGCAGTTCATATTCTCTTGGCAAGCTCTAGGAGGAGACTGAAATGTCTCCTACCTCAGAATCACCTCCCACTTTGCTACAGACTTTTAATATATTTTATTCTGTCAGTAGAGAATTCATGCAAATATATTAGTCCAGCCTTTTAGAATTGCCAAGTAGCAAAGACTCTGCCATTCCCAGCAGCGAATTGTTTCTTACCATATGCTGATACAGCAAGGAAAATATTTGCTAAGTTTACGTAAAAATACCAAGGCAAATATTAGATAGAAGCCGGTGAGTTACAGCTGGCAGAACCAGATCTATAGGAGCTTGAACTATATACTCTGACAATATTGCAGGCCACCTACATGGCACACTAGCAAGAAGGTCTTTTCTACTTGATTCTGGATTTTTCTTTTTGATGTAACACCTACAGGGAAATTATAATTTCAATTTTAATCCAGAGAGAGGATTTACAATTACTGTAACACCTGTGAGATAATCCAGGTGAGTGAATGATTTAGTTTCATCCATTACAGCTGAACTATGTGCTTCTCTATATTTACAATGCCACAAATCACTCTTTTTACAATCCTTTCACTGACAAAAGGGTACTGTTTCTATAGACACAGAATCAGAGGATGACTGAAGTTGATGGTCACCACTACAGTCTAATCCATCTTCTTCCTCAAAGCAGTTATCTAGAGCAGGTTCTTCATCTACATAACCTGTACAGTTTTGAATATCTCCAAGGATGGAAACTCCACAAGCTTTCTGGACAACCTTATTCTGGAGTTTGACCTTTTTCACAGCAAAAAGAAGAAAAAAATAAAATTAAACATCTTCCTTATGGTTAATTGGCGTTTCCTGTATTTAAACTTGTGCCCGTGGTCTTTTATCTTGTCACTGTGCACCACTAAGAAAAGTCTTGCTATCTGACTCCACCTTCTTTACACCTCTCCCTCTAGCCCTCATCAGATATTTATATACATGGAAAAGATCCCCTGTACCTTCTTTCCTCCAGGCTGAATAACTGCAGCTCACAGCCTTTCCTCACATGGAAGATGACAATCCGACACCACACAACATACTCCAGATGCATCTCACCAGGACCTCCCTTGACCTGCAGGCAACAGACTGTCTAATATGGCCTAGGAGACTGTTGACATTCTGTACAGCAAAGGCACACTGCTGGCTCATAGGTAAATTGGTCTGCACTAACTAGAACCTTCAGGACCCCTTTTTGCAAATTTCTTTTCCAGCTGGTTGTCCCTAGCATTATACTGGTGCATAGGATTAATTCTCCCCATTTCTTCCAATGATTTGACATTTCCTTTGGCTGAATTTAATGAGATTCCTCTTGGCCTATTTCTCCAGGTTCCTCTGAATGGCAACACAACCATCTGGCATCATCTGCTCCTGCTTTCTTTGTATTGTCTGTCAGCCTGCTGTGGGTGCACTTTGAAACATACAGAAACATTCTGTATGTCATTAATAAAGATATTATACAGTGTTGACCACCGTATCTGCCCCTTGGTACACCACAAGTTACTGCTCTTGATCTGGACATTATACCCCCGATCATACCCTTTGAGCCCATCAGTTTTCCAGACACCACACTTTCCATTGTCTCTCATATTCTGCCAGCTTGTCTATGAGCATGTTATGGTAATAAGTGTCAAAGTTATTATAGAAGTCAAGATAAATTAAACCCTCTGCTCTCCACTTGTACACTAAATCAGTGACATCATCATAGAATGTTACCAGTTTGATGAGACATGATTTTCTCTTTGTAAATCTATGCCGACCACTACCAAACACCTTCTTGTCCTGAAAAAGTTTGGAAATGGTTTCCAGGATTAGTTTCTCCACTACCCTCCTGTGCCTGTCAAAGCCCTTTTTGTTGTCATTCATGTCCCTCATTGGAGTCATATCCAGATGGTCTTTCACTTTCCTAAGACCATCCCTGCATACTTGGCAGAGTGTTCCTGTATTCCTCCTGTGTCATTCTACATCTTACAGACTTCTTTCATGTTTGTGTTTTATCAGCAGCTTCTTATTCGTTTATACAAAACTTCATCTGTGTTTACCCAATTTCCTTCAAAAGGGAATAAACCATTCTTGACTGTAGAGGAGCTAAACCTGTAAAATCAACTAGGTCTTCTAGCCCCCACTCCTGGATCATCTCTCAGGGTCAGATCCTTTCAATCAGGTTCCTAAACTTGCTCTCTTTACGTCCAGGGATGTGGTCCTACGTTTTTCCCTGTTCGTTCCCCTCAGAATCCTATATGGCCACTGTAATCAAAGCCATTCCCAGCCATGGCATCCCCAAAAAGTTGTTCTTTGTGAATATGAGACTTCTTCCAGTTCTCCGAGGAAGGCCTCAACTACTTCTTCTTTCCAATCAAGTAGTCTCTAGCAAATGCCAGACCAAATATCAACACATAGAATCGTAGAATTGTTTGGGTTGGAAGGAACCTCAAAGATCACCTAGTTTCAACTCCCTTTCCATGGGTAGGAACACCACCTACTACACCAGGATGTCCAAAGCCCCATCCAGCTGGGCCTTGAACACTGCCAGGGAGGAGTCATGCACAACATCTCTGGGCAACCTGTGCCACCTCAAGGAGAAGAATTTTTTTCCTAATGTCTAATCTAAATCTATCCTCTTTTAGTATAAACTCATCACCTCTTGTCCTGTTGCTACATTCCTTCATACAGAGACCCTCTCAATCTTTTCTGTAGGTCCCCTCTAAGTATTGGAAGGCTGCCAGAAGTTTCCTCTGGAATCTTCCCCAGGCTAAAGAAGGCCAAATCTCTCACTCTGTCTTCATAGGAGAGGTGCTTCAGCCCTCTGACCATTTTGTGGCCCTTGTCTGGGCTCAATAGAGCAGCTCCATGTCTTTATGTTGTTCTGGCACTAATACTGACCAATAAACTCAGCTCTCAGCTGGCTCTTCAGTCATGCCAAGGCAGATCACTGTGCACTGACACAGTCCCTTCAAATGAAGGGCTATTGCCCCTCATTGCAGTCCTGGCCTTTCCTTCCTGAACAGCTTGTACCCAGCCATTAGAGTACACCACTTGTGTGAGGTACTCCATGACATTTCTGGGATCCCAGTGAGGTTACAGATCCACAAATATGCACAGACCTCTTAATTCCTCCTGATTAAGAGTGGGAGACCTAGAGTATCTTCAGCTATCTCTGGGTTTAACCACATATACATTGCTGGATTAAGTTTGAGGCAGAACAGAGAGTGATCTGAAAGCTTACTGGGTATTTGAGAAGTGAACATTTTATCATGTAGTTCTGCTATCACAAGTCTCTGGAATGAATGTTGATGGAATTGGATATATGCACAGATAATGCTCTGCACACTACTTAACCTTTGTAATGAATGACTTCCTATTATTTTCCTCAGCTATAACTTATTTCAGTTATCCTGGCAATGATAATAGCATATTAGTGCTGGCATCCAACATACACCATACTAAGCATAAATTGCTAAAAGATGCACTCATAAATAAGGGACTTCAGGGTCTGGCACTGTCACTTTTATTCTGCTCTTTAATTAAATAAAACATATTTCTATGCTTAATTAATAATGATTAGTTATTGATAATTTTTACCATTCAAATATCTTAAAATTATTTTTTTAAAGTCACACTGATTTTCTGGCATTTAAAAACCATTGATTGTTAAAAATTGCTTCATACCCCAATGCCGTCATCCAAATAAGAGTATATTTCTTTCCTTTCATACTCACTATTGTTAAATATTGTTTCCCTCTAGCTCAGCAAAAGCATGGAGATATATTTTCTGTGACTGAAACTCTTACCGGACAACTTTTGACACCATACTTAGGGAATTCACCTTGTGGATAGGTTTTGTTGGATATCTAACTATGAACAAAAGTGTTTGGAATATTTAGTTTCTTACTGAATATTTGACTTTTATAGTTGTAGGTAGAATTTAAAAAATGAGTAAGGAATTGTGAAGTATATCAGACTAATTAGGTTATCTTGACATCCTCTCATCAAACTCTACTCTAATGAAGGTTTTGAAAGTAGTATTAGGAAAATGGGATGAGAATATAGGTTGAAAAGATTTTAAGTTTCATTCATGTGTTCTTGAATTCTGTAGATAAGTAATGTCTTCACTGAATCTCAAAGGAACAAAAGTAATGAATAAAAGGAGGGGAGAGGGTAAGAAAGCATAGCAAGACTAGGATCACAAGAACTGCCTGAGGCAAAATAACTCCAAGGGAGGGGGAATGTTCACAATAGAAATCATGGCTTTCAAGAGGGAAACAACTTTTCAATCTGTCGCTGTGTCCTCTGTTTTTCTTTGGAGTAGTGTTCATTCCACAGTGGAATGCAGTTCAAAAGACTGGAATTATTCTTGGTCATTATTCACATCAATCATGGAGCAAAGCTTTTATGTTGTGCTCTGGAGAGGGCTAGATAGTGCTTGGATAGTACTTCACTGTGTTAGTAATCCCACTGAGATGAAGTAAGAGTAATGAGTGAGGTAGAGTGACCAGCAATACAATGTTGATATTTGAAAGGAAACATTACAGCACTTGTATTCTTTGCTCACTTGTGTACTGGATGGGCCTGTCATAGTTTCTGTACTATAATTTGCAACTATATAGTATTTTTGTGAGTGAAAACAATTTATGGTGTGCAATTTTTTTTACAGAAAGATTGCCTGTTCTGATTGCAAATCTTCCTGGGTTTTAGCAGGCTGAAATGGTTCTTCAGCACATACAAACCATTTCCTAAATTGAAGCCTGCACCAATGTTTGTTTGGTGTTTCTTGCAGTTAGAAACAGCCATTATCAGGAAGGAATTTTTGCCTTTATTTGTTTGATGCTCAAAACAAATTGAATTTGGAGGGTTTGGAATAGATTTCCTTGTACCATCAAGGTCCCCTGGTGCTATGAAGCTTCAGAATTGGCACAGAGAGAGGAGGCAAAATACGAATCTAGGTGTGCATCCAGTTTGTTTCCATTGCACTCCGTGGTGCAAGTCTTAGCAAACATAGCACAGTGTAGGTTAACTTGCAGTAAGATCACATGGCATGATGAGTGCAGACTTTATTCTTCTAATCCTTTTTCTTCATTATTCTTTCTTGTCCTTGAATTTCCAAAACACCTATATATATATATATATATTTCCCTCCTTTTACATACTTTTGCTTTCTGACTTCATAAACTTTAAGGTTGAAAGAAACCTTACAACAGGCTGAAAGGAATTTCTGGAGGCTATCTAATCCAATATCTTGGTCAAAGAAAGATAAACTTTGAATTTAAATCCAATTTGAAAGTTAGATCAGATTGCTCATGACTACTACAGCTAAATTTATTTTACAGACAGGCTATCTATATAGCTTTATTTGCAAATGACTAACTCAGCCTTTCCAAATTTATTCTGATCAGATAACAGCTATACCAATTCACTGGAGCAGTACATTTTCTATTGACTTGACCAACAATTTATTGTTTAAGGTGCCATTACTGGACACCATAGAACTTTGAACAACTTGAATTTCTACTCATCAAAATGTCATTCACAGACTTCTTCCTAACATTTAGCAGTCTTTCTTAGGATAGAACTCTGTAGTTAATGCCTCTAAGCATTAACCAACACTGTTTGGTATGTTTTATCATGTATGAATGTGTCCAAGAAATTAATCAACAGGAGTGTGCTGTTGTCATCACTTAGGCAAATCCAACTTAATCTGTGCAAAAGTTCAGTTATTATAGGCGAGAGCAGTAGAGTAGAATGCTCAGGTTAAAATTCCTGGTCTATTTTGAAGAATATTGAAAAGGAACGATGGGTATTTTATTGTTGGGTTTTGTTTGTTTGATGAGTTGCCCCTTGCTTTTTTATGCCTCATGGAATTATTATCATGTAGTGAGACTAACAATTCTGAGAGAAGATAATTGTCATGACTAAAATGGACCAACCGGGAGATTACATAATGTAGTACCAGCTGAATACTCTGGAATCACTGTGTCCAAAGCATTGTCTTTAAAAATAAAATGAACAAAAAAAAATCACATTTCTAAATCCTCCAATATCTGAAAGGAATTCTGACCTGTATAGAAATGTAGAAGGATCTGGGTAAACACTTGACTGACCTTTAAAGTAATTTTCCCTGTACCACAGCCCTAAATATTACAAAAGACAAAGTATTTCATGGTTAATGTGTTAAATATCTTATTTGCTAAAATGTTTATATTATCTATGGAATACTATCTATGTAATGCTCACTTCTAATAGATAAGGAGACAATAGATTGAAAAACATAAATTCTAATTAAAAATGTCGTAGAATTTATTTTTTGATAACTCACTAAACCAACAGAGATTAAAATGTTATTCCTAAATTGCGTTTTTAAAAGACTGTTGCTGACTAGTTTAGGATTGCTTGTAAAACCGCAAAATGAAAGAACCTGTTAAAGTTCTGTATTTTTACTACATTAAAACAATATCACACCTTTGATAAAATAATGTTAAAGTGATTAAAAATATTATTCAGACATGATTTAGTTTTATTTTATCCACTTATTTTGTTTTATGTTTTGTATTTCATTTGAGGTTCCCAATTCCCCAATGGTGCCATACGTTGCCTATTTATTAATTTTCTGGATTAATCTATGCTACTTTTTACTTGTTAAGTAGAACAACTTTCTTTAAAAAGTACACAGGTGAAGACTTGATAAGTGATTATTACAAGTGTAAGAATATAAATATTTAAGATAAAATTATTTCTCTATATATCAAGGTATCAATGTCTACTTTTAATGAGTTACAGTTTAAAAAAGAATTAATTATAATTAAATAATTCTATAGAATTAATTAATTATAATGACATTTTAAATAAGTTTTTTATTCTTGAATGAGGTAAGTGGTATTTTAGGACTATATGCCATAAAGTTTTTTTCTTTGAGAATGACGTTTGCATTACAGCCCGACAGAGTCTGCTCATTGTTCATAAACTCTAAGTACTTTATATCAAGAAAAGCAGATACGCATTGTCTAGATAGGCAGTTTACTCAAACCATGAAAGGAATCACTACTAAATATGTTGCTGAATTAATTTCCAGAGATGTGTAACAGATTCTGTTTCTAGTAAATTGAGTTAAATATTTCATAATAGCTATTTGTTCATCATAACAATAATATTTAATTCGGCAAATTCATTTCTCGTATCCATTCCTATGAGGAAAATAGCTAAATAAAATAGAGATAACATAATTAGTTTCTACTAAATATGTACAGGTTGAATTTAATTCTGAGTTAGGAAGCCAGTTTCTTTCCTTTATAAAATTAATAAAGATACATTTATTTCTTGTTTCTTATTTCCTGACTTAACATCAAACATCAACCTCTGGATGGCAAGGGTTTAATGGAAGGAAAACAAAGAAGAACTGAATACCAACTGAATTTTTCTACTTAGTGCATTCTCCTATATGTGTTGAAGGAAATTGTGAATGTTCAGAAAAAAGTCCTCTGAGCCTTTTATTTATTTAGTTAGTTCTTTTTTAATCTAGAGTTTATGTATAATGTAGAACCACATAAACCAAAACAACTGTCAAAAAGCAGCAGTTGTCCTTTAAAGGAAAGCAAGATGTGGACATCTTGATTTAATTTTTTCTTCATCAATTTTGTTTTCCATTAGCTGTAGCATTTTCTAAATACTATTTCATTAGCTGTACAAAATCTTCTCAAGGGAAACTAAAACGTAAATTATCTGGTTTTAATATAATAATCTTGAATTCAATAGCTATTCTGTATATGATAATTCATATGAAAACTTTACTGAAATTAGTTTCTTAGTTTACTTGAGCAAAAGTTCAGCCTGATAGGGACTCAAAAATGTTCTCAAAAAATAATTTTGCAATCAACATTCCACACTCAGATTTATTGGTTCTTGTGTATCAAACTTTGCTTCACTAATTTTTGCTCAGGAGCAGCAAAAAAAGTGTTGCTGTTTGAGCAAAGCCAATAAATTAAGGCAAGTCGTATTCAAGGTTTTCTGTATGAAAGTGAGTCTAACATACCTAAATTAAAAACTGCACTTCTCAAAACTCTTATTTTGCTCCTCTGCTAATTTTGAAGCTACACAGTTTCCATGCGTTCTGTATGTTCTTGGATCTGGCCAAATTTTGTTGGGCTGTAGAGCTCAGCAGCCAGATCATGGCCATGCCCTGTAGCCTGTTACAGACTCTATTGTCTGTAGTCTACAGTCAGGGCTCTGCAGAATTCAAGCCCATGATTGTTAGACCACACCTAACACACCTCTCAAAATACAGTGCTTATCAGAGCTAACTGTTTTAAAAGAGCTGGATCGTGAAAGAAGTGAAGGGTTTCCTTCTCATTGAACATTGAACTTACATGATTTACCCAGAAAATATGAAATATTATTTTTTGTCATATGAATTTTTATGAGTTGTTCTTTCTGCCAGAGAACCAACCCAAATAATTTCCTATAAAAGAAAAAAGCTCAGCAATTTTACTATCTCTATTAATAAGGCATGCATCAAGACAAAGAGGTGCATTATAACTAAGGAAAGACTTCTGTTTCTGCTTACATAACTCCTTTCTTATTTCATCCATCACTTAAATAAAAAATCACTCACACAATTTTACCTGTGAGAAGACACTGTTATGAATCCTCTGCCCTGTCTCTTTCAAGCCTCGTGAACTCTTCATCCTTGTACCACTACAGAGTGAACTGAACTGCTTCTAATTGCTTGTAAGCATCAGCATCATTGCCAGCCTTATGGGAAGAGCTTCATTTCTCAGGATCTTTTCTGGCCACCTGTGAGAGAGCTCCCTTATTGCATTTGGTGATGTCTTTATGCTAAATGTGGCCATCTTGGATACCTGAGAGAGGTCAAGGCAGACCTATATATCATAAGGTGCCTAGAAGACATCAATGATCGTAATATTCAGTATTGTCTCTTTTTTGAATATCTGGAGTCATAAGACAGAACTAATATAGTTATCTCAAGGAACTGCAGTTCACCACTGAAAGATATTTCATCTGCATCAATCTTCTAACATATTCTCCTTCTATAGTTTATTTAATGTTTTCTTAAAGGTCATCATGAGAAAGAATAATTGAGAAATATGACTCAGAGGAGTAAAACATATTTTACTGTTGAAGCTCTAAGTTTAAACATGTAAAAATACACAAGGGCACACACTTTCTGTGTAAGCTTTCACTGAAGATTGATGTGTACAGTTAAACCACATTGGATTATCAGTCATTAGGCAAAGGTGATAAAGTATCCTAAATGTAATCTTTTGGGCACAGTGTATTGATTTTTAGATACTTTTGATCAGCTCAGACAAAAAGCATTTCTATAAAGTTCCTTCCACTTGTTTTCAGCACCAGGTGTTACCTCCAGTAACTTGTTTTTTGTAAAAAACAGTGTAGCAAATCAAATTGCTGACAGGAAAGTTAACACAATGGATACCTTTAAGGGAACAGGAGAAAAAACCTAATTTCACACTGCAAATATTTAATGCTTACCTCAACAAGGTAAACTACGTGCTTTCCCAGTCAGGGGAAAATACTGACAACTGTCAATATATTTGCCTTATGTCTAACTATATTACTAACACAGAGAACTTGCAGTGAGCTGCTCACAAAGAGGGCAAAATTCAGAACTTTTCCCTGGATTAGTTTCTTTATTCTGTGCATCGTGATAGTCCTAAGTCACACCACTGATCTGCTACAGCTCTACAGACACCTTCACGTGTGACCAGCTGTAGATCATTTTATGGCAAATCTGCCCGCACTCTGACCTATTGGTGGTATTTTAAAGTCCTTAATCTGTACAATTTGCTTTAGGAAGAAATGAATTAATTGCAAAACTAATTACAAAAATATGACTATCTAACAAAAAAGGAGTTTTTAAAAAATCCCAACAATCAACCCACAAAAATATCCTCTTAGAAATTCATATTTGATTATTGTTTTCTGAAGCCTGAATGGATTTATAGTTGGGGGGGGGGGTTATCCTTCATTTTCTCTCTAACTGTGTAATGTTGATAGTGTCACACAAGATTTCCTGATCAAGCAAGAAGAATGGTAACTGTCATGAAAGCTCCCATGAGTTTGGACTAAATGTGGAAAAGAGAATGATTGCTTTCCACTGCTTTAATCGAGCCAAAGCAACCTCTGGACTGATTGCGGGGGAATCCAAAAGCACAGATAAACAAACTGATTCATAGTGCTCTAGCTTATCAGTCCCCTGAAAACTAACTGGAGCTACTCAAATCAGTCTTGCTGTGCAGCAAGATGTGTCCAGACATAAAGCTTTTCTTCTCTTGTCAGGATTTTAACAGCACTATTCACCCTGCCATCTGTTCTTCAGACCCCCATCAGAATTTACATTTCTGTAAAGCCAAACCAAGTTCAGAGACATTTCTGCTATGAGGTTAGAATACAGATCTACACAATGGGGAAGTCTGTTCTTCTTGATGTGTAATAAAGCATAAGAACACCTGTCTAGAAAGGTTGTAGTGATGGCTCAATGATCCTTCAGTTTAAGGTAACATCCAAAGCCCTGCTTACCTTACTTTGTGGTAAGGTAACAGTTCCCAGTTTCCTCAGTATAACAAATGTGCCAAAAATGGTATGATGCATACATTACTGTGACATTTTAGTACGCCCCATGACTCTGAACCTTTGCAAAGAGATCTAATTCATGAACTGAACAGCCAAACCACATCTCCCTGGAAGTGTGGAATATTTTTCTCTGCTACTTTTAGCTCAGGTGAATTTGGACACACAGCTTCAGAATAAAATAATGGGTCTTCTCAGAAATTACAGATTTAATATAACCAAATCTGTGTTTTGGAAATATATTGTTCATAATTTGTTTAACAAGAGATGGAGTGTGAAAACTTGCTATGAATACTGACAGTAGCTGACTAGACCAGTCTGAGTCCTACGTAATGACAGGTATCACTCATGGTTGCAGACATAAAAGCTTTGCCTGGTGACCCTTAGCTACACAACATCCAAAATATCTGGTCTGTAGAGAGAAATCTCAATTAGCTGGTTTTTTGGAATGTTATCAAGGGATAACATGGGATCATCAAGATAAGCAAAAACTTCCTTGTTTGAACTAAGACAACTGCAAACTTTTCTTCTTTCAGTCTTTAGTATACAGGTTCTGATTCATTAGGGCTTGACATTAAAAAATAGCTCCACAAAAATCTATTCCACATTGGAAAGACGGAGTCACTCCTAACAGTGTACAGAAATGAGATCAGTAGCCTATATTGAATTTTTTTTTTCAAATCCTAATGAACTAACTGCAACAATTGACAGACTGACAAATAATTTTCCCTTTTTTTCATCCCTGAGATATTACTAGTGTTTGTTGGTTAGCTTGGTAGGACCTGAACTGTTCTGCTTTCCTTCTGATTGGTTTTATTTTCAGAGTCTATCTGATAGCAAGAAAAATCCAATGGCTTCATAGCTAAATTGGTTATGATTGTTCCATTTTGCTTATCTTATTTTTTGCAATGGTCAGTATTTAAGGGTTTCATTTTGTGGCTTCTTTGTCTTTTCTTCTTGGACCTGAAGGAGCACTTTTGTGATTACCTTACCAAAATACATAACTCTTTAAAATAAAACCATAAAAATATTTATTCATCTGGCCAGTATCTGATACCATGGGCTGTTAATATGATTTGGCTTCATACTTACCCATGGTTTATTCCTGACTTCTTCCAGTCATCTTTCAGTCAAGCTACCAGCTACAATGTGCTGCTATGGCTACATTTCAAAAGATGATGGGACTGTGATTCCAGCATGTACTTTCTTATAGCATATTTTCCTGGATGATTCAGGTGTTTTACTGTCATTCACAATTTGAAAAATGGAGTAAAATAGAAACTGTCATTCTTTCCTTTTTGGTGGGATATTATTTCAACAGCAAAAAAGGAGGGCCGTAAAGAAACATTTCTGCTAAAAGTATTCAGAAGGTCTCAGAAAAGCCACATAAGAAGTATACTGAAATGACCTTATTTTTACTTTACTCCCTGGAACAAGACCACATTGGAGATGTCAGCAGAGGACTCTTCATGGCAGATGCTTTGAGCTCAAACAGAAGTGTGGGCGGTTTTGATATGTGTGGATGAGTATGTGTGAGAGAAGCAGGAGAGGGGAGAGCGATGGTCAGTTGTCTGTTTACCAGCTGTTCTTCTTTCTCATTGACCTTTTGAGTTCTCTTTATTCCTCAAGGAAAATGACTCAGTATGGGAAGACAAAAATTGCTTTTGTTTTTTTAAATCACAGACAGTGGCTGTGAAAAGCAATTAATATAACCAGAAGACATTCCACTTCCCTGAGTTGTATCAGTTGTATATTGTTAATTCCTCATTTACAGATGGCAATCAGTAACTAGAAAAGCCCATTATAATAGAAAAAAATATTATATCTTAAATGTGGATTATAAGGGCTCCACTAAAATAAATCTTTTCATAGTGTGGGATTTTCAGCCTAAATTATTTGTATTGCTCCAATGTTATCTCTTACAATGTATACTGATTGCATGGTCTTGAGTCCAAAATACTTTTCAGATCATGTTTTTAATACAGTGATCTCTTGTTTCAATTCAGCCAACTGACTTTCTGAATGTATAAATGAATGAAAGAATGAATTAGATGTTAATGTAGTTAAGAATGGGTAACAGATAGATGGGTTACTGGTAGCATTGTAAAAATCCTCAAATAAGTATTGCCACCATTGTATTATATTTTAGTCATTGCATTACTAAACAAAAGGTTTTGTGATACAAGCAAGACCTAAAAAGATTAGTATGGAAAACTGTTTTTAAAAATCAATCTTACTTTTATTTGCATGTTTTCACTCATATAATTTCCTACATTTCATAGAATCATGGAATCATAGAATGGTCTGGGTTGGAAGGGACCCCAAGGATCATAGAGCTCCAACCACCTTGCCACAGGTAGGGCCACCAACCTCCAGGCCTGGATCTACACAAGGCTGCCTAGGGCCCCATCCAACCTGGCCTTGAACACTTCCAGGGATGGGGCATCCACCACCTCTCTGGGCAGCCTGTTCCATCACCTCACCACTCTTTCTGTAAAAAACTTCCCCGTAGTATCTAATCTAAACCTCCCTTCCTTTAGTTTTAATCCATTCCCCCTTGTCTGCCATTGCCTATCCTTTTAGAAAGTTAAATCCCCTCCTGCTTATAAGCTTCCTTCAGGAACTGGAAGGCTGCACTGAGGTCCCCCTGCAGCGGTGCTCCAGCCCTCTAATCATCTTTGTGGCCCTCCTCTGAACCCTCTCCAACAGTTCCACATCTTTCTTGTACTGGGGGCCCCAGATCTGGACACAGTACTCCAGATGGGGCCTCACGAGGGCAGAGTAGAGAGGGACAATCACCTCCCTGTCCCTGCTGGCCACCCCTCTTCTGATGGAGCGCAAGATACCATTGGCCTTGTGAGCTGCAAGAGCACACTGCTGGCTCATGTCAAGTTTCTCGTCTACCAGAATCCCCAAGTCCTTCTCAGCCGGGCTACTCTCAAGGAGCTCTTCTCCCAGTCTGTATCGGTGTCTGGGATTCTTCCTGCCCAGGTGCAAGACCTTACACTTGGCAGTGTTGAACCTCATTAGGTTCCCCCGGGCCCACCTTTCCAGCCTTTCAAGATCCCTCTGGATGGCTTCCTTTCCTTCTATTGTGTCAACCACACCACTCAGCTTGGTGTTGCCTGCAAACTTGCTGAGAGTGCACTCAATTCCATCATTGATGTCATTGATAAAGATGTTAAAGAGCACCGGTCCCAAGACAGACCCCTGGGGGACCCTGCATGTTACCAGCCTCCACCTGGACATAGACCCATTGACCACCACCCTTTGGCTACGGTCTGTTAACCAGTTTCTTATCCGACAAGCAGTTTTCTGCTTCCTTTGTCCATGGCTCTGTAATATGCAAACTACAGGTGTAACAGCAAAGCACAGTATACACTGATTTCTTCTTAACTCCCTAACAAAATTTTCTTAAAATGTCTCAGGATGTTATAGGGATTTTTTAGGAACTACACTTTCTCTTAAAACAGATTATGTTTTTTTCATTAACAGATTTCTCATTCCAACAATGTTTTCATTTTCATCTTCTACCATTAAATACTGTTAGTTCATTTCAGAAAACTACTACTGTTTAATCTCTATGATATCCTTACTTTTAGTTTTAATATTTTCTTAGAAAAAATCTTGATCCTAACAATTTCACTTGTATGATGGTGTCATCAAAGACAGCCCAATTATGTGCACGAACCTGTATTTTAAAAGGAGGAATAAGGCATCTTTTGGTTGGTAACACACACTTTTGGTCAGATGAACCTATGCTAAAACATGCTGGAAAAGCCTGTGGCTCTTGGGACACTGGGATAAAGGGTTTTTTCTCATCTCATAACTGAATAACAGAGAAATTATTTTGTTCCGTGCTAGTCCCAGCTACTTGTGATTCAAAGGTAAAAAAAATAAGTTAAAACGACCATATAACTCATGATTACAGTTCTGAAATTTCTTATAATTGATAAAGACCAGATATGAAACAATTTTTTGTCTTTATGTGATTAGTTGCTATAGGATTAGGATTAGGAATAAAATAAAATAAAATAAAATAAAATAAAATAAAATAAAATAAAATAAAATAAAATAAAATATCAGTGGAGAATTAAGGACCAGCAGATGCCATAATATTTACCACTTTTAGATGAGTGCTTTCAGTAAAATCAGTGGAACAACTCACAAAATTCCTATTTGTCCTGAGTTGAGTTTCAATAATTTTATAATTTAAGTATATGGAATAATAATATATTGGAAATGAATTCTTATATATTTGTACTAATGCTACTTGTATATATTGAAAACTGTCATTCATGTAACATAGACTGAAGAAACTCCAGTTTTTCCTTCTGTGTCTACAAAATCGTATCACAGAAAGCAGAGAGAACATAGGGAACATTGAAATTGTGGAGAACCAAAGATCACAGTTCATATGTATTTGTTCAACAAGAAGTATCAGAAGTGGAAAAAAGGTTATCATCTTTTAAATGAAATCAAAACAGAATTAATTTGAGGTGAATCTGTGCATAATTCAATTTTGCTAATCTTCTGATTCATTTGTACATTTGTTTTCATCAGTGAGCTCTTGGCTACTCTTCCTCTATGTGGATTTAGGGGACAAATCAGAAAGATATAAGGAATAGAACGTTATTTGGTTAAATTCCAGTAAACCCAAGAAAACTAAAATATAGTATTGAAAAGTAGGCATAAATCTAAGGGATTTAAATAAATATTATGAAGATGTAGAGAGCACCTCTCCTGTGAAGACAGGATGAATTGGACTTTTTCATCCTGGAGAAGACGGAGAGACTATTGCAGCTTTCCATGTCCTAAAGGGGGCCTACAGGAGTGATGGAGGGCGACTCTGTCTCAGGGAATGTAGTGACAGGATTAGGGATAATGGGCTTAAAATAAAAGAGGGCAGATTTAGATTAGACATTAAGAAAAAAATTCTTTACTGTGATGGTGGTGAGGCCCTGGCACAGGTTGCCCAGAGAAGCTCCCTCCCTGGCAGTCCACCAACGCTGTCACTCCATCACAGCGGGTCACCAGATTGATAAGGCATGGTAAGGCAAGCACCATCAACAATATCTAGAGGGAATCTTAACACTACACCTTTCCAGTGCTGAGGAATTAAAAATAAATTGTCCTGTGGGAGGACCAAATGCTCCTATTATCTCTGTAGAAGTCTTGTCCTACCGGGTACTGAATATAACTGCTCCGAGTTTCAGATCACCTTGTTCAACAGAAATTTCCACATCTGAGAAAAATGTTTACATAAATTTTTAGTGATTCTTTTTTTTCTTTAAAGGAGGATGTTGTTGGAAGGCAATGATATAAACAATATACTGTTGTTCTGACTAAATGATGCTGACGTTCAAAGAGGATTGCATCATTCCATGATTTCCTGTCATTTTTACTGCATTGCTCATAGACATTCTTCCAATGTTCATGAGAGCCAAAGAACAGAAAAGGAGGAATAATTCAAATAGGAGTTTCAGAAGAAAAAAAACCCAAAACATTATTCCATTATCAGGAACTTTAACAGGAAATATTTTAACTTTTCCTCGGGTATTGTCCAGCTCCCTCACACAAGTTAACGTGTCCTCTAAAATAAGAGCAATCTTGAAGGGCAAAAAACATCAGTTTACTGAATGTCAAAGCACTCAGTAAATGTTATCTTGGAAAGGCTCCGACACTATTTTCTAAATGTGTCTTTAACAGATTCATGACATATTGACATATTTTCAAGATACTTGAAATTCATAACTTGTATTTTACTCTACTTCACTAACTTGCTCTGTTTTTCTGTTCTTATTTTTCTCCTGCAAATAATGTCATTAGAGCCTTACTGCAGGGTTTCAAGGTTAAGTTTGTTTTTCAGTTGTTCTGTTTCATGTTTTACTATCCTTAATTAAAATCTGTTATTTCCATTTCTTTTTGCTAATATAGCTAGCAAGCCTTCAGACTTCTTTTCTGCAATAGCAAGGTGCTGACTCATGTTCAACTTGTTTATCTGAGAGTTTTCTGCAAATTCTGGGGAAAAAACCAAGAGATAATCATAGATGCAGAAGCTTAGTGAAGCAGAAAATGATTGAGAACATCATATCATTCTGTTTCCCATCCTGCCTGCATTTGACTACAGACGCTTGAGAGGGACCTTGGTCATGCAGCTTTCACAGAGGATGTGTGAGAGCCTCCCCGACCATGCCTTCCCCCAGGCACTTCCCTCACTAGACACAGGCAGTCTTTCCCTCTTGACATCTGAATCCTGTCCCTGCTCAGCAGTCCTCAGAGATGTAGAGCCTCCTCCCACTTTTTTTCTTCCCTTCTATGCAGTTTTCCATACATTAATATCATAAATCAAGAGAAATTTGTATACTGACTGTAAGTACAGTGGAATAATTAGGGTCTGTTATTGTGCTGCAGCTTTCCAAGTAACCTAATGGTGTGTTTGTGTCAGGCCAGATGATTAGAACAGTTAATTTAATTTGGGCTATGTATTTGCCTCACATCTCTAACAAGGATGCAGGAATTGGCTGATGTGTGCTGCTAGATCATCACTGCCATAAAACAACAATTTAAACATTTTCTTTGGCTTGGTACTATGAACCCATAGTTAATTATGTGACAGAAGAATGACAGAAGATGCACATTTGGGTGACAGGAGCACTGCAGTTTGGAGATTCTGAAGGACTAAAATTCTGAGAGAATAATCTTCCCAGGCCATGTTACTTTGGTTTTATAACCGGGCTTAACATGTTAAACTAATAAAATACACTATGTGAAGATTATGCCTGCAAATCAGATGTGATTATAATTAATAATCCTCCCATTTTAAAGAGCATTTTAAGAACTTTGAACTGCCAGTATTTAAATTAGTTCACTTACACTCTGTAAAGCTCCATAAAATTTACAGCTTTGTAAGACTAGCTTGGAGGGCTGATAGCACTGACAGCTCTTCACAGTTTGACAGACATTCTAAAGATGTTACGCAAAAAAAAAAAAAAAATTAATCTCATGTAATAGAAACAAGACCTCATGTTTCTTTAAATGTTTCAGACAAATTTGTAAAAGTCAGAAAAAAAAATCATCATCATCTCACTTTCCCATTAGTTAGAAACAGTTTAGTTTAAATTAGGGCAGAGAGCAGAGAAAATGTAATGTTTTTTAAGTAATTGATTGAAAGCAAATCATCCAGAAAAGGAGAGAAAGGAAATGGTATATGGAAAAAAAAGGATGTGAGTAGGAATCACTACTGTGTGTAAGAGACAGCAAAAAATTAAATAAGGTTTAGAGCAGTGGCTCTCAACTTGCAAATGAATCAAGCTATTTTTCCCTAAGGCTCTGGAAGAAGAAAAATGAAAGACTTTGTTGTTAATTTCAAAAGTTATGACTTAAGTCCACGTATGCTATAGATGTCCTGGATTTTTTTTTTTAATTTAAATTATACATGTGGAGGAATTTTTATTCTCCAGTTGGCTTTTCAGTTTTCTGAATGTCCTTGACATATTTGAATTCGGTCATGATACTAAAATTTGATCTTTGCAATGAAAGCTAACATTCTTATAGAATCTGAAGTCTGAATGAGGTGCATGCAAAACCATAAAATATCCCTTTAAAAAGTCATAGAAATGCTAGTACTGCATGTTATTAATCCTTGTTTAATACCTTAAAAGTGCTGAGGCTCCTTAAAATTGTTAAGAAGCTTTAATAAGAAAAAGGAAAAATGGATATCATACTTTGTTTGAACCTCACTATGGATCCTCACATCCAAGTGTTTTTCTATGTAATGTATCCATTGAGACTTTATCATATGCTAGTTCGATTACTACAACATCCTTTACAAATGAAATCTTCCCATGTTCCCCACCAGAACACTACTGGAAAAAACATTTTCTTATTCTGTTAACATAACCAATCTTTCCGAATCTCCCTATCAGTTCCTGGTTTTCTTCTACAATTAACAATTATTTTTTCTTAATTACAGTTGAGTCTTCATAGTTTATTATAACTGGATTTTTTTCTCTCATAAATAAGGTTTAATTATTCTTCAAGAGAGGTTTCTGTCATTATTATCCAAGAAGTATATCTAGAAGTTAGAAGGTTCCCTCCATTCTACAAGCTGAGAATCAAGGATATAAATATGAAAAATGTAAGCAATATAGGGTTAAACTCTTGATGAACTGAACACAGGGAAAGAACTTGCATGAATGGATATAATGACTGTTACAGAACTCTGCACTGTCTTGAATTGGGCTGAGCACACTGGTTTGTTTAGACTAAAGAAAATGGATATTGCAGAATGAAATCATAGCGGCAGGCTCTGGGCCAGCTCGTACTGATGAAATTGGAGATTTCTTCAGTGTCTAGAAATAGCATCACATAAATTCTGCCAGATATCATGGTTCTGGACTGGTATTTGTAGGTTTGGCAAGGTAGGATATATGGATTCAAGTTTCTAGAGAAACATTTCACGCAGCTCAGCCTCAGTTGCTTTTCAAATCTAGAAATGTAGACAAGATCCACACAAATTAATTCCAGTAATCATGCTAAGCAAATTTTTCATTCATTTATTCATCCCAATTCAGTAGTAATCTGAGTTCTACTCTTAAAATAGAAGCTTAAAAGCCATTTGCACTAGAAACTATACTATTTCTATGTGCAATTTCTCAAGTATGGAGAAACCAACTGTAAAAGATCCATTACATGGATAGACTAAAGACACTTAATATTATGTGTTTATAAGCCTTAAGGACAAAGTTGTGTAGTATGAGCCAAGGTTGAGTCTAGATGAAACCATGGTCATTATTTTCCTCTCACTTCTACATTGTTCACCTTGTTTAAGTACAGTGATGTTAAAACTATCACTTACACTCAGTCATAGAAGATCCTTCTGTAGTCAATGAAGACAAGTTAATCACTTTTCAGTGCAGTTTATTCCGTCTAAAGACATCTGTCTAAGATGAGTGGATGAACATACTTATGAGAGGATTTTTCGTTTTTCATTGTTCATAAAAGATCCTAAAGGATTAAAAAAACTCAGATGTTAACTTTTAGATAGTTAACAAAAGTTAGGTAACAGTAATCCTGCAGCCAGTCCTGGAGCCCTTTAAGCCTGTCTATCTATTCTAGGATTCATAGCTTGCTTTACAATTTACTACCTCGACATCTGGGCTACACTTAGAAGGTCTGTTTCTTTTTTATGAGTTTTACCTTTACTTCAGTTTTCCAGATACACCAACTATCCCTCTTGCACTAATGGACCAAAAAAGAAAACCAAACAAAAAACTAAAAACAACTTCTCCTTTTGGCCTTTCTGACATTAGGTGATGTTGATTTTTTCTATTTTAACTTTCCTAAACAAAGAGATATGAAGATACCATTGAATTTTTATTTTTTTTTAATGTCACAACAGTCTTTCACTCTAGTATGGTTGATGTCCATCTATTGAAAAATGTGCAACGTGTTCATGTAGAAGCTTCTAATGCTGCTGAACGCTGGTCACTGTCAACTATGGGATACAGTTGGCTTTCTGAGATGCAAGCAGACATTGCTGGCTCATGTCCAACATTGTAATTCTGTGATTCTGTGAAAGGTCTGACAGAAGTCCAGATAGATGACATCTGTAGCTCTTCCCTTGTCCACTGATGCAGTCACTCTGTAATAGAAGGTCACTATACTAGCATAGTTTCTAGGAGGATCCTTTCCATGACCTTCCTGGTCACAGAGGTGACGCTAACAGGTTGGTAGTTCCTAGTGTTCTCCTTTTCACTCTTTTCACAAATGGATGCAATGTTTCCCTTTTCCCAGTCACCAGGGCCTTCACCTGACTGCTATGACTTTTCAAATATCATGGAGAGTGACATGGCAATTACATCAGACTATTCCTTCAGGACTCCAGGATGCATCTTGTCAGGTCCCATAGACTTCTGTATGTTTATCTGATGCAGTGAAGCACACAAAGACTTTTTGTTACCTGCACATGAGAAAAAACATAATACACAGCTTTTCAGAAAGGGGCTTTATTGAATTGAGATCTCTTGTTCCAAAAGAAGTCAGTTACCTTACAAATTTCTACTTTATAATTATGAATATACAGCATGCTCTGAAGGAGCTAAATCAAAAGTGGTGCTGCACAGGACCTCTGAAAGATAGAAAGGATTTGATATAGTTAAGTGACTCAGAGATAAAATGGTAAACATATTGAGAAATTATGAGAATAATTTCTTAAAGATGACACAGCAATGAGATTTCAAATGTCAACGTTCAAGCATGAACTGTAATCACTCTATTAATCAGCCATAATGAACTAAAGTATTTCGAGCAGAGATGTAGTCTTTTTGTAAAATATTGGATGGAACTACAGAGTGACACTTAGGACTACATTAACATATATTTCTTTAATAATCTCATAGGTATTGCTGTCTGCTATCTACTAAGTCTTATTTCTCACTACATGAGGAACACTAGTTCAAAGAGTACCTAGAATAAGAAAGCAATAGGAAGATACATAGCAACTAAACTTATTCCATGACTATCCATATGGGATATATAACAAAAAAAAATCAAAGAGAAACCCTCTACTAGAAATCTTTGTTCATTCCCGGTAAGAATAGGAAAAAGTGCAATGCTGTATTTCCCAGAGACAAGGAAAAACACAAAAACCTGATCAGAATTAGAACTTCTAGGCTGCTAAAACTCAGTGCTTTTTCCCAACATGTAGAATTGCACATCTAATGGCTAATTATATATATTTTTAACCATATGAATATATTATGTAAGTATAAATAAAATTTAAACTAATATCTTAAGACATACATTCCTTCTATTATTTATGGTAGCTGTACTCTGAGTTCTTTGTAAAAAAAACCATATATGGTTTGGAAAAACAAAGCAAAGAAAATTGATAACTCTTTATTGTATAATATGAAAACTAAACATGAAAAATGACAATTTGTTGTAGTAATCTCAAATCGTGTAAACTATCATAGTCAAGTCAGTAACACTGTTGATAATATTCTACTTTTCAGATTATTTTCTTTTAAAAAATATTTAATAGACATAATGTCCACACCCCCCCCCCCCAAATTATTTTCAAAATGGTTATATAATAGCTTGTGGCACTAAGATATTGATAGAAACAAACTTTAAGTTGCCGTTTTATTTTTTTAAATTTTCCTTTAGCTGTGGATTTCTATAGATTCACTTTGCAAGAGTTGATTGTAATTCAATAGTTTATTGCAAAGGTGAGTTGTTGGTTGGCTGGTTGGGTTTTTTTCTCCCCTTTCCTACAGAAAGCAGATGAGTAAATTTAATCATTCTGTTAGATTATATTTTTTGCACAGATGAATGCCTTATAAGCAGAAAGAGATAAAAATTACAAGATGGTGCAAAGACAAGGACTAAAAAGTAGTGCTGGTCCTAAAGTTTGACAATCATAATTTTTCATAAAAGAATAGTTTGCAAATTCCCCCACCCTGAAATAAAAGCTGCACAGGGAAACTTGCATGTATCTACAAAATACATAAATCATACCTCTGTATTTAAATTACAGTTTTTCAATCACTTGCCATCTCTGTCTGCATTTAAATTCTATTTTTAAAAATATTTTACTTATGTTAGTCTATATGATATCAAAATAGAAATTAAAAAAAATACCTCTTCTGGAAAACTTGGTGTTTAGTATGAAAGGGAGTACAATGAAGTACATTAAAATAATAAGACAAACTTCTACTTGGCATAAATAAATAAAAAGGCAACATTTGCAAGGCTGCCAAGTTTGTGAAATCTTATAGGAATTTTTTGTGTTGTCAAACCACTAAGTAGAGAAGATATCCATAAAGAGAGTTATCCAAACAGGGAAGCAGGGTGGTAAGTTGAAAAGGCAGAGAAGAGGTGATTGCAGTTGTCAAGATGAAAGATGATCATTAGGTCCTAATATTAGGTTTCAGATGGAGAAGAAAGCAAGAGCTCTTAATTTCTTTTCTTACCTTAATGGATAGCTGTGGAAAATTTCTTATCTGCAGAGGGTTTTTTTGGGTTTGTTGGGTTTTTTTTTTCAGAAATCACCTCACAAAGAGGTCGCTGAAGCTCAAATGCACAAATGTAAGATATTGGAGAATAGGTAACAAAATGCAATATAATTTCTAAAAATGAGGCCTGGAAATAAATCCTGAAACATTTAATTATAAATTCAAGTAACACATTACCATTTATATTCTTAAATGAGGCAAATACTTTTTCAAAAGATAATAGGTATAAATCTCATATTCAAAGTAATTTTAGGTTTTCCCTTTATAAGGAAGTGTGGAAATAGTTTGAAATATCTAGTTAATCTTCCCCCTTAATTTGCTGTGTAATCAACAGTGTAGCCTAGAGCCAATGCAAATAATTTTATTGATGACTAAAACATCTCAATTTAAATTCTGAAAAACTAATCCTTTCTCTTGAAATGTCAAGCACAAGGATCTGTCTAGCTTCTTTCTATAACCATGCAGTAACTTTCAATCCATCAGAATTAACAATTCAAAGTAAAGCCCCTTCCTTCTAAAATGAAGATTCCATTGGCAACTCCTAACAAACCCTCACAGCCAGGCTACTTGCGCTTGCAGGTCAAGTTCTGACCAACAGTCCCTTCACGTTAAACCCCCTTCCCTACTTCTCTCCCCATTGCACAGACAGCCTCTGCTTCTTATTTAATTAATTGCTTTTATGCATTAAGAGTCTGTCTCAACCTCATTTGTAGCTCTTGGCCCCATTTGCATCTTTGATTAGTGCCTCCTTTGGCTGAAAGGATGTGTTACGCTCCAGCAGTTGTTACTGGAGAGGAAAGAGAAATGAAAGAACAGGAGGAGGTGAGACACAAAAGCTTGACAGAATTATTTCTTGAGCTTCTTGAACTATGGCAGTTTTTTCTTTACTCTAGTTACATTTTGTGCTTTCCTGACAGTGTTTCCTATTATAAAACCAGTGATTTAAATACAAGATAGGAAAATTTTTCAATAGTTTATAAAAATGTTCATGAATCCTAGGCCTTTTCTAAGGGTGAGCAGTCACCTATTCTAGTGGGAATCTGGAAGGCAGTAAAGGAATAAAAAGCAAATTAAAACTATCATTCAAACTTCACCTAGATTATAGTTTAAATTAGCAAATGACTAAAACCTAAAAGCCTACTTCTATGGATGTGTTGCTGGGAAACAAACATGATAATATGGTGAAATGGAAGAATAATGTCTCTACTACTCTAGAAAATAACTTAATGATTGGTTCTGTGCTCTTCTGCTTTTTCTCAAGTCCTAAAATGCGTCTCAAAGTAGTTACAGAAGTTCATTTGAATATTTCCACACATCACATTAAGAATAAAGATAAAGGTAAAATTGTAACTGCAGAGGTGGGTTTTTTTCTTAAAATTGTTTTACTAACAATGAAGAAAACATTTTGAAAGGAAAAAAAATCTCTAGAGAATAAATAAATTGTTAAATGCATTGTTTGTGTTTGTTAGTTACTTCAGTAGTGAAAAATAAGTAAATTTATTGTTTCCACTCAAAAGATTTGACCAGCCTAGTCCTATCTTAATTAATCTCACTGTCACTCTAAATCACAATTGCTATGGGAAACAAAGCAATATTAAGAGAATGCTTAGGATTAATTTTCTGCAAAGGCATCTTGATGTCAACATCACTTTTTATAACAACATTTTACAGAGGCTTGAATAACAACTGTTCACTGTTATTACTAGCAAGTAATGAATGGCTAGAGGTAGTCTGTTTTTTCTTCAGTCAAGCAGGTAAAAGGTCAGTTTCCAAATTCTCTTAAGCTTTGCATCAATAAAATTAAACCCAGAATCAAACTTAATGTACTAAGAACATGCAAAGGCACGTTTGCCTAAGTCACACTCAGCTGAGCATAAAAACAGTACTAAATATTGCGATGCCACATTTTTAGCTTCTTTAACTTATGCTCACTGAACAAGATTATCAGTGACATCTTGATGCTCTCACTCACCAGAGTTCCATGTTACCAAACAAAACACACTTAAAGATTAAGTTTTTAAAGAACTTTTTTCTCTGCCTGTTGATAATAATCCTTTTTGTTCAGCCTTGGTATCAGATCTTGGTTCTGTCTGCATTTTTTCCTTGATTGACTCCTATTTCCCCAAACCCTGTCTCAGACTTAGTTCTTGGCTAGCTTTTGCACAGTTTGTGTGTGAATTTTGTGCTTTACATCATGTTATGGTTTCAGCCGAAGTTAAATTAATAGAAATTAACGTTAGACAAGAACTCTGAAAGCTGAAGAGGGATTTGTTACAGGAGCAACAAGTGATAGGAAAAGGGGATAATGTGTTTAAACTAAAAGAGAGAAGATTTAGATTTCATATAAGGAAGAAATTCTTCCCTGTGAGGGTGGTGAGGCACTGTCACAGGTTCATCACAGAAGCTCTGGGTGACCCTTCCCTGGCAGTGTTCAAGGGAAGGTTGGGTGGGGCTTTGGGCAACCTGGTCTAGTGGAGGGTGTCCCTGCCCATGGCAGGGGGTTGGAACTTGATGGTCTTCAAGGTCACTTCCAGCCCAAACCATCTGTGGTTCTGTATCCTTTCTAGCTGTTCAAGGTGTTAACTTCAATTGTCAATTTTGTCAACATCTCTGCTCAGCTGGATTCTAGCATGATGTTAAAGAGGACAAGGGATTTCCTGTTATAGCCCATTTAAATTTGTTTGTGCAACAAACTTCTTGTTTTATAAACATCCAATTTTTGTTGACATTTGGAATTGGAGCCTTTCTTTTATTTCACTTTAGTGCTGTGACTACATGTGACAGTGCATGAACCTTGCCCATTCATAAATCTCACATGGATTAGGGGTGCTTATTTCTACATTGCCTCTGAAAGATGCATGAAATTCATATAACATGGTGGTAGCTAGTCAGACAATATTTATGAGTATTTTACATAATTTTTTTGCTGTCAAGCAGAAATGAAAACGATTTCTGCAATGTCTTAGAAAACCAAAAATACATAGTTGACAATAAATCACGGTCAAAATAATCCTGTGGAGATTCTTTGTCACAACTTTATTTTTGAAATACACGTTGACATCGACAGGGACTTAATAAGCTGGAATTCTTCATAAAATCTTTTAAAAACAGATGCATCCTGCCTCATATAATGTGGGGTGAGGTTTTTTAACTTTATATCTTTTTTAAATGAGGGTGTGACCATTTAAACAACACAAGGCTGAGTAATCTACTATTGCAATGAGAGAGAAGAATGCTGAGCTCAGTCAAAAAGAGCTCAATTTGGTTGAGAAAACCAGAGAGGAGTTTTACCACCTGTGTAGCAAGAAGAGAGGAGATAGTGATAACTAGCTGGTAAGAGTATGCAGAGAGAGCAGACGCTCTTTCTTTCCATAGAAAGGATGAACTAAAATAAGAGACATTTCCCAGCAATCTGCACTATTTCATGCTTTCTCTCCTCAGTGAGAAAAACTACTCTTTGTTCAGAAATTTGATACAAAGCCTATATGATCCTTTATGTATTTTTCCATGGCCAGTAAGTGTCATCTGAAGAAACATAAATTAAAACAAAACCAACACCCACCCAACCATAAAAAACCTAGGAAATTCACACCTTCAGTTAGGTCTGAGGAAACGTTACTGGGCTGGGAACTCTGTCTCTCAGAGACACTCAATACTACCATTAAGAATGGGAAATGTTAACACACTCAAGAATCTACAGCTAAAATCATGGAGTCATGGGATTATAGAATGGTTTGGGTTGGACCTTTAAAGGTCATCTAGTCCAACCCCTCTTCAACTTATCAGGTTGCTCAGAACTCTGTCCAACCTGACCTTGAATGTTTCCAGAGATGGAGCATCTACCATACCCATGATGCAGGTATGCACTTTTGGCTAGATTGTCTGGAATAAATCATCTCTAACAGCAATCAGCCATCCAGCATGTGCCACAGATTACTTAAAACAATATTTCCAGCAGCCAGTGCTATATTCACTTACTTAGATAAATGAACTTTTAAAGTAATTTCCACCTACTTATGGGAAAAGCTTTTTAAATACAGCCCTGAAAACCAGCACTAAACAGCTCTTCTCTCATCACCTTTCCCTCCAGCACATTCTTACATGACTTTTTTTTTTTTCCCCTAAATGTAATTCTGTTTATTGTCAGGTGAGCTCCCTTAGCAATCTTCCACTGCCAACTGCACTTTCTAAAGAGCAGTTTCTAAACTTTCCTCTTGGGATACTTTTTTACACACCAAGAATTTTATTGGCAAAACACAAAGAAACTTTCTATTTTAAATACAAACTCATGAAGCATCTTTTACCTTTTTCTTCATGTCTTAGCACTACTCAGAAGTCTGTGAAGTGAACCACCGGTCATATCGATACTGTATACTGCTGGATTTTTCTTGACATGGAAGTAATGCTTCAGTTCCCATTCTTTTTTTTTCCTTTCCTCATTTAAAATTGTCCAAATAGCAGTGCAGAAGTTACTTACCAGAGGTTGACAAGTGGATAGTTGCTCCACAAAGTCCCTGGAAGTCCCAGTAGACAAGAAGTCGGCCATGAACTAGCAATGTGCCCTTGAAGCAAAGGACAACATTCTCCCTGGCTGCACCAGGCAGATTATTGTCAGCAGGTCAAGGGAGGCTTCCACTCTGCTCAACCCTGATAAGTGCTGTATGTCTGAGTGCTCTATGCAGTGCTGGGCATAGACCAGCACCAAACAGACATGTGATAGCAGCACAGGGTTGAAAAATGGATTAAGAGACTGAAGCATCTTTCATGTGAGGAGGGACTGGGAGAGCTGGGAGTATTCAACCTGTACAAGAGAAGGCTCAGGGCACATCTTACCCATGTGTAGAAATACCTGATAGGGGACAGAGACAAGGGTGTAAAGAAGATGGAGCTACACTTCTCAGTGGTGCCCAGTGACAATATAAGAGACAATAGGCATAAGCTGAAGCACAGGAAATGCAAATTAATCATAAGGTAGATTTTTTACTTTTTTTAAACCTTTTTTATATTTTATTGAGGGTGTGATATTCCAGACAGGTACTAGAATAGGTCATCCAGAGAGAAGGTGGAGTTTCCATTCTCATAGATACTAAAGCCTGACTTGGAATAGGTCTGGGCAACCTGCTCTAACTGACCCTGTTCTGAAGATGAGTGTAGACTAGATGGTTGTCCAAGGTTTCCAGCTCCAAATATTCTGTGATTCTGTGATTCTGGGTTTGGGACCATATGGAAGTGCAAAACATATGGGCATAGTATTTGACCCAAAGTTGATAAAGAATTTTTTTACTTTTTTGGTTTGGAATTGAAATTGAAACAGTTCTCCTGAAGAGTACTTTCTGTAAATTGTTAACTTTCTTTTTACCGTATATTTTCTACAAATATGCAGATTCTATTAAGACTAAGCTACTCCAACTCTTTCTATATTTTTTCATGCTTTCTCTAAGTATGACCATTATTTGACATTAAAGATGCATATTTCTTAAGAACTGATTGATTTTCAGAAAAGAAAAATGTACTAAACCGGTATAAAGAATAATAATGTACATAACATCACTTATCAGTACTGTGATGGACTCTGTCTTATTGTACTAGAGTTATGTAATTTCCAAATGATTTCTTTTATATAGTTCATTATCAACTTTCTGTTCTCGTGTGATGGGGAATGTTTAGAAATTATTTCTGCAGGAAAAAGACCCATAATATTTCTTTTTTTTGATACGCCTCAGCAAATATTAAAATCTATAATTTCTCTTCAAAAACAAGCAAGCTTTTAGGCATGAAAATTTCCAATATTATTATTTCTTAATAGTAGCTTTACTAAAATTCTAATGTAAATCAATAGACATATGTACACTGATTTAAGTGGTTTCTGGGAGTAGTCCCAGACTTCATGGTTCTTACTATGTACTTTTACTAAATGCAGAAATGGTGAGAAATATTTAGTAATTCCTCCTACTGTACATGACTATATAATACAGCAAATACATATCAGCTCAGATCTTCTAAAATAACAGAAGTCAAAGATTAGACCTAGCTGACTTCAGAACACCTACACATTTTTCCTTACACAATTATCAAGGAATTGTTTATATAATTTTGTAAGTATATAACTAGTTCTTAGATCTCAATAGGGGAAATATTAACTGCCTGAAAGCATGATTATCCATATAAATAATTTTTAATTTTTTTTTAATCACCAGTATCTAATCTGCAAGCTTCAGCGGAATTCAACAGTGAAGTAGTTGCTGATACATTTTCTGCATTCTTTCCAATTTTTTAAATGTGATTTGTGAGGGGTTTTGGTTGTTTTTTGCTTTGGGTTTTGTTTTTTTTTTTTTCTTTTCTTTTGTTTTTTGTATGAGTGGACAAACTGACTGTGAAAGAAAAGAATGATTGAAGACCAGGAAAAAAATTCTCATAATTTCAAACATTCATTGCAGCAGGTGTAGGCAAATGTCATTCAAAAAATAGGTATAAATCAAAACTGAGATAGAAAAAGCTCTTTTAAAAATAATGCATATGTAACTAAATGTAACTGAAAATATTATGAGATATAAACTGTGATCCTACATTCACATATGGCTAGAAACAACTCAGGACAGGTAGATACTGGAAGATGTCCAGGAAAAACTACCCAATAAAAGTAAGTTTCTTCAATCTGTCTCTAAACTAAAAGTAATATAAGCAGTTCAGAACTACAGAAAAGCCATCTGCTAACTAGCGAACATAAGGTCCACAGAGTCAGTATCGTACAAAGCCAGAGTCAATTAACTTTTATTTAAAACTCCGTTTGGTTCCCAAAGATCTGAAAGTTCTCCTGAAATGAATCTTAAAATATTGAGCAAACTTAACATCAAAGAAACAAATTCTGATATAATAGGATTATGTCTTTTTTAATTTTCTGTCTTCCAGTAGGACTTACTATCTTCCAGAAAGTTCATGAAAAAATAAACCCATATTCTCATTACCTTCTAGACTTTTTATTGCTGATTTCTGAGTTTGTTTTGAAGATACTTAGCTTTTCTGTCAAAAATCTTCCGTATTTTTTTACCATTTTCAAAAATCAAAATAACTTTCTGAAGAGCATAGACACGCAAATCTGACATTAAATGAACAAATCGCAACTTACATCTCCCTACCCCACATCCAAGTTTTTTCTAGTATAAAACTGCACTTATGTGAACATCCTGCCTTTATTTTGAGGCTATTGGTTTTATTTTATTCAACTGGCTTTTAACAACAAAGAAGGAAAACAATGCTGTTTTCTGAACTAGTTCCAATTGAACCAGATAATGTTTTTAAGCAAAGTTTTCATATAGGAAGAATTTACAGTGTCATTTTTGTCCCATAAGTAAAAAAGAAAAAAGAAAAGCAGAAAACATTTGACTCATATGTATCCCCAAAATTGGTTAGTGATCCAAACAAAGCGTCATCAGATTTTGTTCAATGTGTTTGATACCAGTGGTCCCAACATACATATTCAAAGACTATTCTTTATTCTCAGTAAATTCCTTATTACATGTCCGTGGTTTGAGCAAAGTAGGCACCTGTTGAGGTTCATAGCCCTGCTTTTGTTTCATACAGATTAACCTAAGCAAAGTATTACTCTTAAAAACACTGCTCTCACTGAGATTAAAACTAATTAATTACAGCTGTGCAGCAGCTGTTCAGAGTTTCAGCAGCCCACGTGTTTGTAACTGACATGCAGGGTGTGATAAACCTTTTGAGCTGGACCATTCCCAAATTATTAAGCACTGATACTATCAAGGGTCTTTCTTGATCTGCTGTATCTCACTTTACTTCACCTGGTTGGTCAGGGCATTATAAGGTGATAACCTCTCTTAACAGTACTGTCTCTCTGTGTCCTCGATGTAAAACATTGCCTGTAAAAGTTAAGAATGAATTTGCTGGGCAATGTGCAAAACCTGAGGTGTTTGCTAGGCTACCTAATACCAGAATTTTGAAAGAAAGGAGACCAAGTATGTTTTGCTGAGTATCACAGAAAAATGAAATAAATTAAAGATAGAAAACAAACCTGCTAAACTTCCTTCATATTTGATAATTAATGCTTTGATAGCATAACACTTAGAGTTCCATTAACCACAAAATAAGACAGGGAGGTACACCATATTCCTCAGCTGTTTCCTTTAACATATGTTCATGGGACGCATCAAATCAGGTTTTGCAAGAGAGGAGACAGGAATACAGACAAATAAAGACTCTATACTTGTTCCGTGACCTTAATTCTGAAATAATTTAGTAGTCATACAAATACCTATCAAATTTTAACATGACGCATATTGCTAATTGGAAATGTTTTTGGCATTGTAAAAGAAAATAGTTTTCTGAAACAAATTTCAGGACTTCTGTATGTGTAAAATTTAGTGTTAGCCTTGCTTGTATTTGAGACTTAACTCCACAATTCCTTCAGAATCATTACATTAATTTGTTGGGGCAGAAGGAGGATATATTATCTTGGAGCCTTTTCTATGAAATGTAATTTTGTTATTGATTTTATACACAGGCAGTAATAAAAACTTATATATTTACATCAACAAATATGTTAAAGTCAATGTTACTGAGAATTGGGATCCAGTGTGTTGGCTCCTAAGTATAGGGCATTTAGGTTTGTATCTTTGGATGTCTTCAGAGAACTTAACTCTAAGAAAAGTCTATCAATTTTCAAGTACCAAGTGATGAAGAAAGATATTCCTGGCGCTTACCTACATGACACATTGGTGCTGTAATGAAGCAATTTCGGTTATTTATCTGGCCAATGACACAGGAAAAGACATCTTTTTGATCCAATATTGAGATTTATTTAGGTCAAACTACATTTTGAAAAATATACTTTCAACATAATGTAATGAATTATGGAAGTTTTGAGCCATATCTTCACAAAATCCTGCCTTTGAAAGATTAAATTTAAAGAATATATACTGAAGCTCTGGAAAATGTGTGACATATGCTAAATAAATACTAAAGAAAGGGAGTTGTACAAACAAAAAATAAAGCAAAGGGAAATGATAAGGAAATGACAGTAAAGGACAAAAAATTAAAACCAGGATTATATATATGTATGCATATTGAGAAATATATTCTGCTACAAGAAGATGGAAGTAGAAGGGAGAAATGGAAGGAAAAAAAATATATTGTGAGGGGAGCAGAAGTAAAAAAAAGTTAATGAAAATGAAGCAGCCAGCAAAGACAATAAAATGTAGCAGAAACAGGATTTTGCTATGTAAGGTGAGTGATACAGTTGAATGTCAGGGAAGTAATAAAAATGAGGAGTTATGCCTTAAGGTGCTGAAAGTATAACCAAGCTTTTATATTAAAGATCATACTTCTTGGTAACATCTATACCTGGCTGTGTTATCAGAGAAATGGTACATATAACATTTGCATTCACAGGGTACCTCTTGAACTTAGTCATAATTCAAGGTGTTTTGATTTTGTATCCCTGGGGGGTTTTATACCACAAGGATACAACTTATGTATTAAGTCTGACATATTCAGACAGGACACATAGGAATGGTTCAAAGCTGCGCCTATGAAGGATCAGACTGGAAATTAGGAAGCATTTCTATACCAAGAGGGTGGTCAAGTGCTTGAAGTGATGCAGTTGATGCCCCAAGCCTGGCAGTGTTTAAGAGACATTTGGATAATGCCCATAACAACATGCTTTAACGTTTTTTTTAGCCCTGAAATAGTCAGGAAGTTGGAATAGATGGTTATTTTAGGTTCTTTCCAACTGATCCTAAATCCAAAGATTTTGCAGGGCTAGCCAATCATTCAGCAAAATCTACATGCTTTCATTGTTTCAATTTCAGAAATCATAGAATGGTTAGGGCTGGAAGGGACCTTAAAGATCATCAAGTTCTGCCCCCCTGCCATGGGCAGGAACATCCTCCACTAGACCAGGTTGCTCAAAGCCCCATCCAACCTTGCCTTGAACACCTCCAGGGAGGGAGCATCCACCACTTCCCTGGGCAACTTGTTCTAGTGCCTCACCACCTTCACAGTGAAGAACTTCTTCCAAATATCCAATATAAATCTACCCTCTTACAATTTAAAACCATTCCCCTTTGTGCTGTAACTACATACCCTTCTAAAAAGTCCCTCCCCAGCTTTCATGTAGGCCTTCTACTGTCCAACATTCCTGCTAAAGCAGGATAACCTAAAGCAGGTTACACATGATCATGCCCAGGTAGGTTTTGAATATCTCCAGAGAAGGAGATCTCTCAGGGCAGCCTTTCTCCTCAATACTCTATCACCTTCAGAGTAACAAAGTTTTTCCTCATATTAACAAGGAACTTCCCATGTTCCAGCCTGTTCCCATTGTCCTTTGTCCTGCTGCTCGTTACCAGGGAAGATAGCCTGGCCCTATTCTTTTGACACCCGCCATTTGGATATTTATGAGATATTGATGATATCCCCTCTCATTATCTCTATGCTAAACAGCCCCAGCTCTCAGCATTCCCTCATACAAGAGATACCCTAGTCCTCTCTTCATCCTTGTAGCCCTCCTATGGACTCTGGCAGTTCCCTGTCTTGCTTGATCTGGGGAGCCCAGTTCTGATCTTACCAGGGCAGAGGAGAGAGGCAATATAACCTCCTTCAACCTGCTGGCCATGTTTATCTTAATGAACCCCGAGACACCATTTACCTACTAGGTCATCAGGGCACACTGCTGGCTCATGGAGAATTTGCTGTGCACCACAACTCCAAGTTCCTTTTCTGCAATGCAGCTTTCCTAACCTGTACAGGTGCCTCCTGTTATTCCTCCCTAGGTGCAGGACCCTACACTTGCCCTTGTTGAATTTCATTAGGTTGAAACTGAACTAATATATTATTTAAACTAATATATAAACTATGTGTATAGTTTATGAATCCTGGCCTTTATTAAAATGGTACCTGTGGTGATATCCAAGTGCTTGCTTTTATTTTTGTAGTTACCCACATGCTTAAACTGGTAAAATATCTCCACCAAGTAATTTTTAGAAATCATCATGTTCAGGTTTTCTGACTTTTCAAAGAAAACAAATACCTTGTTCGTATATGGTCCTTAAAGCTCCCACTAACCCAATAGTGAAAAAGAGCAGTCTTCAATGTCCTTCTTCATTTTCTCTTCCCCTTCAAATATTATGCAAGGTTTCCTGAATATGTTTTCAGGAATCTATTTCAAATAATTTACAAATGGCAGTAGAACACAGGAAAAAATTCTCCTCTGAGTTTAACATGCACTGATTGTAACCATATTTTATACTATAAAGCATTCCTTTCCCTTTCCTTGGCTGCAAAAGCAAAAGTTAATTTAATGCCTATTTCTAAAGTATTTTGTTGTTGTTTTACTTTCTAAGTGGTTCCTTGAATTTTGTTCAAGCCACTGAGGAATCAAAATATAACTCTAGCTAATCTTTGAAACTCACATGGAAAGGTTGGTAATGACATCTGGATTTATGCTTTTGAATAGCAGGCTATTTTTACAAATTACCTTCAGGTTCCTTCACAGAGACAAAAACATTTAGAGTCCTATCTCTTTGACATGCAGAATGACTCACTGACAAGATCATATTAACCTCTTTTAAATTAGTAGCCTCATTTGTGAGGCTACTTGGAAGTGCTGGTTTAGGGGAGGGAAGCCCATAACCCATTCTGTTACATGAAACAGCAATTTAATGAAAAAGGTTAGGTGTTTTGAAGGTAGATGAAAGAAAGACCACTTAGTGAGGTTTCTAAGTACGTAAATAAACATTGAATGCAACACAAAAAGTTGAAGTTCTTAAAAGTGAAATCTATATTTTTGCAAGATATCTAGAGAGAAGAAGAAAAGGAAAAAAATGAGGGTTTTGCAAGGGTTTTATTTTTTTGGTCTGTTTTTACATTTGTCAATGTGGTTTAAATGAAGGATCAGGAAATGGAATATTGCAGAAATTGAATACATTAAGGGCTTCTAATGATTTTCATTATATAATCCTGTGGTCCATGTTAGGTTTTACAGAGGTTTGGAAAATAGATTTACTAAGGAAAATATATGCCGGCTCTTTCTTTTTTCCTTAAACGGACAGATTCTATTGGATGATAAATAAATAAAGGCTAGAGGGTTTTCTTTCAACATAAGTGACGAGGGTTCAAATTCAGCAAGAATCCCATTGAAGTAATTTGTGCTACTCTGTGCTTGTAGCGACACACATTCTGAAGTACTTTGCTGAAGGGAGACCCAAAAGGCTAATTAAAAGTCTAGGGAAGTTTTGGATCATAACCACAGCTGGTGGTGTAGCTCTATAATGGATGGATTTTCATAGAAATTGAGTTATTACCCAGCCAACTCCTTCCCCACTAACACAAATCTGGACCGTATAATTATATATTGCAAATTGCCAGAGCTAGGTTTCCTTTGTATTACAAGCACAGAGGGAAAGAAAAGTGGCTTCTTATTTCTAACTTTACTTTTTCCTTCCCCCCCTCAAAAAACCTATGTTAAAAATTTAAAAAAAAATTGCCTGTATTAAAAACTGTTTAGATATAACTTCATTTCACACAATTTCAGGCATACCATTTAGGAACATTATTACAGTAAACAATTTTTACAATATTTGAAGAAGTTTTACTTTACACAGGGTGGTACGGCCCTTACCCCCACACCAAGGCTGATTGCATTTCTGAAATAGATCCTTATATGCTTACAACCAAATGATGTAATTCTAAGTCTCAGTGCATTTAAGCTCATTCATAATTAGTTAACGTGATTTTCCATCTGTCTACAGACCAATTGCAATCTGATATATTTTTGCACAAAACATTATAACATAAAACTGAATAAAATCAGTGTAATATACTCCCTTTACCTAGAATAGTTACAATAGACCCAAGAAAGGCACTGTTTTTCTTGCACTAATGTGTAGGTGTGTTGCGATTTATATTCAGAAAATTTACAAATAAGTGTGAAAGAAAAGTCAACATTCTGTATTACTTCCTACATAAGACATCAGTTGCCCCTCCCCTCCTCCCCAACCATAAAACATGGCTTCTTTGTATAACAAGTTCAATATAATTTTGAGCAAAATACCTAAAATTTAAAACTATGTGCATATAATGCTCCTACTAAAAAGTTACAAAAGTGTCAACATTACTGTTTGGGGGAAAGTTATATTGGGATCAGATGTCTGGCATAGCGTGGAATTATCAGTTGCCTTTGAACTACCTTGTAGGCAGTATACAAGGGCAAATCCCTCAGGATAGTTTTACTATGTTTTAAAGGGATATATATGTCACAAAGAATGAAATATTACCCCTAAAATGCATTAAATACCTGAAATTAATTTAAGAAAATATAAAATGGGTTTGGATCGATTACAGCTGTATCTGATTAATTAACAAGACAATAACCAAATTACTTTAGAAGATAAAAGTTCTCTGCATTTTATAAATCAGTATTTTTAAGATTACACTAAAATATCACAGTCTATCTCAAAAGTAAACTCAGATTAAGTCCCTCCTACTTAAGGAAAAAGACGATCAAATCTAAGGAGAGTTTTAACTGATTACATTTTAAGAACTTGGTCCAAATTTTATATCATTTCACTCTTTCTCTTTCATTGCTAAAGCACAAATTAATGGTAATTGCAGAATCAACCATAAAGGTATTTATATTTTAGCTAAGGAACTAGACTGTAGCAATATGCAACATAAATCTGTAACAGAAACTCCATTTTGCAGGTGACTCATATCTTCCAGACACATCTAGAAAATTCTTGCTGTGTACAAACCCCAATCTGTCTTGTCATACTTCTCAAACTTTTAATCAGTCTGAAAAAACTTTTTTTTTTTTTTCTTGGTAAAATCTGAAGACTTTTATGGGCAAAGAAACATAAACTAGCTCAGTAAAGTTAAGCTCTTAGTTGATCATTCTTATTATTCTTTGGACAGCTGAGTAGTATCCAGATAAGGTAAAGGTGATGGCTGCAATTAGATTCAGAATATCACTCCACTCGCATATATTCAAAGCATATATCCAGAGTATACATAAAGGACAAGAGATAGAGCGACACAAGGATTACTTGACTGCTATGTACCATTAATTAATAACTTGCCTTTATGCTTTAAGCACCTGGTTATATAACCTTTCGTAATTTCTCCTGAATTTTCTATTAAATGTTACTTTGCAACTACTTTATTCACACTACAAATTATGAATGCATTGAAGATTTATCTGTTTGCTAGGTTTCTTTATTTTGTTCTCAGTGGTATAACATATACTTCTCTACCTGTGATTTATCAAGAGAAAAATAATACAAAAAAGGGGAACTAAATTTAAAAAATCTGTGCTTTTCAGCAGTTCATGGACTTCTCTGGAATGAAGGAATGAATTTTACCTGAAACATAAAAGCATTTAAATAGTAACCAGGGGGAAAAAAAGAAAATCATTTTGATCGATAGTGGAGCTAACAGTTCAACCTTACACTTAGTCAAATAAAGAAATGTTTATTGATTTCCAGTATGACTTGGCCATCAAATTATTCTGTGATTGACAAACTGCAAACTCTGCACTGAAACACTGATTCAAACCACAACCAATTTTTATCCTACACTGTCACTATTTTTTGTCTCTCTATTCCTTTATACCTACCCTGCTTTTATTCTTATTGCCTGTGTAATCTTAATTCATGCTGATAATGTACATTGAGACCACTGTTGACTTCAAAAGCATAGACATTTAACTGAAGAAAAGCATCTGGCAAGAAATGTAAGGCGAACAATATGAAGTCCTCTTTCCCAAACAATGAAATTGTGAATGCATTGTACAGGAAGAGAGGGAATAAAAAAGTAGAAATGGCCTTGAAAGGGGTTCAGAAAATTTACAGTGAGCATATTCTCTAGCATCTACTACTACTATAATTGTTCAAATCGAATTTGTGGCTTGTGAGGTTTCTAAAACACTGTTGCATAAGGATTTCAGCTGAATCTCTAAATCTGTGGTTATTCTCATGTTCTTTCCATATGTGATGTTAGGCTGGAGATAATTTACTAGGGGTATTTATTAAACTATCAAAACCAAGTCTCAATCTCTGTTCCTGAAGCTGTGGGGTCATGATGATAGCAACTTCTACCAGCTCAAGGTTGGACGTCTATGACTCTATATAAACTTTATCTTCTTTGTTCTTAGTCTTTTGCCTTTGTCCCCAGATCCCTGTAATTATTCAAATCTTATTATTCTATTACAGGGCACATAGTGTTGACTGCAGTTGAAAATAAAATATAGGGTCAGGGGACCTTTTTCTGATTTGTTTAGTATGGCAGTTCTTATATAAGTAGAGAAGCATTTAGCTGAATCTTCACCAACAATAGTTGCATTTTAAAAATGCCAATTTGTCCATGTTCACTGCATCACAAATTATAGACTCATAGAATCACATAATGCTTTGGATTGTAAGGAACCTCAAAGATCATCTAGTTCTATGATGATTAAAGTCTAAGAGTTTATCTGATTCACGTGAAATAGATTCTTTCAGGAGGAAATTAAATCAGAAGCTCTTCCCTCACTGTGCTTTCGATACATCTCTGGGCCAATTGGTGCCATAACCATTAAGGAAACCCCAACCTGCCCCACTCAGTTCCACCACTGGGAACAGTGCAGAACCAAAACCAGGTGAAAAAGCCACACAAAGCTCTGCTTAATGCTCACGACTTACTGCAGCCTGAAGAACTTCACAAACTGCATCACAACAGCATGAAACACTTACGTAGTGGTTTTGCCTCAGCTGAAAGCCGATCACCATGCAGCCACTTGTTCTTTAAGAGGGAGGGGGGGGAGAATTGAGGGAGGGGGAAAGGGAGGAAGAATATTTTTATAGCAAAATATATGAAATTGGTGATACACAATGCAGTTTCTCACTGAACCGCACAACTCAGGGGAGATTGAGGATGGAGGTCCATACAGCGGCAAAGAAGCAAAGGTTATTGATGGGCAAGCTCCTAAAAATGGCTCCCAAAAAGCCTTCTCCCTGCCAAAATGTACCAGGGCCATCAGCCCAACTGAAGTGCATCTATACTTATGTACAGAGCATGGGCAGTAAACAGGGGGAGCTGGAAGTTGTTGTGCAGAGGGGATCTTCTACGATATAGGTCCCATCATGGAAACATAGTGGGAGTTTTCATATGACTACAATGCTGGATTAAATGGGTATAAGCTCTTCAGAAGGGACGGGCAAGGAAGGAGTGGTGGTGGTGGTGTGGTCTTGTATGTTAAGGAATGCATTGACTGTATAGAGCTTGACAATAGTAACAATAGACCCTAGTGTTTATGGATCAGAATAAAGGGGAAGGTCAAAAAGACAGATATAATGGTGCAAGTTTGTTATAGGCCACTTAACCAGGATGAGGAGATAGATAAAATAAGCACCTGCGTGAAGTCTCATGTTTGTTTCCCCTTGTACTCATGGAGAGTTCAACTTCCCAGATATCTGCTGGAAATGCAACACAGCAGAGAAAGAACAGTCAGAGGTTCCTGGAGTGTGTGGAAGACAGCTTCCTGGCACAACTTGTGAAGGAACCCATGAGGGATGGCACCCTGACGGACCTGCTGTTTGTGAACAGAGAAGGTCTTGTGACGGTTGGAGGCTGTCTCCGGCACAGAGAAAAGGTAGTTTTCAATTCTCGGAGAAGTAAGGAGGGCAGTTAGTATAACTGCCACCTTGTATTCTGCTGGGCAGACTTCAGCCTCTTTAGGGACTTAATTGGCAGAGTCCCTCGGGAAGCAGTCCTGAAGAGTAAAGGTGTCCAGGAAAGCTGGACACTCTTCAAAAAGGTAATTTTAAAGGTCCAAGAGCAGGTTGTCCCCATGTGCTGAAAATTGAGTCGGTGAGTGAGAACAGCATGGCTGAACATGGAGGTTTGGCTGGAGCTCAAAAAAAAGAGAAGAATTTCTGGTCTTTGGAAAAAGGGACAGGCAACTCAGGATGACTGCAAGGTTGCCGTGAGGCTGTGCAGGGAAAAAACTAGAAAGGCGAAAGCCCAGCTAGAGCTTAATCTCGCTAGTGCTGTTAAAGATAATAAAAAATGTTTCTATAAGTGCGTTAGCAGCAAAAGGAGGATCAAGGAGAATCTCCATCCTTTATTGGCTGCAAGGGGAAACATAGTGATCAGGGATGAGGAAAAGGCTGAGGTACTGAATGCCTTCTTTGCCTCAATCTTTAGTATTAAAACCAGTAGTACTCTTGGTACACACACTCCTGAGCAGGAAGACAGGGATGGGAAGCATAATGAAGTCCCTACAATCCATGAGGAGTTTGCTAGTGATGTGCTACATAACCTAGACATACATAAGTCTATGGGGCCAGATGGGATCCACCCAAGGGTTCTGAAGGAGCTGGCAGAAGTGTTTGCCAAACCACTTTCTATCAATTATCAAGAGTTATGGCTAAGAGGGGAGGTCCCGCCTGGCTGGAGGCTCGCAAATGTAATGCCCATCTGCAAGAAAGTGTGGAAGGAGGACCCACAGAACTACAGACCTGTCAGTCTGACCTCAGTGCCAGGAAGGCTATGGAGCAGATCATCTTGAATGCCATCACACAGCACATGCAGAACAGCCAGGTGATCAGGCCCAGTCATCATGGGTTTAGGTAGGGCACGTCCTGCTTAATTAACCTGATCTCCTTCTATGATCAGGTGACCTGCCTAGTGGATGAGGGAAAAGCTATGGACATTGTCTACTTGGACCTCAGTAAGGACTTTGACACTGTTTCACACAACACTCTCCTAGACAAGCTGGTGGATCATGGCTTGGACCTCGAGAGATCATCAGGTCCAACACCCCTGACAGAGCAGGCTCCCTAGGACATATCACTCATATAGGTGTCCAGACGGGTCTTGAATATCTCCAGAGATGGAGACTCCACCACCTCCCTGGGCAGCCTGTCGCAGGGCTCTGTCACTCTCACTGTGAAAAAGTTCTTCCGCATGTTGGTGCGGAACTTCCTGTGCTCCAACTTGCAGCCATTGCCCCTTGTCCTGTCTCCACAGACCACTGAAAAGGGGCTGGCCAATTCCCCCTGCATTCCATGCTTAAGATACTTATAGACATTAATTAGATCCCCCCTTAGTCTTCTCAAGACTGAACAGCCCCAGCTCATTCAGCCTCTCCTCATAGGGGAGATGCTCCAGGCCCTTAATCATCTTCGTAGCCCTTCTCTGGACTCTCTCAAGGAGGTCCCTGTCTTTTTTATACCAGGGAGCCCAGAACTGGACACAATACTCCATCTGGGGCCTGACCAGGGCAGAGTAGAGGGGGAGGATCACCTCCTTCGACCTGCTGGTCACACTCCCCCTTATGCACCCCAGGATCCCATTGGCCCTCTTAGACACCAGGGCACACTGCTGGCTCATGGCCAACCTGTCATCCAGCAGGTCCTGGAAACGGTATGTAATCGTCAGAGGAAGTTTAGGTTCGATAGTAGGAAAAAAAAACATTACGGAAAAGGTTGTTATATATTGGAACAGGTTGCCCACGGAGGTGGTTGCGCACTATCCCTAGAGGTGTTTAAAAAAAAGAGTAGATGTTGTACTTGGTGACATAGTCTAGTGTTTGACCTAGTAGGGCTGGATAGATGGTTGGACTCGATAATCCCAAAGGTCTTTTCCAACCAAACACATTCTATTCTATTAATTTTGTTTAACTCTATATATTTCTTTTTTTTTTGTCTTAAATTTCATGAAACATCTATGTATAACCTTTCCAAACATAGAAAACTTTCCTCAGCTGCAGGCATCATGTGTGACCCGCTGTGCAAACGCTATGAATAAATAAACAGAAGGTTTTCATTCTCTCTCTGAGAAAACAGAGGTTGAAACTTAAAATGGCTGATAACCTTTCAGTTCAGTTTGACAGTTAAAGTGCAAATGGATTTCAAAATGCTTGAAAATGTTGCTCTATGTGTGCTAATTGCCTTAACTTTTGTAATTAATTTGCTGTTCACTGGAGGATTCATTAGTGGCATTAGCTCCTATTTATTGCAGTATAGTTGTGTTTAGTCCATAAGAGCTAGATTTGTGATGTGGGGAGATGAGCTAACCAGGGCCTACAGTTACAAAGCCAAACACGTATTTGTGTCTGTCCCTCAGCTTTAGCTAACATACTTTTGCCTCTGGCACTGGAAGTTTTCTTTGTGAAGCCAAAGTACTTTGGCAGTCAGAAAAGTTCTGAGTAAAAGCTGAAGAAAGCTTTGAGCATTTCTTAAATTAGCTTTTTTAAGTCATAGCCAAATCAAAACTTGCTAACATTTAAAACAAAACAAAGAATGTTCAATGACCTCAGAGGATCACTCTTGTTTTGTAATATTACTACTCAACTATTTTAACTTTTGCCATGTCTACCATTATCAAATAGATAAAAACCAAATAGATTTGCCATCCAATAGATTTGGCTCTCACATTTCAATTCTATTTTTTTCTCCCAAAAATCATAACAAAGTGACAAGATCTGTCTTGATTTGTGTTCACTTTTTTACTTTCTATTTTTTTTCTTTCATGTGTTAGGAAATCTAGAGTTAATTGCAGATTAATGACAAGTTTTTGAATTAATTTTACTTATTTCAAATACCCTACAGTGTTGCGTATGGATAAGATGCTGTCAGGATGAATAAGTGAATGAAATTTCTATTCATAGGGTAGAAAAATACATCTCTCTAAAATTCAAAGAAGTTTGTAAAAAATCATACAAATTACCAAATGGAATTTAAAAAAAGAAAAAAAATCCAGGGTATGATTGCAACATCCAAAGGAAAGTAACGGTAATTAGGTGCTTGATTCTTCTCTTTAAAAAAAAAAAAATTAATCCACAGGCTGAATTTGCATGGAAACAGAAGTAGGAAAAACCCAACACACTCAAAAAGTTAAAAAAAAATACAAACACCTGAGAAGAGATTAATATGAGCACAAAAATATAAAGAAAAATATATTAGTCTTGCTTTAATTAAATGCTTCATCACCATTTAGGTGCAAAGTGGCATTTCATAACTGCACCTGACTACACGAGTGCCTGCTTCTCTCAGAGCTTGGCCATTATTGAGGATCTGACATGGTCACCTACTCCAGCTTGCAGCCAAGTCACCTATCCATGCAGCCTCTCCCTTCAGCAAACATCTAATGACTCTTTTCTCCAGGGGTTTTATTAACATAATATTCAGTAATAAAGAGCACCTGTGTCTAAACAGGATTTAGCTTGGCTTTTACCACTTCTTGTCAGATCTTATTTACTACTTTTAAACTAACAGATTAGCCTAAAAAAAGCTATTACCTCTCCCTACAAAATGTTATGCATGACCTCTACCAGCTTTCTCTTCCACAGGTCAAGGAACACCAGTAGTTCAATTGCTCTTCATAGAATGTATTTTTGAAATTTCCAATGACTCATACTGTACCTCTTTAAAAAAAACAAACAACACAACAAACAACACAACAAACTTCCTCATGTGTTTAAATTTGTTCACCATGCTTAAAAAATTACATACTGGGAAAAGGGCATGCATTATCATTATATTCTACAATAAATGTCTATTTATGTGGGGTAATTTCCAGCATAGTTGCAGCAATCAAATTATTTTACTCCAGTTATGCTTACATAACTCCCCCATGTGGACAGTCAATCACTGAGTGAATCCATCTGTCCTCAAGATTAATTACTTTACTTCTAAATAATAAAAACACTTTTGTTCCAAAATAATTTTGACAGTGGGGAGTCATCAGAATATTTTAAAGCGGACTAATTATTCTGCCAGTTTTACGCCTGGAAATTTCTCCATGTAGACAAACTGCTCAGTGTATGCAAGTTCCTTTGCATAGCCAGTCCCACAGTGGGAACACAGTCTGTCTTTCTACTAGGGAGATGTCCTTTTGTGATAGGTGTCTGCAGGAGGAACAACCAGAAAGAATAACCACAGCATGATTATGAAACACTGTGTTTTGATCTCCTGGTACTTTTATTTCATCCTCACTTCTTAAGCAGTTTCCCTGACTGATTTTCTTTCCCTTCTTCCCACTCATTTTTTTTTTTTAAGTTTCATTTCCCCATTCACTTTAATTAAGTTCTCCTCAGGCTCGCATGCATGCAAGTTCTTATTTATTTATTTTAAAGCAAGTTAACTAGCCAGAATTTCCCCAAGTCTCTAAGCTCTCATTAAAATCTTCTGTCAAATCCTTTCACTTTATTTTTAGCTAAACAAAGCTAGGCTTAAATTGTAATAAAAGAAGTAGAGGGAGGATGAATTACTTTTTATAAATAGAATAAACTTATGACTACATAGAAGTATTAAAAAATCAAAAAGGTAGGGAGGTACATACAAGGTGTTATCTAGTTGTTATTACAGAAGTAGGGAAGTTCTAATAGACTATTCCCTCACCAGTCGCAACCATCATGTGCTTCTTCCTCTTTTCACTCCATCTTTCCATGGTCTAGAAGAATTCACCCAGAAACCGAATCTCAGTGTTTACATAATTTCTTAGTATCCTTCTTAAATTATTAATATTTCATATAAAATCACTGCATTTATTGTTGCTCTTGATATATTGTGCAATTGTGTGTCTACCATGGTAGGAACATCTGAATGAGTATAAGGGTTTAAGTACAATATAGTTTAGAGAAAAATATTACTTCCATTCAAATCAGTAAGAAAATTCCTGGAGACTGTCTTAGCTACTCCCTACAAATGATTATAAATTTTCTTGGAAAAAAACAGGCAAATTTTCTTAGATTTAACCTACAAATTCTCCACCAAGCTCCAAGAAAAAAAGTGCATGTCTAAGAATTTTAACCATATCGTATTTTTATCAAAACAGAATAGGTAAAATCCATGAATAAAAGACAGGTAAGATCTTATAATCTTTCTCAGAAACTTCTTTATATCAAAACTGGAATGATTACCATAATTCATTGCTGTCTTAACATGTGTGCTTGCAGCCCAGAAAGCCAACCCATATCCCGGGCTTTATCAAAAATGGCATGACCAGCAGGTCAAGAAAGGTGATTCTTCCCTTCTAATTCACTCTCATGAGACTACGCCTGCACTACTGCATCCAGATCTTGGCTCCCACACATAAAAAGGCCAAAGAACTATTTATTTGAGGCCAGGGGAGGGCTATAAAGATGGTCACAGGGATAGAGCACCTCTCCTATCAAGACTGGCTGAGACAGTTGGATTTGTTCAGCCTGGAGAAGAGAAGGCTCCAGAGAGACCTTCTGGCAGCTACAGGAAAGATTGAGAGGGACTGTTTACAAGGGCAAGTAGTGATAGGAAAAGGAGCAATGTCCTTAAATGGAAGGAGGGTGGATTTAGATTTGACATTAGGAAGAAATTCTTCACTACGAGGCATTGGCACAGGTTGCCGAAAGAAGCCTGGATGCCCTGTTCCTGGCAGTGTTCGAGGCCAGGTTGACTTGGGCTTTGGGTACCTTGGCCTAGTGGAGGATGTTCCTGCCCATGGCAAAGGTGTTGAACTAGATGATCTTTAAGTTTCCTTCTAAAGTATACCACTCTCTGATTCCATGATTCTTTGTCTATGATTCTCTAATGATTTTTGTTAGACTCTGTGGTAGTGTGCTTATCTGAGCCAACTCAAATTAATTTTTTGTGGTCTCACAAGATAGCACATCAAATGCTTCAGTAAAATCTACATATATTGCATCTCCTGTGTTGTCTGAAACCACTAATCCTGTAATTTTATTACTTGAGTAGAAAGATTTAAACATCTTAATTCAATGCACCTCATTGCTTGAATTTCAGTTATTTCTGCAATGAATTGATGGTTTTCAGTTATATATTTACAGTTATTCAAGTATATTTTGATGGATTTCAATTGTATGTGGTAATTCAAGGGTCATTGCTTGTCAGCACAGGTAATGGAAAGTTAAATGCCAAGTAATCATAACAATAACAACAACAACAATAATAATACTTTGGTTCAGCTATTTTTCATCAAGGGTAATTCATAACACTGTATTTGCCATTTATTTTAATATTTTAAAGATTAGCCTTTATCAATTGCTTTGATAAGAGAATTGCTTATTAATGAAAGAGTTACTACAAGGAATACTATTTTCAGAGGAACAGTACTATAGTTCTCAGGTAAACCTCTCTTTTCCTTATAAGCAATGAAACTGCATTTGGACACTGTGTCTTAATAGAAGACCAAGACATATCTTTAGGACAAAGAGGGTTCGTTAAACAAAATGGCCAACCTTTTTTTTTAATATATAACTTTGTACAATATGAGGAAATGATACAATTTTTTTAATGTAAAATAAAGTTTGGTTTGTTTTTTTATTAAAATTTGTTATTTTTAAGTCAATTTTTCAGTTAGACAATCTTTATTACTTGGTCATTATTTATGAACACTCATAGCTACAAGTTTCATCTAAAGAAATAAAACTTGTTGACAAAATCATTAGGTCTTAATGCAAAGAAACATGTCCCAGATTCTTTTAAGACAAATAAAAAGTAAAATTACATGCAGGAAGTGAAATTACAGGTATCTTTTAATAAAAGTTTGTTTATTCCCTTCCCAGAAGTTGTCCTTTTCCTCCAGTTCTTGACCATCATACCTCACCAGTACTAACTGATGAACCTTGCAATCTTTCTATCTCATTGACAACCTTTTTTTTTTTTCCCAACAGCAAAATATGACAGGGACATCATCATGACAAAAAGGTTCTTTCATTAATAGACACTGCTTAGAAATCAGTAGAAATCAGATTGGATGTCCACATTCAGGCCACTGATACAGAAATACAGCTGGGAAGTTGGATGTTTGGCAAAGAAAGCTAAAAAGACTTTTGAGCGAAATACACTGTTAGGCAAGACCCCTAAGAGAAGGTCATGGAAGACATCAGAAGAAGTTCCAGAATTAATTGAGATAGTCTTATGGCAATAGAATAAAAAGAAATGTGGTTTCTGTCAAGGCTACAGAAGATGTTCTCTCAAAAGTAATGTTAGGAAATTACAGAGAAAGCCAGCAACCTGAGGCGATCAGAAGAATTTTATCAGTAACGTAGCGAAGAGAACACCAGCATGACAAATATCACATCTTTCCTTTCATATAATGACATTTTTGTTAAGATAGTAAAAAATTTTCTCATTGTAAGTGTATTTCAACAGATAGAAACCAGACTTTCTTTTAGATCTTCTTAAACTGGACCATTTCCATCTGTCAAAAAATGAAATTTTTGAACGTGCAAAGACAAGTCACTATAGAATTGACAGTGTTCATCTATGAAAAAAATTGCTGACAAAATGCTGAGCAGTCAACAACCTGTTCACCTGCAGAGAAGAAAATTCTTATGAAAGCACTCCTGTGCTGTAGAATGAAAAGTATGAAAAATTTATGAGTATATGAAAGATAGATGTCCATAGTATTTGTGTCACAAAATGTAGGCATTATTCATGACATCACAGCCCTTCTCTGATGTCTCCCTAAAATAGTCTGTTAGAAATGTCATGAGGGAAACACAACTTTATCTAACAAAAGCATTGAGCTTTGATATCTTGTGAAATGGAAACAAAAAGGAAGGTAAAATTAAATTAAAAAAATTGAAATTGGAGATTGGAAGATCTTGGAAAATGTCTTCATGTTTATATGTGTATTGTTCTAAGTAAATATATAATATGCTTGTATGATTAATTGTGTATAAAGTGTTCACAGGTCTGTCAGAAACTACTAGCAGATGAAACAGGTATCTTGCAAACATACAGAAGGTGAAAGTTGTGGGATAGGAAACCTTTTGATTGGAACAGAGGCCAAAAGCCTGAAGACAAATGTTAGAAGACTGGAACTGTGTTAGAGTTCAGGGACAGAGAGTTAAATAGATGGATTTAAAAACAGTAAAAAAGAACGAAGAAGTGATTTTAAGAGAAAATATTAGAGAAACAGAAGAATAACTGAAGAAACTGTAATAGCAATGGATGTACAGAAAGTTCCTATTTGGACTGGGCATAAATTTCAATCTAAAATATAAGATACATCTTGAGAACTTTAGAGAGCAGTGAAATTTCACTTGTAAAAGTTACAAAAAGAAATGTTAATTATGATAATCTGCATATGTTTATAAACTGGAAGAATGTTGTCAGTCTTCTAAAGATACTCTGCAACAAAAGCTTTGAATTATTTTGAGATCTTCATGTTGTTAATGCTCAGTATGCATTTATTTTTCATAAAATTTCTGACATTTTATATGTGAACCTGAAGACATATAACTCCAGAGATAGGAACTGCAGTGAGGACCCAGTAAAATAAAAAAATGGAGAAAAAAAAGGTTAAAAATATGCAAGTTAGTCTTGAGAAGAAAAAGGATTCAAATTGTAGATTCATGGAATGGTTTGAGTTGGAAGGGACCTCAAAGATCTCCATTTCCACCCCCCTCACCATGGGCCGGGACACCCTCCACTAGACCAAGTTGTCCAAAGCCCCATCCAACCTGGCCTTGAACACTGCCAGGGAGAGGTAATCCAGAGCTTCTCTGAGGAATGTGTGCCAGTGCCTCACCACCCTGGTAGTGAAGAATTTTTTTCCTAATACCTAATCTAAATCTGCCTTCCTTCAGCTCAAGGACTTTGCTCCTTGTCCTATCACTACTTGCTCTTGTAAACACTCCCCCTCCATCTTTACCGTAGGCCACCTTTAGGTACTGGATGGATTTAACAGCAACGTAGGTGTCTCTATGTATAACATAGCACACACTGAAAAAGACAACTATTATTGTCTTTATACTGAAACATGTTCAAATGACAATACAAGAATAGTACTCCTCAGAACTAGTCAGTGGTACCTCTTCTGGATATTTGATTTTTGCTCTTCAGAGTGTTTCAGTAGAATATATGTCCACTGACAAAAAGTGATTGGTTCTCCTCCATTGCCAAGGTGATACAGTTCTCCTCAATGCAGACAAATATAAGCTGGAAATTGGTTTTGACTCCAATACTTCCCAGGATATTTTTCATCCCAATAATATGAAAACACCCTGTTCAGAATGACACACACTGTATTTTTCAAACAAAACTAAAGAAGCATGATGTGGTAATATTTGATTGAATGAGAACAGTTCAAATGGAACTCTATAGAGTATAAATGCCATTTAGTATGACAATTTTGTCCAAAGTACACAGGTCTAATGCCTTACCTTCACTGTATTTCTATTAAGTATTTGAAAGTTCTTTGCACGGTTGAAGCCATCTTCTGGAAGGGCAAGAAAATCAGAAAACTGTGGTTTTAAAGACCTGGATGGGTGTTTATTGGAGTTGCCTGAAGTTTGAATAATGAATCAAAAACTGTTCCCAATGTTTTGTCTAACATGGAGTGCATGATAAACAGCAAAAGAAATCAGGTAAGGATATTTTCTTGCAATACTCCACTAGTCAGGCTGAATTATCTGGACTGTTATCCATCAGTGCACACAGTACTTTTAGAAGTATTGTAAAAGATTCTGACAATCATGACTATTTCTGAGTAACTCTACATTAGTGGAAGATGAAAACATAGCTTTCTTCAAGTCAACTATAGTTACAAAGAAGCAGCAATTGTTCATCAAAAATTCCCATACCTTAACAGAGGACAGAGGTTTGGCAAGTGCAGTAAGAGACATAAATAATAAGTTGCCATTATTAAGCTAGTGATAATGTTTGACCTATGACAACCATTTGTAAACCAGAGAAGTGCTGAAGACAAATAATGTCTACAGTTATTTGTATGAAGCTGCTATTGCTCTATTTTAGCATATAGGTGATGAATTAAATGCAGATTAGGAAAAAATGTATGTAGTCTTACACTTTTGAATAATCAAACAGCTAGTACATTTTATGTGTCTTCACAGTGCCCAAAATTGTTCCAGGAACATATTAATCAGCATTAATTATTGTTGCAACATCATTAACTTCAAGGTTCAGATATTGAGACCTTTTTCATAGTATATTTTGTGCATTGTATGTATTAACATATATAAGCATGATTTTATATGTTGTATATGTACCAACATATATAAGTATGATTTTATATGTTGTATATGTCATGTTTGGAAAAGAATAGAGGTAGTATACAAGAACCTTTCCTTCCAATTAACTCTATAAAGGTCAGTAACATTCCTTTCTTACCTCAACAGGATAATGTTACTTTTCCAATTACCTAGATCTTATCATATCTCTCATTATTTGCAGGCATAATATTTAGAGAGAAAAACTGGTGTTAGTTTCATCCAGTCCTCAGGGAGGTTAAATGAATTACTGTGCATGTTTGTTTAACTCTTTATGAAGTACCTTGTTCCTTGATGTGGAGGGATCTAATGCTTAGACTCGATTTTAGAGGTTTTGGATGCATAAAGTTCAGGAAAATTAATCCCACTATTTCAAATAATCTGAGTTTTTAATAAGCAACATACTGCTCATTAGGCATTTCTGTTTAATAAACCAAAATTCATTACCCAATGTTAAATGAATTCTACCAGTTTTACCTATAAAGGCCTCAATATAATGCAATACTCTCCACAAGTTTATCAAAGCTATAAAAAGCATTTATGTATTTTGCATTACATGGGTAGTCTGAATTACGAAGACTATAGTTTTTAAATGGCAGATGGAAATACTCAAAAACAAAACTCAGTGACAGGCAGAATTTGATATCTCTGACTAGCAGTAGCACTATTTTGTAGTGCTTTCGGAGAAAGAGGACATCCCTATTAAATAATGTTATAAAAGCAATAGAAACTAAGCACAAGCAGAGAGTATCTAGCAGAGAAGCACAATGTTAACGTAATTCCTAAACTCCTAAATTGTACAGCATCTTTTAATACACATTAATTATATGGATGAGGTTTTTATATGTAACTGCAATGTCATGTATGCATTCTGCTCGAGTAATTTCACTTGCTTGTCAATCCCTTGGTTCTAATACTTCTTGTTTTTCTCAATTTACCTTAGAAAATGTTCACACAAGGACATTAAGCCAAATGAATGTGTAGAAGAGACAGTGCCCAAAGTTACTATTCCATATGGTCTTATGTTGTAGAATTTATTGCTAAACAAGAGCCTTTTCCCAAAGAGGTAACTCTTTTTACTAAGAGTATTAGTTGAAGATTTGGGAGACTCTGAAATACACACTCCTGTAACATGTCCCTTTACCATGAAGCTGTCTGGGAATAAAAAATCAGACAGTCAGCATCTGCTGAATTGAGATCAATATATTTTCCCATATACTTATTCTATGTACAATTTCTACTCTAGGTGACTGAATCAAACATGTTAAGGCAGCAAAACATTACTATATTCATTTTCATTCCAAATCTTCCCTCTTTCAGTTTAAAGCCAGTACCACTTGTCCTATCAGCTGTCATAGACCAAGTAGAAATCATTTACTATGTTTCAGACTCCAAAATGAGGATGTTACCTTTTCTTTCTGCATGGATGATTTACTGTGCCATGGTGATTCCTCAACCATGCCTGAGTTGTGGTCCACAGTTGTGTCACTGTGAGACTAAGGATTTAAAAATATAGACAATGAGTTCCAGGAATGTTCCCAGGTACTGATTATATCATTGACAAAATCTTAGCCCTACAGAGTTGTTGCATTTTCACAGGTAGATCACTCAAGCTTTTTATCCCAAATCTTTGCTGAGATTAGTCATACCTAAACTTTTTTGTTTACTTTTATTGTTTAGTAAAAAATATAATTAAAAACTTATATAATTTGCTACTTCTTTTGACAACATGGTGTATATGCTCTGTAGCTGTATTTAAGACCTATACAACATGAATTCTATCATGTTGATACTTGTGGTTTAGTTTGGGTTTTTTCTGTCCTAGTAATTTATTTGCATTTCAAATGTAATTGATATTTGAATAATGGCACAAGTAAGATTAAGATATTTAAGGATAATTAGGAGACTTTAACCTGATAAACTCACCTTAGAATTGTGATATGCACTAGTGATACAGCTTCAGCTATTTCTTTGTGTAGTCTTTTCAATTTACTTCTCAGCCTCTTCCACCTACATCAGGAAAATTAGGACTGCAGGTTCAAACAGTCTGCAGCATAATTCAGTTTCCATTTGTGTGACTTTCTAAGTGACAGCCCTTTAAAAATAATCTTGACAGCTAAACAGTGAAAAAAGTAACTGATGCATAATTTTGTGCATTATTGATGGACAGATTTTCCTCACAGGTTGCAAGTATTTAGGAATAGCCATCAGAGAAAAAAGTAAGAAAGAAATAGTCAGCCTCTATTTTAAAGTACATTAAGCATTCCTCACAATAATGTTATAGGTTGTGTATCTAAGTTCAAAGCTGACACTAAAAATAATGAGATTCTGGGTTCAGGCTCTCAAACTCAGATTTTACAGACAAATAATTCTCAGAAACAGCTTCTCAGCAGCTGTGTAAGTAGTTGTTGTACATTATTCATCAGAACACTTAATGCTCTTTTAGAACTTTGATTCCAAAAATGTATAAACTTCTATCATTTTATTCTCAGCAGTCAGAAATTTGTATGGAGAGCCTTGAATGCTTATGGATGTTAATGGAAATCTCCTGCTGATTTCAGTGGTCTTTGGATCAGTCCGTAAGTATTCTTCTGTCTCCTTACAATTATTTTTTATGGCTCTGAAGTAAGCAAAGGTCCTACTGAGTTTTAGTCACCAAGAAATTGAAGCAACTAAACTGAGTACCAGCTGCTGAAAATATTGTTTTGATTCAGATCTCTGTGAACAGGCTGCAAACAATAGGAACTGGATGCATCTACAGTTTTTTAAAAAAAACAACCAAGCATATTAATTTCACATGGGTTAGTTCAACCTGATATGTCATCCTATATATCCCTGGACAGTAATTCAAACTGAATCCCATTACTTTTAATGCCAGCACCACTGACGTCCTATAGCACATAACTGGACAGGAACAGCTTCAGAGCGGCCAGCCCACTGATCCAGTGATGTTTTTAAGTCACTTTTCTTTTACTTCTACATTCTCTGATTTTTAAGACTGTCACAATTGTATGAGCATCTCTTCCAAGGGTTAGCATTCTTGGAGTTATCAAAGACACAGTTCAAGTTACATATGCCTTTCTGCAAAGCAAATCCAAATGAGAGAAACTTACCTGATCTTGGAGTTTCCCTCCCCATTACTAAGATGTCTAGAAAGGAGAGAACACAGAACACAGAGTATTAGTCTGAAAGTTCCAAAATTTACTTTCTCTGACAATTTGATAAAATTGGTGGATACTTATGGCTTATCGAGGCTAATGTTTGGATTTATTTTTTAAAGATCATGGAGGGCCTCTAAGATTATTGTGTGACCTTATCATTTCTGATCTGTGTTAGCAGGTAATCCTTCCATTGTACCTGTAACCTGTGGTTTGAGGCAGGCTGAAAGCATCTCCTGTTCCCTTTGTTGGAAGAATTTTACCCATTCACACACAAAATGCTTGTCTGTCTCAGCAGGAAAAGCCCTAGGCAAGACACAGGAAGCTGAGAAAAGCTAGAATAAACCATTAAAAAAAAATACTGTAGTTTAAATATGTCAAATTCATCCATTAGCCGATGAGGATAATGAGCAATAACAAAGGGAAGGATTTTGCCCCTTATTGTTCAGCATGTGGGTGGTCTGTTCATTTTCACATACATCTGCTTTATAAGGAAGCTGGATTTTGGGCTGCAGCTGCTGAAACAAACAGTATAAAACAGTTTTTTGAAAAAAAAAAAAAAGTTGGTATTTCCAATAGCAGTCTTCTAAACTCCTCTGCCTTCTGTGTCTTGATTCACAAGATTCATCCTCTTTAACAAGAGGCAGTGAAGCAAGCAAGAAAAAATAATCAACAAACCATATCAATACAGGTTACAATCTTGATTTTAAAAAATCTTTAAATTAAAAAAAATAAAATACTGTTTTACTGCTCTTAGATCTTCAGAGAAGCTTGCATCCAAGACAGACGTTTGCTTAGTCATAATTAAATCTGAATTATGTAGGTAGTTTAAAATAATCATGTGTGCTGATTCTACCTGCAATATTTGTTTTAAAAAAATATTTGATTAAAGTATGTTTTTTCAGCTCTCAATTATTGAATTAAATTTCTTTTCTTATTTGTTTTGATAAGTGGATATTATTGATTTATATGCACTGTAACTGCGTGTGAAAGTATTAGGTTTCTTAATGCACTATTCCATTTAGTCATTGTGAAAAATACCTTTGTCTCAAAAAGAGCTGATTTTCCTCATTTTGCATTATTGCTTTTCTGATGATAAAAACAAAACAGCAGATGGTATCTAACAAACATCAAAACAAATATCAATATTCTGAAAATTGTATGCAACTTTGGCAAATCCCATAGCATGACTCTGCTTATCTTGTGTTAAGAAGTGCCCTGTCTATAGCAGCTGCGGTTCAAAACCATGGGGGAAAAATGGTTAATGACCTCATTAGAACTATATTTCTTTTCATGCTAGTATTTCTTTGAGAAACTGTCTTCTATATTAATATGAATAGAAGTCAAAGCAGATGCAGAGGAGCAAGCACAATCTTTCTACCAACGGCATGATGACTCTGAAGATACTTCACTACAATTTTGAGTCATGCAGTCCTATTGTCAAAACAAAATCAATAGTCATCTTCTCTGAACACCATATCTAATGGTATGAAATATAAAAGAGCTTCAGAAACTTCATTTCCATCCTCTGCTGTGCAGGGTAGAAAGGAAAAAGATTCACCCAACCCCCACTCACCCTCACCAACAGAGTAGCTCCAGAAGCGCTGCATGAAGTGTTTCTGCTTCAGGGAAAACAATCTGGCTTCATCATGCCTAGTTGGAAAATGTTGTAATAACTTCCTTTTCTTTAGGCAATTTCCATAATCCAGCTATCAGTTATTCAAAGAAAGAAACACACATTATGCTACTGTATAAAACACTGCATGTTTACTAATCAGACTGAATACTTTGAAATGAACCCTCTCCCACATTTACATTTCCCTGTAGTGTCACACCACAGTAGCACTGGAATCCCTGTAATTGAAGAAAACCGTTTGATTTCAGCTTCTTTTGCTTAAACAGAAACAAAAATATGTTATTCACACTAAGCTTCGCTATGATTAAATGCATTTCAGAAGCTGGATATCTTGATATGATCTTGAAAGGTTAAATGATTTCCCTTGGAGTACTCTAATTTTCATATAAATTACATTACTGAGGGCATAAACCCTATCTTCATAGATCTTGAAGACCCCATTAGCTGAATTAGTTGACAATTTAGTAGTATCTCAAGTAACTCAATGAATCCATGAATGTCAGTGTTTCTTAAGATAAGTGCTGTCTGTATTTCCATGTTAGAAGAGAGACACAAATGATAATGTCATTTGGGATAAAGTATATCAGTGTATCTCTACTGAGGTTAATGAGTACAAATATGTGTAGTAAAAAACATAGATCATGATAGATCATCATTATAAGATTTGTTACAAGTGATTGATTGTTGCTTATTTGGGTGTTTTACAAGTATGGCAGAAGCAGAAGCACATTCAGATTTTGTTATATTGCGATTAATGAAAAGCCTGTGTTTGCACAAACTTTGCAACACAATTAGTAATCCATATAATTCACAAATGTCCTGCCAGTTCTTTGGCAACAAATGCACACTTCAGAGCTTTAAAAACATCCCCTTCCTTATTTTGTAAACGTGCACCCTCTTATTACCTGAAAGAGGGATATCAGACCTCACTGTGCTAAGCAGTACACATACTATAACAAAAACATTTTTCTCACCCCAGAAAATTTCTGATTTAAATTCATTGACTAGAAATAGTTAAACAGGAAACAATCAATTTTGAAATAACATACAGATTTATTGTTACTGGAACCGGGTCATCTGCTAGGCTACACAAGATAAAGCTATGCTAGGAGTTCCTATAATCAAAAGTATATGAATCATTCTTGATATAAAGTACATGTCTGATTTTTTTTAATTAAAAAAAAAAAGAATTTCATTACAGACCTTCAATCACACCACAATGATTTATGAACCCTTCTCTTGCAAAGATATTCTACTGCACTCTTGCAAAGACTGACTATTTGTGAGCTCCTTGAGGTTAAGTAAATTTTGATACTTTCTGGGAAACACAAGGACTTATGCTATTATTTTCGTTTACTCTTGAACAAGTATACAGTCTGGAGTAAAAAAAGAAGGTTGTAAATGAGCTTGTCTGCAGGCTGCATTTAATATGATTCTTGATAGTGTACAAAATTACACAGTCTGAGAAGAACCTACACTGAAGAACAGTCGTTAGCACTGTTAACGCATTCTTTAGAAAATTTTCTCATGCTATGAAGTTGGACCAGGTTCTCCAGAATGAAAATCCAATGTCCAGAATGTAATTTTTTGTCCAAAATACACACTAATTATATGCTGTTACTAATCATTGTTAGTTTTAATCAGATAAGTCTGATTAAACCCTTCTTATCTGCAAACTGAAAACAGCAACACTGTTCCAAAGCCATTTCCACTGCTGTGCACAAGCACACAAAATTTTACTGGATTTTAAGTTCTTTTTGTGAAAGATAACTCTGAAATTGTCAATCTGGGAATAAATATGCTATTTTTTCTACTATAGGTCATATGAGATATGTATCTATTCTTTAAATGTATAGTTTATTTCAGTTCTGTATATTGGTGCATTACCTCAGCAGTAGCTTTTATGAGATTGCAAGGTGTAACACCCAGGAATAGGGAAATACGATCCAATAAGTCCGTTCTTTAGTACAAAGTTAACAAAACTATGGCATATGGGTAGATGGGTAGATATTTGCTGCATTGGTAACAAGTGGAGACATCTGTGTTTTCTCTATGGCACCTGTCACAATCACATCCAGGAGTTCAGGTAATTCCTTTTCAAAGATTAAATAGCTCATATTGCCATACACACTTTAATATGCAGGTTTAGGATGGACTCAAACTTGGCTAAACACAATCTCAGTAAAATGAGACTTCTGTTTTGGGGATTGTGAAATCCATCTATCTGGATTTAACTTCCTAAGCTTCTTTCATAATCAAAACCTCCAGAGGCTCATCTAGTCTTTTAAAGAGTATAACGATCAGATATGCTTGTTAGACATAGCCACATCTTCAGCAACTTCAAATCTAGCCATCCAGCTCTCTGCTGGTTAGACTGTGAAGACCGTACTGCAAAACACTGATGTGGTAGTGCACATATTCAGCTATGGGTGGTGACAATCTGTGTCTTAAATTCTATTCACCTTAACAGGATTCAACTGTGTCATAACCAGTAGGTATTCTCATCCAGCAATTTCTTCATGCTTTTGAATCAAGGACAGAAGATTTTAAGAAACCAACTTTAACCTAGTCATTAAATAATTTCTTTTAAATTAGAGAGTACATCTAGAGTTCTCTGAACAGAACTGTTTCTTTGTTTAGTCAGTCAAAGCCTGAGTAAAATGCACACAAAGAAGAGCTGGGATGAGAAACCTCTGCTAAACTTTATATATATTAGCTGAATGCCCAAAAGACTAGGACACATTTGGGCTTAGTCACATCTCCAGTGAGGTGCAGAAATAGCTTATGGATGTAGGAATAAGGGAGACATGAAAAAAGGATGGACTGTAATTGCTAAGGTCCAACAGAGGCTTTAGAAAACAAGGGCCTAGTCCAGACTACACTGTATCTCATCTCAGAACACAGAATAAGATGTTTTACAGAATTATCACAGCATTAATATCTTCTGCTTTAAAAGTATGTATCATGGCTTCACCTCTACCTCAGCATTCATGTTTGAAAAATATCGTCTCCGTAGTATGACATTTATCAATCTCATCTGTATTTTATTGAGGTTAGGCCTGTTAGAGGTTTCAGTGAAAAAAAATCCTACTATCCATCCTTTTTCTTTAGTATTTATCACCACAAAATCTACCTTTTGCTTCAGTCATTTAAGTTCACAAATCAGCATTTTCCTGTTCCTTTGATATGCAAAATTCCATACTCTGGGGTTTTTTCTGCTGTCTGTCTTTCTAAAATAACAATATATTATAGCTTGGGCCAAATTACTCTCACATTTAAAGAAGGAAAACGAATTATTTTATCATGTTATTCAAACTACCATGTGGTGAAAAAACTTTTTTTTCCTAATTGATACAAAAAGCTTCAAATAGTAATTAAAGTATTATTTTGTTGAAGATGCTAGTTGTTTTCGTAATTGGTCTGCACAAAAAATTTGGTATAGAAAAGGTCCAATTCTCCTTTCTCCCTTCCCTTTTTTTTTGTTTTGTTTTTTTTGGGGGTGAGTTGGGGGGAGGAATTGGTATAAATGCTGCTGTATTGATATCAAAGGTTCTCATAGTATCTTCTTGTAGCTCTGTAGCAATTCAGAATAGCCTCTTCCAGTCTTAGGCAAGTGTTCATGTAAGTGAAAATGAACATAAGTAACGTTCATTTTAATAATGAGAAAGTCTCTTTCCTGGATCAGATAACTAATGTGTCCACCCCCAGCAAGTAAATGATACAAAGCTGAGAGGAATGGCTGACACGCAGGAATAGTGTGCTGCCATTAAGCGAGACCTGGACAGGCTGGAAGTAAGAAACCAAATAAGGTTTAATAAAAGCAAATGCAGAATTTTGTACCTGGGAAGGAATAACCGCTTAAATCAGTACAGGCTGAGGGATGACCTGTTGGAGAGGAGCTCCACTGAGAAACACCTGGGGTCCTGCTGGATGACAGGTTGGCCATGAGCCAGCAGTGTGCCCTGGTGGCTAAGAGAGCCAATGGGATCCTGAGGTGCATCAAAAGAAGCATGGCCAGCAGGTCAAAGGAGATGATCCTCCCCCTGTACTCTACCCTGGTCAGGCCCCACCTGGAGTATTGAATCCAGTTCTGGGCCTCCTGATATAAAAAAGACAGGGATCTCTTGGAAAGAGTTCAGTGGAGGGCTACAAAGATGATTAAGAGCCTGGAGCATTTTCCCTATGAGGAAAGGCTGAGTGAGCTGGGACTGTTCAGCCTTGGGAAAGAAAATTAAGAGAGAATCTTATTAGTGTTTATAAATGTCTGAAGTACAGGAGATTGAGGGAAACAGCCAGCCCCTTTTCGGTGGTCTGTGGAGACAGGACAAGGGGCAATGGCTTCAAGTTGGAGCATAGGAATTTCCACACCAACATGCGTAACAACCCAGGGGGGGTTGTGGAGTCTCCATCTCTGGAGATATTCAAGACCCAACTGGATGCCTGCCTGTGCGAGGTGTTGTAGGGAACCTGCTTTGGCAGGGGAGCTGGACTTCATGGTCTCTCGATGTCCATTCCAACCCCTACAATTCTGTGATTCTGTGATTTCAGGTATGTTTCTGAATACAAGATTAGAGACAGACAGCTCTGTGAAACTACCAATATCTCTAATTTAAAAAGAATGAACTGATGGGGCAGTTAGTTGAAATAATTTGTCTAAAATTGCTCAGCAAAGAAGCAAATGCATCTTTTCTTTTCTGCAAAGCTTTTACAAGCTGAAGTGTTTGCTGAAATACTTAAATCAACAGAAAACAACAGCTGTGTATTCACACCAGCATCCATTATCTGATTGCTGTGGAAGATTATATATGTTTTTCTTTTTGATTCAAAAGTCAGAGGGTGGTTAAATTATTGCAGGAAGAGTTCTGTATGGCATATCAGAGACTCCATAGCAACAGTATTCAACTTGTGGCATCTGCGCCACATGAAACTCTTCAGAGCTCTACTTCTTTGGGTTCAAGGAAGGTGTCATATGAAGTAATAATGTCATGTAGAGATTGTCAAAGGAAAACAGGTCCATTATAAAATATAAAATAGTGCATATTCGATTATCTTGGAAGCCTAGCCACATGGAAATTCTAAAACATTCTTTTTCTCGAAATACCAATGAACAATGGCAATTCCTCTCATTATTTTCCCCAAGTTACAAGCACTGAAAAAACCTTATTCAGTAATGTGTTATTAGAAAAGATGTCACGTGTACTGTTGTACCCAACAGCATTTTTGAGACATATGTTTTTACTTCTTTGTCAAAACTTATGAATTTTTCCTGTTCCTGTTTTCCTCTAAGGAACAACAAAAAAATAATCCTTATGACATGGGTTTTTTGTGGAATTTTGACACCATGGTAACATCATTTTATAAATACAGTATAATTTTCCCAACTAGCACTGACTGCAGATACCATTTATAACAAGTGTAGAAAGTCATTTACAATATTTTAAAGCAACACATGTGCTTAAGGGAAACCTGGAGATAATTTTACACAAACGATGATTTCAGCCTTCTGCTCCCTTGATCTCTCATTTTTAAGAAAAGGGGCCTAACATTTCCCTTGCTCATTAAAATATGATCTTTCCTGCTTTAAACTTCTGCTTTATCTGGAATGACAAATTTTCACAGATAATCATTAGAGCAGAAAGAAAGTTATTGTTTTAAAATGTAGTAAAAATAAAGTTGTCTGAGCAAATACTTTTCTCTTATAACTGCTCAGATTTCTGCTTCATGTGGGATCATAGAATCACAGAATCTTCACAGTTGGAAGGGATCCATAAGGATCATCAAGTCCAACTCCTGGCTCCACACAGGGCCAGCCAGGTCAGAGCATGGGACTGAGTACATCCTCCGAAACCTTCTTGAACTCAGTCAAGCTTGGCACCTATCACCACTTCCTGGGAGCCTGTTCCAGTGTCTGACCACCCTCTCAGTAAAGAACCTCTTCTGAATATCCAGCCTAAACATCCCCTGTTGTAGCTTCATGCCATGACCTTGGGCTCTATCATTAGTCACCAAAGAGAGGAGATCAGTACCTGCCCCTTTGCTCCCCCTTGTCAGGAAGTCATAGACCACAATGAGGTCTCCCCTCAGTCTCCTTTTCTGCAAGCTGAACAGAGGGACTTCAGCCTCTCCTCATAAGACTTCCCCTGCAGACCCTTCACAATTGCGTTGCCCTCCTCTGAACACTCTTGAATAGTTGTCCTTCTTGTACTGTGGTGCCCAAACCTGCACATAGTATTCAAGGTGAGGCTGCACCAGCGCAGTGTAGAGCAGGAGAATCACCTCCCTAGACTGGCAAGACCATGCATGACGCACATCAGGATACAGCTGGTCCTTCTGGCTGGCTGGGCACACTGCTGGCTCATGTTTAACTTGCTGTCAACCAAGGCCCCAAATCCCTTTCAGCATGGCTGTCCTCTAGCATCTCATCCCCCAGTCTGTATGTGTAGCCAGGGTTGCCCCCTTCACAGGTGCATAATCCATTAATTGCCCTTGTTAAACTTCATGCTTTTCCTAACAAAAAATTCCATCAAAGGAAAAAAGCCATAATTTTGCTGTTAAAAGACTTGAATAAGACCATAACAAGTTTTTAACCATACCAAACACTGCTGTCATTGTTTTTATAATTGCTTTTATAATTATTCTTGTTATCAAGAGTCCAATGCATTAACTCAGGGTGGTGGCCTCCTGGACTATAAAATTAACATAAAGAGATCTTCTACATGACCTATGGTTAGGGATATAGGACGCATCAAGTATCTCGTATATGTATCACATACCTAAAAAGAAGGTGAATTGTAAATATTATATGTAATAAATAACACCCTCCCCTCCCCCTCAACCTCCCACCCTCAGTTGTTGACAAAGATAAATTGAAGGTATTTATTTATTCAATGTGTATTTCTGGTAGTGCCCTAAAAATAGGAGACACTTCCTGAAAAAAAATAGATTCACAGATCAGTGAGGATCAATATTATTAGTAATAACATAAATATATTTGTTTCTCAGAATCACATTGATGCTGTAGCACCTTTTCCTCTCTTAGAAAGTAATTCATTAACTTGAGTAAATGCAGACTTTATCTAAGCTTCACTGTCAACCTGCTATGATAAGTTCTGAGGATACAAACCATTCTGTAAGAAATTTGGTGCATAATACCAACATTTTACTATTTTACTGTGTTTTCTGTGGTTTACTCACTTCTTGATCTGAATAGTATTCAATTATTCTCAATTCCCAGTGCAGGTTTTGGAAACATAAAGTTTATGAATCAACAAGATGCTCTATTTTTAATAATACTCTGGGTTGAAAACATTTACTATTTTAGAGTTTAATCTTTAATTAAGTATCTTTATTTAACAGGGCTGTTTGGGGGTTTTTTTTAAATATATGAAAGTATTAGACTAATCATATATGAAGAAATAACTGATGTTTTATTACCACTCATTTGGAGCCACACAGCACTCCTATTCTTGCTCTGACAGATCTTACCTACTTATTCACAGTAATACTGATATTTAAGCAGGGAAACTGAGAGAAGGAACTGCAGAAATGCTGTTTTCAAAGAAAATATAATGCTTGGAACTTCTTGGTTTAATTAATTTGGTTAGAGATTTTAATTTTCTTAAACAAAAGCTGTAAGTCTCAATAGCTTTATTTCTTGTCTAGCTTATTCCATACTCAAAAAACCTGAGTATTCTGAATTCCAATTGTTTTTCTTCTTGATCAGTTCTTTGTTGAGAGCCACTCATGTACTATTCATTATTGATGTTGTCAAGTGCTAAGGGGTCCTTCCAAATCAATCTTGTAAGTATTAAGACATAAAACTTTGGATCAAGGTTCAGATATGAATGTCAGCCAGGTAGTGGAAAAATGCAGTCTGTATCTGAAAGTAAAGAACACCTCTCAGTTTGTTTCAAAGTTCTGATTAAGGATAAATAATTGCAACATTTATGCCTTCACCTACTATATCAGGAGATCCATTAATAGAATTACCAAACAGAAGCAGATATGAGTAGGCTTGTCATGGAAAACATTAACATTCTCACTGACAGTCTCTTATCTAGAAATTTATCTCATATGTACTTCATAAATAATGTATAACCCATGTGTCAAAGTTATTCGCACATTCTTATAAACCTTCTAAAGTAAAATATTGTCAAGTAGTTCCACAGTAGGAATTAAGCTTTTTACTGTTTGAAAGCAAAAATACAGATTTCTTAATGATTGCTTAGCTTCTTTCAAACTCTGGATGTCTGAAATGTGTAGTTATCTACATTTCTAACATTGTGTTTCTAGAAATTGCTGTGTTACGCATCCAAAAATGCCTCAGACTTGACTTGCTGAGCCTAATTCATTCAAAGTCTTCTCGTTAGGTATCTCAAATGTGTAATTGCTTCACATCTCTTGTTGAATACAATCATGTCACATAAAGTAGTGATGTACTATTTAATTTCTGTGATTGCTATTTGTCTGTTGGAAACTGTAAGGTTATATGGAAGAAGAGAGCACCTATTCTCCTTTAATGGTATATGGTAAAGGACTTTATAGAAAAAGAGGATGAGAACAAAAAGATAAACAAGAACATACAGAGACAAACCTGGCTGAAAAATTATATGGGAGACCGGAACAAGGACCAAACCTGATCAGTCACACTGACTGATAAGGCTAAATGGAATTTGGGAATGTTTATATCAGTGTGGTGGCTTGGCCCTGGGTAGAGGCCAAATGCCCACCAAGCCGCTCGCTCACTCCCTCTTTTCAGCTGAAAAGGGGAGAAAATATATGTCGGAAGGCATAGGACTTAGGATAAGGACAGAGGGTTCACTTTCCAATTAGTGCAATGGGAAAAACGGACTCAATACAGAATAAAAGAAAGCAAAGTGATTTACTACTACTACAACTACACACCCAGTGAACCAGAGTCGGATAATAAGGAGTGCGGACAGGTCTCAAAGCAGCTTCCCCCCTGCTCCTCCCTTCTCAGAAAACTTAAACTTCATCATGATTTTACTCCTTTCTTCCCCCACAACATGGTGCAGGGAGGGGCAGGGAATGGCAAGTGGGGTTCCAGTGTTTCCTCACAAGCTGCTTTCCTTCCCCAGATCTTAACACTTCTCCTTTTCCCCTCACCCCTCGCAACTTTGCACACTTGACTTCAATCATAAATTCTCTCTCTTCTTCGCTCCCATCGCAGCACAGGGAGGGGCAGGGAATGGGGAATGGGGTTTTCAGTCCGTTCCTCCCGAGTTGTCTTCCTTCTTAGCTGGGGGGGGGGGGGCGGGCAAAATTACACACACAGACACACAGACACACAGACACACACAGACACACACAGACACAGACACACACACAGACACACACAGACACACACACACACACAGACACACAGACACAGACACAGACACACACACACACACACACACACTTCCCCTGCGGCACCGTGGGGTCCCACCCATGTGTATGTGATATCCACCAACGTCTGCAGCATGAATCCTCTCTACTGGGGAGTCATCTCCTCACCACAGGCCTCTCAGCAGAACTCCACTCCCCGTGTACTGGCGTTCAGGACCAGACTCCCCCTGCCTGGTCCACCACAAAGTCACAAGTCCCCCAGCAAACCTGCTGAGACGTGGATCAATATCTTCACAGGCCATAGAGGTCTCTGCTCCCTGCCCTCATCTATGGGCTGCGAGGGGAGACCTGCTCCAGCATGGTCTTCACCACGAGCTGCAGGTGCAGCTCTCTTTCCGGCCTCATTATTCCCCCCCTCTCCGTCTTCTTCGGGCCTGGCTGTGGTGTCTGCGTAGCTTGTTATATCATGTCACTCCATTCTTGGGTGGCAAAATGCGTCTGCCTGCAGGTTTTTTTCTCCTATACGTGATTCACAGAGGCACTGTGACCATCTCCAATTGGCTCGGCCCTGGTAAGCAGCAACTCTGGCCTTGAATCGGCCAATGTTTACTTTCTGGGGCCTGCAGAGAGCTTCTAGCCGCTTTTTGCAGAAGCCATCTAGGCAGCACAGTTACAAAAAACTGCAACAATCAGTAAGATGATCTGACCAAGGACCTTGCCAAATGGGTAGTAAGGAAAAGCCTGAAGCAAGAAAGAAATGACAGTGTCACAGACCTCACATTAACATAATGGAGACAATGACAGCAACAAACCTTGTCAATCTCACTAGATGATGGGCTATCAAGAATCTGCAAGCTAACGAGGAATCTGTATCTGATAAGGATGAAAATACAATGGTCAGAGATGCTGGGGGCAAGACAACCATCGAGGAGGGCACTTGGTGGCCTGTACTCATGTTCTACGTGAGTCCTGTATACAGAATCATAGAATCACAGAATTGTAGGGGTTGACAGGGACCCCAAGAGATCGAGTCCAACCCTCTGCTAAAGCAGGTTCCTTATGACAGATCGCACAGATAGGCGTCCAGACAGGTGCTAACCCTGTTAAAGGCAGGACCTTCTCCATGGCTGTCTGTGTGGACAGTCATGTTATTGTCCTGTGCATGTGGGTCTGTGTGTCTCTGGGAGTTGACCTCAGACTTGCTACTGGTTGACACTGCAAAGGGGAAAGCAGCAGCCACATCTTTCAGCCTGGGTTCCTATGCACCAGACTGGGCTTCACTAACTGGGCAGGAGGGTCCTGGACCATGGGTGACAGGTAAAAAAACATATAGCAGAAATTGCTCTGTCCTGATGGCCTTCTTAGCTCCTACCCTTAGGTGCGTAAACTGTCCCATACAGCGGAAATCTGGGGCGTGTTAGGTTCCCTAGGCAATTAGCCATCAGCTTGTCACACATATATCAGTGGTTTAGGGACTGCTTTTCTTTAGATTCGGAAAAAAAAAAAGTGTTAACTTTCAGTTTGATGCTCTTTTGTGAAAGTGATTTTTTTCTTCAAGCTCAGGAGGCTGTTCTTGCATATTCTTGGCTCTTTTCCTACACTATGCCAATCTGAAAAATAATAGCAGTTTTATGAAGAACACTTGCTTGAAACGTATTTGTCTTGAAATGGATTCAGATAACTCATTATAGAGACTGAGTTTTATGTGTTGATGCATTCTCGTAATGTGAGAAATTGAATCAAATGAGGAAAAGTGTCTAAATTATTACTATTTATCTAAGAAAAGTTTCAAGTAGGCTTTTTACGCCTTTTCACCCTCTAAGCAGTAAAATGTGACTCATATTTTATTTCATGTATTTTCTTAATTACCATTAACTTAGTAGGTTTGGATTTAAATAATGTGAAAATCAAGTTCATTTAAAAAAAGAAAACATGCCTTTTGTTGATATTATGCTTTCCTTAAAATTGCAGATTCTAATAATCCTTTTACAAAGCTAAATGACATTTTGGGCATCTGGGATGCTGTTATCTTTGGTAAGCTAACACTATGTTCTATGACAAATTAATGTATGGAATTTTTAGCTCAGTTTAGTGAGGTCTGGCTCTGTGCTTCCTCATAGTGTGCCACCTCTCTTATATCACCAATCATAATATAAAAAGGTTCAGCCTGAAAATAAAGGAATATGAAAGGGAAGCATAGTTTTTGTAGTTAGAGAGGAATCCAAGACAAAAATTATAATTTTCAGCTATTAAATATGTGACAGACACTAGTTTGATAACAATCTATACACAACTTCACAGTAAAAAGTAGATGTTACTTGAATATGCAAAAATGATGCAAAAGATCTGTAAAAACCGATATGGGTATCTAGGATTTGGTACCAACTGAGAGAAACCTAAAAGACTGTCAGCTGAAGAGTTCTTCAGAAGTATATATATTGTACTCTGAAGCTTAAACCAGGTTCCTAGTTCTGCAGGCTACACTACATTATTTATCTCCAGATAAATTATATTGATAGGTAAAGCCTATTATCTTCTTATCCAGAACACCAAAACCAGCTCAAATCTGTGTGTGTGTGTGTATGTGTGTGTGTTTATACGGGAGAGAGAAAGACACTGTTGATACATGTAAAGGAGAAATGCAAAATGTTAACAGTGTATTGAAAAGAAAGTTGTGTATTACAGTGTATGAGAAGCAAAAATAAATTTTTTTATCAAACAAAGCTACTTATTCCTCTGGCAGATTCTGCACCAACCTTGTTTAGATCTGGAGCTGAAATCACATGTTAGTTTCTGCAAACCACCTGTCTAACCACATAAATTCATTTCAACATTTAACTGCAAAGATTACTGCCATTCCTTTAAATAAATAGCATATTTTTATTGATTGTAGTCTAGATCTTTCTGACGCCAGCTGTGTTTATTGAAGAGCATCCTTAAAAAATTTTGCAGCCTACAGGTTTGAAGAATATGTGAATTCATAGGCTCTGTTTTTAGTGGCATGAAAAAGACTTCATGTGTAATTGGAACATTAACTGGAACACTACGAGCAACAATAAGAAATTATTTAGTATCAAAAGCAATTTTTGTTACATTTTGATGAATTAGCATAAAATTACAGTAAAATAAATAGAAAATAGCCTGGGGGAGTTTTCAACAAAAAATGCTGAGGTGCTGTATGTATGTATTAGGATACTTCCAGGAAAATTTTAGGCACATCTCAGACCTTCATAGAGTATCATATTCATACTTAAAGCTGAATCAGAGGACAAAACCTCTTTATATATGTCATATTTCTGTACCAAAATTATAAACTGAGGGCTTTTACAAAAAATGTTGCTCTGAGGAACCCTTTATGCTGGTTTACCTGTGTAACTTGAAGATTTATTAATAAAGCAGAAGAGGATTTCTTAGCCCTCTCACAAACTCATGTGAATAATAAAGTCAACATCAGAAAAAAGTATTTTAAATAATTAAGCTACTTCTTGAAATGTGAAATATATAGCACTGTTCATATCAAACTTCATATGAATACAATTCTAAACCTCACTTCACAGCCTGCTGAATATCTCCAGCAGAATTAGTTGTTGGATTTGTTAGTCTTCCAGTTTTATGTTTTAACCACAGTTAATAGTGCACTGGAGGAGCAAGATTGATAAAATAAATATTGTATACTTACATCATTTTAGTTGTGTCAGCATGCTGATCAAATTAAGAATGTACATGGTTTTCAGAGCATACATTAGAAGACCTGAAAGTATGAACAGAAAAAAATATTTTTTTCTGGAAGTTTTGGAAGCAACAAGAATGTCTGAAATATGATAAGCTGGGAAAATCAAAGGACAGATGTTTTTCTACTGAATTAACTTTTATTTTTTAACCTTTTAGGTTACTCTTTCAATATTTTTGAAAATAAGCACCAAAATCCCATTTAAAAAGTTGATCTGAATTCTAGAATATGACCAGATAAATTTTAGAACTAATAATTTAAAATAATTAAAATAATAAAAAATAATTTGTATTTAGAAGGAAAAAATGCACTAAAAATAATCAGAGAAAACATACATCTTAATTTTAAAAAAATTTTGAACATGCTTAATAATTGCTATTAAAACATGGGCTTTTAACACAAAATCTTGATCAAAAAAAACCCACCAAAATTTCATTTGTTATACAATATTTAATCATACTTCTGGGTTACATCTTATAGAACGATTTCTAGGCTTTCAATAACACAATAGTTTTTATCTGAGATCATTTACCTCAATCTGTTTAAATCCTGAAATGACTTAAAAATAAATTAATCACTTAGCATTGTATATATTAACTGTGTGATAGATACACTGGGATAAAATGTTCAATTAAGCGGATCAGGACAAGATCCTTAATAAAGGATCTTCAAAAGCATCATCATATGCTCTCTAACATTAGATTAGTGGTATTTTACTATGCATTTTTCTCACCCCTACAGACTAAAAATTCTAGGGTGAGAGGTCTAACTTCCTAAAAAAGGTTGCAGTTGTAAACATTTACGAAGAAAAAAGCTGCAAAGCAAATTGAACTATAGGGGTTCTTTTTTCTAGCATTCAGTTCACACTTCAGTGCTGATTATTTCCTAAATTCGAAGAAATTATTTTCTATGTTAAAGCTTGTTAAGTGTAAGAATTTTTCTATTGTGAGTATTGGAATAACATGAACAGCTCCTGTAGTGCTCATTAGCCTCTTTGAAGATTTTTCTTCAGGATTTCAAAAGATGTTTACATTATCTAAATATGTATTTTACTGCCAGATTACTGCACTTTTCCAGTCTAGATCAACAAAAAGACTGACTGATTCCCAAAGCAGCTGCTAAAGAATGGCGACAATGAAGTCTCTGAACTCTGACCCAGGGGTCTGACATTGAACTTGTCCTTTTACACAATTGCTATTTACTTTATCGACCTCTGACATTCGTATTTTTAAACTGTCCTCAAAGCAAGAACATGATTTCATGAAAACAAATATTAAACTCTTAAACCTCTGTGTCTTCAGAGACTCCTGGCACCTTCCAGATATCTATCCGAAATCTTTCTAATTGCTTCCTCTGGGAAGTTCTATTGTAGCCCTGAAATATTGTTGTTGATTCAAAGAGAATATCTTAATGATATTTTACTTGTTCAAGTAGAACTAGAGCAGTGTGAGCTTGAAGAGCTTACTTATGTCTGCACATACTCACTTGCAATATCAAGAAAAATCCAAGATAGAAGAAGAATCTAGTTTAGATTAGTTTAATCAGTTCATTTTTAATTTCCCATAATCGAAATCCTCTTTTACCAACTGCTGGTAAAATTAGTATGAAAGTGATTTATTTTTCTTTTAATGTAGCTTATACAGTCCGATTTTGTTTTATTTTATTTTTTTTCTCTCTTCTGAGGGTTTCTAAGCCGAAGTCTTTGGTCTTTGATAGATATCTTTTTGAAGTAGTTGATAAAAAATGCTTTTGGTGATTGGGAATCCTGCAGAATTTTTTGCTTGGAGGAAGAAGCAATAAAAACTTTTCTGAATCTTTAGAACTTGTTTACTTTGAAGTTAAAGGCCTCAGTAAAAAACTTGGTGAAAGTAGTCAGGACTTCATGTTTTTGCTATATCAAGGATTGCCTGACCATTGAGCTAGTCAGCTAGAAAGATATTTGACACTTAGAAAGATGTTACTAGCTTGGTTGGGTAGTTGAAGTTGGACTGAGAGTTACTTACCACTAAGTCAATCATGATCAGCTGCCTGCAAGTTACAATTGACTTAATTCTGTGTTTTACCCAGAACGCTACACACTTCTTTCATCAATAGACTGTCGCACACCTTAGTAAAATACAACTTGAACTTTTGTAACAGTTTGCTGATCATGCTTTCTTTAACATCTTCAGAAATGTCTCACTGGCTGTGAGAAGAGTGTGTGCAGCCTTAACCTTATGACAGGGCAAGTGCCAGAGGTTTGTTGACTGCCCAGACTGTAACACAGGTCGTGCTTTCATGAAGCTATTAGGATTATTACGGAGTTGCCCTCAGATAAATGAAGGAGTGCAATAGACATAGGGAAAAGAGAAAACAGTGGGACAAAGGCACAGTTATTTTAAAATTTCTGGAGGGGAAAATAAAAAAAAAAATAAAAAAAAGAAGCAAGCTTGTAATGCTGTGAAATACTTCAGAAATCCTTAAGCTCTGATGATCATAGTACATACTCAGACAGCAGCCTGCTCCAGTACTACTTCATGACAAACACCGATAAGCACAAAAGCCATTCATCTATTTACTGTGTATTGAACCTACTCATTTGAGATACCCACCTGCCAGTGTACAATGTGCAAGAGTGCAGAACTGAAACTTCTTTCAAGCTGGAAAATCTTATGTTTAATTTTCTGACAGGTACATTCTGTACTCCATTTTCTTTCTGGCTTTTAACCTAGCAACAGTATCCTGTACTACAAAGGGGAGAAGAACGGGGTGGGGGGGGTGGGGGGGGGAGTGTTACAGAAAATTTCCTTTATATAATGCAAAATCAAGGGCAAGAACAGAGAAAATGTGCATTTCTCTAATTTAATGGGATTATAACTAAAGCAGGTCTGCATGTTTGTTTTCTGTATTGGATTTTCAAGATTGTTATTATTTCAGCACCTTAAACTGGGCAAAGCACTTCAGAAAATAATTACATAAAAGCCTATTTTATACCTTGAGGCAAAACCAAAAGTTAAAACAAAGTACATAACTTTATGAAGGAAAAGATATAATCAGTTCCATTGTTTAATAATGGGGTGACAGTCTTCATGTTGTGTGACTAGCACATTACATACCTAAGTATTATACATATCTTTATTAAGTAAAACAAGAGGATATAAGAGAAATATTGCAAAAGAGGTAAAGAAAAAGTATGGTGAGAAAAGAAAGGTCCTGGGGAAAAAAAATGTTACCTATATACTGAAAAAAATAATTAAAATATCTTTTCATACCTCCAGTGTCAGTCACCTGAAAATAGATAACTGAAAGTGAGAGAGAAATCAGCAATTTTAATAGACACCTGCTGAACAGGTTTGATCTCCCAGAATAAATTAGATATCTAACATTTTTAACACCAACACCTCTAAGTCATCCTAGAAACAGATTCTGACTCACCATCTCCTTGGTAACAGCTTAAACCATTTCCAATCTGTTTGCCTAAAGTATAACTCCTAGCTGACCAGAAGTATAGACCTAAATTAACAATTTATTCTTATTTGCAGACTTGAAGGTCAGGGCAGGGGCAGTAATATTTTTTTATTATAATTTTTTCTGTCTCCGGTAATTCGATAACAGCTTAACAGTAAGGCTTTGTGGAAATTTCAAAGCAAAGTCCAAAAGAGAGGGGAGAGGTGAATCTATCCTCTTACAGTGTGTAAGGAGTTTGCTCAGAACTGTTCGGAAGTCCCTATCCTTAAAGAAATGTCGCTCAGAAGCAGTGGCCATATCATTTCAGTAAGCAGAAAAATAAAATCAAGGTCCTTGTTCTGAACCCTCAGAAAGTCACAGTTGTCATATCTCAACATTTTCAGGGGTCATTAACCAGGGAATCATTTAGATAATGAGTTTTAATTTTATATATAGATTTTCATGACTGCCTATCACAAAATAATGAAGCATCTGCCCAAATATTGTGACAATAAATGTTTGGCTAATTTTTATATATATGTATACACACATTTGCCTAATGAAAAATTGAAGTGAAGTCTATTCAAGTAACATAATTTAGATATAAAGGCAATAAAAAAAAGATAAAAAAGTCCCTATTAAACTATTTGTCAACTGTTAAAATAGCCAACTGAACATCTGGGAGTCATTTATCTCTTTCAAAAGATTTTTAAACTATGACATGAAACACATTTTTTCCCCTACAAATTACAATTTAAATGACAATTGAAAGTGCAGGTCTTTTTTGCAAATGTTATAATGTTTCCTACATAAGTGAAACACCGTCTCCTGAAATAGTAAAGAGATTTTAAAAGCTATTCTTTGATTTCAAGGAAAAAAAGACTTTTGAAAAATATGAAGTTAATGTCAAATCTGTTTTCAGTCCTGCAATATGAGCTATTACAGGAGTGCTATATAACAGAAGATGCTCTGTCACTTTTTCAAAATAAATTTGGTGGTCCTGAGTAGAACCTGACTCCCAATTATTAGGGCTTTTATTTGTCATGTGGGAGGCTGAGGATCAAGACCTTGTTCCAATTAGTATTCAATTATTTATGCAAATCAAATCAGCTCTATCAGGAGTAATTCCTTGGCAGAAATAACAAATACACTAGTAGTGACCTGGACATGGAAGGAAGCTAAACAACAAACTCAATAATTCATCCCAAAATTGTGTAAAAATGAAACCAATAGAGATAGTATTTTCCCCACTTCCTCTATGTTAACACAAATTCTACCTCTGGGCTTAATAAATACAATATAATATACTTTTATGAAAAGTGTCATGTTCCACTGTATCATATGATATCATCCTTTAGAAAAACCCCAACAAACCACAAACATAATGGTTCCCAGGAAGTACCCTTTCCCAGTACAGCCTCTACAAAAATGCAGTATGTCTCTACAAATATAGAACCATCCTTCTAGACTGAAACTATGCTGCTACCAGGTTTCCCTTCTTTTCTGAAGTGATGTCTGGATAGACTTTGATGATTGTACAAAACTTACCCAGGATTTACAGATATGTGGTTACTCTTCAGGTTGGTATTAGTCTGCTGCAGGTCATTTAACTGCCACAGCTTTTCAATGTCCATGCCCCCTTGGCATGAAGTGACAATTCTAACATATCCTGGAAACATCTTTAAATTTAAAGTGTGTGCAGACTGAGTACACAGACAGTCTGATACCTCACAATCACAATTACTATACACATTTGTGTGTACAGTAAACCTGTCCAAAACTCTGCCACAAACCCAAAGATGACAACTCTATTCTTGGCCAAGGATTGTAAAATGATGTAATTCCCATACAATTTGTGCCCCTCCAACAATAACAGCATTTTCAATCAGATTATTTTGTGAGAACCTTGCCTTTTAGTTAACTACTTTCAATTACTGAAACTATTTAAGTTGTAGGGCATTTAAAAATTTTTTTTAATAATAATAATAATAGGAAGAAGAAGAGGTCTGAAGTAATAAATTTTGGTGTAAAACTGCTGAACTATCTTTTTTTTCTATCTTTTTTTTAAATTGTGGGAAAAAAAAAAAATCCTTTTAAGCTTTTACTGAGCCAGGCCTCGAGCTATGACATTTTGCTTTATATTCATACCAAATGTTTATTCCTTGTACCAAGAGATCATTTTTTGGTGAAAAATTATTTTATATATACTGCTTAATGATATTATTTTATTATTCTCATAGCATCCAGCTGTGTTTTTCACGTATAAAATACCTTTACTCAAAGGACTGTGCAGGCTTAAAGCACAAAGGAATCCATAGACTTTATTAAGGCCTTAATTTTTTAAAACTTTATAGAGGAAACAAGAGAATAATATGAAGGAAACAGATAAGAGGAGTGCAAGGAAAATAGAGACAGCAGTGCTTAATACAATAGAATGTGTTCTCTGCATTCAGGCCAAGGAAACCTCCATGGAAGACTTTAGAAAAGAAATATTACTTTGGTGGATGACTATCCAAGCCATATCAAAGGTTATCTGTGGAGTCACAAAAATACTGGGGTGCCCACTACATCTCTAGGAAAACAGTTCCAGTGATCTATCACCCTCATATTGAGGGTTTTTTTCCTAATATCCAACATAAATTTCCCCTTTTCTAGTTTAAAACCATTACCTCTCGTCCTATTGCTACATGCCCTTGTGAACAGTTCTTCCTCACCTTTCTTACAGGCACCCCTTAAGTGCTGGAAGGCCACCTCAAGGTTCCCCTGGAGCTGTCTCTTTTCCAAGCTGAATATCACCAACTCTGTTACTCTGTCTTCATAGGAAAGGTGCTCCAGCCCTTTGATTATTTTTGTGGCTGTCTTCTGGATGCACTCCAACAGCTCCATGTTCTTCTTTTAACCAGATCTGGATGCAGTACTTCAGGTGGGGTCTTAGGAGAGCAGAACAGAGTAGAGGGGCAGAATCACCTCCCTTGATCTGCTGATCACACAGTTTTTGATAGAGTCCTGGTATGGTTGGCTTTCTGGGATGCAAGCATGCATTGACAGCTTATGTTGAATTTAACATGTCCTCCTCAGAGCGTCTCTCCATCCATTCTCTACCTAGCCTGTAGTTGAGCTTGGGGTTGCCCCAACCCATGTGCAAGCCCTTGCACTTTGCTTTGATGATCTTCATGTGGTTCACACAGACCCACTTCTCAGTCTTGTCAAGATTCCTCTGCATGGCATCCCTTCCCTCCAGCATGTTGATCTCACCACACAGCTTGGTGTTGATGGCAAACTTGCTGAGAGTGCACTCAATCCCACTGTCCATGACACCAACAAAGAAGTTAAAAGTGTGCTGGTCTCCATACCAGCTCTTGAAGAACACCACTTTTCACTGGTATCCAGTGATCTCTGTATGTTCATATAGGACCTGTTTATTGAATAAAATTAAGCTTTTTATTTTTGTATGTTTCATTTAGTATTTTCTACAATATATCCCATTCTATCTTAATGACTAAAAATTTAGTCATTGGATATTTAATAGAGTTCATTTTATAGAAGAGGAATAATTTGCCAGGTAAACCCAAATTTTCACAGTATTAGATTTTGATAATACGTGTATTTAGAAAATACTCTAGATTAAGTTATAACTCAAGCAAAAGCTCAAGTTTTACTTACAAGTGCTCTTTAAATGAATTCTGAATAAAGTCTAAAAATGTTCCCTTCTTTCGATATGACCAGACATACTTAAGATCTTTAATGTCATATCATTTTCTGGCCAAGTCCAGGCCTAACATTTTATTCTTGAAGCGGCTTTGAGAGGGATAGCACTTGTGCTAGTCAGAGAACAAGAAAATGCTTAAATCATTGTCTTAAAAGTAATATTTCCTGATATCCTGTCTGGAAATCTTAAATTCAGCTATATCTGACTGAAAAGACAACACAGACTTGCCTCTGACTGTGGTTTTCCTTTTAGCTGCACTCTGAAAAACAAATAATAGAGAAAGGAACAATCTCAGTTATGTAGTGGCTGTGTGATTTGATGCTAACCATTTTAATACATTGGGTGTATTTTTTTTTATATTTCATGATAACATTTAAGATTATAAACACCTGCTATGCATTTTAGAAATACTCATTCCTTATATTCAGATTGGTTGTAGACCAAGAGTTTTGCTAACAGCAGTAATAACAATCTTAAAGAATTAATTAATAGGTCACTGACTGATTCAAGTATGCATTTGCAGAAGTAATACAAACACACGTTCCCTTAAGAAAGCACAAAGATTATATTTTAAATAAACGTATCTTGGACTTCTATGAATGTCATGAGTTATTGGCATAATTCATAAATACCTATTTAAAACTCCCTAATATATATCATTGATTCCATGTAGGATAGTTTCTACAGGAAAATGTGCTCAGTTAAATAATTGTGAAATGGAATTAATGATGTTGAATAGTATAGATGCTGTTTGAGCTATTTTTATCAGAATGTATATGTGCGTAGTTTTTAATTTCAGATCCAGACAGTTGTACAATGAGTAACTGGCAGAATTAGGACATGAAGTTATACAGCTTATCCTTTGTAGGAGGAATTTTCAGTGGATTTAAGCAAGCACTGCAGCTTCTAACTGCATAGAAAGCATATTTGTAGGAGGAATACAAGCTTAAGCATCCCTGTAAAAATTGATTTGTTTCAAGAAGGTCAATGTAGCAAAGCAGTTTTATGTTAACAATTACAAGATGGAAGTATGAATAACCAGACAATCTAAAGCAGCACTGGGAACAAAGGTAAAGTATTATACCCTTCTGGGGTGTTAACCAATCTCTTTTTATTGAACAAGGGGGGGGGAGAATGTAGGGAATTATAATTTTTATCATCTTTATCCTGGAGGGAGTGAGGAGCAATTAGTAATTACCTGTCTATAAAATATCATGAAGTCTCTGACAGAGGATGGAACAAATCCCAGATGTATTATGTCGTAGTGTAGCACATTTATCAGTCATTTCTAGAGCAACTCACTAAAATTATTTTGTCTCTAAAAGTCTCTCTCATTTTATAAAAAGAATTAATCATTTAGACTACTTCCTACTTTTTTATACCAGTAAGCACATTTGTGCAGAGATACAGCAAGGCCACTTTGAAAAAAAATGTCACTACTAAGCAAAGTAACAGTTCTTAATTTCTGGTGTGGGGTTGAGATAACTCCAAAACGTCAGCACCAGTTGCTTCTGACAAAACATCAATTAATGCTTTTCCAACTCAATCATCTGTTGACAATAACATTTAAAAATGGAATTCTGTTGGACAGACATGAGAATTGGTATCTTCTGGAAGAACAGTACAGTAGGCCATAAGCAATCTAGGTGAAAAGGGTAAGTTCCAAGTCCTACTTTTGGGGCAGAACATCCTGGAGCAGTACATGCTGGTGGCAGACCAGTTGGAAAGGAATTTTGCAGAAAAGGACCTCAGAGTCCTGGTGGACACCAAGTTGACCATGAGTCAGCAATGTACACTTATGGCAAAGAAGTTTAATGGCCTCTTGTGATACCTTAGGAATGTTGCCAGCAGGTCAAAGAAGATGATCCTTCCCCTCAATTCAACACTGGTGAGGCCACACCTGGGCGTACCATGTTCAGTTCTGTGCTTCTTAGTACCAGAGAGACAGGGACAGAACTGTAAATAGTCCAGCTATGAGGGACCATGAAGGTGATTGAGGGACTGGAGCATCTCTCATAGGAGTAAAGGCTGAGAAAGCTGAGAATGTTTTGCCTGGAGAAGAGAAGCCTTAGGAGGGAAATTCGTCAGTGTGTATATGTGTCTGAAGGAAGAGTGCAAAGAAGACAGAGTCAGGCTTTTTGCAATGCTGTTTAGATATAGGAAACTGAAACACAGTTCCAGAGATGGACATTCCATCTCAACATCAGGAAATATTTTTTTTTTACTGTGAGGGTGACTGAGCACTGGTACAGATTGCCCAGGGAGGTTATGGAGTCCCCATTGTTTGAGATATTTAAAAGCTGTCTGGACATGGTGCAGGGCTGCGTGCTATAGGAAGACCTGCTGGAACAGCAACATTTAACTGCTTGAATCAGTAAAGGCTGAGGGATGACCTGCTGGAGAAGAGCTCTGTGGAGAAGGACCTGGGGGTCCTGGTTGATGACAGGCTGGCCATGAGCCAGCAGTGTGCCCTGGTGGCTAAGACGGGCCAATGGGATCCTGGGGTGCATAAGGAGGAGTGTGACCAGCAGGTCGAAGGAGGTGATACTCCCCCTCTACTCTGCCCTGGTCAGGCCCCACCTGGAGTACTGTGTCCAGTTCTGGGCTCCCTGGTATAAAAAAGACAGGGATCTCCTGGAGAGAGTCCAGAGAGGGGCTATGAAGATGATTAAGGGCCTGCAGCACCTCCCCTATGAGGAAAGGCTGAATGAGCTGGGACTGTTCAGCCTTGAGAAAAGAAGACTAAGGGGGGACCTTATTAATGTTTATAAATATCTTAAGTATGGGATGCAGGGGGAAATGGCCAACCCCTTTTCAGTGGTCTGTGGGGACAGGACAAGGGGCAATGGCTGCAAGTTGGAGCACAGGAAGTTCTGCACCAACATGCAGAAGAACTTTTTCACAGTGAGGGTGACAGAGCCCTGGAACAGGCTGCCCAGGGAGGTGGTGGAGTCTCCAGCTCTGGAGATATTCAAGACCCGTCTGGACGCCTATCTGAGTGATATGTCCTAGGGAGCTGCTTTGGCAAGGGGGTTGGACCCGATGATCTCTCAAGGTCCTTTCCAACCCCCATGATTCTATGATTCTATGATTCTGTGATTGGAGTAGATGTCTTCCAAAGGTCCCTTCCAACCTCAGTCATTCTGTGATTCTGTTATTAAGGTGAACTGATGGCTTTTATTGTGACTAAGGGGAGAAAAACAAAACATCAGAATCCTATATTTCATTAATATGGGAAAACACAGTTTATATGAATGAATTAGAATGTGAACACTAATTGATGACTGAGAAACAGACTAGGCAGGAGCTACATCCTCACCATTTGTTTGTGGGTATGAAGGATATTGGAGAAGAAAATATATTTTTGTATTTCAAAAATGCTATGAAACAATATTTTTATATAAACCCAAGGGCTTAAAAGACAGCAAGGTCATTTTGACATTCATACCAGAAGGTTTGCTGTAACCAGCAAATCCACTGGAGAGTCTTGCTATGAAAGATCAGTCTGCATTTTCCTTCAGCAGGTTCAGTTTTGCCTTAACTGTGATGAGCTCTATTCTCAGCTGAGTTCATATCTGCTTCAAATATTTAGGAACTAAGTTGACTCCAGACTCCTAAGTGCATACAATGTAACCCCAGATATTCTTTAAACTAAATTAATAACTTATTCACTTTCCTCATGAGATTCTCCTTCCAGACGTCTCACAACAAAAATTCATTGACTGTTCCAAAGAACAATTATTATCTTAGTAAATTTGTGCCAGCTAACTTGTAGTATCCTATTCCACACAATAATTTTCAGAAGGAATGATCTTGCTGAAGAATTAAGGTGCTTATTTTCTATCAAGAAATATGTTTGTCCATTTAATCTGGGACCAGATTTTTTCATGGTAATTACAGGAACACCATCTAAAATAAGCCCTTAACATCACTTTAATCTTACATTTTCTTATAACTACTATCCTGCACATATAGTTTTCTTACACAAATAAAGGCCACTAAAAGAAGATATGGATGTCAATATGTTGTGAAACTGTGCAACTAACTGTAATTTTGAAAATGGTTCATATCAGTCTGAAGAATGAGAAAGGGTATGTGCCAAATTCTACTGCTTTGAAAAGTTATCTTTACAACTACTATGGAGAAGACAAAGAACTGCAAAAGGCCAATATTTGTGGCAAGAAATGGGATCTCACAATTTAGCTTGGTGAGAGACATGAAAAGAATGAAGTTATAATAAAGAAATCCTATCCTACCTTTGACCAAGGTATGTGTTGTGGAGATAAAATTTAGCCCTTTATGAGGCCACATTTATACAACTTGAAGCAAGATTGCCACCAGAGTCATAGATTACTTGCCTGTCAGCTCATTTTTGAAGATAATGCCTTGTTACAAGTATCACTGAAGTTTAACCTTTTTATTTCTGATCCCCATATTCATGTACATATCTGTCAAGTGTGCAAGGATCTTCTGGCTTAGAGTTCCACAAACAGATTTCAACAATGTCTAACCAATCAGGCGACTCATGGGGGGGTTGTAAAGCAACTCAGTCTTTGGTTGCCTTGAGGCCCCATCTCAGCAAAGACAGACCATGAGGAGATGTGTAGATAGTTCAGTCTGGAGTTGTCCTGCAAAAGAAGACTAAATAGGCAGGGCTGCAAGAAACGGAAACCTGGCTTGAGCCTTGGAATCCCTTCAACAAACAATGTCCGCTGAGTCCCAATCAAGCCACACAGCTGCCTAGCAGTAAGATAAAGGCAAGCCAGAGGGTCTCCATTTGGCCTTAATGGGCCTGGACAATGCAAAGAAATGCAACAGATGGAGCCTAAGATAAGGAGGATCACTGCTAATGACAAACATGGAAGGTGGCATTGTCCCCTAGGACCCAGCCCTGCCCACTCTCAGGTATATCAGACAAGAAGTCAAATAAAAACCCTTGGATTTTGTCTGAGATGGAGGAGCAGCTTTTATAACTCTGTGAGCAGACTCTCCCCCCTTGGCCAGGATGCTGGCTAAGGGAATGCACCGAAGAACCCTTACCAGAGAGATGAGTAAGTGAATATTTGTTATGCTTCAAGTTTGTAGTCTCTGGTGATTAACTAACACACGTGTAGTATTTAGTGTGCTTGTGATAGTGTGTTCCATGAATCTACTGTGGTTGCAATATTGAACCGTGTGAATTGCCTGTGGGCGGTAGCAGTGAGTGCCATGATGTTGCGGGTGGTAATACTGTATTCTGGGAAGTGTAGTCGTACTTCTAAACAGCAATAGTTCATTTCTCCATTGTATCCATGAAACCTGCAGTAGTAACGTACTGAATGCACGTGGTTCAAAAATAAATTATCCTTTTTTTTTAATTTTTAAAACCCTGCATTTGAATATCTTTCAATCCCAAAGTGACACAAAAGTGTCACATAAGTGACACAAAACACCTTTACTAATTTTCATTAGTCCTAGTGTTTCAGAATATAGTTGTAAATTAATAAACTGTGTTATAATCTTCTATGGTCATTGCAAACAGAAATGTTAAATAAGGAGTTTAATGTATCATAGAGGAAGAATTCTGCATTTGGAGAAAGTTAGAACTCCATATACATCTTTTAGAGTGTGTTTTTCAGATTTCCAGGCACCTAGCAAGGACATTAAATGACTTTCTATTTTTTTTAAGTTGTACTCTGTGGACTGACACAGAAGTAAATCTGGCATGCAAACAAATAGGAAAGAAAACTAGGAAATCCTCTGATGTTATTATCCCCACATGTACAAAGCCCTCCATGAAAACCACACATCACTTAAAATTCATTGCTCACAAAGCACCTCAGAGAGACTTGATCCTGGCCTTATAAATGCTGCCCTTACAGCTTTGTCTGCCTCATGCCTAATACATCCATATAGCAAAGGTGAGAGAAAAGGATAGTGACACACTAAAAACAGCTTTTCTGTGTTAGATAAGAGTGATTTCTTCCTCACTATATCACATAGGTGATTTTCTTAGCATAATCTGAAAGTATTTATACTTTCAGATGAATGTCTGAACCACTGCATTGCTGAATCCTTAGCTTTCACTGTCATTTGTTGCTTGGAGTTATAGGGCCAATATTTCTTTTTAGATGCACAATGGTAGCAGCTGCAGCATATGTTTTCATCACTATACACCACATATAACAATTTAGATAGAATTAAAATGGTTAGCAATTAGTACCAAACATACATACCCATTTCAAGCTTTCTTTTCATTGTATGAAACACTACAAAGCAGTGGAGTAGTAGCATAATCATTATCCTTTGCATAAAATATACATGAATTTTCAGTTGATTTTTTTTTTAAATTTATGTCTATTTTGACCCTGAACCTTGGAGTCATTACTAATGAAAATCTTAAAAGCATGAGTTAGCTTATCCTAAAAACATAGGTTTTTTTATCTGAAACAGCAGTAAGAGAAGACTAAGCTGTATGTCTCTCTGATCCCTGCTGTTTTACGATTTTTAGAGCTTTACTAATGTATAAAAAATTCAGAAAATTGCTTTAATTGTGTGACTAGTAACCACTGAGCAGCTCCTTTTGATGAAAGCTCCTCATTGCATTCTAGTCAGTATTTAACAAAAGCAAGGATTGTGACTCTTTGTTTTAAACTGTTTTTCCCTGAATACAAACAACCTTGAATTTTCATCTCTAGATAAAATTAAAAATCTCTCTCTTAGACCTTTCCAAGTAAGGTATTTTGCTAGTTTACAAAACTAATTAGGATAACAATCTTCTGTATTTTTGTAGTATCTTTAATCTCACCTTCTCTAAAGTGTTTAAAGAATATTCCTTAGATTTTATAAGACCCTTGTAAAGGAGGTGATTTCTGGGTCAAATCTTCCTGTGCAGCTACACAGGTCATGGAAGTTCATTCGTCTTCACAGGCTGTGCAATCGCAGGAGCTACCCTGTAATTGGTCAGGCTGTGTCTAACTCACAGAGAGAGAAGCCAGTTCTAGGCAACCCCAGTACTTGATAATAACTGGAAAAAAAAACCCAAAACCAAAACCTAACAGCCAAAAAACCCACAGATTTTTACATTCTCCTGACTCTCAGTGATAAGCCAATTCTCCCTATCTTCCTGTGAAACATTTGGAGGAGAATTTTTAAAAGCATCAGCAGAGTAAAAGATTTAGTTCAAAAATTACTTGAAGTTCAACACTGCAAAGTGTAAGGTGTTGCACTTGGGCTGGAAGAATCCCAGTCATAGATACAGACTGGGAGAAGAGCTCCTTGAGAGGAGCCCTGCTGAGAAGGACTTGGGGATTCTGGTGGATGAGAAGCTTGACATGAGCCAGCAGTGTGCTCTTGCAGCTCGTAGGGCCAATGGTATCCTGGGATCCATCAGGAGAGGAGTGGCCAGCAGGGACTGGGAGGATTGTCGCTCTCTACTCTGCCCTCATGAGGCCCCATCTGGAGTACTGTGTCCAGATCTGGGGCCCACAATACAAGAAAGATGTGGAACTGTTGGAGAGGGTTCAGAGGAGGGCCACAAGGATGATTAGAGGGCTGGAGCCCCTGCCCTACAAAGAGAGGCTGAAGGAGTTGGGCTTGTTCAGCCTGGAGAAGAGAAGGCTGTGGGGGGACCTCATTGCAGCCTTCCAGTACCTGAAGGGAGCTTATAAACAGGAGGGGATTCAACTTTTTAAAAGGATAGAGAATGGCAGGACAAGGGGGGATGGATTAAAACTAAAGGCAGGAAGGTTTAGATTAGATATTAAGGGGAAGTTTCTTACAGAAAGAATGGTGAGGTTCTGGAACCAGCTGCCCAGAGAAGTAGTGGATGGCCCATCCCTGGAAGTGTTCGAGGCCAGGTTGGATGGGGCCCTGGGCAGCCTTGTGTAGATCCAAGCCTGGAGGTTGGTGTCCCTGCCTGTGGCAGGGGGGTTGGAGCTCTATGATCCTTGGAGTCCCTTCCAACCCATGCCATTCTATGATTCTATGATTTTATGATAATGTGAACTTGAGCTACTTTTTCTCTCCTTAATCTTACTGAAATGTGATTATTAACACAAACAGCATAAGCTGGTTTGATTTTCATACAAAACAAACAATCAAAAAAATGTTTAGGTCTCCTTATGTCACCTGTTTTAAGCATCCTCTTAATTGTCCTTTTTTCTAATCAAGTGGCTTATATTTTCATTTCTTATTGTCTGGTTCAACAGTTGGGTAGAGAATCTACAAAAATTTCTGAACATGTAATAATTTTTCTTATATATGAAATTAAATTCACACATGAATCTCTGCAAGAGTGGGCATTAATCTTACATGAACTTTAAGGACAATGATAAACAAGTATTTTTTAAAATTATAAATCACCAAATGAACAAATGAGATGAAAATACTTTCCTGCTATCACAGGGAAAAGAGCTCTGACTGTAATGTTTCAGTTTCATTCTCATAGATGTGTTCAGACTGGTAAAGTCATTGCCACTATTCATCTTTGTGCTGCTTTAATTCCTACATATTGTGTTAATATAATGTGGATAGGATGGGTGCAAATAGTTTAGGAGAAAGGTTCATGGAGTCTAAAGATTACTCATTAAAAGTAAAAAGAATGTTTTAATATATTCTGTAATATGTTATATATTATATGTTATATACACACAATATATCATGTCATGTATCACATAAGATATATATAATTGAAAAATAGAATAATTGTATCATAGAATAATTTATGTTGGAAAACACCTTTAAGATCATCAAGTCCAACTGTTAATGTAACACCATCAAATTCACTAGTCAACCATGTTCCTAAGTGCCACATCTACATGCCTTTTAAATATCTTCAGGATTGTGACTTAAACACTTCCCTGGGCAGCCTCCTCCAGTGCCTGACAGCCCTTTCAGTGAAGAGATTTTTTACTAATATCCAATCTAAACCTCCCCTGGTGCAACTCTATGCCATTTCCTATCATTCTATCACTTGTTACTTTGGAAAAGAGACTGACCCCGACCTGGCTACCACTTCAGTTCAGGGAGCCTTAGAGAGCAACAAGGTCTCTCCTGAGCTTCATTTTCTTCAGACTAAACAACTAGAGCCTGTTTAGTCCAGAGAAAACATACACTCCCCATAAAACCTGTTCTCTAGACCCTTCACCAGCTTCACGGCCCTTCTTTGGATGCAGTTCAGCACTTCAGTGTCTCGTAGTGAGGGGCCCTGAACTCAAAACTTAAGATACAGTCTCACCAGTGCTGAGACAATCACTTCCCACACAGTTTCTGATACAGGCCAGGATGCTGTTGGCCTTCTTGGTCACCTGGGCACACTGCTGGCTCATGTCCAGACAACTGTTGACCAACAGGCCCAGGTCCTTTTCTGCTGGGAATATTTCCAGCCACTATTCCCCAAGCCTATCAAGATATCTCGATCCCTCAAAAAAAATGTTTGCTTTAGCCATATAGAAATTGGAAATTGGTTATACATAATTCCATGAGCTACTTTCCAGTCATCCAAAGCATATTCAGTCGCCACGCAGTTGGAAAGCATTTCTGCTCGCAATGTAAAGACGCAGAGCAGTGAGTGTCAAGTGCCAATGAAAAAAAATAAAAGCAGAAGCTGTAACAGCCCAGAGCAGTGATTCTGCTTCTGGACAAACTCCAAGTGCCTTGCTGAGTGGAACATCAGAAGTGTTTTTCAAAGCAGACTTACCTTCATTCTGTGGTGAATGCTTTACATTTAAATTCCTTTAAATTTAGAGCTGTTAACTTTTCACAAGTTTTATTGCTTTCTCTACCTCCTCTCCTAATTATCGGGGTTTTGTTCTTCCTCACACACCTACATGATCCTTCACCATGATCTTCTTAATGAAATCATTATGTTTACATTTTGACAGTTCACTTATTTCCAAGCAGTAGAATACTATGTCATTAAACATCGTGTTATGATTTTGAATAAAGAATAAGCTTTAAGTGGGAAGAGACAGTTCATTTTTATTCAAATGCAAATGTCAACAATAGTAGCTAAAGGAAAATAAAACATTCATAGCAAAAGGAAATTGCTTGCAGGACCCCTATCTTTCTTTTTCCTAACTTTTTATGTATCCTTCCACAGATACAGTTACATATTTACAAACACAAGCACATGCATACATAAATATAATCCCTTTCTCACCATGTTTCATTTTTTTAGTTATCTTGCTGACACTTACGCAAAAGAATAAGATTTTTCAACAAGTTTTTATTTTATTAAAGAAACCCACAAACTTTCTAACACATTTGACATTTATGATAAAGTCTAAGCTCAAGGAGTAAGAAAAGAAAATTCCTTTACCTTCACATCATACTTTCCAAATTGCTTCTGTGACTATGAAGAACCCCACAGACCCTTCATCATTCTAAACAACTTTTTTAGTATTCAGAGATATTTTGCAAATCACTAAAGTACCAAATTCATATTTCCCACAAACAAGTTTCTGGAAAGAGTTGTTGACATTTGTAACCATAAGAAATTAGACAAGTCAGTTGACATTAGACAGAAACACCCATTGCATTTGTATATTTCTTCCTCTATGGTTTTCCAAAGAGTAATATAATTTATAGGCTACTGTTGCAGGTTTGGAGTTTGGGGTTTTTTTTCATTAGAAATGACCAGATTTTGTGTCATTACTCATTCACGTGCATTTTATCAGATATTTTTATACTGTTTTCTTACACAGATATTGTCATAGATACTTAATTCAAGGTATCTGGTACCAGCATTTTGGCTGCCACTAAATATAGATGACTGCAGTGGAATGTGAGCTGCAGTAGATGCCAGCATGATTTAACTCATCTGGAGTGTTGACTTCTTGGACTTTGTATCACTACCCAGAGGGCTGGTCTGCAGAACTCTGTTAGCGTCATCTCTAATTTTAAATAAAATACTATGAATGTCTTCGATTTTCAACAATATAAATAAAAAAGAAAATATTATCTCCAGATTCCTTCCATCTGGTAAAATTACTGGTATAACACTTCTGTAATATAAACCAGAATCCATGCAAAACTGAAGTGTATTTTTCCAGTAGACATAAAATGGAAGGTGTTTTCCCCCTTCAAATCTCTCTTCTACTTATTTTTTAAGGATAACTCTTCTGTCTCTAACATTTTTCTTTCTGTAGTAGACAATTTTATGCCAGATCTGCAGCTTCTAAATCCATGTTTATGATAAAAAAATCATAAACTATCAAATGCAGACATTCTTTGTAGAACTGCAAGTTTCTGACAGTAGCATTGATACTGAGAAGACAACTTTAGAGGATTTTTCAGACATCCAAAAATCTGGAAAATCTCGATCCTCCCATAACTTTAAATCCTTACCAGTTTTACATTCAAAGTATCCTATTCCGGGTATCATAGTGATTGGTAAGAATTTACATTACTAGACATTTTACCCAATAATTTGTAGTTCTGCTGTCCAAGGGAGTTCAACTGGTTCTGGAAAATGTCTTTCTTGTTGAGTGACAAGGTCTATTTGAGATTTGAGACATCTGCCTTATTTCATTTAAATCAAATGTTCAGTTTGGTTTGCTTTTAAGAAGTCATTTGTAACTCTGAAAAGATGTGACATTGTTTTCACTTACATTTGTTTTGATCCAGTAGTATTTTCACGCTTTTAAACTTTGCAATTATCATGTATATAAATTCTGTTTGACTTATATGTTTATTAAACTTTACCAGAATATAAAACACTGCCATCATGGTAACTCCAACGAGTAGCTGATGTGAAAAGCATGTTGCATTGTCTGTTTTTTTTAATCCACAATTCAAGAAAATCTACTTATTCAAATCGATAGTGTTTAGTATACTTTTAATCTATGAAAATCTGAGTATATTGTTTAGTCTTGCCATTAAAAAGATGTATTTTGGAGAAACTCAATCTATCTAAATGTCAAGTTCCTAATGTCTTATGCATAATCTGTTTCCGGAATCACATCAACAATAAATCACCCCAACAGTAATTTTGCCCATGGTTGGAAAAGTAGCAAATGTCACCTAAATATGAAGAAAAAAAAAAAAGTTAGTTTAAGAATTATCCAGATCCTTTATTGAAAAGAGATAGTATGCTTTCAACAACTCTACCTCTCAAAGCAATGAACTGTGAACCTCAGCTGAAAAAAAAATAAAAAAGAAACAACAACAAAACAATCCTACCACCTTGATGCACTAAACATTAATTTAATAGTGGTTCCAGGATATAATTACAAGCCTGATGCCAGTGAAATATGAGTGTATCATATTTGAATGGGATATGGGTGGGAGTGCATAGTAGCTTTATCATGATAGAACAGCTGAACCTGATTATCTGACTAGCACATGCCTTTACAAAAATATATGCAGACTTCACATCAAAATCAACACAGGTGGAATAATATAATCAAGACATTTTTAATTTCTTGAGTCAATTTGTGTTTCATTTCTATCATCTAGTCTTAAGGCTTCTCTTTATGTTTTGGACTGAATCCCAGAATGTCTTCACCTTATAGCACTTCAAACACCAAATAAAACCAAACCAAACAAACAAAACCAACCAAAGAAAATGCCTCCCTCTAACCAAACAAAATACCCTCACTGAGTTACTCTCTCTCAGTTGAAAATCTGTCATATGATGCAGTACAGGTCAATGTGAGATTAGGAAAAAATAAAAAATCTTTTAGAAATCTGAGCCACTAAAAACTACAGTTCAATGAACGACTTTGGGGTAGGGAACATTATTTTGGTCTGTCTATGATACACTGTACAATGAGGTTTTGGTCCATGAATAGTACTTCGAATTGCAAGGTCAATAATCATGTAAATTAGCAATTACTTTCCACTACAAAACACTTATACATTTTTCACCATTAATATCAGTTGCTAATACGTTTAAAAGTATAGATTTGCCAAATATCATCAAAATAAAAGTGATATGCCTGAAATTTCTGCAGTATTTTACATCAAAGCTTTTGTCTGAATAGAGACCTATCACAGTTTAACAATTATAAAAAAGAGAGAAAAAGAAGGCACATCAATAGACAGCACTGTCTTATCAGTTTATAGGAAAAGTTAGGTTTAAAATTACACAAAATAAATTTTAATTAAAGCGTCTATTTATTGGCATTAAAAAAGTTGCTGTGGTTATATGTAAGTTACATTTTTATGTTAATTCTCTTCTAAGATATTCGGAGTCACCCCCAGTAATGCTTTTTATTCTTAAAAAAAGGCTTTGAGAATGCAAGACTAAAAATCATTGGGAAAGATGGGACAAGGCGATCCCTTGTCTTTATAAAGCCCTGTGTGTATATAAGTTCTTACTCCTACCATAGGGAGTTATTGAAACAACAGTTCTTGGAGGGACATAGGTCCAGCTACAGCGACATGTGAAAGAATTATTCTCAATTTAAGAATAAAACTCCTATTCAACATAGGAATTTCACAGGTGCTGAGGAGTCAAGTTTAAATTCAGAGAGAATTTAAGTTCAGAGATGTGCTGTTTGGCTTGAATACCTTACTGGGAAACAGTGTCTTTTCCTAGCTTGAGAAGGTTTGTCTCAGAAATGAGTTTGTATACTATAAAATGGATTACGGCACAAGCTGATTGTTAAGGTTTAGCTACTGGCTGTACCACAACCTCTGGCTCCATATTGCCATGATTTCTTAGGTTGACTGCAAGGCTGATAACGTTTTGCCAACAATTTGGACATTGTGAACTCACTCCAGAGGGAGATGCAGCCCAAAGGTTCTGGTTCATGAGAGAGATCTTCCCTTAAACTGGGGACAGAAGTAGCTTGAATGACATATCTTCGCAGCCTTGAGCTTAGCAGGTTAACCTCAACCATGTCTACCATATGTGGTGTTTAAGTAGCAACCCTGTCATGTGGGATGAATCAAATTCTTTGTGCTTCAATTCCCTGTGCTAATGGTTTTGAATTGCAGCACTTCTGCAGTTTGTAGGAGTGCTGCTAGAATCCCACAGAATCACAAGCCTTTCTATGCTAAAACATTATGCTAGAGAGAACGGTGTATAAAAAAATACCTTAGCAAGAATGAGAATTCTAGGAGTCATAAACACTGCCATTGCAGCGAATATTGGAGACTAGGGATAAATAATTTCCAGTTCTCTGGCTTTCCTTAGGGATGGGAATTATGTATGTAGTGTAGCAAAGAGCTTTCTTCGAATCAGCAAATGAATACCTACTTCTTGAGACACAAAAAATAATAAAATTGAAAAAGTAGAAAAATAAACTGAGCATTTTATGATTCAAAATGGTTTTGTTTGTTAGTTTGTTTTTTTTTTCTTTTTGTTCACTATAACTACCTTGTTTTCTATGATGGTAAGTCACTTGACGATGTGGAACAAGTTCAAACCACAGGTATTTAGTAGATATGGCTACTGAGAGACCAGAGAATCTGGGGGATCTGGGAGAGTGCTACTTGTAAGGGGACTTAAACCGCCTACTGGAAAGATTCATTCCTGCATGTGTGCATGTCTGTATTTGGCAAATGGGGGCATGTGGGGCCCCATGGGCCAGTCACCAGATAGATAGTGTCCTAAGGTTTGTTACTGGAGGGAACTGAGGGTTGTGTACATGTGCAGGGGGTTGTGTATATGTCTGGGTATCACAAGCTGGTCTGGGACCATAAGCATCAGAGTTCATGTGTCCACATGCTAGCAACCAGTGTCAGGGAGGATCCATGGTCAGCTGCTGTATCTATGTATGTAATTTCCACTGGTCTTTTCATCTTGAACACGAGAGGAACAGAATCAGACCATTTGTATTTCTATTTGAACGAGTATGGCATGTTTTGTATCTGTAGGGTCAATGACACAAATATATACATACATACAGAGAGACAGTATACCTGTTGGGAATACAGCTCATGACTGGCTGTACCTGGGGTTATTGAGCTGCAGCAGCTTTGCCTCTGTTGGGCTACCAAACTTGGCAGTTCCTAAAAGATTCACCTTTAGGCAGTGTGGTCATCAGTTGTAATCAGCACAGGCAAAATGCAGGGGATTATTCAGCAGCACAAAGTAAACTTAATGGGTCCAAATGGCAATTCAATGCTTTTGTAGGTGGTAACCAAACACCAATAAAAATTGTTTTTATTTAAGAATTTTGTTCTTGAATATACAGGATTCTGAGCTAGGCTGAGCTGGGTTATTGTGTCTTTGCTATTGAATAATTGTCCAGTTGCATGTTGAAGTGATATTTGCTGGAATATCTCAGCTTTTAGCTGTGTAACAAGTACAAGAATTAGAAAAGCAAAAGCTTTTCAAGCATACAATATCTGTGCTGCTAGTTATTTTTATAATCAAGCTGATTCACTAATCAAGGCAATCAGTGATTTCTTTCTATCCCAAATATGTGACAAACAATTGCACTTTCACCTCTACATTTCCACCCTGGTGACTTTAAAAAATAATTAAATCAGTACATGGGTTATGTAGAAATTTTCATACAAAGCGACATCAAAATAGTCTAGAGGAATAGAAATCGAATTGTGAAATAATATAAATACGGAGGTCATAGAGATTGAACTACACACTCAAGAAACTAAGTATTTAACTCTACCAATATAAACCCAGAAGTCAGTCCAGATATGTTTAAAAAGTCACGAATCATTGAAGAGGAGTTCTGCTTGACTCAGACTAAGCTTTTGAAAAACTCTGTTTCTTCACAGGAGTGTAGTGAAAGAGGATTGCAGTGGCTTTGGATGTTTATTTGTCAGCAGGGTAGTGTCTGAGGAGTTTTGTTTTGAATTTTCTCATTTGCTTACACATTTTCAAAGGTATTAAAAATAAAAAATATTCCCTTTTTTAAAGATTTACCAGCTTCGCTATTAAAGCTTGGATAAGTTATATAAAAAAGATTTAATCTTCCCTGAGAGTTTACCATAGAAAAACCACTAACACCACTAACTCCAGAATTTGGCTGCTTCTTTCTGAAGTACCACAATGACAAAACCAATGTAACAATCAAAACAGCAGAAGACCATACATGGTAGAAATAAGTAATTTAAAAATTACATTATTTAAAAAGTAGCTGACTGATGTGTATCTGAGAAGAATGTTTAATTAACTGAAACCAAAGTGTATGTCAAGGTATCCACTTTAACCAGAATACTGGAACATCTTTACAAGGAGGCTGTCTCTATTCTATCTTGGATAAAACAGTTCTATGTATAACAGGCAATATGTGGAAAATTCTGCAAAGCTTAGGCATTATAACAACAGAACAATATAGAAATGTCAATGTTCAGCAAGCTGCACCTGGAGTAACTCCTCAAAAAGTGGGCAGCAAAGCAAATACCAAAATTAGGACAAGGAAGAGTTCAAAGGAAATGGAAATATGAAGGGGTGATTCAGCTGCCTCTAAATATGAAAAAAGTAATAATTTGAAAATTCATTAATTATAGGTTCTACCTGTTATGTAATAGACTGGCTTCCTTAACATTTGAAATGAAAACTGGAAACCCATGCCATATCTGGGAAAAAAGCCTGAAAATATAACAATAATTTTAACTTCAGAGGTGTTTCAGGTATATGTCTGAGTTTCATCTGTGGTGTATCAGCTGTCACATTATGGAAAGATCGTGAGAGTTTAAGACAAGAGTGGAACAATTCACTCAGCCAAGTGGAATGTCAGCTGTTTTCCTAAGTGGGAAAACTGATAAAATTGTTTCACTACTGCTAGCAACCAGTGCTATGAGCGAGCATAGTTGTAGTCCTTGGTGACATTTTATAACATTTTTAATTCACAATGGGAAAATTAAATCTCATTTAGTTATAACATTTTTTTTACTTAAAACTTACAGATGGCTCAGAAATTTCCATTCCAAGAAACCCCAGACATACATTATTATTTGGAAAGTTTCCAGGTTTATGTATTATTAATTAAAAAAAAAAATACTTCTGCTAAATTCATCACCTTCAAATGAGACAAATAATCCTTTGTTCTGGATCCATTATTCATTTTGCAAGATTTTTTTTGTCTTAGCGGATGAGAATCCTTCTTCTCCCTTGATAAGTGATTGTCTAAACACCGTAGATCTGAAAAAAGTCAAAAGGAAACCTAACTAAAAATAAATGGTTTGCCATAAGAGATCTGGTAACACATTGGGATTTCTTAGCTAGTCATGAGCCAGCAACTTTATTATAGTGTTAACTTTTACAAACCCGAATTTAAATTACATTTATCAATGCAATGTAACCAACATTATCATTTCTCATACATATGTTATTGATCTGCTAATGCATAGAAGATATTTATTCATAAAATGTTATTAGATGTTGCAGACCTCTAACTCTTTTATTTCCATGGTAAACTCAGCTTTTGTAGAATGAGTTCTTTACTGTGGATAAATAGTCCCATTCTGCCCCCTCCTTTCCATGTGCCTGTACTTGAAGATATTTTTGAGATCAATAATCAATGTATGTCCTGCATGTAAGGAAACATACAAAGTACATCATATGTCATACTTGGGGAAAAAAGCAGAGTTTGTGTTCAACACATTTCTGGGCATTGAAAATAATTTTAATTTCATTACCACCGTGCAGAAATTGGTGGTTAAACAATGGCAGAAAGTGAAGTATCAACATTGAACAGCTAAGCTTCAGCACTGTACAAAAAGCAGAAATGACAGTGACAAGCGAAAGGACCAAAAGAAAGAGTACAGTGATCAAAAAGGAGAAGCTCAGAGGGAATAAATTTGCAGAATGAATTTGAAATGCAAAAAGACATGCATTAAATGTGAAAAAAGTAGAACTTGTATGGAGAAGAGTTCCTTAAAGGGATATGAGCAAAACCATATTTCACTATTCTGGTCTTGTTCCGTCTGTTGGAACCCAGTTGGTATACAGAATTTATCACTTATGTCTCTTCCAGTGTTTGTATATTCTGTCTCTTGGTATTATATTTTAATATTTTCATCTTCATAGTTATAAATTCAAATGTTCCAATACTCACCATTTAAGCACTACCTAGTTTAATCACCACCTAATGACACTACAGAAACAGAGACAGGATAGACAGGGAAAGAAGGTAACTATTACAAGACTGCAGTAAGAAGATAAATAAGTAAAAAGCCACAATATTTAATTAAATTAATATGCCGGGTTTGGTTTGGGCAATTTAAATAACTTTTACTCTTCTGATTCTCTCCCTCATACCGCTGGGGGAGAATAAGTGAGTGGCTGCGTAGTGCTTTTGGTTCATTAGCTTGCATTTTCATGGTACAGGTGAAGTGTCATCTGAATTAAAAAGGTGCTAAAGTGGTAATGTTAATATGAGAAAATGCTATACTGCAAACCACTCATACTATTTTGCCATATTTTCATTGATCCACACAGCAACAGTCATATTACTTGGGTATTATTTAGCTATGGATATGAATGTTTTATCAAGATGACTATTACCATGTAATCATCACTGTAATTACACTAATATCAAGCTAAAAATGCTCAATTTATGTATCTGTATTATTTTTCTGCTTTAATAATATTCACACATGGATGGACATACAGTGGTAGAAACTGTGGAAAAAAAAAAAAACCTGATATGAAACGCAGAAATGATTCTATGCAACCTAGGCAGCCAAACCATAAAAAGCCAGTCACTGAAGCCCTAAAAATTGCCACTCCAGCATATCAGTACACACCAGCTCACCAGAACCAATGTGTACCCAACACACATGTCGTGAATTTTACACTGGATTACTGTGATTGCTGGGGTTGTGCACATGTACCACCGAGTTCTCTAGAAACCTTGCCTAGGAAAGGTGCTGAGCTCTCCAGCTGAGCTAGATCTGCTCAGATGAAATTACTGCTGGGAACAACATCTAAAACTGTTTTGGACCTCCTAAAACTAAGACTATTTTCCTTCAGAGCTTAGGTCATGAAATAAAGACAAGCAGCCTTCTCATACATAGTAAAAGTAGCTGCTGATTAAAACAAATAATGTCTAAATAGTGGCAGAGGTGATAATACTGAAAGATAATTATGTCTGTAAGTTTTTTTAATTATTTGCAATCCAAAAGAGTCACTATCTTCAGAAAAAGTCTTCCAGGGATAATGTGTTTGCTTCAGCACTGGAGTATAAAATAATTTAATTAATTTAAAAAAATTATTATATTTCTGAAGAGTTTCATCATGGTTCTTTATAGATCTTCTGGGATATTCTTTGGAATGAACTGGAGAGTTTTAGTTTGTAGTCTTCTGCATTGTGTCAAAGGTTGTCAGTGATATTTAAACCATCCACATGCTCACTGGATATGCACACAGGAATACAGAAACTGTATTTCCCTTTTTTGTTTTAGAAAGAGTTCTAAAAATGTATTAAGTGGAAATTATATTACCTCATTCCTTATTCAGGAGCATATGTTTTCTCACTTTTATTCTTTCAGGTCTCTGGCTCCACTACTCAAGACTTCTTTAACACGTCATGAATATATATATATATATATATATATATAATATATTAAAATATATTGCAGAAATTTCAGCTGTCAAATTGGTTGTGTTAGATTAAGACTAAAATTGCTGAAATTTTGGACCTTTCATTTTCTCCTTTACGCATAGCAAGTGCAGAGACAATTTTGTGAGTCAATAACCAGAAATGCTGCCCAATCCAAGACTATGAGACGACCATACTGAGCTTTTCATCTGTGGGATGAATGGCAACATGATTTCAGTATCCAAAACCATCCTTAGTGTTCACCTTGGTTCTACTGCCGTCTCCTGTAAGTGTACGTCTGAATTTACTGAACTTTCTTTTCATCTTCAAGATTATTTTTCTCCTGTTCATTTTACATTTTGTGAATGTGACTAAAGGCAGGACACTATAGTTGTATATTACGTGAGTGACGCAAAATGTAGTGGAGAAATTTACATGAAATTATCTAATTGGAACCTGGGAAACAAAACCCATAAAAGTGTGGAAATCTAATTTAAATTTAAATGTAGAATTAAATTGATTGTTGTTGACAATAGTCTTGAATGAAAAAAGAATGAGAGGGGTTATCCTATGAGTGAAAAGGTGTTTAATTCAACAATCAAGTTACATAAACCACAAGTATGTTGTGATCAATTCTCATCTTTTAAAGTCAGATTTTAAATATTATTATATCGAATTTTAAAAATATTTTTTCAAACTATTTTCTCTGCTCTCACTCTCATTACTATGTCTTTCCAAATATTCAAAAAGATAAAAGTAAAGTTATCTTTCTGCTGTAGAGTTTTCTAATTATGATCTAACAAAATAGTGCCAGAGAAGATGCATAAAAATAACTTCTTTATATAAGCAGTGCTAACAGCTATTTCCAATAATTTTAAGCCATTTTCTACAAACTTGTTGTTCATTAACTGCTTACTGAATTTCAATAACTAGACAATAAACTGATAAACATGAGATGGCTGTGTTGACAATAATAGTTCACAAATAGGTCTTTGGAATGAAGTACTTTTTCATGTAATTTTATTGTCAGAATGCTCAAAAATAAAGTGCATTTGAAGACAACAATTTCACAGGGAAGACAAGGCAAGTCACAAATACGATTTGACAGGCTTGTTGTCCTCACTCTCTTTAACATCTTAAATCAGCCTACAGTTTTCCCTTCTGAACTGAAAGTTTCAGTTTATTCTGGGTATTTTTTTTTCATTGGTTGGTTTTGTGTGGGGTTTTGGGTTTTTTTTGTTTTTTTTTTTCTGTTAGCTTTTTTTTTTAAACTAGTTATTCCTGAGCTTTTTTTTGAGCCTTAATTTGAGTATAGGCAGATAGTCTCTTTCTTCAGGCAAGAACTCTAATTAAGATTAAAAGGATTGCAGCAAATGTAATCTCAGTTCCACCAGAAACTCAAACCTACAGAGGACTTTGATACCCAAAATAGAATGTAGGTGGAATTGAGTTGCCTATATTTAAACTTGCTATCTTAAAAGCTTGGCAACCCGCACCTTAGCCTACTCAGGGTGAAGGAATGAGGTGTACTTTTGTGTAACTCCACTGCGGGGGCTGAGCTGCTTCTCAGCACATCAGTACCATGACAGGCTCCAAGTGTAATCATGTACCTTCTAGCCTCAAGAAGGAAATATGAATTCTTTAAAAATATTTTGATTACTGCTCAGTGAAAAAAGCTACAGCTGAGGCATTAAAGAGTTGTCCCTACTTCTGATGCATAGTCAATTAGTTTGAACATAATCATAACTATCAGTAGATTTGGTTTCAATGACTATCTAAGGTATCTCAATTACCACCTTGCTCTCAGGCCAGCTCAATTTTGAGTCTAATTCTTAATCATGTACCTAATTTAATGCCGGAAAGTGTTGCCATTTAGTCTCAAAGTGGAGTGATTCACAAGATATTAATAGGCTGTAGACTGCTCCTTTGCCCCCCACCTTTTTTTCTTTTGGGTCTTGCAGAACATAATGGCAGTGTCAAATGAGAAGCACAAATGTGGCACAGCTTCCACACACACAGCTAAAAGCTATTTAAAAAAAAAAAATTATTATAGAGTCTACTGACATACAGTGCAGTGTTAGGCTTGGCCATTTCAAATGAAAATCTGTAACATTTTCATTGCTATTAGCCAGAAAGTTTAGAAAGAAGTGAAGAGAAATGATTGAACTGTTACTATCATATGTTTATTTCTACAGTACTTTATCACTACAGACTTTTATCTTTACTGTGAGTACTCTAAGAATTATTTTTGTTATAGATTCTTATTTCTTACATTTATTGCCTTGGTTTATGAAGATGTGAAATGGGAATAGTCATCCATTTGTGAGAATTGTTTAGTGAATGCCTCTTGAAAATGAATTTTTTATTATAGGTACTATTTGTCATAAAGTGTATGTTTGTTTGTACTTGCCATCACCCATCTTATTTTAAAGAGGCATCCAAATGTATATAGTAGATATAAATTTTCTTTCAAATTAATTTTAAAGGACCTGATATAGGTTTTTTGTTGTAAAAAAAATATTTCTGTATATAATATTGATTATTTGGAAGTATGTGTGACTTCAATTACCTTAAAATGCTTCTGTTTGCTTTGAGGAACTAGAGCTGTTCTCTTTGATCTAGTATTGAGAATAAAGATGTATTTATGACCCAGCAGAAATGCTCCTCCACTGAGCAGTAAATTGCAGTTGAAAATGACATTTATTCTCTTGCCAGAGGAACTGAACTTTTGAACAATACCACCCCATCTACTCTAAGTTTCCTTTAGAAGTTGTTTTCTATGTGCATCTGTGCATACTTTATAGTGTATACAGGTGGGCAGCTTTCCAACCTGTGTAATAGTTTCTTTTGTATTGTTACAACTGCAGCGTATAGCTCTGCCCAGAGAAAAGCTGTTTGTAAAATCTATTTTATCTTTCAGTGAGGACTAAACTCCTAGTTTCACTATTTTTCTCTTTGTTGGAATGGAATTATGTTAGCAGCTGTAAAAACTGAATAAAAGGCCAAGCTCTGAAAGGTGAATAACTATAATAGGATGATCACTGCCATTACCGGGATGATGAAACTCATGGCAGTAATCAAAGGTCAATAATTAGGAAAGGAGCACATAACCTGTGATATTTTTCACTTATATCAATTCATGTCATATTCTGAACATTTTTTTCATGATCATTCTACTTTCAACAAGAACATATACCTGTTAAATAAAAATTTGTATGGAAAATTCTACCATGCATTTACAAAATAGTAAATGATGTGTATATGCTTGTGCATGAGAGAGAAAGGACAAGTTAGACAAAGAAAGTGAATGGTTCACAGTTCTATTGTTTTTCAAATGTAATATACGAGGTAAAGCAGGAAAAAATAGTAACCACACTTACTGTCACTATTGTTCTTCTGTTGGATGTTTTTCCTGAGTTCATCTAGGATAGGGTTAATTTTTGCCAGAAGCTGGGATGGGACACAGTCAGGACAGGTGAGTCAAACTAACCAAAGGGGTATTCCATACCATGATGTCATACACGGCATAAAGAGGCGACTAGTGAGGGAGAGGCGTGTGGCTCCAGGACGTGTGGCTTGGGGATGGTTTGACTCTGTGACAGCTCAGAGCTGTACAGTCTGAGTTGTGCAGTTCGATGTGAAACTGTACTGTGCACAACCACTTTTCTATTCTGTTGTAAATCCTGTAGCATTGTTTCCCTCTCCCTGTACTGTCTCCTTTATGGAGTGTGTCTATCCCAAGCCATGAGGTTTGCCTTTGTGTCCCCATTGTCCTGGCCATCCCATCAGGCGGGAAGGTGGGATATGAATGAGTGGCCACATGGTGCTCAGCTGACAGCTGGGGCTGAACCATGACTAATTTTTCATTCCATGGGAGGATGTTTCCATAACTAAAGTCTGTGCTGACACTCACTGAAGTGACGACACAGAAGAGATGTTTTGCTCTGAATAAGTCTCTTTTCTCTGTAAGTGAAGATTACACTGCAAACCATGAACATATACCCACAAATACAGTGCTGGTAGATATTACCCTGTGCTTCACATCTGGCTTTGGGTGGTTGTTTTGTTGGGGGTTTTTCCATCTGTTCACAGATTCACAGAATCGTGGGGGTTGGAAGGGCCTCAAGAGATCATCAAGTCCAACCCCCCTGCCAAAGCAGGTTCCGTAGGACACCTTGCACAGGTAGGCATCTAGACCAGTCTTGAATATCTCCAGAGAAGGAGACTCCACCACCTCCCTGGGCAGCCTATTCCAGGGCTCTGTCACCCTCACTGTGAAAAAGTTCTTCCGCATGTTGGTGCAGAACTTCCTGTGCTCCAACTGGAGGCCATTGGCCCTTGTCCTGTCCCCACAGACCACTGAAAAGAGGCTGGCTATTTCCCTCTGTCTCCCACACTTCAGATATTGATAAACATTAACAAGATCTCCTCTTAGCCTTCTTTTCTCAAGGCTGAACAGCTTCAATTCATTCAGCCTTTCCTCACAGGGGAGATGCTCCAAGCCCTTAATAATGTTTGTGGCCCTCCACTGGACTCTTTCCAAGAGCCCTCTGTCTTTTCTGTACCAGGGAGCCCAGAACTGGATTCAATGCTCCAGGTGGGGCCTGACCGGGGCAGAGTAGAGGGGGAGTATCATGTCCTTTGACCTGTTGGCCACAGTGCTTTTGATGCATCCCAGGATCCCATTGGCCCTCATAGCCAACAGGTCATCCCCCAGCCTTTACTGATACAGCAGTTATTCCTTTCCAGGTGCAAGACTCAACACTTGCTTTTGTTGAACCTCATTTGGTTCCTTTCTGCTCAGCTCTCCAGCCTGTCAAGGTCTCACTGAATGGCAGCGCACTGTTCTTGCATGTCAGCCACTCCTCCCATCTTTGTATCATTGGTGTACTTTCTGAGAGTGGACACTCTTGTACAGAAGGAAGATTTTTAACTACAAAATTCAGAGTTCATTTTATAATAAACTTGTACTTTCTGTTTTTCTCTCTACAGAATTTGGAGAGAGAAGTTACTTATCGACCGTTTCTATTGTCACTACTGATGGTCATTAAACTCTCCTGGGTCTGAGTTGTTCTGAAGTTCTCATTCAGCAGTATTTCATAGTTTACAGGTAAGATTTGAGAATACATTTGATGCAAACACATACTGACATGTATGTCTTACTCTTCATTTCTGCAAATAAGTAAATTATGAATGACAGAACATGAAAAATATATATTTGTGTGTTTTACATTAACTTTACTTTTAATATGAAAACTTTGGTGCATAAGTAAGTATAAACTATTTTTGTTTTAAAATACCCTAGCTAGAGAGCATTTTCCTATATCAGGTATAGTGCTATTTCATTGTCATTGAAATAAAAGTTCACTTTTTCATTGCCCAGACAGTTGAAAAATCTATTGCAACCCCAGGTACCCAGAGTTATGCAAGCTGACATTTACATTTGCCATATCTTGGTTAATAAAATTCAGATTCTGACTTTCCTGACATTTTCTCATACAAAGTTACTTTCTTTACTCTAGGAGTTTAGCAGGTGTGCATTCAAGTCTAAGAAACCGTAGGTGTTGAGCTACGAAAAAAAAAAGATAAAGTGCAAGGCTGAGAGAGAAAACCTTGTATGAACATCAACAAATAAAATGAGAGGTGAATTTTCAGAGTTTGTATTTGAAAATATGGACTTACCTTTGGGCTTATTTAAAAAACAATACCAAGGGAAAAACAGAAAATAACTTTTTTGGCAATTTAATTTGTTTTACCCAAGAATCATAAATCTCCTTTAAAACTCTTGCATTATTTGTGTTGATGTAACCAAAAGCAGCCTGAGTCAAATGTGCTATACAGATTAACAAAGAATGTTCAGAAAAAGTTCTGAAGTTATTGTTAGTATAAGGTCTAACTTAGGCTGTCATATTGATTATGCCTCTACTATGAAATATACCCAGAAGCAATTGTATGTGTTTTAGCTGATGATTCACTTTTTAAGCATGTGTTTTGCTGCATAAATATTCACTTTACTGCTTTGATCTCACTTGAATCATTTTTGGTCTTGTTGAAACAAGCAGGCATTTCAAACTCTGGAAACAATCTCTTTTGAGAGTCTTAGAGTAAGAAGAAACTGCGTGACCACATTTGGTTTGCCAGCATGCATTGCAAGATGTATAAAATGCAGACAGAGCATTTCCAAGGTCCTTTGATTTCCCATAATAAATTAGTGTTTACCAAAATTTTAAGTCCAAAATGTGTCTTTCCTTCTATATGCAACAGCTTATTCAATTCCAGGTATGACTTCAGATTTCCTTTGTATTTAATTGTTAAAAAATAGGATTCAATTCTGATCTGACTTGGATCTGCATGATGCTTTAACTTAAACATATCTACGTATTGACCTATACTGGTAGTTACGAACATAAAATGAAGTCTGATATACCAGACCATTTCCCTGACAACATTAGTTACTGTTAAAACAAAGGTTTCATTTCCAGCACACTCTGTGCTCTCATTGAAAGTATTTTCTGTCTAGGTACAATTCTGGAGGCATACCAATGCTAACAGGGACTTATGTGATAAATCTCATGAGTTCAACATGAGCTTTCACAGACATATTACAAAAATGTATGCTTCTCATATTGTGCCACAAACTTTGTTGCTCTTTAAACATCCCATAAGTGACTTCAGAAATGTGTGTGCAATGTCTGCTTCCTGTGAAGGAACTTTCTGTGGCTCATAACAGATTCCCTGCCACCATCTTCACCAGTTACCTTCATCTACCTGAGCTTTTTGACATTTCTACTGCAGCCTGCAATCAGTTTTCAAGGTCATATGGCTCTGTAATGGAATATTAGCACAATGCAAGTAGGCTTGCCAGCAGGAAGTGTGTGAGTGCAATTTGACAAACAGTGCTTTGAAGGATTCTGACCCTGGAAGCCTCTCACAGGGCAATCTATGAATTTGGAGTAATTGTCAGATTGAATTGTAAAAGAGTGGGTATTAATACACAGGGTTGCAAATGAAGATTCATTCAGAAAAACTGACATCCCGATGAAGAATAGATCACACAAAAGTTTAATAGAATAGCTATTCTGTTACTGCCAAAACATAAAAAACAAAATTCATCTACCTGCTTCCTTGGAACACCACAAATTGTACTGTAGTTCTCAATTCCTTATTTTTTACCATTAAACATTTTCCTTACAACATGCCAAATCCTGCCCCAACTGGATACTGGCACAGGTCCCAGTGATTTTAGCAGAAGTAGACCTGCCTCCAAAAGACAGTTGTAACAATGCTCATGTTAAAATTGGGAACCACAGCACAATCTTTTAGGCCATAGCTAAACATCTGAAATTAGATTTTTATATCCATATTGATACTTCTACTTAAATTTGGCCTGCTTTTCAAAGAGAGTCAGTGGCCATGAATCAACTGACAAGAGCTAGAGGAATGGAGGTTAGGTTATATTTATCTATGAGCCTTAATATGGATTTAAAGACTTAACTGCAGACAGGCAGGTTTGGAAATGTTGGCCTATGGTTGCAGCTCAGGCATCCCCAGTGTTTTCTGGGAATGATCAGACAATTATGCTGTAAAGACCATGTGCGCTACTGTTGACTATGGCATAATTAAAGAGAGACAATAAAGCACTGAGGGCTCAACTTAAAAAATATTGTAAAATTACTTGTAACCACTGAACAGAATGATGATTGTGTTTTGTTTTTGTTGAAAAAAGCCTTCTCCAAGATCCAAAACTACAGAAATAAAATATAAATGATAATTACACAGCCTAAGTATGCATTTGTGAGGAACTATTGTCAGTAATTTCGCATTTATGATCATCATTTAAAAGGCAGATTCACAAAGAAGTGAATTCCCAATTACAAAAAGAAGCTTCCCTTTTGCAAATAGAAATGTGCTGCTGTTAGACCGAAGTACTTACATTCTTCATGCTCAACATTACAGTTTGTCTCCTTAAGTGTTCACAAAATTTGTAAGCGCTGATCCTACCAGTTCGCACTGTTATTCAGCACAGCATAAAAGAACTTGAGCAAGTATTGTCTGCATAAAAACCCAGAACCATCTAACATGTTCAATTGATCAAAAGAAATATCTTCTTTTAGCTGGTTTCTCAGTTCAATACAAAATGGCCTGACAGCATATGCAAATGATGCAATTCTGAAGCTCTGCTGGTATCCACAAAATCAAGCAGTACCTATCCTAAGCCTGATCCAAGGCCAGATGAAGTGAAAAGGAACCATCTCATTCATTTTGGATCATGCAATCCTTCACAAATTTACCCTCCACTACACCCTGACATAATCCTTATATCATACCAGGTGTTTGGACACAAAAAGTACTAAGGTATCAGCAGGCATAAGATTTATTTCTTCAAGAAAGTTTGTGAATGAAATTCTTTGCAAGTCAAGGTTGATGCCCAGCCAAAAACACATATATCTTGCTTATTACTTGTCTTATGTTTGCTTTTACTATAAATAAAAATTCTTTTTGAAGCAGAATGTTGAGTCCACTAACATACTCGATGATTTTTAAAAATCATTTTTCCCTCAAGAGTTCATGTGGTTCTGTAAACTCTGGTGCACAACCTCATAGGAGGAGAGATCACTGGACCTCCTCAGTTTTCTGCTAACAATATAAATTTATTTTCTTTACTGTATTTTTTCAACTTGGTCTCACTGTAAAACTTTAAATCCATACAATATAAACTAAACAGTTATAATTTATAATGAACTTGTCTGTGGAATTGTGGTTCTATTTACAGACATGAAGACTCTGCTATTACTCTTGGCTTTTCAACACAATAATAATGAGCTATGTAGACTGGGCTAGCATTAGAACATCATTGCTCATAACTTCAAAAAGCAGAGCCAAGGTACTTTTTCCTGCCACTGTACCAATTTGTATTCTTCTAAACTATACACAGTTGAAGCTATTTTTATTAGATTGTAGTTCAATAGGTGGCACCCTACAGTCAGTGAAGAATAATTTTCTAAAATAAAATAGTTTTTAGTAGTGAGGTATGAAATAAAGAGCAGCTTAACGATTTCATTTGTAGGCACAAAGTCCTTAGATAAACCACACCACCTTGAAAGAGAGCAGAAAAGTGAAATCAAAAGGAAATATGTTGCATCCTTCAGTGGCATTGAGTCACATGTTCTGCAACAGATACATGCTTCACTGCACTTCTACCCCTTATGCTGGAGGTTTATTTGAAAACAAAGCCAAAGATAACCCAAATGAGAACTGGAAGCAGAATAGAGGAGCTATTGAAATAGAGGGAACAGAAGGTTGTGGGGGATAAAGGACAGCGTGGCGGTGGGGTGGAATGTGGAGGCTATATATTTTCCATCACACTAACTGAATCTTCACATAGTTGGCACCAGTCATTATGAACTGTCATGATTGTATGCCTATGAACATTTAATCTGTAGTTTATAAACATGGAAATGTAATACCTGGTGACTATTTTTTTAGATAGAGCTGAGAATTCTACTCCCTGCCTGCAATTGCAGTTTCAAGCTATATTGTGGAGGGAAAAAAATTTAAAAAAGAGATAGAAAAATAGGATTTTTTTTTTTTCTTTCTACAGCCTTGCTGGGACTTATTACCTGTGATGCTGCAGTATTGACTATTCAAATGATGAATATATCGAAATTTTAGAGTTAATTTTTATCTGGCAGATTTTAAACAGGCCCTCTCCAGGCACATTTTAAGTCTCTTGATACCGCTATGTGTAATGGACAGCACACAAATATTAACTTTAATAGGAACACAGAGAACAAATGCAATATTAACATTGGCACATTCACAGTTAGATCTATTCAAGATAATCTCCCCTATGAGGAAAGGCTGAACAAACTGGGGTTGTTCAGCCTTGAGAAAAGAAGACTAAGAGGGAATCTTATTAATGTTTATAAATATCTGAAGTGTGGGAGACAGAGGGAAATAACTAGCCTCTACTCATTGGTCTGTGGCGATAGGAAAAGGGGCAATGGCCTCCAGCTGGAGCATAGGAAGTTCTGCACCAATATGCAGAACTTTTTCACAGTAAGGGTGATGGAACACTTAACAGGCTGCCCAAGGGGGTTGTGGAGTCTCCATCTCTGGAGATACTCAATATCTGTCTGGATGCCTACCTGTGCAAGGTGTCCTAGGCAACCTGCGTTGGCAGGGGTGTTGGACTTGATCTCTGAATATCCCTTCCAACCCCTACGATTCTGTGAACCTGTGAATGTGGCTTTATGGGGAACCAAGGTAGGCTTTGTATTACTGAACAGTTTTGAGAGAAAGATGAGAGGAGAGACAAAGGAGGTGTTCCATGTGAAGTGCCCCCCACCAAGTCACGCAGAATCACAGAATTACAAGGTTGAAAAAGACTTGTCCTATGCTAAACCATATCCCTAAGTACCTGATCTACCCTTTTTCTAAACACATCCAGGGATGATGACTCAACCACCTCCCTGGGCAGCCTGTTCGAGGCCCTGAAAATTCTTTCAGTAATTTTTTTTTTCCTAATATCTAACCTGAACCTGAAGTCTCTGCATTGTTCTTTCATGCTTGTCATTCCTTTCTTCATTTGCATAAGCTTCATCTCTTCTACACTTCTTATGTAAACTAGCAAGCATGCTCAAAACAGAGATGCTGGGAGTCATTGGGTTTGTTGTGGTCTGTGGGTCAGTGGTTTTGGTTTCCCTCCACCACCTTTAAATTTCACCCAGATATTGTGGGTTTTGCTGAGTGAGTGCTAAGGCAGTGCCGGAGCCAAAGTTGCGGACTCAACTCGGATCAATGTGAGCTCGTTTATTCAAACACACACACAGCTTATATGTATTTCTGTATCAGTACATGAGTTACATTACATTGCTGTTGGTTATATGCTCTGTTCACATGCCTTACATGCGCCTCAGTGTTGCTAACAATTGGTTAAAGCTACACAGTCACGCTATTCCTTATAAGGCAGTTATTAGCATTCTTGCAGTTTCTTATCTCCTTCTAACAGGCTTCTGCTTTCTGTTACTGCATAACGATCATGCCTTGACATGTCTCAGCTCGACCTCCCCCCGGCCTGATTACATTAGGGCAAACAGAGACACATGCAGCAAGCAGTCTGGATGGGCCACAAGACCACTCCTCTCAAGATACATTGCTACAAAGCAATCCCCTTTCTTATGGTCTGTAAATGTTTAAGACATCTTTAGTTCACTTTGGGTACCCTTGTCTTCAAAGCTTGACTGCAAGAATTCCTCTTTTACATTCCTGTATATTTCAAACAGGTCTTTTGAGGATAGTGTAAACGCTAAAAAGTAGATGAGGGATCCGAAGTACCTTAAAGCTCTAGTTGGTCTCCCACACCTTGGTATGGAGAACAATGTGATGAACTTCTACAATTAAATGACTGGCTTGCTAAATGAAGACACAGCATTCAATGTCTGCATAGACTTCACTAAAGCTTTTGACAGTGTCCCATAACGTATTCATATAGAAGCTGATACACTGGAGGAGCAGCCAGTGAAGTGGATAGAAAACTGGCTCAGTGGCCAGGGCCAGAACATGGTGGCCTCCAGAGATCCAACCTCAAATATTCTGTGATTTTATGATTCTACCATTCCATGAATAATGTTAATTTTCATAGTTAAAAAAACCCAAGGGTGAATTTATAGAACATTTTAGTTTGCATGCCTTTGAAATCAATCTCCTCATTATTTTCAACTTTTCATTTCATTTTGCAGAATAGTCTCAAAGTGCATGAAATAGACACCTCCTAAACTAGAGTACGAGCCCGCCTGACACATACCTCAGTTTTGTTTTAGGCCAAAGTAGAGCACCCTTGATTCATTCACTCTCTCATGCCCCAGGATTATTTTTTTTAAATCATAGTATAGATTTTATCATTAAAATATAATTTTTTTATAGTATCTTTTAACTGAGTCTTTTTCAGAGTGGGATGGTGAAGACACTCTCCTGATAGATGGTAGATGGTGTGGACCATTCTGGGCTGTGGAGTCATTTTCATTTTATGCTCAGAATACTTTCTCAATAGTGTAACCGTGGGAAATGAAGAGAGGCCCTGGAAAAGAGACATCGTTATGCTTCTTGGAGGGAAGCTGTGAAAGCAAGAGAAAAAGCAGTAAAGCACGAGATGGAGGGTCTTGTAGAGATATAAATTTGTGTGTTGTTTAGCAGGGAGGTGGCATGGTGTGCTTTGTAATGTTAAGGAAAATGCCTGTGCAGGGGGAGTTTGCCAGGATGGAACAACCTTTTGTATAAGAAAGTTGTGCTTCTTGTGATAATTAAAAAGTACTGAAATCTGACTCCAGGCTGCTGCCTCAGCCATCGAGAGGGTATAAAAGTCTTCGATCCACCATGTCCTTTCAATACGCCACAGGTAACATACAACATCAGAAACAATTCCTTCTACTTCTGAACTAAAATGATCCTTTCAGCTGTATATTTCAATAATTTCAGTGCCACTGAATCTTGAATGTGAAGCAACAAAGACCTATGGTTCTTTCAGGAATTTAAGCGTCTTCCTCTCCCGCTGCCAAAGCATATGTGACTGATCTGCCCAAAGAACAAGAAACATAGTTGTTCAGGAAGGCAGGCTGCATGCAAACAAGTTACCTTATGTTTCCGCACAAGGGAATTTTGTAATAAGACAGAGGCAGTGGAATAATTCTCTGACATTTAGCATAAGGTCTAACATCTCTGATACTGCTGCTTGATCATCTGTCTTGAGTATATGCACCATTTAGAGAACTGTAGAAATCTCCGCAATTGTGTGGTGACGCTTGTTTAATAGTTAAGATGAGGTTAAAAACTGTCTGGATGGTCGGGCCTAGAGAGTTGTGGTGAATGGAGCTAAATCCAGTTGGCTGCAGGTCACAAGTGGTGTTCCCCAGGGCTCAGCGCTGGTGCCTCCCCTATTTAATATCTTCATTAATGATCTGGATGAGGGGATTGAGTGCACCCTCAGTAAGTTTGCAGATGACACCAAATTGTGTGGGAGTGTCGATCTGCTGTAAGGTAGCAAGCATGGCTCCACAGAGAGACCTGGGTAGGCTAGACTGATGGGCAGAGGCCAACTTTATGGGGTTCAGCAAGGCCAAGTGCCGGGTCCTGCACTTTGGTCACAGTAACTCCAGGCAGTGCTATGGGCTTGGGGCAGAGTGTCTGGGGAGCTCCCTGGTGAAGAAGGACCTGGGGGTATTAGCTGACAGCCAGCTGAACATGAGCAAGCAGTGTGCCCAGGTGGCCAAGAAGGCATCCTGGCCTGTATCAGGAATAGTGTGAACAGCAGGAGTAGGGAAGTGATAGTTCCATCATACTCAGCTTTGACGAGGCCGCACCTTGAATACTGTGTTCAATTTTGGGCCCCTCATTACAGGAAGGATATTGAGATGTTGGAGCACATCCAGAGGAGGAGTTATGAAGCTGGTGAAGGGTCTGGAGCACAAGTCCTGTGAGGAATGGCTGAGGGAGCTGAAGCTTCTTAGTCTTGAGAAAAGGAGGCACTACAACTACCACAAGGCAGTACAGAGATGTTGGGGATTGGTCTCTTCTCTCGGGTGACAGGTGATAGGACGAGAGGAAATGGCTTAGAATTGCACCAGGGGAAATTTAGGTTTGATATGAGGAGGAATTTCTTTACTGAAAGGGTAGTCAAGCATTGGAACAGGCTGCCCAGGGAGGTATTTAAAAGGCATGTAGATGAAGTGCTTAAGGACAGGATCTAGAGGTGGACTAGTCAGGATTAGGCTATGGTGGGATCTGAAGGATCTCTTCCAACCCAAGTGATTCTATGATATCTGAGTTACTCTTTTTTCCTGTATTGTCACATACACTTCTCAACAAACAAAAATGCCTCAGTTACTCAAAAACTGCTATTCAAAAGGTTATCGAATTCCCACGCTGTTTTAAGTGGTATAAAATAGACACACATTCTCTGATCAGGAGTCTATTTGTGTGTCCACAGGGGACAAGCTAACCTTATGACATACAGTTGCTATCAACAGCCTTTATGCAACAACACATACTGTGACATTGTCTCAGTCTGCAGACAAAAATATCAACCAAATGCAATCAGAGATCTATTTTTTTCCCCTCTCCTGTCTTTTCTTCCATATATTCTTGTTACCAGTCACATGTTCCTTAAATACATCAGGATGCAGACTTTCCATCTTAGCACTTACCTCCTGAGATACTGTCAAGGTCACCATCAGTTTTGCTCAATAAAGCCCACCAGGGGCTACTGGAGAAGTTTAGTCCTAAGAATACAAACAGAAGAAAGCAAATTACCTTCCAGTTATCTGCAATTTTATGATTATTTTGTTGCAAAAACCCCAAATGCTTACATGAAGAAATACTCACTTCTCTTATTTAGTACCATGATGCATGTACAGACTAATGCTTTAAGTAATTTACGGCAACAATTTCCAAATCACATCCAAGGCTCTCTCGTGGTAGCTCTCACTGATAACTTGTATTAAACAGCAAGGTCATGCTGATACCCTGCTTTGTCACTGTAGCATAACTTGTTTTCCACAGGAAATATGCACAAAGCATCAGGATCATAAAAATCTCAGACAGAGTTTGCTTATTTTTATGTCCAATGAATGCAAGAAAAGCTTGGGTTTTGAACAGCAGAAGTGTCTGATGGGACTCTGAAACATACAAAGAAAGACAAAAAAGAAATTATTTTTAAGTAATAGCACTAGGTGCCTAAACTAAGCTTATATTGAAAAATACATTAGTGAAAAGGAAAGAATCCCTTTGTGTATAATCAGATGGTATTACCTGTCTAATTTTGAGACTTGCTGAAGCACATCCTATTTCTACCAAATGCAATTGCAACAGACCAGTTGTGATGACACATATTATAAATTTCCTATGGCGAATATATTAAATGTTTTCATCACTTATAAAAGCACACATTACCACAAAAGTATTTATGAGAAAAATAGCATAAGGAATTGTTGTGGTTCCACCCGGCTGAGGGCCAAGATCCACGCAGCTGCCTGCTCCTTAAAGGAAAAGAGCAGGTTAAAGGGAAGGGGGGGGGGGGGTGTGTGTGAGAAGTAAGGGAAGGGAAAAGGAAGAGAAAGGGGCAAATAACCCCAAGATCAAGAAATTAAGAGGCCCGTGGGTTGGGATAAGGATAGTTTACTAAGATAGCAGAAAGATACAATGTAACAATACTAACAGGACTTCAAAGCAAAATATATGAAGCTGTTGATACACAATACAGTTTCTCACCAAACCACACAACTCAGGCCGTGCCACCCAGAGCCGTCCCAGAACCCGACCGTCCCCCAAGAACCGCGCGTCCCGGAGCCGCCCTAGGCCTTCCTCCCGTCAGCCCCCAATATCCTGGGCAGGACGTAACTGGCGTGGAATACTCTCTTTGGTCAGCTCGGTCACCTGTCCTGGCTTCGCCCCTCCTTTCTCATGAAGAGCTGAGAAAGTCCTTGACTGTCTGACAGCAATTAGAAACATCAGGGTGTTATCAGCACTACTCCCATTTTACTCTCAAACACAGCATTCATCTGCTGTTACAAATGAAATTAACTCCATCCTGACCAAAACCAGGACAGGAATTTACAAAATAATTTTATTTTTCAAATATGAATCCTCAATGTACCTTCATGACAGAAAGAAAGGCATGTTTTCTCTCTTATCCCTGGTGGACATACAGATATGTGAGGTGAAGTGGTGTGAAACCTTATGAAAACATAGCCAAGTTTGCATTGTAAGTGCAAAGTGAGAATCTCCTTCCTGGTCCTGAATTCAGGATTTATTTTTCTTTTTAGGTATATTTGCAAATTTAAAAATTTTTGGCTACTTTAGTAAAGTGCTCAGAAGTGTTGCAGGCTTGTTTTTCTTTTATCTCATTTGCCATTTGAGACCACATAATTCCATAAAAAGTTACATGGCTAAATGGAATAGTTTATGTTCAAGCAACCTTTCCTTCCACTCACGGTGCATACACATTTAGATCTCTAAAGCACACATTGGCCTTTATGAGTAGACTGGATACTCAGTCTGGTAGCTTTTTCCTTTCCTCTTTCCCACTTTGTCATGGTTTTGTCCCAGCCAAAGCACTACACAGCTGCTCTCTCTCTAAAGTCGAGGTGGGCAGAGCTTGGGGGAAGGAAGGGAAAAAACCCCCAAAAAGACAAAAACCTCGCAGGTTGGGTTAAGGATGATTTACTGGGATAGCTGAGAGATAGATATAATAATAACAAGACTTTATAGCAGAATATACAAAACTGGTGATAGATAATGCAGTTTCGCACTGAATTGCATGAGTCAGGCTGTACAGCTCAGAGCTGTCCCAAAGCTGGACAGTCCCCAAAAACTCTGTGTCCTGGAGCTGAGTGCTCCAGCCAGCCCCCCTTTATGCTGAGCATGGTGTAATTGGCGTGGAATACCCTCTTTGGCCAGTTTGGTCACCTGTCCTTGCTGTGTCCTCTTCCATCTTTCTGGGTCCCCTTTGCCTTCTTGTCAACAGGGAAATATGAACAACTGAAAAGTCCTTGCCTGCTTGACAGCAACTAAAAATATCAGTGTGTTATCAGCACTGCTCTCATCCTAACTCCCAAACAACATTACACCAACTGCTGGAAAGAAGATTAAGTCTATCCTGACGAAACCAGGACAATCTTCTCTCATGAATCCCTTCTCATGCTTCCCAGATAATGCATCTTAGACTTCTCCTGACTTTCAGTTCAGTGTGTACATATCTTGAGTGTCATTTTGGCATAGCCCAGTATGTTAGGGGGTGTTTGGTTGTTTCGAGCCTGACTACAGGGCTGAGAATTAGGGGAAAGGATGAAAATGCAGATATCATGGTGGGAGTATGTTATACAACACCCAACCTGGATAAAGAGACAGAAAATATATTCTATAAGAAGCTGAAAGAAGTTTCATAATCACCAGTCCTTGTTCTCACGGGGTACTTCAACTCACAGAACAACTGGAAAGACAATACAGCAGAGGAAATTGTCTAGAGGTTTCCTGGAGTGTGTGTAAGATAGCTTCCTAACAAAGTGGTTGAGTGAGTCCACCCCACTGGACCAAGTGCTTATGAAGAGAGAAGGTCTCTGTGAGTGATGTGATGGTTGGCGGCCATCTTGGTCATAGCAGTCGTTAAATAATAGTCTGTGATTCTCAGAGAAGTAAGGAGGGGAGGGAGCATCAGCAGAACTGTTACTTTAGAGTTTGGAGGGCAGACTTTGGCCTGTTTAGGAGCTTGGTTGACAGTCCGTTGGGAGGCAGTCCTGAAGGGCAAAGGAGTCCAAAAAGGCTGGACATTCTTCAAGAGTCAAATCTTAAAGGTGCAAGAAATTACTATCCCCATGTGCTGAAAGGGAAGCTGGTGGGAAAGACCAGCCTGACTGATCAAAAAGCTTTGGGTGGAACTCAGGGAAAACACAGAGAGTTTATAACCTTTGGAAGAAGGGGCAGGTAGCTCAGGAGGTCTACAAGGATATCATGAGTTTATGCAGGGATAAAAATAGAAGAGCCAAAGCCCAGCTAGAACTTAATCTGGTTACTGTTGTGATAGACAATAAAAAGTGTTTATATATATACATTATCAATAAAAGGAAGGCTAAGGAAAATGTCCATCCATATTGGATGCAGGAGAAAAAATAGTGACAAAAGATGAAGGAAAGTCTACTTTCATAAAGATACTTAATGTCTTCTTTGCCTCTGTTTTTAATAGTAAAACCAATAGTTGTCTGTGTACCCAGCCCCCTTAGCTGGAATACAGTGACAGGGAGAAGAATGAAGCCCCCATAATCAAAGGGAAAATGGTTAGCAATCTGCTACACCACTTAGACACACACCCTCCAAAGGTATAGAGGGAGCTGGCGGAAATGCTAGGCAAGCCACTTTCCATCATTTGTCATCAGTCCTGGCTGATCTGGTGTGGGAATCACACCTCAGAAGTTAAAACCACCAGTGTCTGCTTGTCTCTTCTTATGCAAACATTGTGGATGGACATCTGCAAAGGTGGTATGAGAAGCAGATGAAGGAGGGGGTCTTGCAGTGGCGAGATGGCCCTGTTTTGGGTTGAGAATGTGAGATAAACAGATAGATGGTTTCTATGCAGAATTTTAAAAGCCACAGTGCCCAGAGGGAGACCTTTTACTTTGTTAACTGTTAAATTAATATTTATATATATGTATGTGTGTGTATGTATATAGATATATATATATATAATTATTATATTAAAATAATATAATAATATGCTAATAAAGGAGTACTACATGCAGTGTATAGTATATGTCTATAGTATATGACTACAGTAATTGTGTCTCCACCCAAATCACATTAAATGTCACCCCTGTGAGAGAACAGCTAAGACTAGGATATAAAGGATATTGAGGAAATAACCCAAGGGGTGTATGTGGGAGAAATTGGAGACCCTGAAGAGGCAGTTGATGAGTTTTGCTCCTTCTTCTCCACCAAAGACAGGACCACCTTCTTAAACTTGTTAAAAAACCCCAAAGAATCAAAGAAACAAACAAAACCTTATTGGTTTTTTTTTTGTTTGTTTGGTTTTTTTTGTTTGTTTTTTTTTGTTTCAGTGGGACAGCTCAATAGAAAAAGGCAGAAAGGAGAGACTTATAATAGTGTTTTCCTCTGCAGTCCTGGTTGGATGGTGTTTTATGTCCCCTGCATTTAAGGAAACACATTCTCATAAATTTGCACAAGTAATAGATTTTTATAGGGGAAGTCTTTGTGATTGAACTAAAGGTTGCTACACTTCCTGAGATCTTGTAATGCAGCATCTTCCCTGCAGTTTCAGTGACAGCACTTCACATTCTGTCTTTGGGCTTATCATATAAGGTTGTTAAAATTGTAATCAATTATCTTTTCTGAGTCCATTCATGTCAAATGACTGTAGCACCAAGATATATTACATAAACATGTTTCCTTCCTGTTTATATTGACTAACAATTAAAGAAGAAAAGTTGCAGTATGATGTTGAGAAAGACTCAAAACTGATCTAAAAAAGCAACTGTCATTAGGTTGGTGGTACAGGTCTTTGACTTTCACTAACTACTGCCCTTTTGCAACAAGAGGCAAACCCAAACTTAAATGAGTCCTTTTTCAGTCTCCTCTGAATCCTAACTGATAATGTTTTTTTTCTGTTGTTGTTCAGCTGAAAAATAAATAAGGAAGCTGAATATAGCATGAGGAATTTTTTTGTAGGAAGGATCTAAAAATAGTCCAGTCTTTTTCAGTACATCTGGTAATCAGTTTGGATGCAAAAAGCAACACAAAGCCTTTGAGAATCAAGCTAGTTCTAACATTTAATATCCAAGAGAACATATAAAAGAAGGTTTCAATCTTAGCTCAAGAAAACAGTATGATATTGCAGGCCTCATCATCACCATTAAGCGAGGAAGTAATGGAAGTCTGGCATGAACTTTCAGGCTTCACGGTATTTAGTGCTGCCTTAGGCCAACCATCATTTTGTCCATTGTCTAATTTGGATATGAGTAATGAGCTTTTTTGCTGAGAAATTTAGAAGCTGTAACAAATGTGATGCTTCAGATAAATTCACTTGCTATGTAATATTCAAAGTGTTTGATTAACATTTATCCTGTTCTACTAGAAGAGCTACCAGCCAAGGAAAGGACTAGGGAGTTTATGCAGTTTGATATACTTAGTGTTAAGCAAGGTGAAAGCTTCATCTTAAATTACATCTGTGGCAAATGTAACTGCTCTGTGGTCAGAAGAATTTTGTCAAAAGCAAGAGAAACAGAGTATAACCCAACACACAGTTTGCCAACTGAAATATTGCTGGATTAGAAGCTAATGAATGGAAAGTATAATTTTAAGAACCATTAAGAAAATAGTTTAAAGATGTCCTTTTGTAAGTTTTTATGCCTTTGATGTAGATAATGCTTTCCATCCAAGTCAGTTAAGTAATGAGTGAATTTACGTAAATTTCTTATTAATCGATACGTTCCTCTTCAGGTTAGATTCATTCATCTAAGTCCATTTTGTAGGTATCCCTGAGTAGAGACAGGCAAGTGAAATCAAGTTTTAGTTATGTTTAGCTGCGATTCTCATATTGGTGTCACAAATCAAAATGTCTAAAATAACTGAGGTTTTTGTCACATAAAAATCTTAAAGAAAAGGACTGAAGCATTGCTTGACTAATAAAACCGCATAGTTTTAATTTGGGACATTTTCAATTACTGTTGCCTATGATCCTACTATTCGAAAACACAAGAAATACCTATTTCTGAAAACAAATTTAAAAAAAAAAAAAGGAAATCTCCAGTAAACTCCAAGTGTCTTGTTCTTCTCAACCGCATAACTGTAAAAAAATCCTACTTTTATGTTTTCCCACAACTACATATAAAAGACTGAAACAAATTCCATTTCAAGCTCTGATTTTCAAAGAACCAGTTGCACTAGAACAATGCATAATCTGCAAGTTGTTAGCCCAAATATTTGTTGGAAATAGAAGAAATAAACAATAGAAACTTGTGAAGACTTTTTTTGTGTGTGTGTTTGTTTCCTCACTTTCCTGAGAACAGACATAAAGTCATGGATTTTAGGACATGGAAGGAATCCTTCATTTTTTTCCTTTGTTTTATCATTGCTTCCTTCTTCTCTAGGTCAGACTTGACAACCTCAAATTGAAGTTTTAACAGGACAAAAGGGAGGTACTTTTGGTTTGTATTCACAAATTTTACAGGTCACAAAACACTGTACAACGTCTACCACATATTAATGTTGAATACACAATTTTAATTTGTTTTAATAACTTGATTTCAAGTAAGGTTTGCAGACATATGTATACAGATGCATTGCATTGGCTCTGAAGGAGTTATTAGGTTGATAAAGCCAACAACACATCTATTAGTTACATATATGCTATATATGGATGATAACATAGCAACTGATACGAAGCTGTTAGTGCAATTACACTGAGATTTGGGGTTTTTTATGTGAAATAGCCTTTCTGGGAAAAAAAAAAAACTGTCATGAAAATAAAGTCGTTCTTGCATCATTCTCTTTGAATAGGAAAAGAATAATATGGCTGAGTACTTTAAGGAAGAAATAATGGGTTACTGAGAAATACATCTGGGGAAACTACAAAACAGGTTCCTTGCCATCAGGCAGTATTGCATATGTAGAACCCACCGTGGCTTTGGTTCCCACAGAAGGTTTAACTTGTCTTATGATTTTTGGAGACCACAAAGTTTTGCTTACACTCTCATTTGCAGAGTTGCCTACAGTGCAAGGTTTCTTAGTTGTGATGTATATTCAGATGTGCATTACATATATCCTTACACATATATATGCTTGCACGTATGTATATATAAGGAGTTCCTTTAATTTCTGTTATTTTATATTGAAAGTTTAGCACAGAAAATAGTAATAATTATATTAATATGCATCATACTTTTTTGTTCTATAAAATCTGTAGGCAAATTTTAACATGCATATGATGTAGTCTTTTTTATAGCTCATAAACACATGTCTGCCTACCAGTACATAATTCTAGTATCTGGCATTCTACTGTTCTAATAATCAATTGTACTTTCAGAAGCCATGCCCTTATTTGAATAAATAAAGTGAATAAATACAGCACAGGCCATACTAGTGCCTGGAATTTACAGTAAATATTGAAGACTAATCTGTTTATTGTTCTCCCAAGACCACACAGAACATTTAACATAATTTGATACTCACCTCAGTAGATGCATCATAATATCTGTTTTTTTAAACAAAGGCTTCCTGTAGAAGTCACTAGTAAAGTGAAAAGAGCCTAATATTTGAAACAGGTCTAATTAATTAATTATGTTGAGGTCTCTTTGATGATACCACTGTGATTAAACAGTGATATCCATTGTAAACTTGAATTATAGTCTATCTCCTAATTGGTCAAACATTAAAACATTTTAGAGAGGAAAAACTGAAGCAAAAGTGGTGAATCATGTATTTAATTTTTTTCTACTATATAAATAATGAATTATTTAATATTATTGATCAGAAATATTCAGAAAACTGACCAACTGGACTGTTTGTATATCCTCTAATGCTGTGAAAAAAGTAGATGAGTAGCTTTACACAGGGAGTCACTGGGCTTTGATTTTAGTGCATTTTCAGTGCATTTACTTCAGTAGAATCCTCAGTATCTTTGTTATTACTATATAAGGAAAGATTACTTTTACAAATTACTGTGTCAACATTATAAATAATCCCACTATATTACGGTTTTCCCATGGGTATTCTCACTATTGAGGAAATTGACCTTACAGAGGACGATAAGTCATTCTTGTCTGGGAACCTTAAACTACAGATAATGGAATAAATTTTGGAATCACTCTGTTTCTAACTAGACACTCTGTTTAGCTTCACCATAACCATAAATATGCTGTACAAAGTATCCAGCTGAGTTCCTAATCCAATCAGTCTCCTAGTCAAATCTGTATTTCATATATTTTCCTAAAATGAACTTCCATAAATGCACTTTCAGCGTGGAAAAAGTACTGGCAGAAGAGATGTTCAGAAGTATAACCTTTGCTATGCAGATTCATGTGTTATTTATAAAAGCATCTTCACAATTTTAGTAATGAAACTAAAGTTCATGGAAAGATCATGTTCTAAGAGTTTAGTTACCAAATAGCTAAAAAATAAGCATAACTTACTTCATCTGCACTTTAAGAGAACAACTAAATTTAAGAAAGCTGTGCACTCTCCAAGAGATGTGGGAGGGCATATATTGCTAGAATTTCTTCTGCTGAGGAGATGGATGTGGGGAAAAGACTTGCCCATCGAGCAGAAATTAGCCCTCTGACATGACTACCACCCTCAAAACAAACCTGTAGAACTGTTTCATCTAAGTCTTTCCAAACCAGGCTGATTCAATGCAGCATCCTTTCCTCAACTGCTACAAGAGCTGTCAGAATAGTACTGATATAGGCATCTTCTATCTGGGTTATTCTACTCTGGGGAATCATTTTTACTTCTGTCCTATCTCAAAGTAACCTATATAAGCCAGATGGAAGAGTGATAATTTCTGTAACACAATTCCTTATTGGGCTTTATCAGACTGCCAGATCTATGTGAGCCTGACATCAAGTCCACTCTAAACAGAATTTAGTAAGTCTGCAGTGTGATGAGGGATTCCCAAGAAAGGTGAAAAAGTGGATGGACGGATGGACGGGTGGATGGATGGTTTGGTGGGTATAAGAAACAGAAGTAAATATTCAGTCAATAAATGAGAGCAGTATATTTCATAGTGGTACAAGTTTTGCTTGCAGACAGGAAGTATTCTGAATGCATAACAAGGTGAACATTATGTGAAAGTTATTATTTATTTTCTTATATTCAAACCCTTTTCTTAATGTAAGGAATGATAGAGCACTTTCTATATTGTAACTTCTCTAATCCTAGCTCTTATGATACCTGTGGTCCTATTTTCTCTTCCTGTTCTCCAGATACCTCTCTCTTCCCCTAAATTTGGTCTAGTACACCTATTTGCATCTGCTATAGAGTACCAGCTGCAGTAGATATGAGAAGATAAAAAGAATAGAGAAACCAGGAAGATGGTAGCCCATATACAAACCTGGCACTGATTTCTGGAGTCTGGATTCCAGACCTGTAAATGTCAGAGTCCTCACTGATATCTATAAAGTAGGATTTTCCACTTTACATGTACAGAAAGGTGTTTGAGTTAGTGCTTAGACACTAATTTAGGTTTAAGTGTACTATCTTGCTCTGCTAACGACTATATATTTGAAGCAAAGCCAAAAGACTGATAAGAAGCTTGCTTTGCTAAAAAGCATCCTTGAAGAAAAGCTGAAAGAAACATCCAACCCCAGAAGGTGCAGAGAGCTGGGTGATTGCCAGAGAAGTCTGCAATCAACAAAAATCAAAAATCAGTAATAACTAGATAAAAGTGGCAGGGGAAGTTCACGACCACTCACCCAATTAAAAAATTATGCAAATTACTCCTCCCACACCTTCAAGGAACATGGTGCTAATTTAAGTATGCTTGACAAATAGTAGATGATTTGGTAGTTACAAACCAAATAGCATAGGTTTGTATGGGTTTTCCTTATCCTGTAACAAGGTAAATGCATTGTAGATTCCATGTGCTAGTGTGCCAGCTTTGTGGATTTAGCATCTAGCACCCAACACTGCACAGACATGAAATGAATCAAATACCTCTGTCCTGTGTGTATAGTGGCATACCACATGCCAGGTAAATGATCCCACATTTGGGACAACAATTTGTATAAAAGCAATGAGATAGAAGCTTCTCCTATCTTGGCTTGTGCAACATTGATTCAATTAAGCTCTAAGTCTCTGGTAAAATACATCTTCTGTGCAACTGTTAAACTGCTCAAAGGGGTTTCTGTTGTCTCCTTCGTCAGGAGAAGTTGTCGCTCACTTCACTCAGATCTTAGGGGAATGCACCCCACATTAATTGATATAATAATGTAGATAATATACCAGTAATCTTATATCACAATCCTGGCAACCTGTAAAATGTGGATTTTTTCCCCGTGTCATAAAATGACTCTTTCCCTGTGTACAAGATTTTGGCTGCCTCAGAAAGGGAAAAGAGAGACAGGATTACCTGTATGCTTCCACGCATTCTCCCATTGCAAGTATGACCAGAATTTTGTCTGTACGTTTGATACTCTAGATGGAGTATAATATTACCTGTACCAGATGAAGTACAAAGTTACTCCTTGGAAATTAGCTTAAATCAATACAAAATACAGCAGAATGCTCTGGGACACATTGCCTTCTAACCTATTCTCTTCTTTATTGATGTACTACTAAAACAAACTAAGAAGTACATCAATACACAGTTTTAATTAGAATACTAGGGCCTGAGGAGTTGTCTGAAAAGTTTTATATGGGAGAAGAAGCTACCAAGTCTAGCAAAAAAAACCCCAAAAAACCCAACAGCAACAACAAAACCCCCACCCCACAACCAAAAAACAGAGCTAAAGGAATAATCAATGTCAAGGGAATAACAAAAAAGTGAAAAAATCACTAGAGCTTGAACAAAGCAATAGGGGATCAATGACTAGAAGAAAACAGAAGAGAGAAAATAAACTGGTGTAGTCGACAAAAATAAAACTTCCTTTTTGCAGTTGTTTAGTAGATTTGTTGACATTTTTATAAAACAAATGCAAATGTAGATCTAAAAAGACAAACAAAAACATTAATTGTAAGAATAGAGGTTTTTCCTCAAGGTTGGATGGCAAATTTTCTTCAGGGAATTGTATCTAAAGTCATTACTCACACTGGATTATAAATTTTCCTGTTTGAGGTAAAGATGAATTGGCCAAAAAAGGGAGAGAAATATAAAAATGTAGTCCTGAAAATAAGCAGTTAACTAATAGCATAACCCAAGTTAGTTAGTAAATTATATTTTGAACTTCCAAACTACATCTACTGAAAATAAAAATGACCAGGGCTTATTTGTCTGTAACCACAAGCATGCTGTGGATGTTACCACAGTTATGTTGTTATTTGAAATGGTATTCCAGAAGAAATAAACACATTATATTTTTTTTTTAATAAATAGAATGACAATACACTATTAAACACTATAAAATATACTAGTATTTCAATAGGTTACTTTCTATTTTTAACAATAAAAGATTATCTAAATCTTTTCTGATTTATTTTAAGATTAGAAAAACTAGTATACAATAGGAACAAATTAAAGAATGATACAAGGAGACAAATTCACCAGTAATGGAGCTTCAGTCACTTTAAAGCAATTTTATTTCATTCAGCCTGGATGCTATGATTGTCATTGAAAAAGTTTTCAGTTTTAAGAAATGAGAACTATGGAAAAGGTACATTTTTGTTATTTAAAAAAAAAGTAACAAAAAGATTAATTTTTTTGTGGTGTTTTCTAAGACTTGTAAAATTCTCCTGGCTCCCTATTACTGTAACTCTTCACCTCTGACAAAATATAAATAGATTCAAAGAAGTAGAAATTACTTTAATTTTGAATTGCATGAAAGAAAAACATTTTAAAATATCAAGACTGTGTTTTGACATGTACTCACAGGTATGAAAGAACTCTACAGCAGAATAATGTCACTTAATTATCATCCTGGAAATAAGTTTTGTAGTTTTTTGTTTTCTTTTTGACCATTAAAGCAAACTCCCTTTCTTGGACCATTTCATAGAATCATAGAATCATAGAATACATTCAGTTGAAAAAGACCTTTAAAGGCCACCTAGTCCACGCCCCCTAAAGTAAGCAAGGACACCTTTAACTGGATCAGATGGAATAACTTGGAATCTATTAGTCTTTCTAAATATTGACAATTTCCTTATATGCATTCAACTTAAAAACTCTGAAAAAATATTTTTAAACTCTGGTTTGTGATTTTATTTCATGAAGGTCCTGAAATTGTAGATTTGGACTTTGTGTGGATTTTGTGTGTGTGGGGGGGTGTTTATGTGCGGTGATTTTGTATGGGTTTTCTTTTATTAAAATCAATGTTATATTTTAGCACTTTTGTCATCAGGGTCTCTGTAGATTTGGTAAGGGCTTCTTAGCTTCTGTAGATTTCTTAGGCTTCAGGAGGAGCAACGGGATAAGGCTTTAGCCTTTCAAAAGTCACCCTTTTGGCTTCTGCACTTTCTTCACCAGTAGAAGATGCAATAAAAGAAGAAAAAGCAGAATTAGAATCATAAAACTGACATTATTTTTTTGAATGCTCTTAGTCTTAGTCTTTAGTAAATCTACAGTAATTTTAAAGATCAATAGATTTGTTGTTAGACAGTGAATGAAATAATCTTAAGAGATCTGTCTCTCTAAGTCTGGATGGGTTTCCTATGTAACTTTGGACAGCTCGTTAAATCTTCTGTCTCCATCCTCTATTGGAAAACAAACTAAAGAAAACAAAAGAAAACATCAAAACCTCCTGAGAATTATTGCAATCTCCATTAAAAAGGAGCAGTGCTGATAAAATTTCTTAGTGTCTTTGATATGTTCAGATACTAATGCCATAAATAAAATATGCAATATACAACATATAGTTTACAAACCAACCACAGCAAAAACTGATAATGCCTTGAAGTTCCAGAATTCTGCTCAGTAATTGATTGGTCACATAGTTAATGATTTGATAACTAACTGCTCCTAGGTGTAATCACAATTTATTACATCAACTATTGTTTAAACTGGAGATAGATAAAATGATCTAACATTTGGCTCTACAAGGTCATAAGTTCCAAGAACAGTTACCTACAGTTTTAATTTGCCATTACAGACTCACCCAATGCAAGACTACAACTGCAGATGGTCTGTGTTTAATAATTGATGAGATCTGTATGCAACACTTAATCAGTGTGATAAAAGGTGAAAGAAATAATATCTATAATATGGAGGTGGTGATTTTTCTTTGGAGGCTGATTTACAATCTGATTTCTCTGCATTAATCTCTGTCACTATCCAAGTGCCTCTTCAGAGTCTTATTCATAAGGTGCTCTTACTTTCTAAATGTATGGTTGTACAAATTTGAAGGCAAAAAAAATCCATCCTTATTTTGTTAAATTTCCCTTTCTAAATGATTTCCTTATTTTTTTTTCTCAGTGAAAATATTTTCCTTGAGACAAGACCATATTCTCTATTGTTATTAGACTTCTGCTCAGAACAAGGCAAAGTAAGCATAACCAGACTGTAGAATAAGGAATGCAGTAGAAAAGCTAGAAAAGGGCAAATAAGCTCAGGAATACTGTGAAAATGTATAGAAGAATAACAGCTATACATATGGTTTTCTTTTAAGCAATATTAAAAATATTGGCTTAGTTGCAATAGCAACTAAGGAAAGAATAACATCACCTCTTCAAAGTTTATCCTGTTGAGCAAAATCTAAAAATAAAATAAAATAAAAACTTAAAGGAATTAATGTACTGAAATAGCAAGTGAAATCTCAGACACTTAAATGTTCCTTTGCATTGATGTTTACAGAAATGCTGGAATCTATTCAACCAGTGAAACCCTAACACTGGGCTGTAATCAGATTTATCACACATCCACTCATGTTTTCCTATGATGTGTTTTATATACTTGATGGCTTGTACAGGTTTTGGGTGGAGAAGCAGAAAATCCTTAGCTTAATGAGAGTTATTTTTCCTTTGCTGCTTGGTTGTCCTTCTTCTGTTCTGCTTTACTAAATTTTCTCTAAGGGTTTTTGAATCTTAATTTTCTTATGTTTAAATGCTCCCTGGGCATTTACATGTTTTAAAACGTGTAACAGTTTCAGCAGAAGGACCATCTGACAGGATGACCATCCAAGGAAGACTGAGTTACTGGTAACCTCAAATTACTTTCTTGATAGTGTGTTTTATTTCTTGGAACAGAAAAAATCATTTACAAGTGAATAAGCAAAAACACCATGCCTACTTTAGTTTTGACTCATCAGGAGACTGGAAATCATGTCCACCGAATAACATCATTCTCAGTACCAAATTACCCTTCCTTTCATGATGATCTTACTGCAACTCATTATATCCTGGACCTAGGGCAATTACAATATTTACAGTAGTAAGCATTTTATGGACCTGGACTATGTGTGTTTTGATAGATTGCATACTGACATACAAGGTATGGTTGGGAGGTTGAATGAGATAACAGATTTGTATTGAATCAAATGAGTCTTCACCTCTCTATCTAACTTCAACTAACTATCTTTCCATCTCTTTTCCAGGTGTATCAGAAACACCAGCAAACATTTATTACATACATCACAAAAATTTTTTTATATCTGCCAGTGGCAGAAAATATGAGGCAGTGGATTGACCCTGACTGGAAGCCAGGTACCCACCACAGCCGATCTACCATTCCCCATGAAAGGTTCATGGATCAAGATAAGAAAAAAGGCAGATCATTCACTAAGTACTCTCATGGGCAAAACAGACTCAGCTTACAAAAATTGTATATAATTTAATACCAAGGAAATCAAAGGAGGATAATGAGAAATAAAATCTTAGAAACACTTAGTCCAGGACCAGCTTCACACAAGGTCACACTGTTCCTCAGATTTCTTCACTTGCTCTGGTGTGGGGTTGTCCAGTGGCTGCAGGTGGAAATTTTACTCCACATCACTCTTTATGGGCTGCAGGGGGACAGCCTGCATCACCATGGTCTTCTCTATGGGCCACATGGAAATCTCTGCTCCTTCATCTGGAGCACCTCCTTCCCCTCCTCCACTAATTGTGGAGTCAGTGAATTTTCTCACATCTTCTCACTCCTATTTCTGACTGCAAAAGCTGCAACAAGTGTTGGTTTTGGAGTTTTTTTTTTCCATTCTTAAATATGTATCACAGACGTGCTACCCCCATCACTGATTGGCTTGGCCTTGGCCAACAGAGGGTCTGTCTTGGAGCCAGCTGGTATTGGGTATGTTCAGACCTGGGGGAAACTTCTAACAGCTTCTGGCAGAGGCCATCTCTGTAGACCTCCACCCCACCGAAACCTTGGCAAGCAAACCCAAAACATATGGAGACATGGAACTTTAGGAAGAGGAAACCCAGTAAATAAATTGAGTTTTCTAAGAAATAGTTTTGCCTGGTTTTTGTTTTAATTAAAAATTGGCATATTTATTAACAGACAAAAAGGAAATAATTCAGTGTAAAACTTACTTCAAAAAAATGCTGTTTCATCTGGAAAATATACTACTCTAAAGCTCTATAATATGTATGACAAACAGGTTTTACCACTGTGAATTCTGTTGCAGTGAATGATGAGTAAAACCTGAATCCTGAGCTGTAATTGCATTTCATCGTAAGAGCAAAACATAGTTAAATGAACCATCACTGCTTTCCCTGCTTGTTTTTCTTTTCAGAAAGTGTCAATAAAATAGGTGTAAAAGTTTTTACTTAAAAACATGATTTTTGTAACAAAATTATTCATACATGGCATTGTTTGAAGTATCCAAAGGAGTAGCAATGTTTGATGTGCAGGAGTGGTTCTTCATGTCACAGACACACTCATTACTAGGGTGTGATGGAGACCTGAGGGACAACCCGCCCCATGAGGGAGGGCAAGCCAGGCACCAAGGGTGACCCCACTCTGGCTGTACTCTCATCACTGATGCACAGGAGATGAGCTACAGTATAGAGCCTGGAGGTCCAACCAGGGGACAGGGACAGGGCTAGTAACTGGGACTTCTAGTGTTGATTAGGCAGGGTGGGGTGAGGCCCAGGTGGGTCTGGAGAGGGACAAGAAGGGGTTTTAGTGACCTTGGGACCCTGAGAAATTTGACCAGTGCTCATCACATTGCTGAATCAGTCCCTATTATCCTTTCATCTCTAAATAGAATAAAAATGCTTTTTATGTGGAAGGTGTCTTTTCCTCAAGCCCATGGAGTTTTTCACTGTAACACTATAAAAGAAACCTTAACAGATGTTTAAATTCAGGGCACATTGGCTATATCTTGTGTCTCAATTCCCCTGTGAGCTAATGGATTTGAATTCAACTAAAGATAAACTACCAGTAAAAAAAGCCAAAGAGCAGCACAGTGTGTCAGTTTTCAATGAACTCTTTAAAAATACTGTAATAAAAATCTCATATACTTAAGATAATTTGTTTCTTAAATAAATTAATAAAGGGAATTGCTTAATGCAGTGTCTTGGCTGTTTTTCCTCCGAAAAAGCAGCACTTCTATCAGCTGCCTTATAGTTTCATAAACATAAAAGGCTAGCTTCAGCTTGCTGCTCCATTGGCATTAAAGAACCAGTTTTCAGGCTTGCCCACATAAGATGCTTTTTTACTGCAGTAAGTAAATCAGTACATTAATACTTAAAATGGTTTTGGGTTACTAAATAAGGATTTATGTCCAAAATTTTTATATATGATTGCCTAAAATTAGGAAGGGTAAATAAATCCCTAGTTAAAAGACAGTTACTCAAACAGAAGTAGCTTGATCCTCAAAGCTGGAAAAAAATCAGTGAATGGCCAAGAAACAGATTGGATATGTATTCACTTTGCAGGACTGGGCCTTCAGAAAATCAAGAATATTGTTCTGCTCCCTGTCTGGTTAAACATGAGCCAGCAGTGTGCCCATGCAGCCAGGAGGACCAACCATATCCCAGTGTGTGTCAGGCATGACAGTGAAAGTCCAGGTAGGTGATTGTCCTGCTCTACACTGTGCTGGTGTGGCCTCATCTCAAGTACTATGTGCAGGTTTGGACACCACAGTACAAGAGGGACACAAAACTATTGGAAAGTGTCCAGAGGAGGGCAATGGGGATGGTGAAGGGTCTGCAGGGGAACTTATGAGGAGAGTTTGAAGTTCCTTGGTTTGTTCAGCCTGGAGAAAAGAGACTGAGGGGAGACCTCATCACGATCTATTGCTTCCTGATGAGGAGGAGTAAAGGGGCAGGCACCAATCTCCTCTCTTTGGTGGCCAGTGATAGAGCCTGAGGAAATGGTATGAAGCTGCAACAAGGGAGGTTTAGGCTAGATAGTCGGAAGAGGTTCTTTACTGAGAGGGTGGTCAGTAAATGGAACAGGGTCCCCAGGGAAGTGGTCACTGGGTTCAAGAAGCATCTGGAAGATGCATTCAGTCCCAAGCTCTGACTTTTCTGTCCCTATGTGGAGCCAGGAGTTGGACTTGATTATCCTTATGGGTCCCTTCCAACTCAGGTTATTCTGTGATTATTTGATCTTCCACCAGACATTTTTTGAAAATGGCAGTACAAAAGAAATGCATGCTGAAGTAGGGAAATAATATGTGGTTGCTATAATGCAATTATTTTAATTATTTTGTCATGGCATGGAATAGATATATGAATTCATATTCATGCCTGGGTGGGATTTGCTTCAGTCAGACCTAGATATCAATAGATTAGATATCTTTATTTGGAATTGGTTGCCTATTTTCCCATTATAGACAACAGAGGTATAGTATTGACTGAAGTTTAGGTTTAAATGATGACCAGATGAAGAAGTTTAATATAGAATGATGTGAATTATACCTTAGCTTCCACACTGATCAGCAGTTTACCAGAAGTAAGGGATTTCAGATGACATTTCAGTCACCAACATATAGTTAGATTAACCCAGTCAAATCATAATCTTTAAAATTTGATGAAGTTATTCTGCAGTGAGAATGGTATGAGAAAAGAAATTATAGTTCCTTGCTAATGTATAATATAATAATGGATCTTTTCCCTTTATTTTATAACAGCTTATTCCAAATCAGCTGAAATGGAGTCCTTGAAGAAATCAACTTCTGAAATTCTTTTTTTCTTTTTTTTTTTTAACACAAGTGTACTCTCAACGCATTTGATTTTAAGAGGAACATGAAAAAAATCAACATTATTTGTTCAGATGTTTTTTTGTTCTTTAACAGCTTTGTGATGTGGTCAGCATACTAGACAGATATCATTTTCTATTCATCTCTGCACAATTGTTTGAATTTCAGGTCTTGCCATGGCAGGAATTCAAGACTAGATTCAGGCATGAAAATTGCATTTATTTGTCCTGTATCCAATACTATAACAGCAAAATGGTGTGTTGTAGAGCAGAGATGAATTATATCTTTGAGGGTAGAAAAGCTAACAGTCATTTTTGCCTTGGCATTTGATTTGCAGAGAGAAGAACAGGTGATCTCTGGAGAGCATTTACACCATCTGGCATTAGTTTACAGGTTAGATAACTTCATCTTGTTTAAATGAACATTTTTCTATGGTTCATTCTTCATTCTAGGATTAGAATGCTTTGTCTTCTGGTTGGACTGTACATATTATGTTGATATACTACACATTTGTTTTTAAATAAAATGTCATGATTTCTTTCCACATCACAAGACATGGAGCAGAGGCATACTTTCAGTCCGTGGTGTCTATGATAAGCTTAAAGCTTCCTTTCCTGATAACTACAATGGCAATATTCCAACAGGACAAATGCTGGTGATTAAGATTTTCTGCATCAAGAAACACATTTTGTTCACTGGTTTTCAAAGAGCTTTCTGAAGACAGTGTGCGGAAGAAAGGCACTGTGAGGAGTCTTGTTAACAAACCCAGGTCTTGCCTTCTTGACTGAAAAAATGTTTATGATGTCCTACATTAACAACTGTTGCTCAAGGAGTGTTTTCTAACAATGAGGTTTGCAGCCTGCTTATGGCAATACATTGAATATTTCATTACCAGACAAAGCACTCCCCAGGTTACCAGCCTATGCCTTAAGATTGCTAAACACTGAGAAAGAGAAACATACTGAACAACATTATCTGCCAACAGCAGAGGGTAGTTTGTAAAACCTTAAAATCTCACTGCAAGAATAAACAGTGTGTTCTGATACAGTATTTTAATTTTAGGTAAGGACGAATCAAAAATGACATTTGAAAAAAGCTCCTTAAACATGTAGGAGTAAATATTGTACAAATTTCACCTCATTGTTTTGCTACAAGCTGTCTGAAGAAAACACTTTATTTTTTGCAGTAAAAGGATTAAATTGCATAAGAATTATAGGATACTACAAAGACTTTTACATGGAAGATATCAATACGCTTTTGTCCACACCTGTAAAACAGACTGGATGACTGGGCTCAAATTCATCTGGAATGAGTTTATCATTGCAAGGTGATTCAAATTAGAGTTACTTGTGAGAAACAGGTATTTTTTGCAGTGCTTCAATGTAGGCATCAGCAGTAAAATGAGATTAATCTGATTGTAAACAGGGCTATTTCTCTTCCTGGATTAAGGAAAGAGTCATGAAGACCGTCTCACCTCTAGATGCCTACAATGTATAAGTGGATCATAAAAAATTTCCTAGCAGAGAGGATACCAGGTGACAGATTATCTGACATGTTGAACCAAAATTATATTTCCCACAGATATCTCTGTGTGACTATTTTACTAGATCATTGCATGGATATCTTTAATGAAACAAGAAATTAGTACAAATATAAGCAAAAAGACATTTAAAGCAGAGATCCAGGTTTCATTGCTACAATGTTTATGTGATTAGCCAGTGTAAATGTTACTCTATTCATGTCTATGTTGTGAACGTAGATTTTCCCAATTAAGAAATTCATTAAGAAATAGTGAGTTTCTATCTCTGCCATTGTCCTGGTTTTGGTCAGGATGGAGTTAACTTAATTTGTAGCAGCAGATGGAGTGCTGTGTTTGAGAGTTAAAATGGGAGTAGTGCTGATAACACCCTGATGTTTCTAATTGCTGTCAGACAGTCAAGGACTTTCTCAGCTCTTCATGAGAAAGGAGGGGCGAAGCCAGGACAGGTGACCGAGCTGACCAAAGAGAGTATTCCACGCCAGTTACGTCCTGCCCAGGATATCGGGGGCTGACGGGAGGAAGAGCAGGGGCAGTGCCGGGACGCGCGGTTCTTGGGGGACGGTCGGCTTCTGGGATGGCTCTGGGTGGCACAGCCTGAGTTGTGGGTTCGGTGAGAAACTGCATTGTGTATCAACAGCTTCATATATTTTTGCTCTAAAGTCCTTTTAGCATTGTTATATTGTATCTTTCTGTTATCTTAGTAAACTATCCTTATCCCAACCCATGGGCCTCTTAATTTCTTGGTTTTGGGGTTATTTGCCCCTTCCTTTTCCCTTCCTTACCTCTTCCCCCCCCCCAGTGTCCAGTTCTGTGCCCCTCAGTTCAAGAAGGACATAGAACTCCTTGAAAAAGTCCATCACATGGCCACCAGGATGATTAAGGGAGTGGAACACCTTCCTTATGAGGACAGGTTGAAGGAGCTGGGCCTGGTTTGGAGGAGACTGAGGGTGGGCCTTATGAATGTTTATACATATGTAAAGGGTGATAGTGAGGAGGACAGAGCCAGGCTCTTCTCAGTGATGGCCAGCAATAGGACAAGGAGCAGTGAGTGCAAGCTGAAGCATAGGAAGTTCTATTTGAATATAGGGAGGAACTTTTTCACTGTGAGGGTGATGTCACTGGAACAGTGTCCAGAGAGTTTGTGGAATCTTCTTCTCTGGAGAAATTCAGAACCCGCCTGGATGTGTTTCTGTGTGATTTAGTCTAATTTCTGTGTGATTTAGCAGCGAGGTTGGTCTTTTGAGGTCCCTTCCAACTCCTAACATTCTGTGCTTCTGTGATTTTGTGATCTCTTATTTTCTAGTTTAACATGTGAAAGCTGAGTAGTCCAGTGATAATAATGTAGTTGAGTCCTGATGTATGGAACTGAAGCCCAGAACTGACAAGAGATGGGACCAGTGACTGTTCTTTGTGTTGATAGAAGCTTGCAAAGAAATCTATTACCCTCTAGGCTTTAAATTTTTGCACCTTTTCCTTACAGTTATTGAATTTCACTTACATTTTTAACTGAAAAGCGGTACAACTTCAATGGGAACATGGGAAATGTCTCTTTTATGAAGTAAATGCTTTAGCTCTGTAGGCTAAAGATGATCAAGGACCCAGACAATGTTTTTTGTTACCATCTGTGATAACCTCTAAACTAACATCAAAAAGGTAGACAGCAACCCTTCCTCCAGGGGCATTATTTTTAATGAAAATAATTGTCACTATGACTTATCCTGTCAGAGAATATTAAATGTGCAAAGAGTGTGCATATCAGCTTAGGTCCCTTTGGGCCTGATGCCCAACAGCACCAGTTTTATGAATCATAAACAACTTAAGGTTGGATGGAGTCCTGAGCTGCTTGGTTCAGCCAAGACAGCAGGTCCTCTAAGTATGTATCACTGCCAAACTTTGGGCATTAACATTTTTTCTGGCACAGCTTTTGTTGCCAGCAGACTATTAGGCACCTAAGTAGTTAGCTGGGCGTTGCTGATCAGCTTTCTGGACTTGCATATGTAGAAAACAATTACTTTCTGTTTTGTTAAATAAACATATTTTGGATCTTTCACTGAGCTCTTCAGAAGATACCAAAGAATGGTTTGGTACAAGCAATCTATTGCAAAGAAAAAAAGAACACTGAATATTATATGTAGCCATTTCACGTTTTTGTTTATTGGTGGTTTAAAACTGGACAAAAACCCCATGGGGAATTGAGTTGAGTTCTCTGACTATTGATCAACTTAAAATATTTCTTCCTGTTTTGTGAATGTATGAAATTATGTATGGAAGCACTAAGTCTTTCTATGATTTTTAATTTGTGAAGTTGTTTTGAAACCAGGTTATAAACTCTGCATTGGAAAATGTTCACAAACACAAATGCATTTTAAAAAAAAATATCTCAAGGCAAATTTGTTTTTAAATTTTTTATCCGAAGGGAAACCAGACACCTTGAATTTCAAAGTCCTGACAGTATTAGTGATGTTTAGATAGTTTCAAAGTATCTGACACTCTAAACCAATTCAATTATTCTACTTCTTTTGGATTATGCACTACGAATTGCAGTGTAAGTGTTATTGGAATAAAAGCTGTTAGAGTTTAATAAGATTTAATTCAGTGATTCATATCCACTGCTGTTTTGTGCTGATGATGAATAGGAGAACTTATCTTGGCTGAACTGCATGTCCTGAAAGGAAATTATGTGATCCTACAGTGCTTTTCATGGTAAAGAGAAAAAAACCCAAAAACTTTGATGGGACCAGTTAGATTCTAGTTAGATTTTCCAAGAATGTAAGAATGGGTATTCTTTTCTAATTTCTATACTTAAATGAAGATTTGTATGTTGTTTTTATCTAGTAGCACAAGATTACCAAAATAAAGCATGTAATTCTAATTAAAAAAACCAAGCAAACCAAAAAAAAAAAAAACAAATTCCCATAACAAGGACATAAGATGAGACATTGAAAGAGGATTTTCCCTATGCAGTTGTCAAAGACTGCACTAAATTGCATCATGGGTGCAAAATCTACACAAATACAAATGCCTCAATTTTTCCCACATCAGACAAGCTTAGAGTTGAAAATAAATTAATGGGTAGAGAAACTCCCATAAAAGTTTTGATCTGAATGTTTCTTCTTACAGAATCTTAACAACTTGCTAATGAACAGTGATTCATCAAGACAAAGGAAAAAAAAAGTTGGCAACTTAAATATCTTTAAAGTCATCACGAACTTGCCAATAAATACAAAATCTTAAAAGTCATACTGTATCAGATTCCAGGCTATGATGATAAGAGTGAGACAAAAATAAAGCATCAGTGCTTTAAAGTAGTAATGTAACATTTTTCTGAGGTTTAAAAGTGGAGACCCATTTTTTCTGCTACCAGTGCTCGAATATCTACCTATATTGGTGTAAAATAACCAAACCAAACTAACACCATTTACTACAATACTGATACTATTAACAGAATAACTATCTTTTTTTCTTCAGAATTTGGGCTCATATTTTTATTTTGATTTTTTTTTTACATAAGAACAGTAGTTAGTTACAGTGTTTCTCAAGAAATGCATATCAGAAAAATGTAGAAAAAAATCAGATCAAAGCTTGTGACTGGATTTTGAGGTGGAAAAAGTTGCCATTTTTTTTGGTCTAAAGTGAAGATGAAATCAATTGTGACCTAATAATCTTAAAAAATAAAGAGGTTCTGCATCATTATATCCCACTTCCAGTTACTTCTTACAAACACATGACAGAATGTCCCATATATTTATTATACTATAGTTGAAAATTCAGAAAGTTCCCAGCACTCTGTAGGTAGGTTGTTCTGGAATTAATGTATTAGTTCCTAAACGTATAAACAAAAATTCTATATACATCAGTTCTTACAAACCCATTAACTTCAGTTTTCAATAGATTCTTCTTCATATGTGTTATTTCTCTCATATCTCTCAGCCTTCAATGGAAAAATGAGCCAACAGGAATCTCATGAAGTTCAAGGGAAGGAAAATGTTAAGTCATGGTGGCCCCATCTTATGCTGGGAGTAATTGACTGAAAAGCACCTTCAGAAAAAAAAAAAAAAAAAAATCAGAGATCCTGGTGGACAAGTGGATGAGGAAACAGCAATGGAAAGAAGGCAAACAGCCTCACAAAGGGATGCATTAGTCAGGTCGAAGGAAGTGATCTTTCCCTTCTCCCTAGCATCAGAAGTGCTCTGTCCAGTGGGACTTGGCCTGGGTTCCTCAGTGCAAGGGAGGCAGGACATACTGGAGTGAGTTTAGGAAAGGCGCATAAAGATGATTAAGGGACTAGAGCATCTTTTATTTGAGGAGAGGCCGAGAGGACTGGAACTGCTCAGCCTGGGTAAGAAAAGGCTCAGAGACTTTCATCCATGTGTATATAAACCCGATGAATGAAGCAGAGAAGGTGGAGCCATCCTGTGACTCAGTGAGGCAAAATTTTATACACTATGTCTAATTTCGTCTGACCTGACCAGTAGGAACATGTTGGGACTCTGTTTCCCTATTCAGGCTGTAAGAAGAATTGGCTGGCATTACTGGACACTGTCTCTGCCTGGAGAGCAGAAGTGTGCTGCATGCCAAGGTTTTATCCTGTCCTGAAATCTGTCCAGGTCATGTCTTAGGAATTTTAAAGCACTCTTGGTTCATAAGAAAATAAGAACATTCATATAGGGTGAAGCTAAGACTTAAGTTAGGTCACTATGCTGTCTCCAGCACTGCCCATTAATAGGTGTGTAATTAAAACAATGAGGCAAGCATAAAGTGTTGCTTCCTTAGAAGAGTTAGGCACCTCAGTGACTCCCTGAGCTCGAGTTGATACAGAGTTGGTTTGTAAACCTTTAAATATTATTTTTTCTTTCCAACACAAAACTATTCTGCTGCTTTTGAATGATGTAAAATATTTAATTTGAAGGTGTTCCATGGCATGAAAATTCAGAGTTTAACCAATGCAAGCTGTGAATGACCACTTAACTATTGTGACCCTTACATCTGTTTTGTTCAGATACTGGTGATGCTCCCTTCCCGTTTTAGCTCTGGAAGAAGCTGGTATTGCACCCCACACTTTATGAGTTGGACGAAACTTGGCTGCTTACGTGTTTGACAGGTCCTCAGGTAGCTGCTATTTGTTGCACTTCCGACTCAGTCAGTGGAGATCTGACAAGCTGTGCACAGTTCAGGATCAGATCTTAATTTCATTCAACAGCTTTTGCATAAAGCTGATTCTAGTTCTGAAGAAAAAAAAGAATATTAATTTATGTAGGAAATATCCAAGAACATTAATTTATCTGTAAATTGTTTTGAATAGCATTATAAAATTACTGCATCATTTTACATTGCTCAATATAGGATTTGCTTATACTTCTAAAACCTAGAGAGGGATTTAATGTCTATAATATTCAGCTTTTATAACAGATTCACATACCAAATGTATTATTCTTCTTAATGTATTATTTAAGATTTAAGTAAGGACTCAATAACTATTTGAGAGCTTTAGAGAATGCAATTTTGAAAATATAATTTTTGAGTCAAACTACAAAAAACAACTTTGTTCAGATAACAAAGTCTTCATTTTGATGTCCATAAAATCAGATTTATGGGAGGAATTTAATTTTAAAAAGCTGCAACTGAGATTAGATCCAGTCATTAACATCCCTTGAATAAGTAAATATTAAGCCCTCACAGCCTCACTAAACTTTGCATGGCTGAGCATCTAGAAAAATTAGGTTTTTTACTATCTGATAGAAATGAACAAAACAAAGCAATTCCATTTGGAATAATAGAAGCCTGTGGTGAAAATAATATCATTTCAGGAGTGTTACTTTGTGCTGAAATTATGACAAGCAATAGAAAGAAACATGCTACATCTGTAATGCCAAACCCCACCCCCCCAAACCATGAGTACCCCGATCAATGATAATGAAGCATTTAATTAATGATTTAGAACACATGTAACCTCAATTAAAATTGCTGTCTTGTTGAAGCTTGGTATTTGAATCTGTGTTTTTGTTCATCAGTGGGGACTATCCTGATAAACTAAGGATTGGTCATGGGAACTCAAGAAGGAAAAGCTTATTTCCCCCCCACCCCCCCAAAAAAAATTACAAAAATCCTACCATTCATTTACTGTTTTGTCCTTTTGCTTCTTTAAAATAAATATGACCTTGCTAAACATTTATTTATTGACAGCTTTTTTTGTCTTGTAAGAATCATATTTGAGAAAGTTAAAAGCTTTCTTCAGTTGTTTCCCCCTCACTAACTCAATAGTGATGGCTGACTGTATATGTTTTTGTGACTCTAGATTTCTATAAAAACTATATGAATTACCATACAAGCCAATATATTCCGATTTAAGAAACTAGCAGTCCCTTAATTCCTCTTCTAGACCTGCAGCAATGTACTGGTTCTATTTATAATGCATATATCTAGGATTTAAGAATATATTTCATATTGAAATAGGCAAAAAATGAAACCACTCTGAATCTAAAGGATGTTTGCAAAGCTTGACAGAAAATTATTTTCCCTTTATATCGCTAATTTGGGGATTTTTAATTTAGTCACGTATTTAAATGGGAAAAAACCACAAACCCAAAACAAAACAAAAGAACCCCCAAATTTCTCCATATGTCAAAAGAAGTAATATAAATTTCATTTTGGATAATACATAGCATTTTGGTTGCAACATGATTTTAAAATCTCATTATAAATTTTAATTTAAACTAAGTTTTATCATGGTTCATAAAATACTGACATTGAAAGCTTTATTTTATCCCCTTTTATGATATCTATGCATGGTTAAAAAGACATCTATGAAAAAGTTGTATTTAAATAAAATTGTATTATTGTGTTTAAAAATATAGTAAAATGTGTTATTATACTACAGATAAAGATATCACTACTTTTAGGATTAGAAAAAAAAAAAGCTCTAGTTTTGCCACTGGATGCCAGGGTTAATGGAAACTTGTATTCCCAGTTTATCTCTGATATAGACTTTTTGAATAGCATTAAGTGAGATATATAATCTCTTAGGCAAAGTTTCGTTTGCAAGAAACACAGTGAGGCCTTATAGGCTGCTATTTGCTAAGGCTGAATGTCATTTAAGACTAAGACCTCATTTGGCTTTGAATAAAATCTTAATCTGTCCTAATTTGCCTTGGACAGCAACTGGCGTTATGATGGTTTTGAATTTGGGTTTCAAGGACTAGGCTCAACCTGGGTAAGAGTAAAATACTCAGAGGTTTATGAGTAGCTGATGAGAACCAGAGCCAAATTCTGTTTAGTTGTCCCCTGTGGAACATATGACTCCATATATCTTTCTCAGACAAAGCACCATCATTTTAAGTGCATTTAAGACCCACTAACCAGCTACTCTTCTGATATAATCTAGTTGGAAAAAATATCAAAACATATATTTCAGATCTGGACACTCCTTTGGGAAAGCATGAGTGTCTTCTCCAAAGACTAAATAACCATACTGAAGGAAGGCAGAACATTCAAGAGAGTTTAGGACCTCACACCAAAGAAATTGCCACTCATGATCGTCTCTTAAATCTTAGTCACAAAGAGTAGAAAATTCAGGAATATTACTTCCCTTTCCAAATGGGCACAACTCTAAGACATGTGAGACTTTTTTCTTTCTAACCTGTGCCTGTCAAAATAAAAAGGAATATAAAGGAGCTAAGTCAACCTTCTGTCTGTGAGGAGACCGAGAAAGCAAAGCAACAGATTTTCAGAATGAAAAATAGAAAATCTGGAAATTACCAGGCCATACAGTCTGTATATATTAATAATGAGGAAAGGTTGAGAAACTTATTCTGTGTATGAGTAGTTAGTGAACTGTGAAAGGATAGAGCATTTGGGGAACCATATTTTCTCTTTATAGCTCCTTTTCAAAGAGAGGCTAAGGGAGATGGGCTTGTTCAGCCTAGAGAACAGAAGTCTATGGGGGGACCTCACTGCAGCCTGCCAGTACCTGAAGGGAGCATATAAACAGGAAAGAATCAATTTTTTAAAAGGGTAGACAATGGTAGGACAAGGGGGAATGGATTCAAGCTAAAGGGGAAAAGGTTTAGATTAGATATCAGGGGGAAGTTTTTTATGGAGAGTGGTTAGATGCATAACAGGCTGCTCAGAGAGGTGGTAGATACCCCGTCCCTGGAGGTGTTCAAGGCCAGGTTGGACGGGGCCCCGGGCAACCTTGTGTAGATCATGCCTGGAGGTCGTTGGCCCTGCTTATGCAAGGGTGTTGGAACTCTGTGATCCTTGGGGTCCCTTCCAACAAAGATCATTCTATGATTTCCATTTAGACAAAAGAGTGGTTCTATGATTTAAGCATCATATGAAATGAAAGCCCACCATACTTTGTGCTTTTGTAAATCTTTAAATTAGTGTCAGCATAAAATTCAAAGTGTTTTTATTTCTACTGGAGTAAACAAGGGATTTACTTTTCTTTCACTGGATCTTTGGATGCTAAATCTTTTAATATATGGTGCTTTGGTAGAATATTGATAAACTTTATCATGGTAAGCTCTCTTCTCAGCAAACTAAATTCTGAGCTGGGATCTGGTGTAGTTTCATTTTAATCTGCTTTTTGTCTTTTTCTAAAGGATGTTTTATATCAGAAAGTTAAACCTTTATTCATGTCTTGATTTAATAGACAAAAAACTCCTACAGCCATTAAAAGAGAATGGGGCACGCCTAATAAGATGGTCATCTTCTGCAATTTTAAATAGTCATATGAAAGCCAGCCCTCATTAAATTTTGACATTTTCTGGAGGAATTTTCACATTATTCTATCACAATACTGGACTTTGTTTTTAAAATTAGATAATTAAATCAAATTAAACAATGGAGAAAAGGAAGGCCAAAGGAAGTCAAGTTGTATATGTTAACATTTCATCACTATTTATTAAACATACTCTATGATTTGCAGACAAATGCAGAATCAGTAAGGAGGAAAAAAAAAAGTGTTACAGCCAGAAGCGCTATACACAGTACTTTTAAGTGAGTGTAATTTAAGGTACTGTCTCATTAAAAACAAGAGTGAACAAGAGTTCTTGAGGTTAGTATGAATGTTTCTATTGACTACAGAAAGATTTTAAACATGGCTCATATTATTATTTAGAGGTTTTGTCCTGATAGTGCCTCAGGGTGCAGTTCAGATCACTGACCTCTATTGTGTTAAATATTTTATGGATAAGTACAGTTCCTGACCTAAGAACCTGACAATTTACCTTTGATATTCTGCTAAAATTCTGCATAATATGAAATTACTTAGAACAAATCAGGAAACAAATTTCATTTGAAGCCAAAGGTTGAACATCCCTCTTCCTTAGTCTAATTGAAATAAATGGAGCTACTACAAATTTATGCATGCTGAAGTATAATGAAAAATGGTTACATAAAGAAGCTGTATATGCTTCTAAGCAAAAAGAGACAGGAATAAATATTTACTCCAACAGAAATCCCAAATGCTGCATAGTACTACTCAAATTTAAGCAGAGAGACAAAGACTGTTGTGCTCTGGGTTTGATAGAAGTATGATTGGTTCTGGGAGAAACTTAATTTGGGAAGTATACCAGAGGGAGTAAGGGAGAGGAATCTTTGCAGTCATACTATTTCATTTACTAGTGGCTGTATTTTCCCTCTGGGTGCACTAATACAGGGAAAATACATTGTGGGACTTCAACTGGAGAGAAACAAATGCTTCCTGTCTGTGGCACAGTGCTATATCTTTCCTGCTCTGAAAATTTCCATGCCTGTGTAGCTCACCAGCTAGCTGATCTCCCAGATCTCACACTACATCTTGAAAAGCTAGAGAAAAACTGCAGCACTCTGATGGGAGTGTAGGAACTGGTAAAAGCACAGCAAAGAGACAAGGAAGTAAAGCCTGAAGGAAACCTTGGCCTAAAATGGCATGTAAGAACAATTCTAAGTGTCTTTCTGTCCTTGAACTTCCATCACTCTCTTAGCCATGAAAGTCTAAGAAATATTGAGACCACCAGCCTCTAAAATTACAGCTGTAGTGCATGACACTTTCTACATCATAGAACATGCCAGCAGCAAATGGTGCTTCACAAGCTATTCGTGCTATGACATTTTCTTCCTTGATGCATGCAAATTTCATATGGCAGAAAGCATGTTGTGGAGACATTCCTCAGTTTGCAAGGACGTCTCTGCCTCCTTTTCCTTTTAACATTGTCCACTTGGCTAACTTGACTTTATAAATAAGAAGCTAAAGGGAAAAATACCAAGAGTCCCCATGCCAAGTAGTTTGATTTTCCATTTATCAATCATTTCTAACTTGAATTTATTTCTCTTTGGAGTTTTGTCTCTCTTCAGACTAGGTGAATGCATGTGCAGGTTACACAAGATGTAGAAGAAAATAACCAAAAATATGAACAAATAAACATCGAGCTAAAACACCTAAAATTTTTGGCTTTAGCCCAGAATCAGCCTCAGCACTACTGTAAACTAGAAATATATTGTTGATGTTGGCATGCCAAAGGGCATATGACAGGATTTTAGTTCTGCTTACAAATTCCTTTGGGTATTTCAGTCCCTAAAAATACAGCTGTTAATACTGCAGCAAGCTTTCCCTGAACAAATCTATACCCAAAAATGTGTTTCACTATTGTAGAGAAAACTGACTCAGTCTATTTAAAGCTCATCGTTTAAATCAAGGAAACAGGACAAAAGCAGAAAAACCTCAGTGTTTTCATCTAGGAAACATATCCTTTTTCTTTTTCATTAGTTTTTAGTCTTAAGACCTTGAATAACCTAATCACTGCAAATTCTATTTTATACAATACAGAGATACACTCTTTCCCCCTCCCTAGAAGAAGCTGTCTTTGATTTTCCATTTCCTGAGAAGTAGCACTGTGCATTTTTCTCTGTCTTCTTATAAGGATTTACAGTCCCTGTAAGCAAACATCCACAGAACAGTTATGCTGTTCCTCTTTAAATCTCTCAATGGTCCATTGCTATGGATTCAGTAGAAAACTGAACAGAAAACTTATTTCAGAGCTCTGCTTGTATGATACTGGTTTTCTGTCTTACCTATTTGTTGACTGCTGTATAAAGAGTAGGGATGTGACAGTTTAACCCCAGCCAGTATCTAAGCACCACACAGCCATAATCCCTCACAGATCGATGGGGAGGAGAATGGAAAAAAAACCCCTCATGGGCTGGGATAAAAATAATTTAATGGGATAGCAAAGGAGGATGGTTATTATTATTAATAATAATAATAGTAATATTTTTAAAGCTATGTAAAAATGCAATTGCTCACCACCTGTGGGAAAAACAACCCAATGCCCAGCCTGTTTCCAAGCAACAATTCCACCTCCTGTCTATTTTCCCCCACTCATATATGGAGCATGACACCATGTGGTAGGGAATATCCCTTTGGCCAGGCTGGGTCAGCTGTCCTAGCTGTGATTTCCCAGCTTATTGTGCACCTGGCAGAGTGTGAGGACCTGAAAAGTCCTTGCCTTAATGTAGGCACTACAACTATCCAGCAACAATGAAAAGCATCAGTGTGTTATCAACATTATTCTCATACTAAATACAAACCACAGCACCACACTGACTATTAGAAAGAAAATTAATACTATTTCAGCCAAAACAAGGACAACAGAATTAGTTGTTCTCTGCAAGTGATATTTTTATTATTATAAGTAATGTTTTGTACAAAAATGCACCAACTTTTCTAGTACAATAGGATTGTACACAGTCAGACTAACATTACTTTTCCATTCACAGTGACAGCTGTTATGTCAGTGACAGTAAGTACTAATTTTTATTATAAAACTCTGCATAAAGAGGAAAGTATATTTAAGCAAATTATTTTAGTTCTGTTTCTTCACAGAGGCTTAACTCAAAACTTCTGAGAAGGATTGGCAAATGAAATGTTGCTGTATCAGAAATGAGAAGAAAAAAAACCCAAACACTGTCTTACAGATGGATACTCTTGCACCTAATGCCTTCTGTTGTTACGCCTTCTTCTCTTTCCCTCCAAAATCTATATCCTCTTCACTCTTACAGCATAGGACTTCCTTTGAGGAGCTCTTTCAAAGTAGTTGGAGAGCGGACAAGTCTGTAGCCCTGCCTTGGAGGAGCAATAGCTAAGTTTGTTTAATATAGAGGGCTGATGGGACTGAGAGTTAACATGGAAACAAACTATAGAGTACCAAAATTGATGTGAATTGCAAGAGCGTCATCCTGGATAACTAGAACTTACTATAGTACCCCTATACTGCTTTAAGTAGCCACAAATCAGCTTTGCCCTGTTCATTAGGTTTAAATTTATAATTAAATTTACACATATACTCACATATATGTATATAAACATATATACATATGTATATATATAATTATATACATATAAACATCAAGCACCGTGAATCATGCTTTATATCCACTGCTCCAAGTAAAGACCAGATTCAACCTTTTAACTGGCTGTTATAGAGATTTGAAAATCACATCCCTGGAATGGGATGTTCACAGGTCTGTAATAAGATGAATGTTTCAGTGATGGTATAATATGGATGTTCCACACAGAAAATATAGATGCATAAATATGTAAACACCTAGTGACTTGGGAAGGCTGTTTTTACCAGTTAATTCTTAAAAAATATGTATTTATGGTGAAGTGTTTGGTCTTACAGTTAAAAAATATATCAAGCATTGGGTTTACTACCACCATCTTATAATAATTGCAATCAATGTTCAGCAACAGATGGCATCAGAGACATACTTGCACTTACATCTACAGTTAGAGATTTTCAGCTACTTCAGACATAAGTAAATTATTCATGATTCCCTATTTATAGGATAACATTGTGCCAAGGTGGATGACCTCAGCAAATGCCTTTATCTCAGCATCAGCACTGCACTAGGCTTCTGCATCAATGTGCCCTTGAAACACAAAGTCTTCATGTTTCAACACAGTTTTCTGAGTGAGAAGCTTTGGTCTTACATTGACATATCCTTAAAGTATAGACTAGGAAGAGGAAAAATCTTCACAGTATATAAATAATAATAGTGCTTATTTATAAAAACATCTTGGAAAAAAATGACTAGAAAATTGCGTTGATTTTTTGAAGTGCCTTGTTGGATCAATGGCATTATTCTCCCTTCCTTTCTTCTTTTGGTTAGTAATAATGAAATTTATTCCAACTTCAACATCTGGCTTATTGGCACAGTCAGTTGGAGCATTTTGCATTTTCCACAGGTTATTCATATATTTCTAACCAGACCCTGTCGAACTTTCCATTTCCATTTGAATTTGTTGTGCCAGATTCTCTGTCAGCAATGAACACTAGCTAAAGCCTGTTGATTTCAGTGGAAAGTGTGCTTCTGATTTCTGTCTTGGGATCAAGGCCTATATACCTTACAAATTGCTCTTGCAGGCAATAGAGCAGTTGAATCAACAAGCTGCTCCTCGCTATAAGGAGCACGTAGGTAAAACACGGTAGTTTTAGGAAGTTAAGATGCCTGTAGATGGATCTCTACATATGGTATCTATCATCCAAATCCAGTATAGCAATTCCTTTTTCAGTGTGAGAACATGGCAGAGTGTAAATATTTCATAAATTCAGGGATATGTTTTAAGGGGATTATAGCGCATGAAGTGTTATTTTTTTGAATTTGAAAGTCTAGGAAGTTCTGGCTGTTGGAATATCTTTCATATGAATTATACCTGCGTAGACAACAGGAATGGAAAAAAGACCCACCAAAACCAAACCTCAGGTATCACAGAAAACTATTTTTCTCAATAGCATCCCAAAAAAGAAAAAAAGCAAATGAGACTGCCTCCTCTGCTCCTCCCATCTTCTCAGTTAGTATCTCTCTTGCCAAGCCATTTTTCTGGCATACAACACACATAAGTTCAAGTCCCATCCAAAAGGAGTGCTTTCATCAGAGGTGTCCACAGCTGCAGTGTGAAGGGTTGCACAGCTGCGTGCTCCGGAGCCAGTCCTGAGACCAGACGTGGGGAATAAATCACCCCCGCGCCCCGAGCTGTGTAATGTGAGAGGGGTGGGAACAAAGTGTTGCAGCCAGGGGCTTGTTTCCTGCTCCATTGGCTGGTATGCTAGGGGCAAACTTGGGCTGAGGTGAGCTGCCAGTGATAAATGGGGCAGAAGGCTAATGCCCATACCCACATGGCTATGTTCATATTATCGCTGATCATTAGGTTACTCCCTCTTCTAGAGTCTTATCTCTATTTCTGCTCTAAAATTTGAGTCCAAATACTGTGAAGTATTCTTAGTGGCATTTTTGTGAAAATAGACACATTACCACCATAAGTTAGAGCTGACGTTTCCTTGCTATTTAATGAAAAAAACATTTTTGTTGAGAAATGCCTTTCTCTTTTCACATCACACTTTTTAACTGTTCAAGGAAGTGGTGGGAGTAGCAGGAAAGAAATCTCGGCAAATGATCAGAAGAAAATCAGTGCAGTAAGTCTTGAGCCAAAGGAAAATTATGAGCAAGTAAGGGAAGTTTTTTGAAAACAAGCAATAGGAAGTCAGTGTGGCTTCTGCTCTTAAATCTTTTAGTCTGTCTGATACAGATATCTTACATCTTTCTTCATCTGAAGATGATGATTTCACTTCACTGGGAAATATTATTCTGTTGCTAGGAAGTAAATGTGGTAACCAGGATGCTATAAAACAACAATAACTTTATAATAACTTCCTTTAAGGATGATACTTAAGGAAGCTAATATTGTCTGCTCGCATGGCAAGTCTGTGATCATTCAGTAATAGAGCAGCCTGAGAAATTCTTCTGCAGAAATAAGAAACTGCAACATTTTCTTGCAAAGTGATTACAAAAGAAGAAACATCTGAAACACTAGCAGATAAATTAATATATTGGCTCATATCATAGGTGATACTGAGGATAAAGTGGATTATAAACAGGAGAAACCTCAGATCAAAGCAGAAACCTCCTGCTATAGATAAGGATTCTAATTCAAGTACTGTACCTCAGAGAACAGTGCTGATTTTGTGTCCCTTTACAGATACAAAACTAATGCACGGAAGGTATGTATGGTGTCGTATCCTTTGCCTAGTAACCATATGAATCAAGAACAAAATACAATTGAGTTGGAAGAGAAAATTTTGCACAACCACTGTGCAGAAATGGCAATAACTTCACAAGTACAGGGAAATAAAAACATTACATAGAGCTTCTGAATCCAATCTTTTGATCACTTTGCTGAGAACTGTGGGAAAATTGCAATGTTTCTAGCTAGAATCGTTCATGGTCCTATGGGAACGCCAAGACTATTTATGTTTTAAGTTTTATTGTTATGATATTCAAGATCCTTATTTTCCTGGAAGAATCTTGGGATAGGACTTTGTGGTTATTTGCTGTTAAGTGGAATGTCTAAATAAAAGTATTGTGGTTAGAAATAATGGAATATTTGGTTTACCATATAAGGATTTTTTCTCTCTCTCATTTTCAATAGTATTGTAGCTCAATTTCCACTTTTGTCTTTGTATTTTTTATGTCTGTAACTAATTGAAGGCTCATATTATTGTACATTTGAGACTAATTACTTCTTTGGTGGGCCCAATCTGATATTTAGACATGTAAATGCTAGAGAACATCCGGCATTGTTTGTAAACATATTTACTTGCAGTATCAAAAAGAAAAGGGAAAAGGTGGAGATCTATTTAGAAATCAGCCCTTTTACACTTTCTACTTGTTTATAATACACAAAAGAGGCTGATTCACTTTTTGAAAGATAAAGTGGAATTCTCAGAAAATTCAAAATTACTCCATCTCTTTCCTCATTGATGCTGTAAGAAGCAGTAAAAAATACATGTTCAGAGCAGGCAGTAGTGAAAGGCATTAATGTATTACATAAAATTATACACAGAAACACCAATGATTGTTTTGAAGCTCTAGATTTTTTTTCTCAATCACATATCCAAAGAGAAACTAATAAATAGAATAATCTAAGTTTTTCACAGAATAGGATGCGAGGAAATAAGAGATTTTGATAGACATTTCTTTAACTATCTCATAAAAATGTAATGTATAATTATATATATTTAAGTAAAGCTTGTTTTCAGAACTCAGCAACTGCTTCTAATATTGCTTTATCTATTTCTTATTGTATTATGGAGCAGCTTTCCTATTTTACATATAATGACTTCCATTTCAAACACTTATTGTTAATTTGATCTGCTGTCAAAATAACTGGAGCTGGATCATGGATATAATAAATAGCTGGTTTGTAACTGTGTTTGCTTTAAACAAATGTTTCTAGAAAATTCAAGAAACCTCAACACACAGTTTTGGGTTTTTTAAGGAAAAATGGTTGTGGAAAGAGAAAAAAAGAAAGTACTACGAGAGACCCAAAAGGAATGTAGCTAATGCAAAGTAAAAAATTATTTAAAGTACATTGCTACACAGAACCATTGGTCCTTTTGATAATAAGATCAGCCATTTATTTCAATGCAAGGAACAAGAACAGACAACATAACTTAATGTAAGTGAGAGAGAGGGGATCTGACAGATACATTATTGTAGTAAGAATTCTGCAGAAATTTCTGCTAATGAACCTTAAATATCACTGCATATTAATCTTTGTTTGCTTTTAGAAGAGAATTGTGATAGTCTGGCACAACTGGGTTACACATACAGTAAGTGAACAATGTCTCAAAAATATTTCTAAGGAATTAACAAAGAAGTAAAGATTGGAAAGGCTATCTGAGAGTTTTCAGAGAAGGGTGAAGGAAAATGTCAGAGAGAATTAGACCTACTGTGTACACCTTGAGCATGTAGAGGACAAGTGTGAATCGAAGGAAGGAAGGAAGGGAGGGAGGAAGGGAGGAAGGAAGGAAGGAAGGAAGGAAGGAAGGAAGGAAGGAAGGAAGGAAGGAAGGAAGGAAGGAAGGAAGGAAGGAAGGAAGGAAGGAAGGAAGGAAGGAAGGAAGGAAGGAAGGAAGGAAGGAAGGAAGGAAGGAAGGAAGGAAGGAAGGAAGGAAGGAAGGAAGGAAGGAAGGAAGGAAGGAAGGAAGGAAGGAAGGAAGGAAGGAAGGAAGGAAGGAAGGAAGGAAGGAAGGAAGGAAGGAAGGAAGGAAGGAAGAATGGAGGGAGGGAGGGAGGGAGGGAGGGACTGAGTGAGTCATATTCTTCTTTTAGGTACTAACATTGTCTTTGAAACCCTTAATACCTCTCAAAGAATTTTCTTGTCATAACTGGTTTTTTCTGCCTATGTGAATCTAAAGCGACAGCATGATGTTGAAGGCTTTGGACTTTTTCCTTGAGACAGTTATGCTTCTCTCAGGAGAAGAAATGTGTTCTTACTGCAATTGGCTAAGGAGTGAACAGACCTCAGAAGATAAAAATCAGCATTAAGTAATTAAGACTTATTTAGTATGTTAAAAATATTTTGATAACAATAACTGTTCTACAGATCTCACATATCTCTAAGAAATACCTCATAGAGGCAGAAATAAGACTGGAATATAAAATCGCGGTAGCATAAATATCTGATTACCACAGCTTGCTTGGGTATGAAAATTCTTTTTCCCAAACCATAACTGACCCAAGAGATGTTATCAACTAATAATTGTTTGTTTCCCTAGAGCTGCGGTGACTAGTGCTGTATGACTTTAAAGGAGCATAGATAGCCAAAACTGTTGATAAGTGTTCTTTTTAAGTAAAAAATAGATACTCGTTTTAAAATAGGTATTCTGGGAATACTTTAGCTTGGCTGAAAAATAAGACCAAAGGAGCTGACAGATATAAATCCTCTTTGTGGTTGACTCACATAATATTCAGGTTAGATTTAAGGTTAAATTTGAGAATGCAGAGAGCTTCAATTTCATCTTCTCTGCTTCCAGACCACACATTATTACATGATATGAAGCATCACCTTCAGATTTACATATTTTTCAGTATGGGTGGGGATGCTTTAGTGTGTGATAACATGCAGTCTTAAATTTAGTCTGGCTAGCAGCTAAAATGCTGGGATTAAGAACAGCTGTTGTATAAGTTTATTTGCAAGGTTTCCTAGGTTTCCGTGCCTAGCAGACAATAATACATACTTTCCAATATCACTATTCTAGTATAGTGATTTTTTTTCTTCCTTCTTCCTTTTCCTCTTAGCTCTTTTGTTCCTTCTCTGCATCCTTGAGTAGCTCATCGTTTAACATGTTTTTCACAGCTCTATCTTTTCTAACCTAGGCTTTCTCCTTTTGATGGCCTGACTGCTTCAGCATGGACTTCCTTGGATAATTAACTGAGGATTGCATACTGCACAGGAATGTGGTGAACATACTGGATGTGATTTGATCAAGTTTAATCAAATCAGTTATTAGAACGGTAAGTGCTTAATTAACATTTTGTTGCCATCACTTATTGTCCTGCCCATTTTTGCTAATACAATATATAGGAAAGGTGTCTGAGCTAGAGCCTTAGAGGACAGGAAAATGAGAAAGAACAAAAGAAGTTCCAAAAGTTCTTTCATCTCTGTGTGGAACTCTGCAGCTAGTTCCTTCTTCTCTCCTCCTGACCAAGTATATAGCAAATTATTATCAAGTGAAACTTTGTTTCCAGAGTTGTGTTAAAAATATATATTTTAATTAGGCATCACTGAGTAAAACAGAGATCTAACTAGGATGAAATCTGTGTCACAGTTTTCATTGTCCATTGGGATAATCTAACATCCTTGCATATCTATTAAGTTTGGTATGAACAACTTTGGACAGGGCAAGATCTTTAACAAATTCCTTTTATGATCTACAACGCACTAATGTATCCAATTAACAGAAGACCATTGCTACCTTAAAGCTAAGCAGATCAACTTAGAGAGGCAATTAAGACACTTCAATATTGGTGAACATTTTACTGTTTTCATCTAAAAGGGACTGCCCTAAAGGTTATCCAACTATTACCCTATTCAGTGTATACCGGTGCCTTGGGTTATTTCTCCTCATGCAGGACTTTGCATTTTGCCTTGCTGAACTTCATGAGATTCTTTCTGCCCAATTCTCCAACTTGCCAAGCAGTTTGTTGCTCTGTATGGCAGCACAACATCCTCGTGTACCAGCCACTTCCCTCTGTTCTGTATTATCTGTGAAATTGCCAAGGGTGCATTCTATCCCCTTATCTAGGTTAATAATGAAACGATTGAACAGTATTGGCTCCAATATTAACCAGGGTGGTTTAACTCCTCCTTAAGGACCAGTACCAGTGAATGTGATGCTCCTTACATTCTTTTGAAGAAGGCCATACCTACTTCTTCCTGATCAAGAAGTCTATAGAAGATATTTACTACAATAGCACCCATGTAGTGATTGCACACTACCTATAAGGTCTTGACTAACTACTGGAGGCATCATGGAGGCAGCCCTCCATGCATTACGCTTGTTCCAGACAAAGGACAGCTTCTCCTCCTCACCTTCTCAGCCTCTCCTCCTAAAAATCTTGTATCCCTTCATCAAAGCATTAAGTCATATGCACTTTTCCACATCTTTGTGTGGTCTCAATGTAGTTGTAAAGAAAAGGAAGATTGGAGGGAAATGGTTGCTTTAACAGCAAGAAAGAAAGACAGCCTGGCTTAAGGCAATCTTTAGCTTTACTTATTTATGTGATCAAAATAAGATTTCAAAAATGGAAACAGCTAGTGCCTGTTTTCTATTAGTATGACAGGTTTAAGATGTAGGGAGTGCAAGACTTTGGCTCAAAACTGACTGGCTGATTAAATTTGATAGCCTTGTAATAGAATTTTATAAGACTTTGCAGAGGTGTATAGTACAGAAATGTGACTGTATGCTGAATAAGCTCTTATCCCCTGTTTTTTAATACCAATACTCTGCAAACCAGGCTCTGAAATGTATTTCTTAACTAAAATATATTTAATTTATGTGGATGGACAAGCACGTGGGAAATATCAAACTTTTCAGTTATTTGAACCACATTAACTAGTAAAATGTGCACTTTATAGAATGTACAAATGCTTGTATCTTATCTTTTGAAAATAACTTTGAAGGGAGATAGCAGAGCTGCTTCCTGTTTTTTTTCTTTTTATCAGCAGTACTGTCTTACTCTAGTATTACCAAAACATAAATCAAATTCACTTTATCAATCAAAGTTCATTTAAAGGATATTTCAGCTACAGAGATAAAAGACAAAACTGAGGTTAATCCAATCACTTCTGAAAGTGAAACATTACATTTACAAAATTATTTTCTGTAGGTATAAGACAATTCTTTCTTTTTTTCTTTTCAGTTTCAAATCTAGCTTTTCTCTTTCATTCCAAACAGATTTTTTTATAGAGGAATGCTGAAATAAAAAGAACGTGGTTTTTGATAACACAGTGGTTCCTATAGCAACATATTAATTTGACAAACACAAGGTAATTAGGGACAATGAAAGAGACACTTTGAGTGACTTCGGGATATATTTGAATCTAAAACAAAATGCAAAAATCTGTAATAAAGAAACTCTATTCCTGATTATGTATGCTACTGTGTGTTTTACAATACTATAAAATTTAAGATACAAATAGGCAAACATTAACAGTAAGCAAAACTGAAATTCTTTCTATTTGGATAGATATATCTACAAAGTAAATATTTTAGAAAAATACTTGCATATAGAAATTAATCTTTATCAAACCTACTGATAGGAGCAGTGTATTTCACAAAGAATGGAATAGGACATATTGACAGACCTAGTAGGTTAAAATTTCACTGATCAGGACAATACATGTCTTGACATATGTATATGTATTATATAAAGGCACACACACATTTTTCTTACTGAAATAGTTATTACAAAACAGCATGTTGTAAAACAGCACTTTTTCCTTCACTTGTGTATTTTATAAACTTCCGCTACAGTATAAATATTTAGCCAAATTTGATGGCAAAGAAAAAACTCCATTCACAAAAATGGGGAAAATAATCAAGTGGGAGGAACCCAGACTTAGAGACGCCCAGGGATTATAGGGTTAGTACATACCATAACGAATCAAAATGTTATTCTATATCAAATATAGATGTTAAAGCTCTGACTTCCCTACTTTGTGAAAAAAAACAGGACTGGCATGATGGGAAGGTTTAACTCAAAGGACAGTGAAAGCAGGTTTTTTTATAGAGTTTTGACTTCTCATTGTTTAGAAACTTGCAGTACTAGTTGTCACTAGTGTAGAGGGATATAAGTTTTGGAATTAAATGCTATTTTTAAAATTATTATTAGTTTCTTGTCCTTCAATAATGTGACACCTATAATACCTATAAAGTAGCTTATTACAAAGCTAGGGGAAAAAAAATCTTCAGGATACTAAACACTAATCTGGAAAAAAATCCAAGTCACAATTAGAAACACTGAATACTAAGGTCAAGATAAAAAATCTGAATCCCCAACAGATTAAAGAATCATGCTGCCTCTTCTTTGCCATCTGCCAATAATTAATAACTTTGAATTTTAACAGTCTACAGATTGATTCTTTTAAAAATATGTTTGAACTCCTCCCTGGAGTTTTACAAAAGAGGAATGGCTATGCAAAGGCTGGAAATTGTATGGTGAATATTTAGGTTGTAAGAGATGTTTTAAGCCTTGTTTACAAGGTGAGCGGGTTATTAAATGCCCACCCAGCTGCTCTGTCTCTCTCTCGTGTCTTCTCTTCCAAAGGACAAGCAAATAAGACATAAAAGTTCATGGTCCAAGATGAAGTCAGGAAGATTAGTAAAAAATTACCATACCTGGCAAAATGGATTTGGGGAAAATTAATCTCATTCATTGTCAATTAAAATAGAGTGATCTGTGGAGTGAATACCTGGTCCACCATAGACTTCTCCACAGTCTGAAGGGAAGCACCTGCTCCACTGTGGTCCCTCCTTCAGGCTGCATGAGAATCTCTGCTCCAGCACTTGGAGCACCTCCTGTTCCTCCTTCTTTGACCTTGGTGTTTTCCCTGTTCCGTCTCATACTTCTTTTCCTCTCTATTATCTAGTGTTTTGGCCCATTTTCAAACATGTTACCACAGAGGTGCCACCAGTTTGGGTGATGGGTTCAGCTCTGTCCTGCAGTGGGTCCATCAGAGATGGCTGGAAACAGTTGTGTCTGGCATGAGACAGGCACTAGCCTCTCCTCAGAGAGACCACTGCAGCCTCCCCAGTGCCAAAACCTGGACATGGATATCCAATAGGAACATACACATCCAATATGCACATGCACAAAAAAGCTGCTGAAAAGCATTTAAAATGTACACTATAATTTTTCATTTGCATTAGCAAAGATTTAGTTGTACCTCAGCCATTAAGCTTCTGACAGTAAGACTGAAAGCTTTTAATTTTGATATAACTGTATTACTTAAAAAGATTGTGAAGGGAGGATATCAATCCTCAGTCTGAGCCTCCTGACCTATTTGTTTTATAGGCTGCCCCAAGCCTGTGACTACTGAGCTACTGGGGTAAGGAAACAAGGAGCTAAATGTCCCTGGTTATAAATGCTGTTCCCTTCTGCTAGATCAGTATGATATCCAGAGGGACCTGGATGCTATACAGAGGTTCCTGGACAGGCTGGAGAAGTGCACCCAGGTGAACATCATGAGGTTCAACAAAGCCAAGTGCAGGGTCCTGCACCGGGGTCTGGACAATCCCTGTTATCCAGACAGGTTAGGAGATGATGTGCTTGAAAGCAGCAATGAGGAAAAGTATTTCGGGGTACTCATGGATAAGAAGCTGGATATGAGCCACTAATGTGCATCTGCAGCCCAGAAGACCAACTGCATCCTGGGCTGCATCAAAAGAAGTGTGGCCAGCAGATCAAGAGAGGTGATCCTGTCCCTCTACTCTGCTCTGGTGAGACCCCACCTGGAGTACTGCATCCAGCTTTGGAGCCCGCAACATAAAAAGGACATGGACCTGATGGAAGCGCATCCTGAGAAGGGTCACAAAAAGATTAAAGAGCACCTTTGCTATGAAGATAGGCCAAGAGAGTTGGGGTTGTTCAGCCTGGAGAAGAGAAGATTCCAGGGGGCACCTTAGAGCAGCCTTCCAATAGCTAAGAGGTGCCTTTAGGAAAGCTGGGGAAGAACTATTCATAAGGGCGGGTAGCAATAGGGCAAGGGGTAACAGTTTTAAACAAGAAAAGGGTAGATTTAGGTTGGATATTAGGAAAAAGTTCTTCAATATGAGGGTGGTGGATCACTGGAACATGTTGCCCAGAGAGGTAGTAAAGATGCCCCTGCTTACTGTAGGGTGGTTTGATTAGAGGACCTTAAAGGTCCCTACCATCCTAACACATTCTGTGATTCTATGATTCTGTGCCTTTGGCGTCAGACCCTGGCATGCTTTAGTCATGTTACCTAATGCTCTCTGCAGGCCTAAGAAAGACTTTGGCTATTCCTTATCAGGAACAAAACTGTAAGTTTTTCAGGCCATCTGAAAACATCTGTCAATAACTTTTAAAAGTGTAGCTTACGTATTCATCTATTCCATATATTTTACAATGGGGTGTGAACACAGGGGGAAGCTATTTAGTCAGTGGCTTTGATCGTTATTTGCTTATACATTTTTGCATCTCTGTCCCTAGCAAATCCATTTCCCTGCTACCTTAAGCTAAATTTCATGAGTCTCATGAAATAATTCACTACTTTAACCTGTACCCCATTGTAGTTTCTCCCCATGGTGTGGGAGGACTCAGGGAGAACAGCATTTGCAATGACCATACTGGGTCCCATAGGAAAGGTGCAGTTCTTCCAGGACATAAAAGTCATGGCTGAGTATTACCAGAGTTCGTACTTTCAGCCTGTCAACAGACCATTGCTACCAGGGGAAGGGTGTGAGGAATGGCCCCCCAGCTAAGAATGAAAAGAACTCATGTGGAAGTGACTGAAATCCCCATTTCCCCATTCCCTGCCCCTCTGTGACAGTATGCTTCCCCTGCTGCCCCCACCTTTGCTAGACTTTTTCCTGTAAATCTGGATTAATTGATAACCATTGGTGATGATTGTGATGTCTGCATCTGTCTCACAGTGATTTGGGGAAGACAGATAATAACACAATAGCCAAGGGCTATCTATGATAATTTGCCCACCTGGACAGAGCACTGCGCAGTGTTCACAGGCACCTATTGGTATGTAAATATGACTGTGAGCCAACCATCTTACTCCATTAATATTGAGCAGTTCAAGAGCCCTTTGAGCTCTCCTGAGATGACAGCAGGCTGCATGTCAGGATCTCCCCTTGAAAGGGACTCCTCTCAAGGTTACTCCTCCAGGTCAAGAGAATCCTTGCCACAACAGAACCTCGGTAAGGGAATAACTACACTACACTTCGTGATCTTAGCTAACAAGTATAAAGGATTGATTCTGCATATCTAATCCTTTAGATATAAACCATTGACAAAGTCTGGAACTAAGACTGGATCCAGCCACACCTAGGCTCATCTCTGAGAAGGAGTTTAGAAAGCAAGGGGGTCCTTTCTGAACCTCAGCACTCAATGTGAGGATCTCCCTAACAGATTCATATGACCCTATACTCTATGCACTAAATAATCAAGATTACCTTACCATCAAACCTTAATCACTGTTATGTTTATCATCAAACATCATTACACCCTTTGTTTTATATCAGTAAACATATTGTTGCCTCTCTTAAGAGTGAAGTGCTTATCTATCCCCTCTGCAACACCCTCCCCGTGCTACAAAGTTTGGGGGGGAAGAAGGGAGCGAAGTCATGACTGAAGTCTGATAAGAAGGGAGAGGTGAGGGGAGGTGATTTAAGATCTGGTTCCACTTCCCATTATCTGGCTCTGGTTTCACTGGGTGAGTAGTGTAGTATAATAAATTAGAGAGTTTTCTTTCCTTTATTCTGTATTGAGTCTGTTTTGCCAATGATGTTAATTGAGGAATGATCTCTCCCTGTATATATATATTTTCTCCCCTGTCCAGCTAAAAAAGGTGAGTGATGGAGCAGCTTTGGTGGGCATCTGGCCTCCAGCCAGTGTCAAACCACCACACTTTTGGAAGTACTGGGTGGAAACACTGAAAAAATGTGGCTTGATCTTATCACATCAATGAAGATCAATTTCTGCATAAAACCCAAATAAACATGGAAAAAATAATGAAAATATGCAATTGATGTCTTATAAAATTCATCGTGGAACCTTCTAGTCAAGGTAGTTTCTTTTGAGTCATCTCTGATTGCTGGGATACTTTTTCCTTAAGAGCAGTGAAATCCATCTGCAGCATAACATTATATCCCTCTGTGAAATCTTTCCTAATCTCATTTCCCTCCTGCGCTAAGCAGAGAAAATCCAAATGCCAGCACCAATTTTGGCATCACACACCTGAAGAGAAAGTGCACACTGAATGAGGGAGCATATTGCCAGCTGAGATTTCCACCAGCTGGAAAGCAGCAAAGCTGCTACCGCTCAGTCAACACTGGAGGGTTAAATGAGTTTATTGATCATTAGAGTAATTTCACTGCTACATTTCACATAAATTACTACTTGGTCCACGAGTGCTCAAGAATATGTTGTGCATATACATGAAGATTTTGCATAAATACACAACAGTATTATACAAAAAGGGCTCTAACCAATATATCATATGTCAATATTTATATTCTGTCAATATCTAATATAAACATGTTAGATATTTATGTTTATAAAGATATTGAGGTCCTAGAGCTTGTCCAGAGAAGGATAACCAGGTTGCTGAAGGGGCTAACCTTACGAGGAGCAGCTGAGGGAACTGGGGTTGTTTAACTTGGAGGAGGCTGAGGGGAGACCTTATCATTGCTTACAATTACCTGAAAAGAAGTTGTAGAGAGGTGGGTGTTGGTCTCTTCATCCAAGAGACAGGTGATAGGATGAGGGGGAAAGGACTCAAGCTGCACCAGGACAGGTTCAGGTTAGACATTAGGAAAAAATACTTCACCAAAAGGGTTATCTGGCATTGGAACAGGCTGCCCAGGGAGGGGTCTGAGTAACTGACCCTGGATGTATTTAAAAGATGGGTAGATGAAGTGCTTAGGAATATGGTTTAACACAGGACAGGTGAAGTTGGGCTCAATGATCTCAAAGGTCTTTTCCATTCTAGTGATTCTGTGATAATATTTTGAATATTAAGTATTCGTATATGTCCTTATAGAGAAACATTTTCTGAAAGATATGGGCTTAGTGAGAATTCACTTGATGTTCACCTAAGTTGGATTTGCAGTAACTCTAAGTAAGTTCTACTCATTTGATGCATTTTACTCTTTATTTTATATGTCCTTAGGTAAGAAACTGGTTTTTTTTCTGAATGTGGATGTTGTCTTTTACCATGTAAGTTTCTTCAGACAGTCCATGGGATTTTTTGTAAGTGCATTCAGGTCACTGACCATTATTATTACTTTGTTTATGATACAGATTTTGTTTGTGAAGTAAGAAGACCAGACTCTATTTCCCATTAACATCCTGCCCTCAGTTCTTTCACAAGAAATTCTGCTTTTTAAGACACAAGATCTGATTAAAAACTAGTTAAGAACTTGCTCTTACCATTACCATGTATTTAGTTTCCTCTCTTTTATTATATCATAAAGAGGTAATCTTCTGAGAAGACAACTTGGTCCACTGTGTACACAAACTCCCCACAAACCTCCTTTCCCTATATAAGCCCATAATGCATTGACATCTTGAATATCAAATGTAATTCTTCTTATCTCATCTCCCAAGGTCACCCAAGGACAGAGAGACAATGAACCACAAAAGCAAAGAGAAGGGTAAGGTAGATAATTGAAAGTATAGGATCAGTAAAGATTAAGTTAAGATTAAATGGGGTATGGTGAATAAAATAGATGAATAAAAAGGGAGATGTGACATTGGTCTGCAAAATCAATAAAGTTACAAAGAATTTGAATCCAGAACAATTGGTATTTCTTCAAATGCAAGAACCAGCACACACACAATGAAATTTATAGGAGAAAATTAAAATAAAAAGATTGTAAATTTTCATATAATGTGTTTCACATTCTTAGTGTCTTAAGTCTCAGAAATATAAATTAAATTAAAAGGTAATTAATGGGAAAAAGGTACATCAAGATTATTATGAATGTTTGCTTATTGCAAGCAGTTAAAAGGTACAATAGAGCAAGTAATCACTTTAGATTTGTCCTCTTACACTTTTCAATAAGTACATCTGCTTGTGCTCTTGGATAAAAGAGACAAGGTTAAATCCCTGGTCTAACGTTTTTGTCCCATCTTTTCGCATTCTTACACAGCTATCAGAGATTGGTTTAATTAACTAGAAAGGTGGCAATCAATTGTTATGTAATCATAAGGCCTGAAATGCTGCCTAAGCATATTTTAATAATGTGGGAACTTACAAAAAATCAGATTGAACTTGTGTAAGCCTGAAATTAAAAATTATTTTTTAACAATGTGTGCAGTTCTGAAATATTGTATGCATGTGTTTAAAATATCAATGATATTTAGAAAAATGAAAAAAAAAAACAAACCTCAAAGAAAAATAAACAGCACAATTATTTGCTATGGTATTGTTGGTTTAAGCTTGTTTCTCTGCAAAATGCAAAGTAAAATAACTACTAACTACTGGTGAATCACTGGGAGAGCTGGACTTTCTGACAGTAGATCTTTAGTTATGGTTTACTGTTTTCCTGGACTTGCCTGGACAGTGTGCTAATTCTTTCATGTATGCTTATGTGCCCGGACTTCATTTGCTTATGATATTAACAAGTGGCTATCATTTTCCTGAGGCATGCAAACAAGAGTAGGGTAAAACTATGTTTTGACAGTTTGTATCTCAACAAAAGCCATACAGGTGGGCAACAGTATAAGTAATAACATTCTCTCTCTCTAAACTTCCACTAGTGCTATCGGTTTTATTTTACATACATTCTATCACATCAGTGCCTAAAATCATATTCTATACAATGTTTTATCACTTATCCACTCTAAAAGTTGTAGAGTAGAACTTGGAATCAGGTCTCCAATGCTTGTGGCAGCTCACTCTGTTTTCTCTGCTACACCTTTTTGCTGAGAATTTTTCCTGACTAATGACAGTCAAGATAATTGGGCTGGTGCAATTAGGTGTTATATATATTAGAGCTCTATCTGTGCTAGGCTAGGCACATATGAATTCCAGACAGTAACAGGGACGATATTTGTCACTTCCAGTACAGAAAGTTACAGGTTGGATGTTCCAGCTTGCTGTTGTTTTTCCTGCATTCTCAGCCAAAAGTCTGTGATGGAGAGAGAGGTGTCTGAGACAAAGCCTGGTCTAGAGTAAACTCTTAATTCTTCCCTTTGGGCCTACTTGTACAAACACATATCTACTTCTTTTCTAATCTAAGAGTTAGACTGTTGTGATCACAGCCTAAAACTCATACCTGGATGACTATGAGCCTTTACCTTTGGAATATCTAACACTACCAGATATAACACTCCTTGTTCTTAGTCCAAACTGGCAGGTCAGCGTTTTTCACAGAGAGGGATGCCTTCACCTTGTTGAAGCAGTTTTTCTTCATAGCTCAGCAAATGAAGAGTGCCTCAGATCATCCAGAAGAAACATGTAGCCCTGTCTTAGAGAAAAGGCTAAAGCCACCAGAGAAATGCTTTTGACTTTAAATCAGAACAGTATAAGAGCTTGATGGGGTTCTATTGCTAAAGAGCTCAGATTACAGAGTCAGATTACTGTGTGTCAGATTGCTTATGTTTAAGGCTGACCTAGAGACAGAATGTCTGATTTATGAAAACCCAAGTACCTCATGGATCAAAAGCTATTATAAGGATTATACCTATGAACATAAAATTATTATACACTCTTATCACAATTGTCACTGAAAGCACTTTGAACAAAAAGTGTCAGAAATATTTCAGCTACAAAAGTATGCTTGCAAGGTTTCAAGTATCAGCTTGTTTCTATATAGATCCACAAAAGTAAAATATGGCAATTAGGCTGGCATTTATTAACATCCCAGCCCTCATACTCTGTTATGTCCATCTAGAAGAAGATTATGACCCCAAGAAATCTAAGTAAGTTTTGTCATTGACTGAAATTTGTACATGCATCTACATAGTCTGTGTTCTGAAAGAAATGACCACTGCAGAAGACAAGGAAGATACTCTTCAAAAGGAAGACAGTATTTGACAGCACCACTAGCAGTCTGAATCTGATTAATAGGTCATCTGTCCTCATTCAGCCTAGTGGAGTGAATATGCTGCTTTACAATTTTGTCATATTTCAAGAGAGGAAATTTTCATCTTCAAACCCCATCAGTTCAAGTTTAAAGTGAGAAAGTCAGACAATTTTTCTTATCTAGCACAAGGATACTAATTGTCGTTCTTTGCTTTGAAAGAAAGAAAAGAATAAAGAAAATGCACAGAAAGGAAAGTAGGAACAAAAAGTAGTTCCAGGAAAAGAGGTCTTCAGGGCAACAAGAAAGCTTCAAAGCAGATGGGAAGGAAACCATGTTCAGTAGTATACCGTTGCCTCTTGTAATTTCTCTTATTTTACCAGCAAAGGCAGTAAAGGCCTTAGGTACTGACTACATAAACCTGTATGCTTGTATTTTGATTTTTGTACTTAGACTAATTTTCTGGTACCTCATCCAAACACTGTCTGGATATATCCTATCATGGTTTTGTTAGGATATTTTTGGCTGTTTTTTATATAATGGTTGCAAATTAATGAGAAGAAAAGTTTATTATAGTTCATATTCAAGGAATGACCTTTGCAATCATTATCATATGTATTCCATGTATTCTTTAAAGAACTGGTTGATTCTTTGGTAGCTTGTTCATCTCTTGATCTTTGTCATGGTTTAGCCCCATCTGACAGCTAAGAACCATACAACCGCTCACTTAGTGTTCAGCTTCCCAGTGGCATGGTGAGCAGAATCATAAAAAAAAGGTAAAAATATTGGTTTGTGATACGAACGGTTTACTAGGACAGCAAAGAAAGAGAAAAATAACATTACTTATGAAAGGACTGTGGTGGTTTGACCCTGGCTGGAGGCCAGACGCCCCACCAAAGCTATTCCATCACTCACCTTTTTAACTGGACAGGGGAGAAAATATATATATTGAGAGGCTTAGGAGTCAAGATAAGGGCAGGGAGAGATCATTCTGCAATTAGTGTCATGGACAAAACAGACTCACACAGAATAAAGGAAAGAAAACTATTGCACTACACACCCAGTGAAACCAGATCCAGATAAAGAGAAGTGCAACCAGATCTTAAAGCACCTCCCCCCACCTATTCCTTCTTATCAGACTTCACTTTAGTCATGATTTCACTCTCTTCTTCCCCCCACGCACACATTGTGTCATGGGGAGGGCTGGGAAATGGACAGGGAATGCAGGGTTTCAGTCAGTTCCATAAGAGTTGTTTTCCTTCACAGCTGGGGGGCCATTCCTCACACCCTTACCCTACTTCAGCATGGTGTCACACCCTTGGGAGACAGTCCTCCATGAACACCTCCATCTGTCAGAGGGTTGCTCCAACGAGGGTCACAGTATCTTCTGTGACACTCCTGCAAACCACCCCCACCCTTCTCCACCAGAACCCAGCCACACAAAACTACAAGAATAGACAAAGTGGGTGATATACAATGCAATTTGCTCATCCCAAGTCCAATGGTCAGCCCACCCTCAAACAGCATCCACTCCTCCCCAGCCTGACTCTTTTTATACTGAGCACAACATCATATGTTATGTGATTCCTATTTGTCTAGTTTGGGGTCAGCTGTTTTGGCTGTGTCCCCTCCAAGCTTCTTGTGAAAATTAACCTTATCTCAGGAGAAACCAGGAGAATATTTTAGTAATTATTTGCTTTATTGATATCAGTAATGTGCTTGTATCTGTCTTGTAGTTTCCTTTTTTTTTGTCTAGACTTGGTCTTATTGCATGTATGCACATATATATATATGTATATACATATATACACACACATACATTTTCATGCCTGACTGTCCCATCTCAGATCAGTCGCTTACAGGGACACTTTCTAAGTCTTGATTTTACTTCTGGCTTCATTCAACCATCTCTTTAGTCTCTTTGCAATCTTGATTCTCTAAAACATTCATACAACTTGTGCTTTACATGATTTAGATTTTCCACATGTGCATAGTGATTATTGTATTCAATCCAGGTCCACAAGATCTCCATTTACCCCTTAATACAGAGAGATACTCGCCAGTGTATACAGTAAACTTGACATTGTTCATGAGAAGTACTTTTATGTTGGATGATACAGCCTATATGGTACATCAGAAAAAGTGAGTACTCAAACTGCATGAAACAGATGTTATGTCCCAGATCATAGTCAGTGGAGAACTAAACTATGGTTTCTTTTCAATGTTCCCTTCAATGTTTTTATCTTTAGCAGAACATCCGTAATAATGTTTATAAGAATTCCTTCACAGTTAATAGATCTCTACATGTTAGCGATCTTGCAGATTACAAGGAGGCTTCTACTTCAAATTTCTTATTTTCTTTATATTTTACTGTTCTTGTAGCATGCTTTTATATTGTCCTGGAATGGTTGGCAGGTCCAGAGTGACTGCATTCTCTCTTTCAAATAATTCTTTTCTCTTAACTGTGTGCATCTAACCTGTATTTTGCTCTTCAAACAAACCAACCAACCAACCACATACATAAATACAATGTACCCTAAATTAAACTTTTCAGCTACTTGGTAAGCATTGGATTCTATCATAGCTGTGCTCCTGAATTATTCTGCTGCAGGATAGATACCAGGGAGTCTGGCACATACACAGTGCTTGGCACTGGTTATTCCTTCAGGTCTTGAATGTTTGTTAATGTCTCTTGACTGAATGATTAATGACAGCAAGTCTGTTCCAGTATGAAGCTTAAACTATTTATGATTTATTTCCTTTATACCCACTCAACCTTAAGTTTCTGTCTGCATTGACATCATATTACCAACAGCTCAGAGCGTATATACAAAAAATACAACTTGAACTGGGAAAGCTAACTCTTCTCCACTTTCTCACGGTGAGGGCTTCATAGGCATGATCATGACAAGAGGAGGCCTTAGGAGGCAGAATTATTGGCATATGAGTAGCAGACCTCAACAGAAGCCTTGAAATAACTCAGTGAAAACTACTCCATTGCAATAAGCACATCAGCTGGTAAAGTACAGACATCATAAGACTTAGCAACCATGCAGTCTCAGAAAAGTAGTTGAAATGTACACTTGATTTCTGGGTGATGTGTGGTAGAAAGTGTTCAGATACTGAATCATTCTTCAAAGTATTTTTTATGAGGTTCAGCCCTATAAGTCAAAATGAGTTAAATTTGATGTGACAAAAAGCTGTCTTTTGTGTAAAACAAAAACTTGAGGGGACTAGTTTATATTAGTATGTTCAATAGAGGCTATCTCTCATGCACATATGTGTTGGGTTTGGCTATGATAGAACCAATTTTCTTCAAAGTATCTAGTATGAGGCTATGTTCTTGATTTGTGCTGAAAACAGTGCTGATAACACAGGGATGTTTTTGTTCCTGCTGAGCAGCGCCTACACAGAGCCAAGGCCTGTTCTGCTTCTCACCCCACCCTGTCAGCAAAGAAGCTGAGGATGCACAAGGAGTTGGGAGGGAACACAGCTGACCCTAACTGACCAAAGGGATATCCCATATTGTATGATGTCATGCTCAGCAGATAAAGCTGGAAGAAGAAGGGAGATGTTCAGAGTGATGATATTTGTCTTCCCAAGTCACCATTACTTCTGATGGAGCCCTGCTTTCCTGGACATGGCTGAACACCTGCCTGCCCATGGGAAGTGGGGAAAGCATTCTTGTCTTATTTTGCTTATGTGTGTATCTTTTTTTTTGCCTAATAAACTGTCTTTATCTCAGTCTACACGTTTTCTCACTTGTACTCTTACAATTCACTCCCCTATACATCCATCAGTAAAGTGAGTGAGCAACTGTGTGGTTCATAGTTGCCAGCTGAGGTTAAACCATGACAAGCTAGAAAAAATCATTCTCTGCTACATGCTTTGGAGGACCAGAAGAGAAAAAAGTATGAAGTAACTGCAGTGTAGTGTCTGGTAGAAAAAAGAAAATGAGGAAGGAAAAACCAAGAGAGAAAAGCAGAGTACCGTGAGAGGCTATGTAGAATGCAAGAGCAAGAATAAGGTTGTTGAAAGAGAAGAAGCTTAAATGAAGACTGCTTTTTGATTTATTACCATACACTGTAGAAGAACATGTAGGGTTAACTAAGGTTACGTAGTACCTGAAACCACAATACATCACACTGTACCATTGTAAGTATATTTTTCCAACATTAGCAAGCCACAAATCTAAAACACATTGTGTGTGTGAAACTGAAACTGCTTTACAGTTTGCAGTATGAGAGAAAGTGCATCACTTCAACTGAAATGTGGACTAGCTGTCAAGTAGAAAACTCCTTATGTCAGTTGCAGCATATTGGATCATCCTTTATTGTCTGCAGCCAGGAAGATAAAGTTTTACAGGCAACTGCACCTAGAATATGCTACTGTATTTCCCGACCAATTTGATGTCAGACAGTATACTGAAGAATGTAACTAAAAGTTGTTAGTTTGTTTCATGAATATTTGTTTAGAATTTTGTAGTTGCTGCCAAATCTGTGCATATAGTAATACCAGTTGCTCTAACTTGCTAAAGCTTGCTTGAAAAAAAAAATCTTATGCTATATTATGAGAACATTTTACCACTAGTCACCATGAGTTAAAAATTACAAAATGAAAGAGAAGAGAGAAACTTGTAATGCCAGTATTGCTGTAAGAACTGCAATCTAGTCTCTAATATCATAGAAGTTTTGCTATATAAAGCTGAAAATTGCAATGTGATTTGTAGAGTTGTAAATGAACAGTGCCGCAGTTATAGAACCTTTCACAGAAATCTCAGCATAAGGTCACAGTTTATGGAACTTTAATTTACTGTTAACTTAACCTTTGTTCACCTGAGTTCTGAAAGACTAAGAAACAGCTCTTTATCTAAAAAGTATATAAAATATATTTTTTAAAGAGATCACCCCAAAATTCTACATTTAAAAAGCTAACTTATGTAGAAATATTTAAATACATTATTTTCTTCTACAAAATGCATCCTGTCACCTTCATGTTTCATGAGATCTTTTCACAAATACTTGGAATAAAAATGAAGCTGTTTTTTTATGTCTTTAATTTCAGGTTTACTTCATCTGTCTCTGTCACACCCAGTACCTGAGAAAACTTTGTATATTTTCTTTAGAATTTTCTGTTATCTGTAACTACTCATGCCTATTCATGAAATTATTTTATTTATTTGGGTATTTAACCTCTCTAAATGAAACATGTTTCCATTTTTACTTTTACCTCATTGTAACATAGATCTAGCTGCTAGTGTATGTAAGCATTAATAAAGGTTCTGTATTTGACTGCTAGACCCCATTTTACTCCCAATACCATGCCCTTATTTCAAGATAGGCAGCTGTTATTACAGTCACCCTGCAATTGTATATGCCATGTGATTTATTAGTATATTCTTGAAATTCATTTGACTGACTGAAAGGCACTTGAAACCGGATACAAGGAGAAAAAGTAAAGAATCCATTAGTCAATAAATACACTCCTATGTGATTAATAGTTCTTATTTAGCTACTTATAGATTCTCTGTGTGACTTCTGGGTTGTCCTAAATTATTATAGGTAGTATTACATGTCAGGCAAAATAAATGCTTTATTTGTGTGTCTGATGATTTGTCTTGAGCATCTCTACACTAATAATTTTCTACAGGGTCAAAAGACTTTTATTAATTTTAGTAAAATCAATGAAAAAAACCCGCAAAAAAATTGATCGTTTTTCCCTTATTCATTCTTAAGCAGTATGAACACTTGAATTATGAAAGGCTTTGGTGTTTATTTAATAGAATCTTTTTGTCTGATGAATAATCCCAAAATGCTGTTTCCCAGTGCATGGAGGTTTAAACTAAGTATATGGACTTTTGAGATAATTTGGATTTAGTATAAACCAAGTAAAGTTTGTTCCATCTGGCTGTTACTATAAAGTAAATGATGACTAATACCAAGGCTAAGGAAGTCCTCAGAAAATTTGCGAGTAATGATTATGTTCATGGGTCTTGTCTGAAAGATCAACATGTGAAAAACCTTTGTGGAACTTTTTGTCATTCCTTTTCATTCAAGTTCAGTTCTTAAACACAATACGGTTGTTAGAGATGTCACAGAATTCCAGGACTTGATCTTTAGTGATAAATACAAATAGTGACTTTTTTTTCAAGTTTTTATGATTAGTTGCTGGAATATTACAAATTAAAATTGATCTCTAGTTAACTTTAAACATAAACGAATACTTAAATTTTCAGTCTCTTTCTCATGCAAATTAGAATGAAGTAATTTCTTGCATTTAGCATGTAGCAATAGGATGAGGGGTAATGGTTTTATAGTAGAAAATGGAAGATTTAGGTTGGATATTAGGAAAAAAAAAATATTCAGTATGAGGTGGTAGATCACTGGAACAGTTGCCCAGAGATGTAGTGGAGGCCCCATCCCTGGAGATATTCAAAGTGAGGCTTGATGGGGCTCAGAGCAACCTGATCTAGTGAAGGTCTAGTGCAGCTTACTGCAGGGGGCCTGGACTAGATGACCTTTAGAGGTCCCGTCCAACCACCTTACACATTCTATGATTCTGTGATTTAATACTACTAACTATTGTTGTATACTTGCACTGCCAACCCTTGGCCTGGTTAATTACAGTTGCTAAGACAGCTATGTGAACAGTGCCTATGAAAGGGACATCGTAAACTGCCTGAGAGAGCCTTTATCCAAACTAATCAATTTCCAGTTAAAGATGACTTCAACAGTAACCTGGAAAATAAGATGAGACTTTAGAAATTAAGAGGAACTCAGCTGGAAAAGAAGAACAAAAAAGGCATGATTTTTTTTTTAAATTAAGCTGTAAAATTTCTGAGGGAGAGCCTTAGAAGTGCAAACAGCAGGAATCAAAATCTGTTTATGGGCTGCTAGAAATATCCCAATAGAATCAGAACCTCTGCCTTGTCCAACCAGAGCTATCAGCTGCTGTGGCAAGCTGGAATCCTGGCATCTGTGGGTGAATGTGGCCTCATGGGGTAGCATGGATACACATAAAGCTGGAACACAGCAGGTGCATGAATCCATACGCTCATAAAAGAGGACGTGGTGGTTGCAGCCTACGCTTGCTGTAAGAGTGTGAGCACATAGTTCTGTGAGTATGTGTGCAGGTCTAAGGTTACAGCATTGTAAAATTGGTTCCAGAGGTGTGTTTTTTAACATTTTATAAGTTTCTATTGTGGAGGTTTGCATGAGGTATTGCTGATACTGATTCTGAATTGCACTTGTTGCCAACTAATTATGTGTCATTAATAAATCAATAAAATGTTTTGAACATGATATGCCTTAAAACACATGAACTGAGCACTTTTTTCTTGTGACAGTTTTCATTATGCTGATCGCAGCAATACTTTGATAATTTCATAGACTCATATAGTCATCAAGCAAATGCATTTGTACTTTTATATTGTCGTGGTTTCACCCCGGCTGAGAGCTGAGATCCACGCAGCTGCCTGCTCCTTAAAGGAAAAGAGCAGGGAAAAGGGAAGGCGGGGGGGGGGGGGGGGGGAGGGGGAGGAAAAGTAAGGGAAGGGAAAAGGAAGGGGCAAATAACCCCAAAACCAAGAAACTAAGAGGCCTGTGGGTTGGGATAAGGATAGTTTACTAAGATAACAGAAAGATACAATATAACAATGCTAACAGGACTTCAGAGCAAAAATATATGAAGCTGTTGATACACAATGCAGTTTCTCACCGAACCCACAACTCAGGCCGTGCCACCCAGAGCCATCCCGGAACCCGACCGTCCCCCAAGAACAGCGTGTCCCGGGGCCGCCCCTGCTCTTCCTCCCTTCAGCCCCCCGATATCCTGGGCAGGACGTAATTGGTGTGGAATACTCTCTTTGGCCAGTTGGGTCACCTGTCCTGGCTTCGCCCCTCCTTTTTCATGAAGAGCTGAGAAAGTCCTTGACTGTCTGACAGCAACTAAAAACATCAGGGTGTTATCAGCACTACTCCCATTTTAACTCTCAAACACAGTATTCCATCCTCTGTTACAAATGAAGTTAACTCCATCCTGACCAAAACCAGGACATATATATATAAAATAGCTCATCATTTATATGTATGATGCTTTATGAAAGGATCAAAAGATGTGTAATAGTCCCCTCCTTGATTTACATTTGATTTACACAATGAATATACATCCAAAAAAAAAAAAAAGAAAAAAGATGAAAAAATAGGCATAATCACACTTTCTTGCATCCTAGTTTATGCACATTATATCGCCCTAATAACTCCTGGAAATATATTATCTTTATTAAATTTACAAACCTTTTGTGAGAGGAGTGTTGGGGTTTTTTTTTCTTTTTAGGAGACTGATTAATATTTTAAGGCAAATGTAATACAATTTTAGGCATTCCTACATTACAAATAAATAATAATGAACAAATACACAATACATATATTAATTATATTCATGATAAGGATTCATTAAAAATCTAGTAACTTACAAATCAAAAGGTTAATTAAAGTCCAAAACAAATCCAGCTAGGCAGTATTGACTTTCATGCCCTAAATGAAAATTATTTGTAGATAAAATAACTAAATGTTGATAAAGTTCACTGAGATTTTAAAATATTTCTGAAAGCAGCTCAAAACATGAAGACAAACTCTGAACACTTTCAGATCACCAGGAACTGGAATAACTTTCTACTTGTTCTGCAGGACCCTTCAGTGTGTCTGATTTATATACAAGCCAAAAGGGTTAAACTGTATATGTGTTTATTTCCATTTTTGTTACAAGAATAATTTGCTTTTAATATCTTTATTGTTAATGTTGGTTAGAGTTTTCTTTCTTAATTTCTTGTTACAAGCTGTGTTACTGGTCTGTACAAACTGTCCACGCTAGCATCATGATCCCTTTTTGATCAAGTAAAACCTTTTTCTACCACCCTCATGTTCTCAGTCCATTTATTTCATTATTTTTCATTCCTGTTAATTCCTGAGATTTAGGAAGTCTTTTAGTTCCTTTGCATCCTCTGACAATTTATTCATCTCAGAGAGGAAGCATAAGAAATGGTCAAGCACGGAATCTCCAAATCTGAGCTCTTTCTTGTTACTTTGATGCTCTTAAGCATCCGTTAGAATGATATATAGACTTTATTATTTTCTTTATTTTCTTAAACCAAAGTAACATTGACCAACAAAAGTTTTTTAATTGATTTCAAAAGAACAAGGCTTGTCATTTCTCCCTATCTAGAGATGATTTAATTGAAATGCACCTCCATAGTTTTTTTCAGCCTAAATCAATCAAATTCCCTATTTGTTTCATGATGTAATAATATAAAAAAAAGGCACAGCAGAAGCCATAGACAACAGAGAGCAGCTCAAAACTAAATTTGAAAAAAAAATCCCAAACCAAAAACATACACAAAAAACATAGTCACAAACCATAATAATAAAAAATCCAGTTAAAGTAATTGAAAGATATGACAAGAAAGATATGACAGAAGTGTGAGTGAAAAGAAGGCATCAAAGACAAATCACCATCTACAGAAAAATGATCCTATTGAATGTAGTGTGGAAAAATATTTGTAAGCTCATTTCTGGCCCTTACGAAAGCTATTTAAATAAACAATGTTCTCCAATCATTTAAGTGCTTTGGCAAAGTATTTTGCTCATACTACCTAGAGAGAGGCCTTGGTGTGTACGGGGATTCATCTTCTTTTCTAGTGAGAGGAGTTAATCTAATAAAAGCTTTCCTGAATTTGAAAGATCACTTTTCACTGGTTTATTCATAGATCATAGAATCATTTAGGTTTTAAAAAGCCTTTAAAATCATCCATTAAGCAGGTCATCTTCTTGCAGAAGATCAGGTTAATCAAGAAGGACCTGCTTCTCATAAACCCACTCTGACTGTACCTGGTCACATGGTTATCCTGTCCGCAATGGCACTCAGGATGATATTCTCCATTACCTTCCCTGGCACCCAGCACAGACTGACATGACTGTCATTCCCTGGGTCCTCCTTCTGGTCCTTCTTGTAGAGGAGCATCACATTTGCTAACTTTCAGTCAACTGGGACCTTGCTAGTTAGCCAGGTCTGCTGAAAAAAGATGAGAAGTGGCGGGGTGAGCACTTCTGCGAGCTCCCTCAGTGCCCTTGGGTGGATTCCATCTGGCCCCGTAGACTTGTGCGTATCTAGGTGCTGTAGCAGGACACTCACCATTTCCCCTTTGATTATGATGATCAGAAGTTTGGAGTACCTCTCCTTTAAAGACAGGCTGAGAGAATTGGTCTTGTTCAGACTGAAAAAGGAAAGGTTCTGGGGAGAGACACTAGTACCTAAAGGGGGCCTACAAGAAACCTGCAGAGGGACTGTTTACAAGGGCATATGGTGATAGAACAAGGAGTAATGGCATTAAACGGAAAGGGTAGATTTAGATGAGATACACATAAAAAAATGTTTATTGTGAGGGCAATGAGGCACAGACGTAGGTTGCTGAGAGAAGTTGTGGCTATCCCCTCACTGACAGTGTTCAAGGCCAGGTTAGATGGGGCTTTGGGCAACCTAGTCTAAGTAGCGGGTGTCCCTGCCCATGCAGGGGGTTGCAACTAGATGATCTTTGAGGTCCTTTCCAATCTGAACCATTCTATGGGAACTTCACTCTGCTCCCCATTCTGGCATTCCAGATCAGAAGGTTGGGTACTTGGAGGGCAACTCATCTTACTATTAAAAACCAAGGCAAAGAAGATATTAAGTATCTCAGCCTTTCCCATATCTTTTGTCACTATTTTTGCTCCTACATCCAGTAAAGAATGGAGATTGTCCTTAGCCCTCCTTTTACTGACAATGTATTTCTAGCTAGAAACCACTTTTTGTTGCCTTTCACAACACTAGCCAGATTGCCATGGTTGGTCTTTGGCCCTTCTGTTTTTCTTCCTGCATAACCTCACAACATCCTTCTAGTCTTGTTGAATTTTATGTCCCTTCTTCCAAAGGTCATAAATTCTATTTTTTCCTGAGTTCCAGCCAAAGTTTGCTAATCAGTCAGGCTGGTCTTCTTTCCTGCTGGCTCATCTTTTGTCATCTGTGGACAGCCTGATCATGTGCCTTAAAGTTCTGGTTCTTGAAGAATCTTCAACCTTCCCGGACTCTTTTGCCCTTCAGGAGTGTCTCCCAAGGGACTCTGTCAAACCAGCTCCTAAATAGGCAAATGTCTGCCCTCTGGAATTCCAAGGTAGCAACTATTACATCATCAACAAGCTCTCTGTTTGTGAACAACAGGTCCAGTGGGATGCTTTCCTTAGTTGGCTCACTCAACGCCGGTGTCAGTAATTTATCTTACACACACTTCAGAAACCTCCTAGACTGTTTCTTCTTTGCTCTATTGTGTTTCCAGCAGACATCTAATAAATTGAAGTCCCCTACAAGAACAAAAGCTAGTGATTGTGAGTTTTTCCCTTTTTCCTCTGCTTACAGAGTATTTTGCCTGCTTCGTCATCCTGATAGACTGGTCTGTAACAGACTCCCACCATGATATCTGCATTGTTGGCCTTTCCCCATAAACATTCACAGTTATCACCATAATCAAGCTCTAGACAGCGAAAGCACTCCCAAACATAAAGGGTTACCCCACCACCTCTCCTTAGTACATCATAGTTTTGCTGCTGCACAGTGGCTTACAGCTCATCCTGTTTGTTGCCCATGTTGGATACACTTCAGTTGAGCTATTGATCCCACTGGATTTTTTTGGGAGAAGCCCTAATTCCTATGAGACCATTCTCAGGTGCTTACAAGGTTTCCAACACATCAGCAACCCTCCTGTCTTTGCTGCCATATGGATCTTACCCATCCCCTTCTCCACTGAGATAGCAAACTGAAGGACCTTGTAAACACACTGTCCTTCAAACAATGGTGTGCTATGGCTGAAATGCTTTCACCTCCCTTGCCTCTCACCTATTTCTAAAATTTTATTGAACTAAATCCACTGAAGTTAGGAGATTCTGTGGTTCTTAAAAAAAGAATCTTTACATTTGATGTTTAGTGCAATGTAGTAGTAAAATATATATTTTAAACCTTTTTGAAAAAATGTGGAATGGTAAACACGTACTTCCTTATACGTATAAGTTTGTTTCATAGGCTGTCTTTACTTGCCTGTTTTATATATGCCTAAATTCTATGGATAGCAAATATAAGGTACGTGTAGATAAACTAGAAAAATAACCATTCGTCTTTCTCCAACTTCCCTAGGAGTAAGAAAGTTTCAGACATACAATGTATTTTTATATTTCTGTATTTTTAAAATAAATTGATAAAATTTAATACTGGGCAATAGGTAATTTACAATCTGCAAAATATTATTATATTTTTGAAAAACATGTTTTGGCAAACATCTTGGCACATGATACAACATACAGTAAATTTAACATTGCCTTCCCTGAAATAGCACGTCCACTGTATAAAGATGTGTGAGAAACTGGTGTGATTATCACAGATGATCAAGACAGCAGTAGTTTGTATTTTGCCAGGGGTAATCTCCTCACAACAATTTTATAAAGGTACCTATGAGAACGTGTTAGAAATTTAGACTTGAAATTGACAATGACAAAAGTAGTTACTGAAGAGGGAAAGAACAGCCTACCATGTAGAGTATTTGCTGAAAATTAGTGTTAATTACAATTAATAGATTCCTGGTCTTGAAGACAGGACCAACAGAAATATAAATTTAATTCTGCTTGGTAAGCAAGCTTTTTTGTGTGTGTTTTCTGGCTGTATATGATGATGAGCTGTATGGAAAAGCCATAGGGAACTTGGCTTTTACTAAAATTTCAGTATTTTTTACTTCCCTTAAGGGAAGGAACTAATGGATCATTTGTTGATTTACCTAATCTCATGTTTTGAAGATTTCTTTTCTGATAGCTTTTTGTTTCATTCTTACACAAGATTTGCATGCTGATTACTAACGTTTTAGTGGGGAATAAAGGAAAGGAAAGAGAAAAGGAAGGATGGCAATAAAGAATTCTGTCAGATTAATGTGTTACATTCATATATGGATTATATAAACATATATTCATATAACATAAGAATATGAGTATTCCTTGTTCCCCTTTTACAGTCAATGGGGACTTCACCAGACTTCCAGGAACTCTCAAATGTGATGGAGAGTGCTTGGCCACTTCATCCACCAGCTCCTTCAGGACATGTGGAGGCACCTCATCGGGTCCCATGGAGTTGTGCACATTCAGGTTCCTTATCTGTTCTTGAACCTGATCTTCTTCTACAATAGGCAGTTCCTCATACTCCCAGTCCCTACCTTTGCCCTCCATGAACTTGGGCGGTATAGCTAGAGGTCTTGCCAGTGAAGACTGAGGCAAAAACATCATTAAGTACCTCAGCCTTCTCCATATCCCAGGTAACAAGGTCACCTGTTCCATTCTGGAGAGGGCCCACATTTTCTTTCATCATCCTTTTCTCATTGGTATGTGACAGGAGATAGGAGATAGGGCATGAAACTGTGCCAGGGTAGGTTCAGATTAGATATTAGGAAAAAAGTTTTCACTGTCAGGGCCTGGAACAGGCTGCCCAGGGAGGTGGTTGAACCACCATCCCTGGATGTGTTTAAAAAAAGGGTAGATCAGGTACTTAGGTTTAGCATAGAACAGGAACAGTTGGACTTGATGATTTTAAAAGTATTTTCCAACTTTGCAACTCTCTGATTCTATATACTTGTAAAAACTTTTCTTGTTTCCCTTTACATCCCTGACCAGATTTTTTTTTTTTTGCTTTTCCAAACTAATCTCTGGCTGCTCAGACGGTATCCTTGTATTCTTTCACAGAATGCAATCAGGTTAGTTTGACAGGATCTACCTTTTGTAAACCCATGTTGACTAGACCTGATCCCCTGGCCATCATGCATGTGCTGTGTGACAGCTTCCAAGATGACCCTCTCCATGATCTTCCCTGGGACTGAGGTCAGACTGACAGGCCTGTAGTTCCTGTATCCTCTCTCTGACCGTTCTTATATATGGGTGTGACATCTGCCAGCCTCCAGTGGAACTTCTCCAGTCTGCCAGGATTGCTGATAGATGATGGAAAGGGTTTGGTTAGCACATCTGCCAGTTGTCTCAGTACTTTTGTGTGGATCCCATCTGGCCCCATTGATTTGTAGGTGTCTAACTGGCTAAGTAGGTGTCTAAGTTCTAATTTGGCTTTAGACCTTCTGACTTTCTCCCTACATGATCTCACTACATTCCAATAGTCATCCCAAGACACCTGCCCCTTCTTCCAAAGCCAAGTTGGCTTTCTTCCTCATTGACTACTCATCTGACAGACTAGGACAGCCTGTTCTTGTGCCGCCAAGATTTGCTTTTTGAGGAGCATCCAGCCCTCTTGGGCTCCTTTGCCCTGAAAGGTTGCCTCCCATGGAATCTTATCAAGCAGGATATTTTCCAGGACACTTGTCCTTCCTTCCACCCTTGGTAAGCTTTCTTTTTTTGTTTGAGTTTGCCCAGGAGCTCCTTAGTCATCCATGCAGGCCTTTTGTTGGTTTTGTCTAAATTCCTCTTTGTTGAAATGTATTGCTTAGGGGCTTGGAGTATGTGACCCTTGAATACTAGCCAGCTGTCTTGGGCCCCTCTTCCCTCTAGGGCTTTGTCCCATTGTACTCTACCCAGCAGTTCCCTGAAGAGGCCAAAATCCGCTATCCTGAAATCCAGGGTAGCAAACTTGCTGTGAGCCCTCCTCACTGCCCTAAGGATTTGGAACTATTTAATGTAATGGTGGGAAAGTTGAATCAAAGCAGGAGTAAAATTTTCTTTGAATCTTCTTGTTCAGAAGTGAGAAACTAGCCTGCCTAAGAGGGGAGCTTTATTCAAGCATTGGAATAGACAGATTGAGTAACACAAAACTTATTTGCCAATAGAATAATTCAGTTTCTAGAGAAATTCAGACTAACTTGCTGGCAAAACAAAGTAACCAGACTTATGCATGTTTCTGCCTACAATAAGGATAAAGACAAAATTTACTGATTTCTTCATTGTGTTACAAGTATTGCTACTCACATAGTAGAAAGACCACAACTTCAGATAAATTCTCATCTTTTCTTAAATGTAGCTTCTATTTTCAAATAATTTTTACAAATATATTATTCATATATAGTCATATGTCATATTAATGTCTTGCTCATATATTTCTTATAAATCATTTCATGGAACATTCACTCTCTTCAGGGCAAAGGGTGCATTTTTTTTTTTTTGTAGGGGATGCTCCGGTCTTTACCATACTTCAGTACTGTAGTATTTTTTTGCAGCACACTTCTGTATATGGAATTATATATTAGATGATTTGTCTAAGGCAATAAACGAATTCTAATTCCAAAATTCCTGACAATTACAGGGTAGGAAAAAATTATGAGAAAAATGAACCCTAGCAAGAATGTGTGGGAGGGCTGATACACAGTAAAGAGACTATAAGATCACAGCTGGCAGAGAGAGGGAAGTACTGTATTAGCATTAAGTGATTAACTTGCAGAAGATTAAAATGACTAGTATGACATTAGCAAAGAAAACATTGTTCTGTCATTTATATTGTGTCAAAATGTCCTTGATGCCTCATAGACCATTCTTTAAAAAGGAAGCTTATTGACCTATGCCAAATATCATGCTCCTACATATCATTATGATAGGAGATCAGTATAAGTTCCTCACTAACTGATTTTGGATGAGAAACTTGAAATGAAGAAAATCGTGTCTTTCTCAAAAGTTGACTGAATTAAACTTTTGAAGGTGCTATTTCTGGTAAGGATGTGACTGAAACACTTATAATATTAAGAGATTTCATAGAATCACTTGATATTTAAGAAAGGTTATAGGATAGAATTTTCATAATATTAATTCATTAGAAACCTGTAGTGTAATCCAGTGAGATAATGATGATGACAACAGGGTAAATTACTAAATTCTTCAAAATAATGACCTACATTGTCCTTTATATTCGTTTTGTATCCCTGCTCTGAACAGGAGACAAATTGGATTTCTTACAGGAAAGCAGAATTCATTTTTCAAGAGAAAATACGCCAAATATGGCTTAATTTTTTATTTCTCATCATGAATTTCACACTAGCTTCTGGTATCATGTTTGCAAACAATATGAAAAATTTCCATGAATTAAATGGTGATGCTTTTTATAAGACATGATTCTAGTAAACATTTCCTCAGGTTACTTCTATTTTCTTTTGTACTTCTACTATTTCAGTTTAAGTTTGACTTAGTTGTAGACTATCACGGACTGAATTAAGTCATGTGACCACTGGGTACTGTTGTACCAGACATATCAGAGTTTCAGTATGAACTAGAGTCAAAGGCAGCCAAGTTGCATGCTACAATTGACATTTCCAAAGCATTCTTTTTCAATTATTTTGGCAGCAAGAATCTGTGATGTGAGTTGTATGTTATAGGAAGCAGCTGGTCAGGAATGACCTGAACCAATGAAAAGTGAGTTTTACTCGGTACCAGGGGACTGAAAGTATGATCTAAACCAAGTTGATGTTGGTCCCCAACAATGAAACATGTTGCTTCTCCTGTCCTGAGCACTTATATTGAAAAATGAGGCCAAATTCATAGCCTTTCTTATGAACATTTGGAGTAGTGGAGTAAGCAAATTGAATGAAAGAATAACATCTGTCTGTTGAAAGGCAAGGGATAGTAGTTAATGAGAAAGCATAAATCTGTGTTTTGGATATAAAGATAGTTTCAGTATGTAGTACAACTTCTAAGAGTTGTCATGAAGAGACTTCCGTAATGAAAATTAAATAGAATGGAATGGTTAGAAGATATATACATACATATTAAAGATATATACATACATTAAATTATGTGGGACCCGAGTATGACACAGATAGTATGGAATAAGGAAAGAAGATTGTATTCATTCTGGCTGAGATGGAGTTAATTTTCCCCATAGCAGACTTCAAAAAGCTGTGTTGTGTACAGGTAGCCAGCAAGGTGTTGGTAACACACCAGGATTTGGCTACCGCTGAGCGGTTCTCACACAGCATTAAGGCTGTCTTTCCAGCATTTCCCCCCTCTTTAAACCCAAAGTCCAGTAGGCTTGGAGTGGGTATGTTCTTAGGAAAGGACATAACCAGGACAGCAAACCAAAACTGATCAAAGGGATATTCCATACTGTGCTGGCTTTGGCTCGGATAATTTTCTTCACAGTAGCTGGTACAGAGGTGTGCTTTTGATTTGTACAGAAAACACTGTATCAACAGAACAAGGGATGTTTTCATTCCCACTGAGCAGTGCTTACAAATAGTCAAGGCCTTTTCTGCTCCTCACACCACCCCACCAGTGAGGACGCTGGGGGTGCACAAGGAGTTGGGAGGGAACACAGCTGGGGGAGCTGACCCCAACTGACCAAAGGGATATTCCATATTGTATGATGTCATGCACAGCAATGGTATTTGTCTTCCCGAGTCACCATTACTTGTGTTGGATCCCTGCTGTCCTAGAGATGGGTGAACAACAGCTTGCCCATGGTAAGTGGAGAATTAATTCCTTGTTTTGTTTTGTTTGCATGTGCAGCTTTTGCTTTACCTAATAAATTGTCTTTATATCAATCCACAAGTTTTCTCACTTGTACTCTTCAAATTCACTCCCCCATCCATCCCACTGTCAGGAGTGAGCACGCAGCTGTGTAGTGCTTATTTGCCAGCTGTGGTTAAACCACGACATGCCATATGAAGTCAGCTCAGCAATAAAAGCTAAGAGAAAGAAGAAATGGAGGTGTGGGGTGGTTTATTATGATGTTTGTCTTCTGGAGCAACTACTACATGTAACAAAGCCCTGCTTCCTGGGAAGTGGCTGAACACTGCCTGCTGATGGCAAGTACACAATACATATTTTGTTTTCCTTTGATTCTGTGCAAGGCCTTTGCTTTTGCTTGTTAAACAGCCTTTGTCTTGTTCCATAAGGTATTTTCCATCTTATTTTATCCAGTTAAGTCCTACTGAGGAGTGATAGAGCCACTTGGTGGGCATCTGGCATCCAGTAAAGGCCAGCCCACCACAACTGATACTGAACTATGTATGCTATTGTTCTTTTAAGCATCCATTGCATCAAACACACTTGTGCATGCATAAAAATGCACAGCAATGTGCTATGCTGTCATCCTTCTCAGTTAAACAGCATTAGAGGCACCACTGGATGCACTAAGGCAAAAGCATTTGCTTTTTCTGCTGAGGAAAAAAACAGTGTGATACATAAAATGTGTATGATTCATAGATATGTTGGTTCACACGAAATTAAGACTCTCTACTAAAACCAAGAAAGGATTGACGGAACCCTTTATAATCAAAGGAGGAGAAATATGAGTTATTGTGCTTCAGCCAATTGTTATAAAATTCTGCCAAAAGATAAATAATGTTTTGTGAACAGCTGAAGAAATACTCAATATATGTCATAGTGATTAAGAGGATAACTGTCTGAGTGACCTGAATTGTCTCAATACCATTCCACAACAAGTCTTGAGACACATTTGAGAAAGCAGGATCAGTGATTAATAACTTAAGAAAGAATTTATTTTAATTTCCTGCTTAATGCAGGCTGAAAAATTCTGACAAGTGATTCTCACATCAATTCCATGATAAGGAAATAGGCACTGCAATACATGGACATTAAATATGGATTCCTTAAATGAATATTATGAGAAAAACAGTATATCCCCAGAAAAAGTTTCATTAATTAACAGCATTGATGTGCAAAACCCAAACCTTATTGCCTCACTTCTCATGAGGCGTGTATATTTTTTTTTCACTCCAACTTCCAGCTCCTTTTTAAATCTTTTTTTTTTTTCATCTGAATATAAAAGAGGTGCATTTCTCCTTGTCACCAGTGCCATATTTATACCACTTGGCAGCTGAGCTCCAGCTCTTTGCTCATTTCCATCCAGGAAGATGGGGGAGACAATCAGAAGGCAATTGCCACCTCTCAGCTGTGAAGTGATGCCCAGTCAGTCCCCAAGTTACTTTGGAAAAACTACCCCTCATCACCATAAGCTTGACACAATTTTTTTGTTCGTCATGGTGTTGTCTGGCATGGGATATCCCTTTGCTTTACATGGGTCGCTGTCCTTGCTGCCTGCCCTCCCAGCATCTTGCACACCCCAGATGAAGAAGACAAGGGGTATTGTAGTCCATTATACTGTACTCATCCTGTTGCATGTTTACTGAGTAACCCCATTGGGTAAACAATATAAACCACTCTTCGACACTCCATAATCTCACTAGTCAGTCAGTGATTCACCCCATCAAATTTCCGCGCAGTATGCTACAAAAATTATTTTACTGAAGCTCAAAATGCACCTGTATGTGTCTCTGATTTGGTTTGTTGCTGAAGAAAGAAAAAAAATCCCCAACTTACTATGTGCATCTTCTACCTGAAATATGGCTTTTAAAATGAGTATATTGGTTTACATATGCATGCATGTGTAAATTTATACATACATAAGTATATGGTATAATTATAAACCCTCTGTTCATAGCTATTTTTAGGCTTTCCACATTATGTATTTGGTAAATGTTGGCAAATCAGTAGTGGAAAAATCAAAACAACAAAGTGAAAGACATTGTAAAATCATTTTACTAATCAGATCATAGGCAGTTAAAATATTTTATCAGTACTTGTGAACAGAAAAACAGCCATTTGAAAACTTTTCCATTAGCATTAGATGTTTGCAGTGTATTACTCAGTCTTTAATATCTATTCTAACTGTTCTCAAATTTATTTTAGTTGTTTTCTGCCTAAGCTGTTCCAGAGTTGATAGACGGTCCTCTGATGAGCAATTTGAGAGTCTGCCAAATGAAGACTTGACTTAGCCAGTTATCTTTCATAAAATTATTTACCATATCATGGCTTTAATAAGATTAAGAAATCCAATATAGCTGATTTACATTTCCACGTCCAGATTTTATTTTGTTGAGAATTGTGTTTAAGAAAGAAGGAACAGATAAGAAAGGAACAAGAAAATGGAGAGTTATCAGATATTGTCTGACATTTACCATAGAAATTGGAGACCCTTTACAAAAATTAATATTTATAATCATACCTGCATGTCATCGTGAAAAAAGGTTTATGCAAGTGCATTAATAACAGCTAGGCTTTTAATTAAGTGAAAAATTCAAACGCCTGTATACTAAAAATACTGAGGCTTTCCAGTATTAAAAAAATACAAAAGCACTAAGAAATAAAAAACCTGAACAGGGGCGGGGGGGGGGGGGGGGGGGAGGGGTATCATTTATGATTTTTTTAAAAAGTAAAATATAAAAATTATGAACTTCATTTATTCAGCTTCATATTGATGAGGAAGGCTGTTGGTAAATTGAAGCAGTTAATATCAACAAAGAAATTCAGGAAAATTTGTTGCTTTTGAATTGTTTGAATTGCCATTAACCTGGAAAAAGTTTTATGTAGATAGACATTCCTGAATTTGTGGTTGCATGGATAGTTTAAAATAATGCTTTTCCTGCATGCAAAGGTCTGGGAAACAGTTCTGTGCTGCAGGTAGACTACCTTTTTTGTCTAGTCATTAAAAAAGGAAAGGTATTCTTGGGTTTGCTAGGATCTTAATATGTCAGCACCTCTGAGACATCACAAAGGTTTTATGATTGAGGGATCATACTGAGGTGTGGAAAATTAGATAAACCATAATCTATGCCACATATTTCTGAAACAATCCTAAAGGAATCACTAAGGGGAAATCTGCACTAAGCAGTACCAAGTCATAGCTGCACTTACTTGAAAATCAAAAGTTACATAGATATTAGGAACACATCGCTAATCAGCTGTAACAGTGTGGCACTGTATATATTAGCTAGCACCTCCGCATGGCAGTACTTCGTGTTATGTGAACGCACCCACCAATGAGTTCACCATCATAAAGGCCTCTCTCCATATGCATACTCCTGCACCACTTCTACTTCAGCAGTCACACCATTACACATCTTTCTTCTTCCTCATTTCTCTTACGTTCCTCCTTTAAGTAGCTTCCTCCCTCGTCAGCTAATATGAAGCTAACTTTTAACTGAGAGCACTGTACTGCAAGATGAAGACAGAGTTAATCCTACTGTTCCTTAATTGTAAAAGTGAATTTCTTACTCCTCTCTTTCTATCATTTCTATTTTCATTGTAAAATGTATGCACTGTAATTTCTACAAACTCTTCTTACTATATGGATATGTCTGTATCTAATCTGTCATGAAACTGGCCTGCTGTGAGTGTGAAAATGCAGTCAGACTAGAAAAGACACAAAGTCAGAAGTATATATAAAGTGTCCAGTCTAGAGAAAAGGTGGCAAGAGTTTTCTAGATGTGAAATAGCACTGACAATTTTTGCTTGAAAATATTTGGCACAGAATACATACCCAAATAAGTAATTTCATAAATCATTTTTTCTTTCCAGTAGGTTTTTCATATTCTTTACAAATAAATTACATCAAGTCAGCATTAGAAGTTATGATATCACAAGTCTACATATTGTCTAACAATAAGAGATAACCTTTAGTTGGTCACATATAGTGCAAGAAATATGATGCGTGTCTGAAATCTCTGCATAGGGAATAAGAATAATCTTACCAAAGATTAGCTGAACAAAAGCAGAATAGATCACTCTATGGAGTTTCCCACACCAACATGATATATGTTACCTCTTAAACTAGATGTCTACATTTTAGATGGATAAGATTGGATGAGATGAATCTCATCCTGTGGTACTATATGTCAGACTAAGATTTAATAGTACAAAGATTAGGAAAAATTAATCCTATATGACTTAAACAGGATGATATAAATTTCTTTCATTCTCCATCTCCAGAAAGCCTATTTCTGTACAGGCAATTTTTATTAACCTTTTTATCTCACACTCATTGAGTCTCACAGGAATCTGACTGTCTTTCTTTCAGTCACTTTTTATTGTATCCCTTCAAAAAAGACCTTCCTCTTGGTCATGCTGCATTCACTCCAGTTTTGAGTATGTCACTGCCTCTCTTCATTCTCATTCCAGGCAGTAATTACTGGAGGGTCCATTTTAAAATGTCTTTCTCAACCTTTGTTTCTTCTATTTGATTCTTTCATTCCCTCTTTTTAGCTAACATTGTTTGAGCTTTTTTTCCAGGGGATGTAGCTAGTTTAAGATAGTAGGCTGTCTAGAAAATTAATCAAGACATCTTCAGGTAAATTTTACCAACACTAGTTTTCTCAATCTGTAGTAGATTGGTAAATTTTACTTAGATGTATGTTGCTGTTCATAACAGGAACCCAGAACTTTAACTTTAAATAGATGCCTTGTTTTTAGAGAGTTTTTTGGAGGGTCACAGATTCACAGAATTGTAGGGGTTAGAAGGGACCTCCAGAGATCATCGAGTCCAACCCTCAAGAATCAACCCAAAATTTCACGTGATTCCATGGGACTGAGGAAGAATACTGGCAAACTGAGCCTTGGATGAAATTTGCAAGCAATAAATCTAGGTGGTTGTATTTGAGACAAGAAGATAAAAAATATGTACATTAATTTTAAGAAAGGACTTTTTACCTGTTCATCAATAAACTCTGTAGTTTTGCCATAAGTACATGCAAATTGTCACCATAGATATCTTCAAAGGGTTGGCATAGTATCAGCTGATTTAGGTCACAAAGAACTGAAATAAAATATATACAATGTTAATAGAATAGCACAGAATTGGCAGCCACACAACAGTGTGGAATTCACCTTGTCAGAGGCACCAACATTCCTTGGCTTGTCTGTGTTACTTTAATGACTAAGCACAACTGTGAATATAATTTGTGTGTTTATGATTAAAAAATATCTTAATACCACCCCCATGCGAGCCAAAAACAAATCCACTTTTCCACAAACATTACTTTATCAGAGTTCCTAATGGACAGTTTTCTTACACCATCTGAACATCAAAAATACTGTTCTACATCATAAGAAAGATGCATTGTTCTGTCTGATCATTTTATGCTGGGGATTTTTTTTGGGGTGTGTGTTTGATTTCTATGAGTAAGTAGCACAGCTTCCTTATACCACAAAAGAAATTTGGCATGGGAGTGTGTAAAATAATACTGTCCTCTCATCAAAGAAAATATCAGAAATTTTTATTATTAGTTTTAAGTAAACCTATTATTGGGCTGGTTATATCTTCAATAATCACTTCACTTTTGTAAGGTGGTCTGACGAAGCTGTATGTTTTTTTTCTAGTAGCTTGGGTATTACAGCTCTTACAATATTAAGGAAATTAATTCTTGTGCAATTGCAGCAGTGCAGTTGATTGTATATTTACATGATAGGTTTTGCTTTTTATTGTCAGAAAGAAACAGAGGAAGAGCACTGTCTGACAGATCTACAGCAAATGAGCATTATGTTGATTTCAGGGCCACCTATGGGAACATTACATTTGGGAAAAAATACATATGTGTGTATATATCTACAATGAAATGTTATTACAGTAGTTGAACTCATATTTACATTTCTAAATACATTTCTGTATATATATATATATTAATATGTATATTATATACGAATTAGCTACAATCAATCTACTCTGAATTTCAGCTCCTCATAGCCTAACTGATATTTCAGCATATTTCACATTGCTTGAGTATATGGAAAATTAATGTTAATAGTAATTACTGATAGGAGCATCAACTTAGTAATTCAGAACATCCATGCCAATTATCTTATTACTATATTATTATATTACTTTATTACATTATTGTCAATTACTGCAATTATATTACTGAACAGAGCTGATGTTGCTCAGAGGAATTTTAAAGAATTTAGTTTAACATAGCAACATTTATCATTAGCACATTAATAGGAAGTTTTATGTCAGGATTAAAACATACAGCTTTATATGTAAGTGCCTGAAGAAAAAAATTAAATATTTAAGCATGCTTTTTCATGACGAAGAATATATGACTGTTTTCAGAAATGGAAGGGTAGAGTATTGCTGGAGGATTTGGTAATTATTCAAAACAATTTATACTGCTTGTGACTCCTAGTTACTAGTTATTGATGAATATAGTTTTTGAGGGCTGGCTTGTGCTCATCCTTGGCACCCACACTCTGAATTTAGCTAACAGTAAAAGCAGATTTTTGCAATCTCTTTTAAGTTCACAGTGGATATTTGCCTCTGAATTTGGTATTACCACTTGTAGTTTTCTTCATGCTTCATCTTTCCAGTGTCTTTGGCCACTGCAACTGAAGCAGGTAAGAGGGACGGGCATGTCTTCATTCTTCTGTACCAACCGCAGATGAGTTCAGGCTTGAGTGCATGTATGGCTACAAGAGTAACAACTTATTTTTTGAAGAACATAAGGATCTTGCTTAGGAAAAGAAGATCAAATGTGAGTACAGTTTAATGCCTTAGAAATTCTCCTGGATGAAAACCACAATGATCAAAAAAAATCTTATCAGATAAATATGTATAAAGTGATCAGGATGTTGTTTAAGATAGAATCTGCAAGATGCTTCACCACTAAAGTGAAACTTTAGGGCAGCATTCTGATGGAACAGGAGGAATGAAAAGACTGGAGAAGATGGTTTGATCTGTGAAAGAGATTATGTGTAAATATTTGCTGTCTTAGAAGAGAAATGAGCTTGTGCTCTACTGTCTCTAGATTGGATTTCCTTCAGTTATACTAATGTAACACTTTCAACTTCAGTGTATTTGTTTCTTATTTATGACAGCAAAAGGCAAATTCATGTGCAATATTCTTCTTGTGTTTGTATAAGCACAAGGAAAGACCCTGTTACAGGCTCTCCTTCATCTTCCAACTTGCCTTCTTAACTACCAGGCTTCCTTTCCTGACAGTTTTAGATATAATGTGTTTCTGTGTTTTGACTTGAGCGATTATGTAGAATACTTGGACTGGCAAAGTACTGATGTCTAAACATTAGTACTGCCATAATTGCTGAAGAGTGAATGATAAGTTTAAACTTCATGTATAAATTAAAGTTCTAGAAGTTACAAAAAATACACCCATGAACCAATTCTTTTCATTATTTTCTGAAAGAAAATTATTTTATTTCATAAAAGGTAATTGTATGGCTCAACTTTTTACATCTAGCAAAGCTAGAGTTAGTGCTGGTGTCAGGTATTGTAATTCTGCAGTGTAAGAATTATCTAAAGCTAAGGATAATAATAACCACTCAACCTAGTGTGTTGGTAGCTGTTTCTCTGTCTTTCACCAATTATATTCCTAGCTAAAGTTTTTGAAGCACTAAGTTTTAAATGTGAATTGACAAGAACACAAAAACATTTTGAAGACAGAAAAGCTCATTTTCCTATATTCAATCGGAATAGAGAACAGGTAGACAAGCAGAAATGCACCAGTGAAAAAAATCCCCTCCAAACTACCAAAAGCACATGCTGTAAAGACAGTACTTTAAAAAATAGCTGCAAGGTGATGCAACAGATAAAGGAGCAAAGAGGAAAGGAGGAAGGGGGGAAGACCCTTAAATCTTAGATGTTTAAAACCTTCATGGCTGTCAAATTTTTTCAGAGGAAAAATTTTTTCAAAGGAAAATCTACACAGTACCTTTTATTTTCCTTCAGTTGCTATCACATTTGCATTTATCCATAAAGTCTTGATGAGTGTGGCCTGTAACCTGCACTGATCTGCAGCATATGATTCTGATGTACAGCCTCCAGGAACTATCCTGAGCAAACACATACATACAGACCGCCTTTCTCCAAACACACGTGGCCTCTTAGATGACAAGACTGCAGTGGAGTTTGGTTCCTAAAAACAAATGATAAAAAAGAAAAGGAAGGGAATTCTTTCAACTGCAGAGATGAACTAATGTGGAATGTCATAGAGGAATGAATTGTGTCATAACTTAATACAGTAAACCAGTTAAGCCTAGGGATATTACATGAAGCAGGCTCTGTTGGCCTGGTCCAACTTATCATTTAATCAGCTTTATCTGAATTCCTACTGGGAGCATAAATGCCTACCTTGCAAACTATGCAAATTAGATAAGATAAATTTATTATTCCTACATTTATCCACAGACCCACAGACTGACTAAATGTGCCATTTATTTGATTTAGCTAAACACAGAATTAGTTCTCAGTCAATGAAAGGATATTAGATTCATAATTCTTTTCTAAACTCTGATTTATTTTTTCCTTAAGCTACAAATTGTCCTGACAAGCTTACCTAGAACTTCACAGAGAAATCAGTGCCTCCTCTTTAAAGTCATCTAATTCTCTCTTCCACTCTCAGTGTTTGGCCTTCTTGGAAAATGATTCACTTCTGGCAAGATTTCTCTGAGAAGCCTAGTTTGCAACCTATATTTGAGAACCGTAGTTCTCTGGCAGTCAGCACAGATTGCTCAGTAATTCTCTACTCCTAGATTCAGGTCTTGCATTCTCTGAGTTTTCCAAGATACAGTGTGCCATGTTCGGAGAGTCAAGCAGTGAGATCCTAATACACAATAATAAAAAACAGGCTGCTGCAAAAAACAAATGAAGCAACTGTCATTTTCAAGGAGCTATTGAGTTTCCACTGAGAAGGTGATTTGCCACTACATTTTGTTGTATGGTTGTAACTTTGCACTTTTAAAACATAATTTTAAAACTAAAATGTCATTTGAAGTATTCTGGCATGTATCAATCACAAGGTTAATAAAAAAAAACCTTTAAAACCAACAGTAACTAAGCAAATATTTGCCATAAATTTCAGGCTCACAAATGGTACATTTACTTTGTGTTCTTCAGATATACTTTAGCCACTGGGAAAGATATTATATGAACAATTAGTTTTTTAATTAAGAAAATCAAAAGATGAAGTGTTTTTCTATGCTATCACTATTGAGCTAAGACATGCTGGATCTTGAAACTAACACAAGAACAATGCCTCATAGTATGTGTTGACATGAATATGAGTTACACTTTCATGGGCTTCTGGTAACATATATCTACAATGACAGAAATTAAGATGCCTACAGAAAAGTTTTGGGTTTTTTTTCTTGAGGACTACAGAGGGCAGAAACACAAATATCACCTGGTCTTGGCTCAAAATATCTAAGTGGCAGTTACTGTCTGTGGATGAGGGATGAAAAAGAAAACTTCAGAAAAAGTCTTAAGAGGAAGAGGCGTGAAGTAAATCAGAGCTGTCAATAATCCATATGATAAAATCCTTGATTCCACTGACCACAGAACAGGCATATAGCAACCACCTCTAATCACTGAACATCATATTTAGATGGTAGGAAAGTAATTATGTCTGACACAAAACCTAAAGCACAAGCGGTAACTGGGATTTTTCAATAATGATTTCTTTCTGATTTTGAAACAGGTTTTTGCTCTAGTCTCATCAATATTTAAGCATATTAAATATGTCCTTGTTTCTAGTTCTGAGATAATCTGGGTATACTACTTCTACAGGTAAAGCAAATTGAATTTTCTTTTTGATGAAGCAGCTGTCCGTCAAGAAAAACTGTTATCTAAAACTTTCCTTTTTTTCCAGACGTATGTCAAATTTTGACAACATGATTTACAGGAAAAAAATTACATGCTCATAGTGTATATAAACAAAATCAAAATATTTTACTCCAGTAAAATATTGGAACTTTTCACTGCAATTTAGTTACCAATTCTGTTGATTTATGCCACCCTACGTTTAATGCAATAAAGACATTTGAACTTTTGAAACAACATTAGAAAAATTTAGTTCAGGACATTATTACTGGAACATTTACTTATATTTGAGCAAATTTTGAGGCAAAATTGGCATCTGAAAACCTTCTTTCCTTCCATAACTGTATTCTGGTATTCTGAGAAATAGATGGGTGCATCTGTAGAGGGAGAGGGACAGGGAAGTGGATACCATGAGCTACAGATGGACAGAAGGGAACTCTGAGTTTTGCAGAAAAGGGTAAACATATTCCTGAAGAGACAGGTGAAAGAGATTGAAAAGATTGGATAGAAATCTTTCCTACCTAAAGTATTTTATTATATATATCCTTAGATCCTTTACACCCCCCACCCCCTCCCACCCCCCATTCATTTCCCATTTCCTTACCTTGGTAAAACCAGGCAATGGAACTTGTAAGAAAAAAAAACTACTTCCATCTCCTACATCTGGTAAATAACTTACTTTTATTTTTCCCTTTATATTTTGTTTATCCCTCCCAATCCACATCATTTCTACACTCATGTTGCTTTTCCACTGTTTGGTAGCTTTCAGCCTTCCTGTTGCAGAGATTGATGGTTCAGACAGGTTAATCAAACCCTGATTATCCCAGTTCAGTTGGGACTTGTTGGCATGTAGGCTTGGGAACTGTATGGACTCTCAGGTCTTTGCCATGAGCTAATAGTACTCTTTCTGCTACAGGAAACATCTCAATTTAGGTAGCTTTATGAGAGGCAGCAGTGAGTATCTTAGGTATCTGAGAGATTTTGAGAGCCCATGAGGTTAGGCTGCAACCAAGTGGTAATTTTGAAAACATTGAATCTTGTAGATGCTGAACAATGGAGCCTAAAGAATTTCAGTTCCAAGAATGAGGAATTGAGTTTTGAGAACCCTAATTAGGTTGTAGTTTCTTAAAAGCAGCAGAAAAATCATATTCTAAGGAAAAAACTTGTTTTGTTTTGTTTTGTGTTTTTTAGGTGAAGAATTAATAAAGTGTAGGTCATGCTATTTATCTAAATTTTGTACAAAATTAATTAGAAACTCTAAGATTTCTGTTAACCTCTGTGCTTCTCTGCTTTTCAGCATGGTAATTAATTCAATGGAGAGCTGTAGAGACCTTGTATATACAATAGATGTGAACATTTTAGCTATTCAATTCTAGAGTCAAATAATATATCTAGCTTACAGCTGGGAATACCCATGACAGAAAGAAATAACAAGTGTCTCATCAAGATTCAATTTATTAGATGACAAAACTGAACAAACCACAGAAGACTAACAAATAGGCAAGAGCAGTCACAGATTATCATGACCTTTGCTCCTTAGCCTTTAAAAGCCAAACTTGATATCACATTTGGGGATTCATTGCCAATAATGCCTCTTCCAGCGAAGTGACTGAGCTCTCCAGGCTTCTTCAGAACACTTAATACAAGGCAGCAAGGTGACAGGTTTGAGCTGCCCTTTGTAATTTATTCTTGAAAGTAAATAAGATATGGTAGTTGGAGGTATGCAAGACATGCAGAGACAGATAATGATCTATCAGCCAGCTGCAGTCAGTGGAGGGAGTGGAGACATCATTGATTGTTCCTTTGAACGTATGCACTGTGCTTTCCAATGATTTGGCTAGAAATAGGAAGGAGAATGGATCTACTGTCAGTCCCCCTGCAGAGACTTGAGAAGCCCATACTCCTCGAGCAGTTCCTGATAAAGGAATAGCCTCAAGGTCAGTGTCTTAAGAAACCTTTAGAATTAATAAATCAAAGGCTCTGAAAATGCTATCACATGGCTTAGGGAATGCAACCTATCTACCAAATATAGTAAGATGGTTGCTATACTTTCCAGATGTCATTGTCTCAGCCAGAACCCAACCATGCCTCTGATTTGCTCAGTTGCTCCCCTGTTTTGGTCCATTATCAAGAGCCTTAAATTTGCATTAGAACTGTAATTATATTTTTTTTTACTGTGTTTCCTAGGGGAATGTTTTCTTCCTACTTGTTTCTATAGCCAAGTTATATAAACAAATGTTATATACATATATTTATAAGTGTTTCTTTTGTTTTGGAAAAAAAATCTTGTATTAGGAATGGTTCAAAAAATAAATGTTTGGGTGTTTTGTATCTTGTAATAAGTCTTCAGTAAGCCTAGGTGAAAATCATAATTGTTAAAAAATAATTTATTACTGAATTTACATTAAACGCTCACAACTGTTGTAGAAATAAACTGAAACATGAATGCTACCAGATTATTGATTATTTACAAAATAGGTAAATAGTTTCTTTATGCAGAGTTTAAACTGATTTTTAACAGGCCCTTGATAGTTTGCTCACAGTATTACATGAGAGAAAACAGTTCTACACCTTAATATAAAGGGTTTTGAAATAAAGTCAAGATATTATCGATAATATTGCTATTTATTAATTTTATTAATTTATAGCACACTATACCAAATTATAACTGCAGATTAATTAATTTCTGACAGACCTCTACCCTGGATTTTTTCTGATCTCTTTATCCAGTCCAAATTCATAATTTTTGGAAATTGAACCTCATAGTTTGTTGGTTGTACAATGAATTTGATCAAGACAGTGTATGTTGGTTCTCTGCAAGAAGTTGGCACATGCAACATAACACATATTGAGGTATTTCTGCATGATGTATTTGTTACAATTCCAAAGACCGAGAAATATATTTAGTTGAGATTAAGTTTAGTAGCTGGCATCCTGAGCCTTTCCATTATGACTATATCAGCTGAAAGAAAAAGTTGCAGAAAATAAGGATAAGCAGAATAAAGAAATAAAAGTAACTCGAGTATGAATTTCTCTATCTATATGTACTAATCTAAGGTGATTTCTTTGGGACCTTTATACTCACTGACATGACCAAAGTTCTGGAGGGTAGAGTGGGACTGAGATGTCTGCATATAAGACAGATCCAGTCTGGAAGAAACATAGTTTCATTCAGGCAACTCTGTACCAAAATAATAAAGCTTTGCTTTCCAGACTGCAGTGGTTATGGAGCTACACTGACTCTCACCTCTGCAAGCCTTGGAAACTCTGCCCTGTGCTTGGCTCTGTATTTGACTACAGGGCAGTTGTAGGTACCTTCACTTTCAGTACACTTGAAAGACAGAAGTTATGTGCATGCGGCATATTGTGTCAGAGGCATTTCCTGCAAGGGACAAAATTAGGCAGCAGTACTTTTCAGATTTGACTGGCTTATTTTCAGAAACCTGCATTTTAATGAACTGAACTTTTGTGCCCCCCTGCAAGATATTGTCTAGAAACTATAACTCTGTATTAATGAAGGACTGGCATTTTTCATTTCCAGTTAATTTCTTCAGGGATTTTCACTTGATTTGTTTTTTTATTGAATTGAGACATTTTTCTCATAGGAGACAGTAGTTGTTTACACAGTTAATGATATTAGCTAGATTGAAGTTGAGATACAGCCATAGCTAGGTAAGGATTCTGGATGCTATATGACTCAAATATTTTTGCCCTTATTTGAACACTTAGGTATAAAAGAATATGTTATACTTATGGCAGCAATGAGCCAGCAATGGGCTGTTGCTGCAAAGAAGGCTCATGGCTGTATTAGACAAAGTACTGCCAGCAGTTTGAGAGAGGTCATACTTACCCTCTACTCAGCACTGGTGAGGCCACACCTGGAGTGCTGCCATCTAATTAATGTATATAAATATCTGAAGGAGGATGCAAAAAGGACAGAGCCACATTGTGCCCAGTGACAAAGAGGCAACAGGCACAGTCTGAAACACGAGTAGTTCTGCCTGAATATGGACACTTTTTGACTGTGAGGGCGACTGAGCACTGGTACAGGTCACGCAGAGACATTGTGGAGTTTTCCACCTTGGAGATATTTAAAAGCTGGCTGGACACAGTCCTGAACAACTGTCTCTAGGTGACCCTGCTTGTGTAGATGACCTCTAGATATTCCTTCCAACCTTAAAAACCCTGTGATTCTGTGAAATGTCTGGTTCTATTTCTGTTACTGACTGATAGAGTTCAGAAGAAATTATCACGGTTATGTTTGCTATAATTCATCATCTCCTCAAGACCTTATTTCCACATTATATGCTTAAATGTAATGGAGCTTGCACCAGGTGCTGCTTCTGGGCAGGAACAACATGTAGAGAGACAGTTGCTGGAAGACCTTGGGTCTGCTTTGCCAGGAGGGGTTCTGGATGGTGCCCCAATGAATGACTTTCAACCAGATCACTGAATGCATTGCTTGTGCTTCTGAGTCTGTCCTGCAGGACTCCCAAAAGGCAAATTTACATCAAAAAGGACCCCTCCTACTAATTTGCTTATGTAGAGCACCCATAGAGCTTGATCTGTATCCCAAAATAGTGGAAGTAGTTAGTGTAAATTATGCATACAAGTGAAGATACATCTGCTTATATTTTTCTTCATTTTTCCCTTCCTGAAAATGTTGACCCAGTGATCATTAAAACAACTGATCATTAAAACAATGCAAGTGTATGAAGAATTGCTCTCTGTTGGATGTTCCCTTCTGATGCTTTATAGTTTTGTTACAAACAGAAGCATGTTACAAGTTAGCATAGGTCATAGATAATACAGTATTAATCTAGGCTTTCTTTTACAAGCTTAACCTAGCTGGACTCCCTAACTTTGCTTCAGCCAGACCTTCCCACCTAGGCCTAAGACTTTTTCACTCAGTCCCTGTGTTGGTCTTCTACTCACAACCAATTCTTACTTTCCTTTTATGAATCATGTGTGCCTCAGTTGTTGTTTTTTTAGAGCCAGAGAGCATCTCAGGCCCACGTCAATTGTAGCCCTTGTTTAACTCTGTGGTTTGAGCAAAAGCTCACTCTCTGGAACTCCCTAGAACCCATGAGGAAATCCAGTTTGTGTGTCATGAAGGAAAAGCTGTTTACTGGCAGACAGGGAACTTATTTTCTCCTACAAACCCAGTATTTAGGCTTGTGCTTACTTAAACTATCTGCATCTTTTATTTTGTGCAGTGCTAGAAAGTTTCCCAAAGGAATAAAAAATGACCTGAACACACTGAGATAACTGTGCTGTGACAAGGATTTGTGGCCCAGTCAGTGACATGAACTGAACATGCAGCATCAGTCACTGCTGACCTTCAGATATGCTGTATATCCACAGACAAGGGTCAAATGATCTGTTTTGGATACCTAATTTTATCTTAGACCTAAAATATATCAAATTTCAATGGAATCCAAATAAATGTTTGTCATTATTACAGTAGAGATCTTAATAAGATTTTTTCAGGTCAATTAAATAATTCCAGAGACATTAAGACACTCTGAAATCATAGGTCTGACAAGTGGGACATGAGCATATCCATTTGCTTATCTTCCAAAAATACAGAACTTTAAAATTACATAGAGAGAAGTTCAAACCTCTAGCATAAATAAATATTGGAAATAAACCCCCTTTCCAATGAGCTTCCAGTTTCCCTTGTCCTGCTGTGTTCTCTTCCCTCATTCTGTAGAAAAAAGCCTGTTCCAGAAGGACACTGCAGGAAAAACTCATCCTTTGAATTCCTAAGGACCAGCTTGCTTTACACTGTACACAGAGAAAGAAAGAGGGCTACTGCATACCTCCTCAAGGTACCTAGTGTTTTCAAATTGTACAATTTTTTGTTGTTAAAAATATTTCTGCAATTCAGTCCCTCCATGCACAGTGTAATCCATCTGATTTGTAAGATTACATGTGCACACAGCAAGAGCTGTGTGTAACTTGTTCAAGGCTATAATTTTAAATTCCACTTTCTCAGAAAAATAACGGTACTACGCAAAAAGCCACTGGGGATCTGATCTCAAACAGTATTAGCCTAAGGTTTCAGGAAGAATCTATTGACCTCCAAGAAAGCTACTTACTTTTCTCTTCCCAAATTCCTGTATTTCAAGAACCTTTACCTAGGCTGGTAGCATTCAATCTATGTGACCTTAAATACTAAAACAACACAAAGAGCTGTGTGGTTGTTTTGGGCATCAGACAACCTTCACAGCAAAAGTATTGTGCCCTCACTGTGGAAGACTGGTATGCATGCCACTGTCCCAAAGAGAGAAAGAATCACTGACAACACAAATATAGCCAGACTGAGGTGTCTGAAGAGGCTGAAGGACGACCAGTGCTAGAAAAATCTTGGTGGTATCTGTGCAAACAGACTGTGGTGACCTAAACTTGCAGAGACTTTTCAAGACTCCACTAGGTGGAGCTAAAAAACTAGCCCTCATGTCACTTGGGCGAGTGGGTCGTGCTTTCCTCCACATGAGTTTTTCTTTCAGAACCCATCTCAAGGATACTAAAGCAGCTTCTTGGCTGACCCAGCGCTGCTGCCTAATCACATGGCACACGGCAGCTCGGGGATTTTTCAAAGATCTATGATCTGCTGGAAAATTTTTACTTTTTTTGTTTGTTTGTTTTAAATTTATGGAGTAGAAAATCACACCAGATTTACCTACTTAACTGACATAAACCCAACTTTTATGCAAAATGGAGAATAATTTATAGCAAATGCCCAGTACCACTATACCTAAAGAATCATGAAGCTGAGGGCCATCTAGTTTATCTATAGCCAATGTTACATTCTTTTTTATGAATATTGTGACAACTGCAGACTCACTTGCTCAGATTTGGAACTCGCTGTACAAGCATTGTATAAATATAGACAGGAAATGGTCCCTGGGTAGGACAAACTTACTTTGGAAAAAATACTCCTTTTTTTCAGGTTACAAAACATCAGAAAAGTCTAGGAAAAGAGCAATATATTTAAGGAAGACAGCATGGTTTTAAGTAAGAACTATTGTTGGCATGGGACACATCACGCCTGAGAACCCATTGGTGTTATTGTATCATCTACTGATTGTGCTGCTACTTCAGAAAACTGTGCATGAAGACTGGATAAATTGTTTTTTGAAATATCATCTTGGAGACAGTTTTCCTCTCTTAAGACCCCAAGTGGCAAAAGCAATTGAAGGGAAAATAACACAATCAAATAGATGTAATGTAAAGGCAAATAGGTAGGAAAACTGGTAGTTTTCTCTCCAAAGCAGCAGGAGATGGCAAAAGATTGCAGAAAAAGCAAGAAAAAGAAGTGAAATAGAGGTGTAATAAAAAAGTACTGAATCCAGTGACATAACTTGTAATTGCAAATCATAGACCAGTGGGACAAAATCAAGGACCAATTTTCCAGAAACTGAGATGAAACAGTTTTTCCTTTCGTAAATGTTTTCTAATTTTGCAGTATTATCTATATAAGTAAAACATTTAGAAAAAAAATGAAATGGAGTGGTTTACTTTTCTTAAGTTTAAATCTCAGTCAGAAGCATAGTTCTGTTGCAAACTACTATGATATATGCTTCAAAATTGGTTAGGAATGTTGGAAATGTAAGTATTTTTAATACTCAAGCCTATGAGACATTTCTTACATAGTGTTCCTTTTTTCCTCATGCCTTGTTTTCCTTTCATTTAGTTCAGTTCCTTTTTTCCTTCTACTGAGCTTCTTTTGAAGGTTTTCTTTGCCTTATTTTTCATTCATAGAGTTTATTTGAATGAATGTAGCAAAAAAAAAGAATATTTATTTTGGGATTTTTTTCCAGGATAAACATTTTGATGCAAATGTTAATTTTGACATTCTGTGTATAAGTTACTTATCAAAACATTGACTAGTAGGTAATTAGTGGAGGCTACATCCTTTGGAAAGAATACAAATTTTATACACAACACGTGGCACAGAATTTTAAAAATTTAAATATATCTGGATATACACTAGTACACTAAAATAAGAACGAGCCGTAAGTTTAAAAGCCAGAGCGGGTCAACTTTCTCCCCAATTCTTATTTCTGGAACAACTTTGTAAAAATGTGAAATTCGATCATAAAAAGCAACACTTTCCAAATAAATTTCCAGTTTCATCGACACTAATTCTAGTTGGTTTATTAATTAATTAGAGACCTGACATGTTTTCTTTAGAATTTTGGGCAACAAAAATCCTCTCTGAAATTGGACACTGTGCCAGTGCTTGACTGAAAACTTCATCAACTAGCTGAACATCTGCAGCAATAACAAAAATTCAGTCAGAAGAAAACTCACATAAAATTTCCTAAATAAATTTTTAAAAATAAAATGTTGTATTGTTGGTTAACAGCTGCACTTACTCGTTTATCTCAGGGCAAAGAGGAAGAATGCACTTGAATTAGCAAGTGTTTTAATCGCACTGGTGATCCTTTTTGTTTGTAGAGGAAATGATTATTTGGGAGTTAGCTTACTTGTTCAACTTCTACCCTGGCTTCTTTAGCACAACAGAGATATCAGATCATAAGCAACTAACATGTTACCTAATTACATTCCAGATTATTTTTTTTCTGATGTCTTAAATCACAGTCTGTTTTTCTGAGATGGTGCAACTGTAAAGCAATAGCGTTCTCCACTTGCAGTCACAAAGCTGAAGAGCGCTTAAGGGTGAAAAGTTTAGGAACAGTAACGTGAAAGCCAGCCATTATTTATTATGGCCCTGCAGTGTCACTTCTTAATGACAAGAGGCCTGTAGTTACGGTCAATTTTGCTAAAAGAAATTGAGAAAGAAGAGAAAGCAGGCTGTGAAGTTAAGAATGCTACAGACAAACTGTTGAGCTCCCGAGAATAATGTGACAAACACAAGGTCTGTGGAAAAATGACTTTGCCAGACACTGTGATCACAGCTCCTGCCCAGGGAAGCTTGAAAGTTACATTGCTAACTAGGCAAGAAATTGTACTGACCTTTTCACTGTATTACAAGCAGACCGCTGTATCGCAAGTGATTGCTATTGAAATTGATTTTGGTAGCAGCACAGAAGACTCGTTTCTGTTGTTCATTGTGCGTTTGTCTTTTTAACAGTTTGAACTCATCTTAGTGCTGTGTAACAATATACCTTCGCTCAGACTGATTAAACTATATTGATTAATCCTGACCTTAAACCCATGTACAGAAAAACAAACCAAAATAATCCCTTCTGCAAAATAACACAAGGTTGATATGCTCAAAGCTACTTGCTCTGTTTTCTCACTTCTAACACTTACCTTCCACAACATGTTGTTCACAAACAAAATAGGAAAATGCTTCAGTGTAAAATTCATAACTTCATTCTTTTAATATGACCATGAAGCAATTCTGAAAAGACACAAAAAAAGAATTATGCCCAAAAAGCTTTTTCAAGCAACTCTAAGAATAAAACTGCAAATTATGCAGACAGTTAACTTACCATACAACCAAATATTGAAAGCAAGCATCCCATCCTGATGGGAATTTGGATGATGTAAAACGCAACTATTGCATATAGTTCTACTATAGTAAGTAGTGCAGTTTGTGCAGTAGCCTGGTGACATACTAATATGACTTATACTTGTTTATTATAAAGAGAATTAAGCAAGACCCCTGTACAATGTGATTTTTTTTTCTTTCTAATACAGTAATAAAGTACAAATGGTGATGAAATTCAATTCAACAACTGTCCTGCATCCATTTTTGTATTCTGTATGTAACAGAATAAAAAATACAGTGGGAAAATCCCATGAAAGTTTCACCTTTTAAAGTCTTCTCAAGAGAAAATTCAGGTCTCACGATGAAAAAGATCTCAGACTCATTCCTACTTCCCACTTCAGCTACCGCTACTCTCATGGATTCTCATGCATAGAACAATTATTTAAACTTTTTATCTTAAAAACATCAACAGAAGATTGAGAACTGAAGAAAGTAAATACTTTTTTTGCATTGAGATGAGGTGCAACATGATATTGAATGAGTATATTTGAGACTCTATTGCTATTTGTCTTAAATCATTTAGCATAACTATGATGTATTCACTGTGGAGTCATCAATTATCATGTATTTAATTCAGAGTGTTACGGTCACAAGGAAAAATACCACAGCTTACAAACCTGCATGGTGCGGCATACCAGTAGCTCAGGATAAATGCTACATATGGATTTTGTCATTAGCAGAAGAGATAAATTCTTGTGCTATGAGACTGATGTGCTCGATGCTAGCAGTTTAATAAATGAGTAGCATTACATGATGGTTAATATGTTTTACAAAGTATTAAACTGCTCTAGAAGTTGTTAAGACAATCTTATATCAGGAGATACCCGGAGCACTTCCACAAAGTGAAATATATCTGCCTGTGGAAAAACAGCTAGGTGGCAAGATAGAAACTGGTGTTGAGAGGGATTCAAAAAGCAAATATTTTGTGACCTTGCAATGTTTATACAGTAATACTATTTTTTATTGTGGGTCCCACTCAGATCTTACTTGCCACTGCCCCTATAACTATTTGATTTGACCAAGAAAGTAATCATTGCCCTAAATTACAATAACAGAATAGGCATGTGGGGCATTAGTGACAGAATAATTTATGACTCAAGTAAGAGCTTATAAAAAATTACTAAAACTGCTTAATTTGCATTGAAGGAAACTAAGAGATGATGACAATTGCTACCTCAGCCATAGGGTGAAATTCCCTACAGCATTGTTTTCAGAAGCAGTGGGGATGGGAGACGGGGGATGGGGGGTGGGGGGTGAGGGGATACATGTCAATACAAAGGGCTTGATCCTCCCCTCCACTGAAAAATGAAAAAAAAACCCACGAAAAAATCTGCTCATCAATTTCAACACAAATCCTAAGTGGGCTCCTCAGATGGCTATTGAAGAAAATTCAAAATCACATTTTATAAATGTAATCTTATTAGGCAGCAATAAATGGGGGTAATACTATCTCCATTATATCACCTAAATTATATCACGTATCTTTTAAATATTTTACAGGTACCAAAAACCTGTTTTAAGCTCAGCAAATTTAGTAACGATTGATACATGTATCTCTACAGACTATGGAAGCCTATTTCAAACTCTGTACCTGGACCAAACATGCCCAGGAAGAGGGCTTTGCTTATCCTCAGCACATTAACTTGAACAAAGTAACTGTAATTCATTTTTTATAGTAAAAAAGAAAAGAATAAAGAAGTTATTTGTCTTCTCCTCAAGTCTATTTTGAGGCAACTGTAGGTACATTGTAATTATCAGATGATGTTAATAAATTATGAGCCTAAAAAAATTATTTACCATTTATTATTAGCAAAAATATTATCTTTTTTCTTGATAGAGAATTGTATTAGTAATAAAAATTAGTCTTTCAGTAGGAAATTTAAGGAAACTTTATAATAAAGGTTTCTTTTTCTTAACCTAGACGAATCATACAATGACATACTAAAAGCAGAAGTCTAAATCTGTATAAAACAGCAATTAGACGATCTTTTTTAAAAGGCCATTGGAAAAATTTACTGCAATTGTTGCCTTCTTCCTGTAGGTCTTACTGTTTCTGTAGTCAAGAGAGTTTATAATTCTGTATAAGTTTATAATTCTGTATAAGAGCACATAGAGAAAAGTTTGTATTACTACATATTTAATTGATTTTTCCTTTTTTAAGGAAATTAGTTGACAGAATGTGCAGAAACATAATGATATAAAAACCAGAATGATATAAAACCAGAAGATATTTTAAACAATGATTCAGGCAATGAATTAGCACTACTCCTTAATATGTTATATATGCTGCAGTTTATTGTTTCTGTTTGGGTTTGGATTTGGTTTTGGGTTTGGTTTCCTCAGGTCCTCCACCATAATTTCAGAAATAATGTACCACTAGATTTGGAAAGGTTCATTAAAAAAATAAAATTATTTAGATTCCTACCCTGCTCTCATTGCAATCAACCGCAGGACTCATAGTGATTTATTTGGCAGCTGAACAAGGTTATAATTACATAATAAATCAAGAAGACAACATATGTGTTGACCGCCACTATAATCAGGTTGACCATATCGCTGGATTTCATCCTGCAGCACTCAAATGAATCAGTAGTCAAGCAATTTCCTGGTTCTCTTTCACGGTATTAAGTTCTATCTTCACAACCCATTTGGAAGGGAATTAAAGATTATTCTCCACATGCTTTTCTAAAGAACAGACTTTTTAACCTCTTTAATCATACTTTCTGCTAATTTATTCTCAGTTTTTTCTTTCCTAAATGATTGCAATTTTGAGCATTTTCTTCTTGTCTTCAAATTTTTAAACTTTTTTAACTATTGAGAAAAAAAAAACAACACTTTTTAAAGGAAATTAGTAAAAATATTCAGATCATTCTAGTTCACCTGTAATAGAATAGAAGATTATCTGACAGTTAAGTTGCATGTAACACAAGTAAATGTAGTCTAGAATGTGTAAGAATATCTTATATATTTTATTACCTTATCAGTTAAAATAATTCTAATGTGATTTATATCAATTTCCCAATTACCAGGTTTACTAATTTCTTTATTTCATTTGTTCTTATAGTTCATTCTTTCTTTATTAAAGTGTATAATCCAGTGGAAAGGTGTAAAGAAAATCAGTAACAACAGAACAAATACCAAAGTACTAATGAAAGAATAATACTGTTTATTCATTATTTACATGGTTAGGACCTATTTCACATCTAATGTCAGACAAACCTTGTTAGATAAGAAATTTAGGAGAGATTTTGTTTATTGTCTGATTAATTATATTCTATTTTCTCAGACTCGTATGTGCACCTATTAAGGAAAAAAAACCCACCCAAAAGCCCATGCCCCCAAAAAAACCTCAAAACCAAGTGCACAAGATAGAATAATGGTAAGCCCTTATGAACTACAATCTATAACCAGAAGTAAGAGTGGAAAAATCTATCTGATGACATTAAGAATGTTAGAAACAGGCCAAATGATTATCCAAACTGGACTTTAACCATTACCCTAGAATAGGGATAAATAAATTGCTCTGTTTTATCTGTTTTCCAATTCATGAAAGCCTTGGGTGTATATCAGTTGACTTTCATCTCCAAAGATTCAGCAGTAGATAAAAAGGGGGGGAAAGAAAAAGGTCCAAGCAAGTACAGACCAGTCAGTCTCATCTCTGTGCCTGGCAAGAGCAAAAACTGATGGAAACTATGCTCAAGTACATGGAAAACAATAAGGTGATTTGGGACAGCCAACACGGCTTCAGTAAGGGCAAATCATGCCTGACTAATTTGGTGATATTTGACAAAAGGGTTGCAGTGTTGGTGGATAAGAGAAGAGCAACTGATGTCATTCACCTGGAAATGTGTGAAGCATTTAATGCTGACCCACATGATATCCTTGTCTTTAAATTGAAGAGATGTGGATATGATGGATGGACCACTCAATGGATAAAAGATCACCAGCTCAATGTTCACGTGGAGGCCAGTGATGAGTGGAGTTCCTTATGGGTTGGTATTGGGACTGGTACCATTTAACATCATTTTCAGAGACATGGACAGTGGTATTGAGTGCACCCTTAGCAAGTTTGCAAATGACACCAAGCTATGTGGTGTGATCAACACACTGGAGGGAAGGGATGCCATCTAGAGGGACCTTGAGAGTCTTGAGAAATGGGCCTGTATAAACCACATAAAGTTCAATAAGGCGTAAGGTCCTGCACATGGGTTGGGGCAATCCCAAGCACAACTACAAGATGGGAGCAGAATAGATTGAGAGTAGCTCTGAAGAGAAGGACTTGGGGGTCATAAATGATTAAAAGCTCAACATGGTAATGTGTGCTTGCAGCCCAGAAAGCAAATCATATCGTGGGCTGCACCGAAAGAGAAGTGATCACAAGGTCGAGGGAGGTGATTCTCTCCCTTTACTCCTCTCACAAAGCTCCACCTGGAGTATTTTATCCAGCCTTGGGACCCCCAGCATAAGATATATTTGCCCAAGATATATTTGCAAAAATTATTGATTATGATAATTTAATTGTTAGAATTCCTAATCTCTACTGTTGTCTGTGAATGCCAGTTCAGCATCACACTTACATTCTCTGATAGTTCACCATGCTAGTTCACCAAAAAGTAACAGGGTGGTGGAAATACATAAGCACTTATCCAGAAGTTGTTTCCCTTGATCAGCATCAAGGATAGTATTTTTCAAATAAAATTTAAGACCATCTTAGTGTCTGAAGCTCTGACACAGCATTACACATTGCTTCTTCCTGTTCTGTGAGTACCTTTGGAATGCAAGATAAATCACATTTCATGATACAGGCCCAAAATGTATTCCTGGTACATATTCCCCTGTAAACGATCAAATTATTTTACTGACATTTCTCAAAATAAGAAAAGTAGTGCAGTGATGAAACAAGACTTTTATTAAACTCATTCAAATATGCATCTACTGTCACTGAAGTAAATAAGATGAATAAGCCCAGGTAGAAATATTCAGGCTCAGTGCAATGTTAAATATGAACATAAAAAATATCTCTTTGTTGACATTCATCATTTTGAAACTATTCTAGCTTTTCTATTTTTTCCCCATCCTGGTCAGAAACACTTCATTAACTTAGAACTCATTGTAAATATATTTAAATTAATTCAAGGCAGACTTAGAAAGTCAAAACTATACAAAGAGAGCTTGAAATTTAGGACATATGAAAATCCCCATCACTTCCTGTTTCTGGTTTCTGGTAGACTGTTGAAGACAGTTATAAGCAACCTTATATTCACAGGTTCTAGATCTCATAGGGGATTTCAAACACCCCACTGGAGGGACAAGACAGAAAGGCATAAGTAATTAGCAGATTCTGCAGAATAATGATGACAACTTCTTGATACAGGTGATAGAGTAGCTAATAAGGAAAGATGCTCTGCTGGACCTTATATTCACAAATGGAAGGGCTCACTGGAGGTGTGAAGGTTGAAGGAATCCTTGGCTTGCAGCAACCGTGAGAGTCAGGAGCTCAGAATCCTAAAATGAGGAAGCAGGGCAAAAAGTCAAGATCACAGCATTTGACTTCAGGAGACCAGGTTTTGGCAGCTTTAAAGATCTGCTTGGAAGACTCACATCAAAAAAGGCAGTGTAAGGAAGAGGGACTCAAGAAAACTGGTTAGTATCCAAGGATCGCCTCTTCCAAGCTCAAAAGGCATCCATCCCACTAAGTAGAAAGTGAGGCAAAAATGCCAGAAGGCCTGAATGTATTATCAAAGAGCTCCTGAACAAACACAAAACCAAAAAGGAAGTATACAGAAGGTAGAAGCAGAGACAAGTACCCTAGGATGACTACAAAGCCACTTCCAAGCTAAAGAGAACACTACAATTTTTTTTTTCTTTTCTCTGAGGCACAGAATATCTTTCAGTGTGCTACCATCACCAATGTTCTGGAAGTGGTGATATCTCCAGTTTTATTGATTAATGACATAGAAAAAAGACTTTATTTGGACCACAGAACAGTTTACGCTGGCAGGTAGCTCTGGAGATTGCATAGTCTAGACCCTCACTCAAAGCAAGAATGATTAGAGCAGGTTGCTCAGGGCTATGTCCACACGGATTTTTAATATCTCCAAGAACAGAGACTCCACAGCCTTTCTAGGCAACCTGTTTCAATGCTGAATGGCTGTAACTTTAAAAAGTATTTTGTTATGTTCAAGTGTAATTTTCTGTATTTCAGAAATCTGAGTAATCCCAGAGAAGATATCTTAATGTATGCATCCTGAATAATTTGAGCAACATTAGATTGTGAGAATTGAGTCAAATGAAGAACTCATATGTCACAAAACCTATTACACCTGAAGCAAGATCATTTAAGGCCTAAGATACTTTTGGTTTGGAACTCTTTTCCCTCCAGCATTTACCCTGGTATTATCTTTCCTTTACCAGCTTCTTCCATGAAGCAGAAAGAATAAGCCCTCTTCTTGTTTGGAAGCTGAACCAATGGTGGGACTGCGAGTAGTGACTGGACACATCTGGTGCCATTTTTACCTCTGTCTGTACCAAAACACTGCTCGTAATCATGTGAGACTTTTCATTAACCAGAGGAAGATGTCTGCCTCTGAACAAAAGAAGAGGCTTTAGAAGAAAATGTTCAACTGATTACACACCACTATCCACACATTTTTTTAAAATCTTCACCTTGTGAAATGACGGATACCATGCTCTTAGGTAAGTGAATGATATGTGCCCACAGTAAAATATACATTATTTGTTGTTTTACAAAGCAATGCATGACACCATATTGGAGGGCTGTAATATTTATTATTTATCAGTACCACATTTTGCAACACCTGAACACTTTACATTATAACATTTCTTTAAAAGGAATTGTTAGAATCCTGCAACCCATGGAGACAGAGGCCTACGCCAGAACAGGTTTTCTGGGGGGCCTTGTGACTCTGTGGGGAACCAGGCTGGAGTAGTTAGTTCCTGAAGGTCTGCATCCCATGGAAGGGACCTGCACTGGGTCATTTGGTGAAGAGCTGAAACCCTGTAGGAAAGGAGTCATGTGGGAGTTCATCAAGAAATGTATCCTTCAGGTGGGACACAATGCTGGACAAGGGGAAGAGTGGGAGGAATCCCCTGCTAAGAAGGAAGGACCAACAGAGACAACTTGTGATAAACTGACTGAAACCCCCATTCCCCATTACCCCTGTGCAACCTGGGGAGGGGGAGGAAGGGAGAGAAATTGTGAATAAATTTGAATCTGGGAAAAAGGGAGGGGTGGGGAGAGATGGTTTAAGATTTAGGTTTATTTCTCATTACCCTACTCTGTTTTCATTGGATATTTTCTTATTGATGGTGGTGGTGGTAACAAATTAAATGCATTTTTCAGTCTGTGTTGAGTCTGTTTTTCCCATGACATTAATTGTGGAATGATCTCTCCCAGGCTTTATCTTGACCTGTAAGCCTTTCATTAAATATTTTTCCTCCTGTCCAGCTGAGAAGGGGAGTGATACAATGGCTTTGGTGGGCATCTGGCCTCCAGCCAGGGTCAACCCACCACACCTATTTACAATTATTTTGGAGAATTTATTTCTTTACTGAAAGAATTGTGAAACTTCTGTTTTCTCTGCCTCAAGAATGTATCTGTGCTGCCTCTACCCTTGGCAACCTTTCTTATGTAAGCAGGACTCTGGTCTTCATCCATATTTATAATACAGGTTGCAACAAAGCAGGACCTTGGCACCAGTTCTTTCCTCTCATAAATGCAGTCTGATTTCATCACAACCTACAGAAAAAAAAATGAAATCAATTTCTTAATTAAACTAGCAAATTAATAGATCTTTCTCCTTTTCCTTCCTGAACTTGTTGTCCCTCAAACCCCCCCCCCTCCTTCCTTTCCTCAACCAGGGAAGTAAAAGGTACCCTCATAAAATTATTTAGGAGACAGAAAACAACATAATTAGAATTAAGGTCATTCATCAGTGTTAGTTTTGAACTTCACGGCTATTTTGTGCCTTTGTTAAAAGGTTCCTGAACTTCTATGTGTTAATCAGTTAATGTGTGGAAGCTTATTAGCAGTCATATTTCAGATGTCTACACAAGACGCAGACGGTGGACCAGATGCTATGGGCAGCCCTCGAGATCTAAAAAGTACAAAGGTAGATTAAACAAAAGCAGGAGACAAAATATAAACAGAAGTTTAATTGCAGTCATTTAATTTTTAGTCCATTTTATCATGAGTCCACATATGCTCTGAAGAACAAGGCATGACCCCAGTCCAGCCGAGAAGTTAACCATCTGCTTAACTTTCAGCAGTCAATTTGGCATGTTGACCTTAAAGGAAATATTAAAGTGCTTAAACTTAAACAGATGCTTGAGTACTTTGTGGATGAGTTTTTAAGATGTCATAATTTCTGTGTGCTTGAAACTTGAACTGGCTTTTCCTTAGAAAATGAGTTTTGACTCACATTCTAACCCACCCCAAAAAAAGATTTTTTTTTTTTTCATATATGTTGTGTTCAGTTAGACGACTTTATTGGCTGACACATATTGACTGTGGAAATACTTTCATAAAAACATAGAATCATAAAATCAAAGGGGCCTTTAAAGGTCATTTAGTCTAACATCCCACTCCTGCAATAACGAGGGACACCTTTAACTAGATCAGGTTGCTCAGAGCTTCATCAAGCCTAACCTTGAATGCCTCCAAGGATAGGGCATCCACCGCCTCTCTGGGCAGCCTGTGCCAGTCTTACCACTCTCATAGTAAAAAACTTCTTCCTAATGTCTAATCTAAACCAACTCATCTTACCACCACACACTTTTACAAACAGTCCTTTCCCAGCTTTCCTGTACCTCCTCTTGGGGTACTGGAAGGCTGCTATAAGGTCTCCCCTGAGCTTTCTCTTCTTCCAGGCTGAAGCCAAGCCCAACTCTCTCAGCCTGTGTTCATAGGAGAGGTGCTCCAGATGTCTGCTCATCCTTGTAGCCCTCTGGACCCTTTCCAAGAGGTCCATGTCTTTCTTGTGTTGAGGGCTCCAGAGTTGGAAACAGTACTCCAGATGGGGTTTCACCAGTGCAGAGTAGAGAGGGAGAATCACCTCTCTTGATCTTCTGGCCACATGTATTTTAATGCAACCTAGGACGCGATTGGCCTTCTGGGTTGCAAGTGCATGTTGTTGGCTCATGTCCAGCTTTTCACCCATCAATACCCCAAAGTCTTTTTCTGCAGGGTTGCTCTCTATCACATCATCCTTCAGCCTGGATAATTATCAAGGATTGTCCTGACCCATTTGCAGGACCTTGTACTTGACCTTGTTGAACTTCATGCAGTTTGCATAGTCCCATGTCTCTGGATGGTCCAGGTTCCCTTTTTTTTTCCATACTTTAGCAAATTATTTGAATTGTTGGCATTCAGTAGAAAGCATGGTATTTAGCAAAATTGTGATTCAAGAACAAATTAAAGTATTTAAAACAGGTGAGTGTCTGCAGTCAATGTCTAAAATTCTATATTTGCCAACAGAAATCTGGACAGTACAATCAAGAGACTGAAGAGCAGTTTTGCTGAAACTATTGGCTGTCCAGCTGTATAGACTTCCAACTGCTGTTCATTTTTTTTAATTTTAGCTCAAAGACACTTGCATAAATTTAAACTGAATCTCAAACTGAATCTTACCTTTAAATTTAGCTGAGATAAATCCCACTATAAATGAATTCAGTAATATGTTCTACCCACAGAAATTTAACAAAATACAGTGTCTAGAAATTGAAGCAAAGCAGTCAGTCCAGTATTCAGACCTTTTTATTTAAATTGTGAGATAATTAGCTACTAGACTAGCTTAGAGAGAGTTTTACTGTGCATCAGAGGAAATATTAAAAAATAGATTGGTTCTTTCTCAAGTTCACACTATCAATTGAGGATGCTAATCCTAGCTTTTACTCTAAGTCATATTTGGAATCGATTCTAGCATTATAATCAATTATATTTGATCTATCACAGGATTCACAGATTTGCCTCAGAATTTAGAGACCAGGACTAATTCTTAATGACCCATTACGACCCAGTTTGTAAAATAGTGTTACTTGATGGGGTTTTGGTTCTATTTTTCAATATATTAGGTTTACACTGTAAGCTTTAAAATGCAGACTTCTTGCTGCCTTGTAAAGAACAACCCATGTAAACTACAAGTATCTATTACAAGGAATCCACTAAGAGCTCTCTCACAGCATTTGTGACAACAGGACATTAATTTTAAGTATAGATCAGAGCTGTTAGTGCAGTTCCAAGACAGGACTTAATGTTGTTAAATAAGTAGTCAATTGTGCAAGCTTCTAGCAGTCATATAATAAATCCAAGCTGTTGAAACCAACTCTGTCCCTGCATTTTTTATTCATCTGGGTAGTAGCCTCTTTGGTTTTTTTCCCCTGCTGCTTTTCAGAGGTGATTGATGCTCTGAAGAAGGAGAATTGAGAAAGGCTATCAAATTGACTGTCAAAACATTAGAAAGGTCAAAGAGTTTCATAGTTTGTACCAATCACTTCCAGATTATATAGGATGTTGTAACTGGGCTATCTCTTCTTTTCCCAATGATTGTGTCAAGAACAATAAATAGGACAACCTAAATAGCACAGCCTGTGATAAGGAAGGCAAAACACATATCTGTGTAACATTTTTCATCAATCCCATTCAATAAGTATAGATTTTTTCCCCAAGCTTTGCATGAGTTCATGCTTTTTCACTTTCCACAACAATCTTTTCTTCTATATTCTTATGCAAATAATGATCACTACAGGTCACTACTGGCTTTCTCTGAGAAATAGGAACGGTCATATTTTTCATTCTGACATTGTGTTGAGAAATAACATGTTTTTCCAATGACGAATAAATGTTGTAATACTGCCTGCAAATTAAGTGAGAAACTATGGAACCATAGAACAATGCAGATTCAAAAGTGTTGCTGGATTTTATCTGCTTCAGGCTCCCCGCTTGAACAGGCTCGAGGTTGCTCAGAGCCTTGTAAAGCTTGGTTTTGAATATCTTGAAAGACTGGGGTTCTGCATCCTCTTTAAGTGACATATTCTAGTGCTTTACTATTCTTGTCACAATTTTTCTCCCCTAACAATCAGAGCTTTCCCTGCTACAACTTGGTCCTGTTGTTTACTATCATTTCACTTTATACTTTCAAAAAATGTTTGTCTCTTCTCTACAACCTCTCATTAACATAGTTGAAGACAAACAATAAGTCTTCACTAGCTTTCTCTTCTTGAAAATAAATAAAACTATCTCTCTCAGATTTTCCTTTGTGGCATGTGCTCTAGTTGTCTAATCATTTTGGTGGTGCCCCACTGAACAGGTTCCAATCTTTCAACATCTACAACTTCAAAGGGGCTATGAAAGAGGGTAATAAAGTCTTCATATCCCCTAGCTACAGCCAAGTGAAGAAACAAATGATTTTGTGGAAGTGATCAATTAAGTTCAGCATGTGATGATACTACTGAAATCTTCTTCTCCCACACTTTCCTTGTAATCTGTCAAAGACTGATCACCTGTCATACACTAGCATGTACCCTCATGCTTTACAGTGATCTACAGAGACAACTCATATGGAAAGCTTACATAGTGACATAGGCTTTGTTCATAGTTTAAAGGACTTACGTAAGACATTATTTAGTATTCTTTGTATCTTCTTTTTACTAATAAAAACTCTTAGAGGAAAATACTGTCTAATACTGACACTGTTTTTATATTTAATTAATATGATACTTTTCAAGCTGTTCTACAAAATAAATATATTGATGCATCTGTAATTTAGATACCTTGCAAATTTTTTTTCTAAAATAGGAAGGGAGAGAGGGATTTAATGAAACAAAACCAGTTTAAGATATATTATTTTGCAATAGAAACTACTTAGCGTGGCCAGTATATTGCCTATGCATTGCCATTAAGCTTTTTGTTCTAAATATTGAAAAGTTAAGCTGTAATGAAATAAAATTAATTTAAAAATTACTCTAAGTCAGCAACTGGTCTATAAAGGATCTGTTCTAAATTTTCAAATACACAATAATTTATATTAATTTAATGAAATTGGTTCCAAGAAAATGATGAAAAATACTGCGTTATTCTCCCCCAATTATACTTATTTTTTAAATATCCATCTGAAATTATCAGTTCTAATGTAGTGTTACTAATGGTTTGGAGTGCATAGATTTGGGAAAGAGATCAGGAGGGATCTTTTACTGCTACTTTAATATGTGGTATTTATTATCAAATTATTAGGCACAGTAAAGAAAGCTCAGACTCTACCACTGTCGTGCATGCTACAGGAAGTAGTACAGACTTTCATGGCAGTTATCAACAGCTGCAAATATAAGCAATCCATGACTAGTAACACTGGTAGGACTAAAAACCAGTAATAAGCTTGCCACTGAAGTACCAGTAAAAACTACCAATACTATTACTTTCTCTACCTAGAAATGGAGTTCCAAACAAATATGTAAAATTTCAAGAAAAATAAAAAATAAAAGTGGATTTAGATTTCCTAATGTCTACCAGAGACATTTAGACATATGTGTGTTTGCCTATGCTGTATTATGTTTTTCACTGTACTTTGTTGTATCTAAGGACAAGTCTATGTTGTTTCCTGTATTTAGTGTATTTTTGTTTACATTAAGATACTACTAACCTGTATTCACAGTACAGTGAAACACTAGATAAAAGATGATATTGTAGAATTGTTTTTCTGCAGGATGTAAATTACAACAATGAAACTAAACGAATAAAGAAATTTTATAAAATTATTGATATAATTTCTACTTCCTTTTTAAAATTGCATTTTCTGACATAAGGCATCTACTCTGAAGAGTTACTTTCTGCAAGGTAAGTAAATTGTGAGTTAGCTCCTCAGAGTTGATACTCTGCTTGTTTTTTCAGGCAAACCTTTATCCAACTGTTTTATGTTACTGCTCTTTGGGTTTTTTTCCAAACTTCTTTTTTTTTTAACTGTAACTGTCCTATCTTAACCCTAGATGATCTGCTCCAGCTATGCAACTTTTTACTATAGAATAATATGTCTATGAGGAAAGACAACCCAACCTTCTATTATTTTTTCCCAGTTGCTCCCACTTCTTTGAGATGAGAAGGAGGTGGTAGAGATAAACTGTCCTATAACAGACACAAATATATTACCCAAAAGAAATTAAAAGCAACTTATGCATTCCTTTATGTAGCCATTATTAGCAGGGAGAAAGAGCTAATAAAACATTCTGAAGTTTGAATGTCAACCTGTGGTACTATTTTTGTGTGATAATTGAGGCACAAGCTAGAGGACATTTGGACCAAGCACCACATGGTAAGAGTAATGAGCTTAAGGACTGATTTCAACAAAGATCCATGAGTCCAGAATGCCAGCTTTCCTGATAAATGCTGCTTTGCTGTTCATCCTGTAACTCATCCAGTAGGGAAATGGTTTTGAGCTTTGATTTCACTCTTCCCTGCAGTAGTAGCTAGAACATTTACTTTTAATTTTATAAAGTACACAGTAAATTACACCAAGAAGCTGTCTGGTGGAATCTACCTGCCATTCAGATCTATTCATTTTCTCTCAAATTTCATTTCACATTCTAGTCCTGAGAAAGAATTACTGTATTCTATCTCTACCACAGATCTGCTTGGACAGTTCTGACCTAAGTACTTTTTTTTTTTTTTTTGATTTCCCTAACTGAAGAACCACATGTATTAGAAGTCTAGACATAATGAGAATGGGTTGTTTTTCTGGTGGTTTTTTTCCAATTCCTCATCCTCATAAAAATTGTCGTCACAAAGCCTGATCCATCCTGTACTGTTTCCTGTTCTCATTACAGTCTTTGTCAGTGAAATGAGACATCAGAGAATTTTAATACCCAGTACAATCTCTGGAAGACAGTAATATACTGTGTAACTTTGACCTTTCCAGTGTTCTATAATTTGATTGGCAGGAAGCCATTCTTGTTCTCTGTTACATTTTTGGCAATCTAAATCTCAAAAGACAGGCTGTATAGCCAGCCAGTCAAAATGCAAAATATGTCAGATGCAATGAGTAAGGCTCAGTAATATAATTTACAGATTACATTAGACACCATTGAGAAATGAAATTCTTGTCAACAGTCAATTATTGTATGATAACAGTGTTGCTAAACAGCCAAAAGAATAAATCAGTTCACTTTTCTAAAAAAGGATCAAAAAATGTTTTTTTCCTTTGGATACTGATGAAAAGAATAGTGTTACTAGGATCAATAAGGAAAATGTAGTAATGCCCATATGAACAAAAGACACATCCTTAATACAATCCTTAAAATTATATAAATACTTTCCTAAACCTCTTTGTGATTTTTATCCTTTTTTTTATTCTGGCATAACAGGAAAATAAGGGGAAAAAAAAGTGTGAAAATGATTTGTAAAAGAAAGAAGAGTGACTATTCTCTTGCCAATGATTATTACAGGAAATAAAGCTGGTTAAGTCTAAGTCTACAGCACATCAAAGTTAGTATCCAGAACTTAAAGGAATGAAACACAGGTAGAAAGCTTGACATCTAATCCTGAACTAGTCACTTCCAGGCCCCTTTCTGATAAATGTAGCATTCACTTCAGCTCATCCTTAGACAGGTTAGATGCTTTTCCTTATAATTTGTATCCACTGATTACAAAATGAAGCCTAGAGTGACTAGCAAGGCCTTATATATTTAGCTTTCAGCAAAATGGATTGATACCCAACCAGCACCTCTTTCATCCCCACCTTCAGCAGGACAGAGGGAGAAACTGAGACAGAAAAGCTCACGGTTCAAGATAAAGATGGAGGGTCCCTTACCAATTACTGTCACAGGCAAAACCTCATTGTCAATTAAAATAGATTTGGATATTAAGAAATAAAGACAAAAACTAAAACTCTTTCCTCCCACTCCACCTTTTTTTCACAGTTTCAACTTCACTCCTCTATTCCTGAGCAGTGAAATGGGGAACAGTGGATTTCAGTTGGTCCACAGTAGTTCCTCTCTGCCACTCCTCCTTCCTCACACTTTTGCGCTGCTCCAAAGTGGTTATTTCCCATGCGCTGATACATTTCAAGAGCTGTTCTTACCTGGGTCCTCTCCACAGGCTGCAGTATCTCAGGATACACCTGATACAGAGTGGGCTCTCCACTGACCTGTGGTGGGTTGACCATGGCTGGAAACCAGCCACCGAAGATGCTCTCACTGTCCATCCTCAGTTGGACAGGGAAGAGAAGATTATGGATGGTTTGTGGGTCCAGATAAGAACAGATAAGGACAGGGAGAAATCACTCACCAATTACCCTCATAGGCAAAACAAGACTCGACTCAATTAATTTAAATTATTACCAGTAGAATCAAAGTCAAGTAATAACTTCCTGGGCTTCATTTCAGTCCAAAATTCTGGGACACCCCACTCCTGAGGCAAGGGGATGGGGAATGTGGGTTTGCAGACAGTTCATCCTGTACTGTCTCTGCTGCTCCTTCCGCCTCAGGTGGAGGACTCCTCACAGTCTTCTCTGCTCCAGCATGGTGTCCCTCCCATGGGATTCAGTCCTTAATGAGCTTCTCCATGATTCCCTCACGTGGGCTACAGTTATTCATTAACTGCTCCAGCGTGGGTCCCTTTGGTAAGTGCAGAACTTCAGGAACAGAGTGCTTCAGCATGGGGCCCCTGGGGTCACAAGTTTTGCCAGGAAACCTGCTCTGCTGTGGGCTCCTCTCTCCATCAGACCAGAGGTTCTGCCAGGAGCTTGCTCCAGTGCCAGCTTTGCATGCAGCCCCAGCCTTCTTCAGGTGCCTCCACCTAAGCCAGCTGGAGTCTTCCATGACCTGCAGGTGGATATATGCTCCACCATGGACCTCCATGGGCTTCAGGGAGATAGCCTGCTTCACCATGTCCTTTTCCATGGGCTGCAGTGTAATCTCTGCCCTGGCACCAGAAGCACCTCCTCCCCCTCATTCTTTGTTGGTTTTGTGTGCAGAATTGTTTCTCTAACACCTGACACAAAACAGTGTAAATACACCACCTCTGACACCAGAAAGAAATGGCCCTGAACTCAACATTTGTATCCATATCTATGTTTTAAAGTGTAAGCTGTGGGTCACCCACTCATCTTCAGGATAACTTCAGACTGTGAACATAATATAATACATTATCAACTTAAAATATTGCTTTTCAAATAAGATATATAGCTCATTCATATGTTATTTTAATGTTTTTTATCAATATTAATTGTGCTTTTCAGCTGTGGAAGAATCACTTTAATCTTTTTTGGCCCATATCCTGGGGTACATCAAGCACAGCATTGCCAGCCAGTCCAGGGAGGAGATTGCCCTACTCTACATTGCTCTGGTGTGGCCTCACCTTGAGTACTATGTGCAGGTTTGGGCACCGCAGTACAAGAGGGACACAAAACTATCGGATAGTGTCCGGACGAGGGTAATGAAGATAGTGAAGGGTCTGGAGTGGAACTTATGAGAGGAGGCTGAAGCCCCTCTGTTTATTCAGCCTGAAGAAAAGGAGACTGAGGGGAGACCTCATCACAGACTATGGCTTCCTGACTTGGGGGAGCAAAGGGGCAGGCACTTATCTCCTCTCATTAATGACTAATGACAGAAGAAGAGGGAACAGTATGAAGCTATGACATTAGAGGTTTAGGTTGGAAATTAGGAAGAGGTTCTATACGGAGCGGGTGGTTGGGCACTGGAACAGGGTCCCCAGGGAAGTGGTCACAGCACTGAGCTTGACCGAGTTCAAGAAGTGTCTGGATGATGCCCTCAGTCCCATGCTCTGACCTGCTGGCCCTGTGTGGAACCAGGAGTTGGACCTGATGATCCTTATGGTTCCATTCCAACTCAGTATACTCTATGATTCTATGATTGTATGTTTTTTATGCGAGTAGTTGTACCAACACTAAAGGAAAAGATCCTTCCAGACTTCTTAGATACAAGAAGCTGGAAGGCAGATTTGCTTTGCTTTTGAAGAAATGTTAGAAGACAGTAAAAATCCCCTTTCTCTTTCTCTTCTTCCCACATTTGAATTATGTTTGTACCAGGTTTCACTGAAGAAGTATAGTTCCTTGTACACAACTGTGAGACACCCACTGCAAACATCAGTGACAAGGAAGCAGCCCAAGGCTCTATCCTTCTGTCCTAACAAACATGCATGCTGTACCTCCTTGAGCTGTATTAACGTGCATAGCCCCAGTGCCTACATGTTAGTTTTTATAGTAGTAGAATCTGACAATGGTAATGCTGAAAGCTGCCTGTCTTCTTGCTTTTGTGAAATGGGAAATGACTTATTTCACCAATATCAGTGGAGCCACTTGTCAGCCTGGGTAAACAGAAGCAGCATTTAAAACAACAAAGATGTGGAAAGTGGCTGAAAAAATTGAACTCACTGTCCCACAGAGGAATGCAATACAACATTCCGAGAATAAATCTATTTTGGTAGTGGGGGAGGGCTGCAAGGGTGACTGATAGAAGCTTCCACTAGGTTTGACGGAGTAAATATCAGACAGCGCAAGGATGGACCCACCACTGGCCAAGACTGAGACAATCAGCAATGGTGGTAGTGCCTCTGTGATAACGTGTTTAAGAAGGAAAAAACCCAACCCAAGCAGCAGCTTTTTGTCAGCAAAGAATGAGAAGCTATAAGAAGTTTTGCAGATGCCAAAGTCAGTGAAGAAGGAGGGGAAAGAGGTCCTCCAGGCACTGGAGGAGACATTCCCCTGCAGCCCATGAAGAAGACCATGGTGAAGAAGGCTGTGCCCTTGCAGCCCATGGAGGATGATGGTGAGGTAGAGATAACACCTGCAGGACATGGAGGAGGAGATGGAGGCAATTGAAGGAGACTGTAACCCAGTGGGAAGACCACGCTAGAGCAGGGGAAGAGTGTGAGGAATCCTCCCACTGAGAAGGAAGGAGTGGCAGGGACAACTCATGGTGAAATGACCCCAGCCCCCATTCCCCATCTCCCCCTGTGCCACTTGGGGAGAGAAGGGAGAGAAATCATGAATAAAGTTGAGCCTGGGAACAAGGGTGGGGGGAAATGTTTTAAGATTTGGTTTTGTTTCTCATTACCCTACTTGTTTTGATTGGGTAATAAATTAGATGCATTTTAGTCCTTGTTGAGTCTGGTTTGCCCATGACATTAATTGCTGAATGATCTTTCCCTGTCCTTATCTCAATCTCGTGATGCATTTTCTCCCCTGTCCAGCTGAGGGGAAAGTAGAGGTGCTTTGGTGGGCATTCAGCCTCCAGCCAGGGTCAAGCCAACACAGGGAGTCAAAAGAAACGAAAAATTAATTGGGGGCCAAAACAGCTTTGGACAAGTACTTGTTCTATCTCAAAAGGTTGGCTGGACAATTAAGGAGCAAATAGTTTCCTCTGGCTTGATAAGGCCATTTGACTTGCTTATGAAAATCAACCAAATTAAACCCAAAATAACTGAACTCCATCAGAAATTTCTCTTTGCGATGTAAAAAACCTGCAAATCAGAATATTATCTACATACTCAAGGAAAAACACTTGAAACTAAAAAAATCAAACAAACTAAAACCACACAAGATGTTTATTTATATTATTTTAAAAAATCAATAGTACACTATGTCCTTCCCCCAAATTATTTTGCATTTTTGTTGTACAAATAAGAAGTTGTACATTTTCTCCAAAATACTGCATTCTATACTGATAAGAATTTGTTGTTGCTGCAGTCACTGTTATTTATTTTCTTTCCTCCCCTCTGCAAATCTGTCTGCTATAAACTAGGGGAAAAAATTCAACCAACTTTTAGACATATCTTCAAAGAAAATTTGCCTTGGTGGTAGTCTGGTAGAGGAAGAAGCTGTTTCTAAACAAAAGTAGCTCAAAAATCTAAAATTTTATTATTAATCTGACTTTAAAATTAACAGTATAATGAGACTGACTTAATCCTAATTTGCTTAAATTTATTTCATTGTTTCAATCAGCTAGAAAACACTTTCTTGGTCTCTCCAACATAACAAATAGAAATCACAAGTATTTCTGAAGCATTGAGAATTGCTAAAGACTCTGCAAACATCTCTTTTTGAATAATACCAACAGCATGACACTTACATTCCTCATAAAGAGGGGATCTTCCTCACCTACTGGATTTATAAAATATTGTTACATTGAACTTAATGGGAGTGGGATGAAAGGCCACAATGCTGTCACTGTTTCTTTTACTGCATGCAAAATAAAAATTACAAGTAACCAGTGAAATGACACAGCAGGAAAAACAAACAAACAAAAAAACCCCACATGCAAATGCAAAAGTAACCAGTTTAGAAAGTGCATCAGTGTGCTTTTGGTTTTGACTGCTTTTTTCTTTTGCTTTTGTTTTCCATACCTGGTATGGACAAACCATGTAAATAATCTCCGCATCTTTGATTGTTTCAACTTTACTAAATTTCCTTATGTCACAAGATAGCTGCTACTCATGGCTCCTTCAACTTCTGTTTTACTGGAACTGCAAAGCACAAGAACGTTACAGTGGGTGTCTGTGCCCAAAGGCAAACACCAATCCATATAATTATTTCACCAGGAATTAAGAATCTGGATAATACAGACTTGCTATTTGCTGTATTAGAAGTATTCAACTGAACAAGACATTGAAACAGCCAGTAGCAGTTCTCAACATGTTTAACAAAAAGACAGACAAAAAATCTGTCCCAAAATCTGAAGTTTAGGATTTTTCTTATTTCCATTTAAAATATGATGATCCTTATTAAAAGCATAGGAAATGTGGGTTTTTTTTTCTCTTTTATTTCTGTCCTTTCTTTTCTTCCTTTGTCTGATACTTTATTTTCACTGCAGCCACTGCTATGAGCTTTGAATCAGAAAATTTGGATTAAAAATCTCCTTTTTTTCTTCATTAATAATGGACAAGGTGCTTTAGACTCAAGCATGGGAAATAACTGTGTTACAGGATGTGTCAACCATTAGCACCTTGTATTTATTTGTTGTTTGGTGGTTAAGTAGCTTAGACTATTTTCTCTTCTTGGCCTCTGTTCCAATTACACCAGACATGCTTATTAGCTTATTGGTTAAAGATAGTTGCTGGCTTTTACTTACAACTGGTATAGTTCCTTTTATTTAAAAGTTACCTATATTTCTTCTGTGATATCTACGTTTTCCAATACTGAGAGCAAGTAACCAACTTTTTTTCAGTTTCTAAAATGGAATGCCTGAAATATCTTACCACTGCAGAATGTAATAAAAGAACCTGAAGAAATCTTTTATACTGGACGTATAGTGGTATGAACAGAGTCATCATACATCTTCATGTCAGAACATTTGCACTCTTCATTGACACAAAGACCACTCCATTAGCTGAGAGCCCTTTATCCACTGAAGTCATTTGAATTCAATGTTTGATCCTTGAAAAAACTGTGTTTGACATATTAATGCTATTCTGGTTCCTGGAGAATATCACAAACAAACCCTTTTGTTTCACAAAAAAATAAATGTATAAAGTATGACACTGGTATAGAGACAAGAGCAAAATGACATATTTTCTGTGATTTTCTGCAGATAGAATTAGACTGTTTTGTGGGGTTTTGTTCTGTTTTTGCTGATGTTTGTTTTAGTTTGTTTTGGTTTGTTTTGGTTTAAGAAAAAGTTATTACTGGAAATATAAAGGCATTGGGAAAAATGTGTAATCCAGCTATAACTTTCTTTAAAAGGGTTTAGAGAACTTTTTAAAATCTGAGTAAAATGGGGAGGCATTTTGCAGGATGAAATAAACCTTGAAATCTGTAAATTCTGCATAGATAAAAGCAACAACAAATCAATGCTCAATTTTGGATTAAAAAAAAAAAGGTTTTCAAAAGTTTCTGGGATACATTAATACAGTGAACAGGTCTTCAGGCTCCAATATTTTGGAAAATTTATAACATGCATCTCATCTCATCTCAGTATTTGAAATCTATGTGTCTCATGGGTTCATTTAGGAATAAGAAAGCCCATAAAATTTAGACCTTTATGTGTCTTATCAAGGATGCTACAGCATGCAATAATATTACTGAAATTTATTACAGATACGATGGGTGGCCAAACAAGCTACATTTAACTGAAGAAACCTGAAAAAAAAACAGGGAGAGAAAATGAATTTAAGAAACAGGTCAGCACACATTTGCACCTGTGAGAAAGTACCTCTTCTTCAGATACTCTGACAAATGCAGTAAATACATCAGAAGATCAGGCTTTTACCTGGAATAAAGGAGCTCAGCACCACACAAGGTTGTTTGGATCAAAACCTTTGGGGGATATGAGTTATTTCATGCTTTTCAGGGAACTGTATTCTCTGTCTCCAGGCCACTTAACGGTTTTCTTTCTCCCACAGACACTTCTGGTTTGCCATTTTGCAATACAAATTATAACTCAACTTTACACAGAAATCAATGAAAATAAATATAAATAAAGCACCAAACAACACAAAGCATGAAACATGCCGAATGCTCAGTGGTGGTGTTTTTCTTCATAGAAACTGTCGGACGTGGAGGTCCTGTCAAGTGGAAAAAAAGGTCTTAATATTATGTATTCACACACTTTACAATTGTCAGCCTAAATTATCCAGTTTTAAAACACACAGTTTACTTTATGCAGTTTCCCATATTGTCTTTTGATACTTTTAATTGTATCAATTGTATCAAATTGATACAATTGTGAATGGGAGACAGAAAGGAATGCTAAAAAAAAAGGGGGGGGAGGAACAAAAGCAGAATTAAAAACATAAAAGGTAAGAAAATCAGGAAGAAAAATAATTAATATTTCTGGGACTGATTGTAAGTTTCTTCAAGACAGTCATAAACCTGAGAATTAATTTAGCAGGAATCAGATCAGAGAATTGACTGGCTCTGGGTTCACTGGAATGTTTTTGTTCTCTGTGAGCACTAAAAGGCTTCCAATATTGGGCTGTCAAATTGCTGTAACTTCATATGTTTCAAGAAACTCAAAGCTACTTACTATTCTCTGAGGATGTGATCTATTGTTTAGAAATTCTGCAGTTACAAAATTAAAGATGATGGAAAAATAAACAGAAAAAGCTGAATCACTCTGAGTTTCCACTATGTCACGGAGCTGTCGCTTTGAAAATCCCAGGCAGAATGAGACAAACAAGCTTAGTGAGGGATCCCGGAGGAGCATTCTCCCTAGCAACAATAGTCAGGAAAAGTGAGTTTCTGCATCCTCTTCTTCTTCATGTAGCTACCCCTGGCTTAGAAATATGCTAATACTAAAGTCAGAGTAATTTTTGAGTCAGTGAGTAAAGATGCAAATGAGGAAAAAGTTAAGACAATACCGTGTTTTCTGGTAGAACATACTTTGGAAAAAAGTTCATGTTATTGTACATTTTTTAATAGAACCATCATGGTAGTTTATATTTTTATATTCTGTTGCAAGCTCTACAGATTAGAAAACTAATGTTTTGTTACGTTTATTTAAGGGCAGTTTCAGGTCAAGGGTCAAGCTTCTAACAGGTTGAGCTGCCACCTGTGCTTCTTCCACACAGTTTACTTTTCCTATGATAATAGGGATGACACCCTATCATATTTATTTCAGTTTAATCAATCCTAAAACATAAAAACATGCACTGTTGTTGTTGATTTAGAATACTAAGATCTTACAGTCAGTGCATGTATGGTAAGGAAAGTAAGATGCATCAGTAATAAAAATTGAATGGAAAAATATCAGCGATAATAACAGTATGAAAAAGCGTCCATTCTGGGATAAAAGTTTCCAAAATGCTGAGTGATTCACTAAGTGACTGAGAATTCACTTTCAGTAAAGGGTTGTTTCTCTTCTTCAAATTCTTGATCTCTTCGTTATCCAAAACATGTAGGAATAATTTCTGCAAAGTTGTCTTATATCTCGTGAAAAAAAATACTCGTTTCCTTTAAAACTTTTAGTTGGTAATTCAATTCATTACCCTTATTTTTTATAAGAAAAGGGCTAATTCCTTGCTTGCATCTGAATGTATTCGTGATTTTATATCAAGAATGTTTTTCAAGTTTAAAATCCTATCTGGTTTTATATGCCTCTGATGTCTTGTAGCTCACCCCAGAACATTTTTGTCCTTCCACTATTGCTTCATCTTCTTCAGATAGTTTGTCCTGAACTATGAACAATATTAACGTGATGCCATGGATTTAGATACTGGCACAACTGCATTTTGTGTTTTGCTTTCACTTCCATTTCTAGTATTTCTTAGCTGAAGTTGTTTTCATGTATTGACAGATTTATCTCCTTTTTCATTGAATCAAGAGCCCTGTCATTTCTGCTACATTCAGGAAAGTATGTACTGCACAGCATATCTAAAACATGAGTAGCTTTCAGAGAAACAGCTTATTCTCACATCATAACACTCAAGTCCCAGTAATGTCTACCATACACACTTGGGTGTACTTGGCTGTGTTTTCTTCATGATGCTTTTAAAATAACCTGTGATCTGCCTGCACAAATACTCTGTGTCAAAAGGTGAGGAAAGTAGTATTCCATTTTGAAGAGCACAACCAGAAGCCACTTTCCTGAAGGCTATCTTTCCTTGTTTGTACCTAGTAAATGTTATCATCTCTGTTTATTTTTTAAATACTGCTCTTCAAAGTTCTTAAAAAGCAGTATAGTATGATTACATTGTAGGCTACTGCACTGGGTTATAGTATTTCAGGATCAGTGACTCACATATGTATTTTATTACTTCACTGAATATCAGTTCCTGGTTTCCAGTTATTCCCATGATGCATTCTTTTTGTGCTACTTGAATATTCTCAGGCTTTTGATTGATATTTTTTAAGTAAATTGCTGGCCTCCTCTCATATCCTGTGGCCTCTATATATTTCTAATGATTTTCTGACTTTCAATACCTTAGACAATTTTTCAGAATCAAAAGATATCTGCACAAGTAAGTAGGTCTTTTCAGCTTCAGTTTGACATAAAATGTTTTCTGAAAAGCTGCTTAATACAGTTACAGCTCTATACCACTGTTATAGATTGTGTCCTTTAAATTCTTTAAGTGAGAATATCATATCATATTATTTATTAATAATCAAGATGCTTGTACTTTCCCTCAAAGCCTAGTTTGCATCAATAATGACTTGCAGGCTCTGTTCATACCCAAAGCCTTTTGTACCCAACAATACTTGCCAATAGGCATGTGAAACATTGCCAGGCTGATCCAATGACACTGATACTTTGCATGTAAAAATACATACAGTCAGAAGTTTAATCTAGTAAATCATGTAGAGTGTCCTCAACAGCTGGCAAAGATTAATATCTTTTTTCATTGCTTTGTTGAGTGGTTTTGTATCAATTAATCTGAACATTTTCTCACAGTACTAAATGTCTTGTTTTATCGACACTAGTTGCAGTTAGGATAGGAAATATTTTATTTTTTTTCAGGTTTTTCACTTCCTTTTACATGATAAAAATCTTAATTTTGGATATGCTGTTATGCATGTGGATACTTTATATTTTTCTATAATTCTGTCTACAATCCCTAATGAGTATTTTCTTTCTTTTCCTATTCTGATGATGCCTTCAAATTATCCTCTGGTCAAACGTATATATTGCACTGCTTTGTTGCCCAGCAACTATGTCTCAGAGTAGAAGATTCTTGCCTGTGTTTTTAACTGGACATTTTATATTTGCCCACTGTCCTTCCTATTAGAGTCATTATGAGACATAAAAAACATTTTTCCGCCATTTGGTTCAAATTAATATTGCTATTTTGCAGCATTTCCTTAGATTAGAAGTATAACTGATTTAGCTACCAATTTTATAGCCTAACTGCAAATATGGCATGAGTGCTCTTTGCAATGTGTTCATTAAGGTTCTGTGGATATGCTCTTTGTAGGCTATAATCCTTTCTCTGCTGGAGCTCTGAATCTACACAGGCAGCACCTGAACTGCAGATCATTTAGTGCCAGTGCACACAGATAAGGCTGAGATCAGTCTTCACCAACAGGAGCACTGAGGCCCCTATGATCAGTGAAAGGGGTTCAAGGTTGAGAACTACCAGCAGTGGATAAGGGCTGAGACAGGCATTACTTGAGAGCTCAGCATAAGTAACTACCTGGAAATCAATAGGCTGCATCCAGTGGTGCTTGGAGGACTGGCTGCTCTCATCTCTATTATGGCAGGGAGACAGAGGGAAAATTCCCAATAATTGGAGAAATGCAAATATTGTGCTCATCTTCTGAAAAGGCCAAAACATAAATGTAGGGAATTACAGGCCAATCAGCACCAGTTTAGTCCTTGTAGAAATCATAGAGCATGTCATGTTGGAACAAATTTACAGCTATATGAAAAAGACTATTGGGAGTAGTCAGCTGTCCTGGTTCTGGCCAGGCCAGAGTCAACTTCCCCAAGCAGTCATCACAGGTGAACTGAGTTAGCACAGGTGAGCTTAGTTAGCAGAGACGAGCTGCATTAGTCTGAGATGTTTTCCATACCACCTGACATCACTTCCCCATAAAAGAGGCTGACTGGGGAGGGGCACTTCTGGGCAGTCTGAGTGTGGTTGGGTTGTTGGGTAGGTCCTCGTGTTGTGCAGTACTCTGTAATTGCTGGGTCAGTAAGGTACTCTGTGTTATCACCAGGTGAGAGTGTAATTGGCTGTTATTGTTCTATTTTCATGGTGCTTTTGTCAGTAAACCATCTTTATCCCAACTCATCGAGGCTCTGTCTGTTTCTCCTCTGGGAGTGACTGAGCAGCATAGGGTGCTCAGCCACTGCTTGGGGCTAAACCACCACATCAGCACAGATTTCTTCAGGCTAAATCATACTTGATCAACCTGATTGCTTCCTATCATATATATGATAATGTGGTGCTTTGACCCTGGCTGAAGGCCAGATGTCCACCAAAGTTGCTCTATGACTCCCCTTTTCAGCTGGACAAGGGAGAAAATATGTATTGAGAGGCTTAGGAGTCAAGGACAGGGAGACATCATTCCACAATTAGTGTCACAGACACAACAGACTCAACACAGAATAAAGCAAAGAAAACTACTGAATTTATTACACTACACTACACAACCAGTGAAACCAGAGTCAGATAATGAGAACTGCTATCAGATCTTAAAGCACTTCCCCCCACCCCTCCCTTCTTAGCAGACTTAATTTCAGTCATGATTTTGCTCCTTTCATCATTGTGGCATGGGGAGGGGCAGGGACATGGCGTTCCGGTCAGTTCCTTGTGAGATGTTCTCCTTAGTTGAGGGGGGGCAGGGGATGATGACAATGACAAATGACAATGATATTCATCACACTTTTCCTTTGCTCCAGCATAGGGTCCCACCCACAGGATGCAGTCCTTCATGAACATCTTCCATGGGGCTTCAGCCCTTCACCTGCTGCCCCAGCGTGGGTCACTTCTATGAGGTGCAGTCATAAAATCATAGAATGCCTCTCAGTCTTTTAGGCCCAGACTGCTCCAGCCTGGTCTCCCATGAGTCACAAGCCTTTCTCACCTCAGCAAACGTGCTCTGGTGTGGATCTCTCTCTGTCATCTCCGTGTCTCTATCTCTCTCCACAGGCTGCAAGTGCTATCAGAGGCTTGCTCCAACACAGGTCACAGCATCTTCTGTAGGTCTCCACCTGCTCCAGCGTGGGGACTCTCCGCAAGCAGCAGGGCAGGTCTCAGCCTTTTCCATGGGCTGCAGCGGGAACACCTGCCCCACCTTCAGGGGCTGCAGAGGCATCTTTCTCTCTGGCACCTGGCTCCTCCATCCCTCCACCCCCCTTCCCTGTCCTTGGTGTCTGTACAGTTTCTTACATCTTCTCACTCCCTTCTCTGGTGGCAAAAAGCAGCTGCTTGTGATTTTTTTCTTCTTAAATGTGATTCCCAGAGGCGCTGTGACCATCGCTGATGGGCTCGGCCTTGGTCAACAATGACTCCGGCCTTGAGCCAGCTGGTGGTTGCTCCGTAAGGCCTGCAGAGAGCTTCTATCTGTTTCTTGCAGAAGCCACCCCTGCCCCACCCCTCCTTCACCAGAACCCAGACATGCAAAAGTACAACAGATAAATAGCCAAGTCTACAGATAAAGTGACAGTGGAGGATATAATCTACTTTAACCAGTAAGGCTTTCACCATTGTTATCCACAATATTCTTGAATCCAGGTTGAGACATCATGGTTTGGATGGGAGGACAGCTAGGTAGGTAAATAAGTGTTTGCACATTCAGCCTCAGAAGTTCATAGCTAATGGTTCGTACTCTACCTCAAGGTAGGTAACAGAATAACACAGGGTCTATCCTGGATCATGTCTTGTTTGATACCATTATCAACGACCAGGAGAAGGCACTCTTATTCCTTTTGCAGATGACACCAATAGCATTTGATACCACTCAAGACAAGGCTGCCATTCAGAGACACCTGGAGGAATAGGTCAACAGGAATCATGAAATTCAACAAAGACAAATGCAAACTCCTGCACGTGGGAAAAAACAAATCCTGCAACAAAGTTTGGGGACTAATTGGCTTGAGAGCAGCTGTGTTGAAGTGACTAGAGTTCTTAGCTGGCAGCAACAGGAGCATGAGTCAGCAGTGTGCCCCTGACAACAGGGGCAGCCAGTGCATCCTGGGCTGTATTGACAGGAGCATTCATAATTGATTACACTCCTCTACTCGATAATAGACTATGTCTGGAATATCATTCAGTTCTAGATCCACTGTATGGAAAGACAGCAGCAAATTCAGCTGTGGGGCAGTGAGATGGTGGGGAGGTACAGCTCTTGCTGTGTGAGGAAAAGTTGTGGGATGGGCTTGTTCAATCTGGGGAAGATACGGCTTCAGAGGAGCCTTCCCAAATTAATGAGGTCATTAAGAAGACAGCCTTCTGAGGTCCCCTCCAACTTGAATTTTCCTATGATCTTATGAAATTTATGGGGCGTTTGCAACTGACCTAGTGATTGGTACATTGACTTTTCTCAATCTGTGGAGACAGGACAAGGGGCAATGGCTGCAAGTTGGAGCACAGGAAGTTCCACACCAACATGTGGAAGAACTTTTTCACAGTGAGGGCAACAGAGCCCTGGGACAGGCTGCCCAGGGAGGTGGTGGAGTCTCCATCTCTGGAGATATTCAAGACTCTTCTGGATGAGCAGGGAGCTGCTTTGGCAGGGGGATTGGACCCGATGATCTCTTGAGGTCCCTTCCAATCCCTACGATTCTATGATTCTGTGATTCTGTGAGGGACCCAGAACTGGACACAATATTCTAGACGCGGTCTCACCAGGGCAGAGTAGAGGGGGAGAAGGCTCACTCTCTACCAACTAGCCACATCCCTTCTAATGGCCTTTGTCCTTTCTTTCATTTTTTTTTGCCTAAACCTGCATATGCTGCTGCAGTTGTAAAAATTGCATGAGTCGTTCCTTAAAATAAACTGCTGTCTTTGCAAGTTGAATTTATTTTCTCTGTGGAGCCTTCACATAATCTACCTTTAGAGCCTCTATTCTTCAATAGTTGTCCACACTCACACCTTTAGGTTTATTTTCCCAACTGTATCTGTTTGCTCCATTACCAGTTGTTCCTTTTTTTTCCTTCTACCCATATCTTTTCCTTTCTGTGGGCCCTGGTAGTCTGAGTGTTACCACAATGCCTCATTAAGCACATGAGATTCCATGGATACATTCCCAAGACATAAGATAGCTTCAAATGTTCAGTTATTCCCTACATGGAATAATGTAGCAGCTGTGGAAGTACTAGCTCATATTATCATTTATCCCAAACCAGTTGCCTGTTTTTTCAGCAAGATTACTGATTACTCAGTTGAAGTAAAACACTTCACTGTTCTAGAATATTTAGTTAGGGAACTAGCTCATGTATAAGTCAATTAAATGTCTCAAAATATTTCTATATTACCTGGAGCAGATATTACCTACATTTCTAAAACTAATTGGGTTTTATTTAAAACAAAACTAAAAAATCCTAAGGAGTGTAAACAGTGAAAATAACATCCAAGACACAGTAGATAGCATAGATAATCTTAAAAATTTAAAGCAAGAGATTAAATACCTGTACACTTTCATTCATATTAAAGAAATGTCAGAATATCACTTGGGGCTAAGAAGAATTATTTTAAGATGAGCTTTCATTAGACATATGACTGGACTTTTCAAAAATCATATTATTTAAATCACATTAATAAAAATATGTCAAAGTAGATCATTCTTCAATGAGGAAAGCGTTTTAAAATATACTCTGTTCTGTTCCCTATTCTGTGCTTTCATTCGCATGTTATACCCATTTTATTGTTTCTTCACAAATCTTGAATATTAAACTGAAACAAGAAGCAAACTCATGTATAAAAGTATATAAATTACTTTATATAGCAACTCAAATTATCTAGTTCATAGCATGATCTCTTTGTTTTTTGGTTTCCTCACAATTATCACGACCTTTTTTCCAAGGAATTGCTTAACTAAAATCTAACAGAATAGCAAGAAAGTTTTCAAAATATTATGGAACTTAATTAAAAACAGGCAATTCCTGCAGCATTTAGGCTGGTAGTCAAGATGATTCCATGTTCCACTTCAAGCCATGACACTGTCTGACTTTGGACAACTTTGTTGACTTTTTCTTCTTGTTCCTTATTCAGCTCAGCTGCACAGCTGAGTAAAAAGCAAGTCACAGTGACAGCCAGCTGCTATGCCTAACCCATACTCTCTGGGGAAATAAATTGAAAAGGAATAGGGAGGGAATCAGAACACACTAAACTACCTACCATTTCAAAACAGACAATTGGAAGTAGCAAAGAAGTGTCTAAATAATGTGCACAATCTGAAAGTCCTTAGTGGGCAAGATTTTTCTTGTTAAACAGGTTTTAAATCTCAAAAAAGAAAAAAGAAAAAAAAAAACCCAACAAAAAACCCCAACCCAACCCACCATTGCCATTTTCTTGTGAGGTCACCAAAACACTATTTAATACCTGGTACTTGGATTCTACCTTCTGTACTTATTGTTTCCGGCTTATGATAATCAATGTGTTTTATTTAAAACTGTGTCAGGGAAACATTATGCAACACTAGTGCTTGGCAACCTATATGCAGTCAACGAGCTATGAGCAGTAAAAGTCTGTAACAATGTAAAATCTTGCTGAAGTTTCCACTGTCTCTCTAATCAGAATGGATTCAAACACTCTGAGTAAGAGGGGTTCTAGTACCTCATCCCTGAGGAATGTCAGGATTGAAACTTGTCAGCAGTGTGGGCAGAACAGCATTGCTGATATCTTTTATAGCAGACACCATTTCAACTTTGATAACATATTCATCATCAGATTGGGCTCATCAACAGTGATAGCTTGTGTGTTTGCCAGTGGGCTAATACCACATATTCTGGGTTTTGTGCAATATAAGGAAGTGTAACCTGTTGTTTCAGATTCTGTAAATACATATGACTTCAAGCCAGTAAAAATTTAGTTAGGTGTCTAAAATTAGGTATCTGAATTAGTGGTTAATAAAAGACTACATCTGTGCTGTTGTGTTGCTCCAAGAGAAGGTTAAAGCCCTAAAATTTACTACAAAAAGTCAAGAAATCTGTGAGGGAGGTCTGTGTTTTACCTGGTACAGTTTAGTTCCCAATCTGTGATGAGTCTCTTTAGTAAAATGAATGACCATAAGGTCTCCATGAATGAAAGGCAGTAGGCAGTCTCTCACAGTATGTGTTGCAAATGTTCACAGACTTCACGCTCCTCTTAGTCTTTAGCTTAGTCACCAATGACAGGTCACAACTGCAAGGATCAAACAAATCATCAATTTGTTTTCACTGCCTTGGGTGCTACCAGCATAATTCTGGGACTGTGACACAACGCTAAAATGTTTTCAAAGCATTTTTTGGAATAACAGAACCTAGGTAACACACTTTTCCTTTATCTTAACCTGCTTTGTCACACAAAACATAAACGTAAACAGTTTATTGGAGAATTATTAGTCTTACACACTTGAGTCAGCAGAAGACAACATGCTGCTGTGAGGCATGTTGCCAGAGACTGGTAATTTAAACGCTGTGATGCCAACATATTTTAAAACAACTAGCACAAGGTTTAAGTGCCATTGTTATCTAACCCTTATTTATATCTTATAACTGGCAAACACCAAGGTACAGAACAAAACTCTGTGCCATACAAATGCAGCTGAAAGTATAATACAGACCAAGTATTGTCATTTCAGAATGAGCTATGAACCTGATTTATTAAACATACTTTATCAATGTTACACCAGGGATGGAGTGATTACAGAGCCCTTTACGTTGTAAGAATGTTTAATTATGATTCCTCCTTAAGAAAAAAGAGGAGTTTTTTACAAAATGCTTTGTGTTTTTCAACATGCTGGGCTGTGTAAAACTGATAATGAATTGAAAATTAAGACTGTCAGCAGTACATTTTACAAATGAGCATGTAAGCCAGTCAAATCCAGAAGCTATAATGAGTTTTTTGTTTGGATACTTCTGGGAGGGAGAAGGGCTGAGTTGGAGTGTTTGGGGTTTTACACCCTTTTTTGGCGGGGGGGGGGGCAAGATAGAGAAACTCTTGGGGAAAGGGAATCAACCAGTTCATTACAGCTTTAGAAAGCACCCCTAGAAGTACTGTCATAGAAATTAAGATATATTTTATCATTATCTTGAAGTTTAAAATACTGCAATAAACTCTAAATATTCAATTAACAGAAATCTAAAGCCCTTCATCAGTGTAAATTCCCAATGAGCTCAATGGCAGTTTTGCCTGTATGAGGACAGAGTATGACATACACCTCTCTAAAGGGGGCCAACACAAAGCTTATGCAGTACTAAAATCTGTCATATATTCAGTTTTGAAGAGTTATGTCTGATTTGGGTGATGAAATTTTAATTTTTTTTTTTTCAAATATCAACTTGAAACCCACAGGGTTTTCTCAGAAACTATACTTGTGTCTCTTATCATAATAATCATCACCTTTTTTAAAGGTTTTTAGTTAGTATTGCAAGCACTGCATCACATATGTCTCATTTTATCAGTGATGGCAGTCTCCTTAGACTTAACTGGCTAATTTAGCTTTCAAATCACTTAAGTTATGTTAATGTAAAACAGGTAGGATAACACAAATTTTGATAGGATAGTTATATGAATGAACAGCAAAAGATTTCACTCATTCATGAATTAATAATAATGAAATGCAAATCAGTTTTACAGGGACAACTGCAACAAGATAAGTGGTCTTGGCGTTAAACACAGATGTCCAACCACTTTATGAGAAAAAGATCTTCAAGGTTTTTTTATATCCATCTGCAAATGTGAATTATATTATCACTCATTTTCATTATTTTCAGTTTTTAGCTACTCAAACAAATATTTATCACATATTTTCTTTGATGATTGGCAGCATGTTCTCCTGTGGACCTATTCTGTCTCTCTTATTATCAGTTACTGTATGCATTCTTCATGTGTATTTTACTTGGATTGAGCTGGATATCTTAAAGAGTAAGATGCTATTCAATGAAAGGATGTCATAACATGTCTAAAACTGTTCATGTAATTTTGTAACCTGCATTTGGTCATGATTTATCAGAAAACATTTTCAGAGAGATGCTTCTCACATTTTGCATTGGTTTAGTTGTCTTAAATTCAGAGAATATTATTCTGAGGTTGAGACATTAGTAGAGATGACAACAAAATATCAAAGGTAAGTAAAAACAAAACTAAAAACATCTACAAAGAGTAAGAATGTTAGACCTGGACAAATGAAGAAACAATGCCTGCCTTTTGATTCAACCTGTAATGATCAATATCTATTATCAGGGACACAGGAAAAAACAATGTAGTACTAAATATGAACAAGAAATATTAATTGAATCTTAACTGATCTGAACTGGACAGATGAGAAGACAATCTTTTGATAGCAGTAGCATGTGATTTTTTTTTTATTTGAAAGATAGGGGAACAATTAAATAACGATGTTCTTTGTGAAAACAATTAAATATTTAGGAATTGAATCATTATGGGAATGTCACTTGTGAGAGGATAGCATGGAAAAATAATGTCAACAAGAAAATATTTACACCAAAAATGAGGCAAAGTATGTAGCAAAGTTCTTAGCTGATGATCTACGCTATTTTCAAGATATTCATATGCAGAAGAAAAAGAATGATGCATGTGTTTTGTCTTCAGTCCACTATAAATTTGATACTGTCTAAACATTTGTGTTTGCAAATTAATATTCATAATAACATGCATATGCAAAAATATTTTATTGATTGACTATATAAATGCATATGACAATGCATATGGTTGGTGTAGTGATAGTGTATTACATCAGAATTCTTACACCATGGGTAAATTTGACACACTGCAATCAATAATCCAAATAAATTATGATGGAACTTTCTGTTGCTCATTTGGCCAGAACAGCATATTCATGTTTTCCTTATTGAACACATTCTTAAAGTTACATTGTAAAATTATAGAGTTGTTGGGGCCTGGAACAGGCTGCCCAGGGAGGTGGTTGAGTCACCTTTCCTGGATGTGTTTAAAAAAAGGGTAGATGAGGTACTTAGGGATATGGTTTAGCTTAGGACGGGAACAGTTGGGGTCAATGATCTTAAAGGTCTTTTCCAACCTTGTGATACTGTGATTCTGTACAGAGAACATATGCCATGGAGATCATTAAGAAAAACATTACCGACTTTCCAGTACAGCATGTACAACAGTATGTTGGTATTTACAAGCAGATTCATACACTTATTTTGAGGCAATCACCACAACAGAGTTCACAGTTGCTGAGAGGCCCCGACTCAAGAGCTCAAGGCTGCGAACACTTTACATAGCTAGATTTCTGAGCCTAAATGGAATTTGGGAATCAGGCACATTTCCGGATTGTATTTCAAGACACTTAGAGGAGTTCTTTTGAGATTTAGCTTGTGAGTCACTTAAATATGCATTTACAGAATATCATGACTTAGAGGAACTACAAAATCTGAAATAAAGGTACTTACGGCATCATTGTAAGTTAGTCTGCAAACATACAAGACATTGCAATTTACAGCCTTCCAATCCTTTTTTAATTTATTAATTTATTTCTGTGCACACCTATTTTTATATCCTCAGATGAATAAATTCATTCACATACTAGTATCCTTGAAGCTCATATGAAGCTTTCTGAAGCTTATTATTAACAGGATTTGTAGCCAAGCTTCTCTGTTGCTTGCTGTTGAAGAAAAGAATGCTGATTTTTTATATATGTTCAAAGGAGAAGACACACATATAAATCCTTCCTTTTTAGTCCTGTGCAAGTATTAATAGTAGAGGAGATTTTCAAGAGATGCATCTTATCACTATTAATATTCTCTGTTACACTATAAAGTTATAAATAGTTCCTTTTATGCAATACAGCAAGGTTGTTTTTTTTTTTTTAAAAAACTTTGCTATTGAATCAAGTCTCAAGTTAGAAAATGTCTTCATTGAAGAAGTCATACATCTTTTACTGGACAGTCTTGTGTAAAAACAAGGATTTAAGCTAACACTGTTGTAGCAGATTATCAGGGTTGTGCCTGTGTGTACAGCCAGTGCACTTTGCTATTAATTCACTGGATAATTTATTTAGGAGCTCCTCATTTTGCCTGCAGAGAAGAGCCAACAAACAGGTATGAGACAAGGGATTCACATGCAGCAATGTGAGATTCAGATAACCCCAGAGATTCCCCAGGCATCTTCTGCTGCACTTGAACCAACTGACAGGCACGATTTGTGTATTTGATGTGTTGTTTAAGATTAACCCCCTGGGTAGCGAATGTGGCCAGAGACATACACAGGCTGCTGCTGCTGTAAAAAATGAGGAAAATTGTGCATAAAAATGAATCTTGCAAGTAGTCAGGAGAAACTGTTCTTGCAGATGCAAAGATGTACACGTAAGACAATCTTTTTGCAAATACATGAGATAGTTTAGAGATATTTTGAGATAATTTAGTACAATCAATAGAAATTAATTATGTGTTAAGGTGGTAGTGTGGGATGACAGCCCAGGTTGATATAAGTACCAAGTAGATCTGTCGTTTGAGAAGCCCTGTTCCAATCCAGCTGGAAATCATTCCAAGAACTCTTAAACAAAAAATTCTATCACCTTTTGGTTGGTGGCCTGCCACCCTGTCACAAACATTCAATTCCCTAAGCAAGCATTAAACTATTTAAAATAGTCACAGAACAGTAGGAGTTAGAAGGGACCTCTGGAGATCATGTAGTCCAACTTTGCTAAAGCAAGGATCGATGATTGCACAATATCACATTGAGGTGAGGTTTAAATACATCCAGAGAAGGAAATTCCACAACTTCTCTGGGAAGCCTGTTCCAGTGTTCTGTCACCTTCAAAGTAAGTTTTTCCTCGTATTAAAAAAAAGATAAATCACAGAATTACAGACCTTTAGGAGTAGGAAGGGATCTTGAAAGATCATCTAGTCCAACTTCCCTGCCAGAGCAGGATCACCTAGACTAAATCACAGAAGAACACATCCAGGCAGGTTCTGAATGTCTCCAGAGAAGGAGACTCCACAACCTCTCTGGACAGTCTGTTCCAGTGTTCCATCACCCTCACAATGAAAAAGTTACTCCTTATATTCACATGGAACTGTCTATGCTCCAGCTTGCCCGTGTTGCCCCTTGTCCTATTACTGGCCATCAGAAGAGCCTGGCCATGAGAAGAGCCTGGCTTCATCCTCTTGACTCTCATCCTTTGCATATTTATAAATATTAATAAGTTCATCCCTCAGTCTCCTCCAAGCTAAGGATGCCCATCTCCTTCAGCCTGTCCTCATAAGGAAGGTTTTCCACTCCCTTAATCATCCTGGTGGCCCTGTGCTGGAATCTTTTGAGGAGTTCTATGTCCTTCTTGAACTTCTTAACCGCTTGAATCAGTACAGGCTGGGGGATGACCTGCTGGAGAAGAGCTCTGTGGAGAAGGACTTGGGGGTCCTGGTTGATGACAGGTTGGCCATGAGCCAGCAGTGTGCCCTGGTGGCTAAGAGAGCCAATGGGATCCTGCGGTGCATCTAAAGGAGTGTGGCCATCAGGTCTAAGGAGGTGATCCTTCCCCTCTACGCTGCCCTGGTCAGGCCCCACCTGGAGTATTGAGTCCAGTTCTGGGCTCCCTGGCATAAAAAGGACAGGGATCTCCTGAAGAGAGTCCAGAAGAGGGCTACAAAGATGATTAAGAGCCTGGAGCATCTTCCCTATGAGGAAAGGCTAAGTGAGCTGGGACTGTTCAGCTTTGAGAAAAGAAGACTAAGGGGGGACCTTATTTATGTTTATAAATATCTCAAGTATGTGATGCAGGGGGAAATGGCCAGCCCCTTTTCAGTGGTCTGTGGAGACAGGACAAGGGGCAATGGCTGCAAGTTGGAGCACAGGATGTTCCGCACCAACATGCGGAAGAACTTTTTCACAGTGAGGGTGACAGAGCCCTGGGACAGGCTGCCCAGGGAGGTGGTGGAGTCTCTTTCCCTGAAGATATTCAATACCTGTCTGGACACCTATCTGTGCAATATGAGCTAGGGAGCTACTCTGGCAGGGGGGTTGGACCCAATGATCTCTCGAGGTCCCTTCCAACCCCTATGATTCTGTGAGGGACCCAGAACTGGACACTCTTCTAGACACGGTCTCACCAGGGCAGAGTAGTTGTGGAGAAGGCTCACTCTCTACCTACTAGCCACACCCCTTCTAATACACCCCAGGGTGCCATTGGCTGCCTTAGCCACAGGGGCACATTGCTGGCTCATTGTCATGCTGCTGTCCACCAGGATCCCAGGTCCCTCTCACCTGCACTGCTCTTCAACAGGCCAGTCCCCAAACTATACTGCTACCTGGGGTTGTTCTTCCCCAGATGCAAGACCCTACACTTGTTAAATCTCATTAAACTTCTCCCTGTTCAGCTCTCCAGCCTGTCTAAGTCTGCACTGGTCTGTAGTTACCTGGGTCCTCCATCTTGCTCTTTTTGATGACTACAGTGACACTGTCTTTCCTCCAGTCCTCAGGCACCTCTCCTGTTTCCCATGACCTTTCAAAGTTGATTGAGACTGACCTAGCAATAACATCTGACAGCTTCCTGAACATTTACAGGTGCATCCCATTAGGACCCATGCATTAGTAGATGTCAAGTTTCCCTAGATGTTCTCTAACCTGATCCTCCTCAATCAAGAGACTTTCTCTGCTACCTCCAGGGTCTGGGTTTCCTGAGGGTCGGCTATAACAGTAAAGACTGAAGTATAGGTGTCATTCAGTAACTTCACCTTCCCTGTGTCTTCCATCACCAAGGTGCCCACCTCATTTTCCCTATTCTTCCTTTTGTCATTGATGTATTTGAAAAAGCCCTTCTTGTTCTGAAATCCCTTGACAGTTTTAATTCCATGCGGGCCTTAGCCTTCCTTGTTCATCCCTACATTCTCTGACTACATCCCTATATTCCTTCCAAATGGCCAATGCCTTTATCCACACTTAATAGACTTCCTTCTTCCCTCTGAGTTTTTCCAGGAGCTCCTTGCTCATCCATGCAGGCCTCCTTCTTCCTTTGCTTGATTTCCTACTCTTCAGGGTACACCAATCTTGTGCTTGGAGGAACAGGTGCTTGAATACTAACCTGCTCTCTTGGGCCCACTTACCTTCTAGAGTCCCAACCAATGATATTCTCCCAAGTAGGTCTTTGAAGAGGACAAAGTTAGCTCTCCTGAAGTTATGGGTTGCAATCCTATTTATTACCTTGATCCTTCTACAGAGGATCCTGAATTCCATTATCCCATGGTCACTGTAGCCAAGGCTGCCCACAACCAATCCTGATTTGTTTGTTAGCACATCCTCAACCGATCCTGATTTGTTTGTTAGTACATGGTCCAGCAGTACCCTCTGCTCATGGGGTAAAAAGTTACCAATACTCTGCAGGACTGTGCATGCCTGCTGTCTTGCCTTTCCAGCAATTATCAAGGTGGTTGAAGATCCAAACAAATTAGCTTTTTAATTGTTTGTTGGGGTTTTTTGGTTGTTTGTTTGTTTGGTTATTTTTTTAAAATATATAGTGTGACTATGAGTGAAACAGCATTCAATTATATATGTGTGTGGGAAATGCAACCCTACCCCCACCCCTGACCCAAACAGCATAGACATGCAAATTCTTATACAACCTTTTCCTACGCCAGCACATTTTCGACTTTGCTTCCCACCTGTGCTCAAAACAGTAACTAGTGCTAAAGTAAATGGCAAACAGTGGACAGCAGATGAAAAAAAAGTGTGAAAGTAGGCTCTGCCATCCTTAAAGTGTAAGGTTTAACATAATCATAAGGAAAAAAAGAGCTGTATTTCTCTTATTCCTTACTTTTACAAGGGAAATTACTGACCAAATTTGCATTGGAATTCACAGGGCTTTTTAGCAATGAGATATATATAAATAGCATCTATATCACAAGTCTTTGTGATGATTCCTTTAGCAAAATAATAAAGCTAAAAAATTCAGCAGAGACTTCTTTAGGAGCTTTTTCACACAATGTGAAGTTGAAAAATCATACCACAGTGTTATGCAAAAAGGATATCTTTCTTCAAGAAATAGTCTGATAAAACCACTGTGTCACAAAGTTATCTACTGGTAAGTTCATTACATCTATTTCTTATTCTGTTTTTCCTTTGTAAAATCTTGGTATATAAAAGTTGCATTTGAGAATCCATGTTGTATTTTCTTCCACTGAGAAAATCCCAATAAAGCTAACAGATTTGAATGGACATAGTAAGTTCATAACACGGCCTTATCTGTTGCAGGTCGCAGTTTTAAATAAGCAGTTCCAAAGCTGTAAAATTTCTCTTTTTCTGTGGGAAATTTTCAGTCTGAAGAACAGTCCTAAGTGAAGCTTAGAGTCTTATGCTGTTGTGGAACAACCGGAAATTTTTGGTCCTGGCACATCCTCAGTAAAAAGCTTATAGCCATCAAGCTTTTTATTCTAAAATTTGAGTGTTGAATTTTTATTCTAAAATTCTTGTGTTTGTGTTTAAAATAAAGCCCTCCACCCCTCCATTCTTAGCAGATTTTGCTCTCTTCTTCCCCCTATTGTGGCATGGGGTGGGGGGGGGTGGCAGGGACTGGGTAAAAGAGGGCTTCGGTCAGCTCCTCACAAGTTGGTTTCCTTCTTGGTTGGGGTGGGGGGCGGGGGCATTCACTCCACACACCCTTCCCCTGCTGCACCATGGCGTCCCACCCACAGGTGACAGTCCTACACAAACTTCTCCAACGAGAGTCTTTTCCCACAGGGCTTCAGCTCTTTACCAGTTGCCCTGGCGTGGGTCACTGCTATGGCAGGCAGTCATAAATCACAATGTCTCTCAGTCTCAGTCCTCCACAGGGTCACCAGCCTCCCCCAGCAAACCTGCTCTGCCGCAGAGCAGAGCCCTTGCTCATCTCTCTGTCTCTCTCCATGGTCTGCAAGTGCTGGCAGGGGCTTGCTGCAACGCAGGTAATAGCATCTCCTCTATGTTTCCATCGGCTCCATCCAGGGTGGAGTCTCTCCAAGGGCTACAGGTGGTGTCTCAGCCTTTTCCATAGGCTGCAGGGGCATCTTTCTCTCCAGCACCTGGGGCACCTCCTCCCCCGCCCTCCCCAGTCTTGGTGTCTGCACTGCTTGTTACTTCTTCTCACTCCCTTCTCTATTGCCAAAATGCAGCTGCTTGGTATTTTTTTCACCTATATGTGATTCACAGAGGCGCTTTACTAATGCTTATTGGCTCAGCCCTGGTCAGCAGCAACTCTGGCCTTGAAATGGCCCATGTTTACTCTTTGGGTTCTGCAGAGAGTTTCTAGCTGCTTCGTACAGCAACCACTTTCTGCAGCCCCCATTCTCTCCCAGCACCCAGCTATGCAAAATTGCAACAAATATTTATTCTAAAATTTTTGTTGCACTTTACTCACAAAAAGTACTTTCTGGTTTTTGAGGGCAGCTGTGGGCAGAGGACCCAGAACTTGTGGTTTATAATGGTTTTATCTCTATATCAATAAAAGAGAGAGAATGAAAGCTGATAAGACTCAAACTGAATCACTGATTTAAAAAATGAGATGTGGGGAGTGAGCATTGCTCCAGTTCAATCTCCTGACCATAAATATGAACGGGAATGCTTCAGGGATGAAATACGCTCAAACATACACATAGGCAACAAACAGAAACTTACAGTCACATTTGGCTTTAATAATGTACACTTGAACTATTCATCCTCTATTTTGCTTTCTAAGCACCTATGAAAGACATGTTATGCTAGTCAAAGGAGCTCATCATTACCAGATATATACAGTTTGTTGCACAGCTCCTCATCACAGCTTGGTATGTAATTGTATTGGTATGTTCCTCCATCAACAAGGTAGTTTCCACTTTTTATTCTTCCTGTATATCTATTTCTTCACTGAAATTACTTCTTTAACTGGTGTAAACCTTTGGTACAGTTTGTGGATTACACCGTTTCTTTCCCATCTTCTGTCATTCAGGCCAGTTACCTTTTTTTTTTTTTTTAATTATTAAACATTTTACCTATGTTAGTGTCCTCCGTTCTTTCAAAATGTTACTCCTTGTCTACAGCGTCTTTGCTTAGACTATACAGGCAAATTTTCTTTGTACTTCAGACTTGGAGAACCTGAATCATTTTGTTTGCCCTCTGCAGTACCTTTACAATCTCAACAATATACTTCTTATACTGAGAAGAATAAAATTGCATGTGATAAAAAAATCAATTCAATTTTTAAACCATTATCTGGGGACCAACATAAAGTGCATTATTAGCAGTGCATTTTTTCTTTGAAGCCAGCTTCAGGTGCGAGATGAATTCAGGTCTCCCTGACTACATAAAAGTAAATGGAGTATAATGGGCCAAGGTGTTAAACAGTACAAGGCTTTTCAAGTTAAATTTTTTCTCACAGTCAAGTGAGCCTGACATGTTACCATGGGCATTAGAATATATAAAATTTACAGTCAATGCAAGCCCTAACAAGAGATTGGAGGTCAAACCAAGAAAATCTCTGTGAAATTGAAGTAATTCATTAGATATCTATTGTAGGCACCAGCTGGAGCCACGTGTCAACATTAATAGCAAGTTTTAAAGGAGCCTCATAGATGCAAGGTATTTCACAGGAAAGTTTAAATTCTCAGGTTGTTTTTGGCTTCTGTTAAATATAGTTCCTTGGAATTGAAATTTAAGTTTGTGCTTAATATAAAGCACTTCACTGCATTACAGTGAAGTAACAATCAGAATTGCAGAAAAATGGTAACAACCTAAGAGAGAAAAAGAGGGTGAAGGAAAAGACAATGAGATTATCCTACCACTGTTGCCATTTATTTTCATCCCTTACTGTATATTGTGTTGCCATTGTTTCACTAAAATAATAGTATTTATGTTGATGAATTAATCTGATGAGAAATTTTGGATCACTTCAGTTTTACCCTGCTCTACTAGCTGAACAAACTGATGGCTGCATTCCAACATACAGTGATGTAATTCATTTGTATCTTAAAATGAATCTTCAATATGACCTACACTGTTGTATTTTTTTATTTGAGACAACAGTACCATTAGATGGCACTCTGGGTAAAGTTGAAAGATTACTTTGTAAGGCTGTTGCAACTCAAGTATTTAATCAAAGCATAGTAAACGAGAAAATAGCAAATATGCCATCAAATGAAAAGATACTCATATCCATAGTGCTTTCCACAGTCTATAATGAATGTCAAAGAACAATTTAGATATTACATTTGAGAGCAACATTTGCACCAGTTTATTTTTTTTTAAGATGAAAGGTAATGAATGTTCCTTGTAAATAAGGTATACTAATTATTTCTTTTTGCAATCTTGTTTCCAGCTTTCTATAGGAGACATTAAAGACAAAACAAAGAATTTCAACGTCTAATGGTATAAGACAAGTATCTCACAACATGATCTTCTGATGTTACTATTCACTGTTTGTAAAAGCAAGTAGCTACCTCTTAGGCATGTGTGACCATTTCATACATATTTTATCTGAAAGTGAATGCCTGAAACAATTTTTTGGCTCTCCTTTACTTTGTATGTGTTAAGTATTACAGTACAAAAAATGCCATGGTTTTGAAAGCAAGTTCCAAGATATTTTTTTCTTTTTTTTTTTTTTTACTTGACAGAGGATGTCTCCGTAGAATAAAGAAGCACACAAAACTTCTGAAACTCAAAGCAGCCAATTATTTAACGGAAAAATTCTTCTCCTAGAACTTCCAGACCAATCTGCCTTTTCATCTGTGCCTACTATCACAGCCATCCTACATCCTGATGGACTCATACCCAGTAGAATGTTTAAGCAATGATATGCAAAATAACTTTCTCAAATTTGTCATGTGACTCCAAAATTACCTTCACCTAATTCAAGCCGCCATGAAGCCAGTGGAACCCTTGCAGTTGCAAAGGTACACTGATGCAGAGCTGGGTGAAGGCTTTAATAATTAAATTATTGCCTTGTTTCATATGCAAATTTAGATTGCCAAAGTAAGAAAACATTACACTTCAGAGGTTTAATTCTACTTTCAAGCTGTACTTAATAACTTGTTTTCACCCAGTATTCCAAAATGTTCCAACAGCTGTAGATTTAATCTCTAGACACCTCTATCCTGACGAAAGCATCAAACATATTGCAGGCGAATGCTGTGAATTCTAAATTAGGCTTTTTATCATGAACACTACCTAATATGCTTCACTCTGCTCTATAGTGTGAAGAAGAGCAAATGAAAGTAAAAGGGCTGGAAATATCCTCCAATATGCATTTGGGGAGTAAAATATTCTCAGCAATCTTCTGCTGCTTCAACAATGTGAACCTAAGTTGCTAGAAAATCAAAATTTCAAGGCTCTCCAAATTTTTAGGATTAACTTTTCAAATAACTTATATCACGTAGGCTTTTGTGTGTTGAAGAGTTCCTTAGAAAATATTTGGTAATTGATGATGGGAGATTGACACTGTCTGCTAAACATAAGATGAGGAAAATAAGCATCTACTCACAACATGACGTATGATAGTATCAGTTAATAGTTCCAGAAGATTAACTGATATTTCAAAACTGGTCCCTACATTTTATATCTTAATTCTATCACCACTGTTAGTAAACAATTTCTCCTCCTTCCCCCACTAGTACATTGCTGCAAGAAATCCCATTCTTTAGAAATTATGGTCTTGTTTGATATTCAGCCAGTTTTGAATCTGCCTTTCCTTCTGTGTATAGCCTTCACAAATTATGCTCCACTCATTTGTCTGTACTGGGGAGAATTTCATAATTTTGCCACCACTAGGGCACTGCAAACTAGATACAAGTTTTCAGACATTCCCAGATGATCCAGCTGAGCTCTGATAGCACTGTATTCCCTTTGTAAGTCTGTGTTAAGAAAGTTAGGCAGTAAAGCAAACTAGAAAAAGGAAAAAAAATATTACAAGAAGAAAGCTTTTAAAATTGGATATTTTTTATTCACATTACAAAATTATTTTCTATCTTTTGGTTATAATCTAGTAAAATATATCTTCTCTGAGACTTATTCCTTCTTCTTCTTTTGCAATAGTCCCTTTGATGTCTTTTGTACAGACCTCTTCTTATCTTGCCCTTGACTATTATCAGCATTGAAAGATATGCTTAGAAGTAGTTTTTCTTCAGCTATTTGTTTAATTTTTTATTCAACCAGTAAATTAAACTAAACTGATGTAGTCTATTAGCTATTTCAGCAACTGGATCCAGAAAGATATTTTAAATAAAGTTTCTCTATGAAATTTCAGAGTTTCTTTTGCAATAGGAACTGTAGTCTCCAAATATATATAGTTATTTTCTTGATGCTTCAGGATTTCATCAATGGGTGAATGAATAAATGGAACTGTTATCAGTGTAAATCTCTCTCCATGTTGTTTGGCTGCAAAATTCAACGTTGTAAAATACAGTATTTTTAAAGATAAAATTTTAAATGGTAGAAACCTTTTAGATGGTTGGTTGGCTTGTTCATTTTCAAATCCACCTTTTAAGGTGCAGGAGAAATGTGAATACAAAGATAAATAGAGAAAATTAAGAAAAAGAGGATTTTATCTGTGTATGAGGACACACCATGGCATGTTATACCTAGTTTCAGATACAAACTATGCTATTGTTTTCCATTGCAGTTCACCTAGATAGGATAATACAGAAATCTAGAACACTGAGCGAATTGTCTGTCAGCTATACTACATACTTCCATGAAAGTACAACAGAAAGCAATGCTGGCTTTCATGGGGTATAGTGACTATGGTAAGTTAACATTAAGTGTCAGAAAAAACCCTCCTTATCTATAAAATTCTCGGAAGGTCTCTTACCTGGTGACTAACCTTTTTATTTATCTGATACAACTGCAAATTCTTCTGGACTTATAGACCAAATAATATTGTGGTGTGATTATTTTCATATATTCTTCCCTTACCTTGTACTTGCATTCACAGACCAATGCAGCAATACAGGAAGATCTGGAAGAGATGTAATTTCAAGGCTTCCAGTACCCTTAGCCCTTCTACATGACCTCCTGCAACCGACCGTGTACATAATCAATGATATCAAGAATGCTTTTCTACAAAAAGTTTCCAGAGACGTGGTGGAGGCCCCATCCCTGGAGGCATTCAAGGTCAGGCTTGATGAAGCAATCTGATCAACTTAAAGGTGGGGGTTGGAATAGATGACTTTTAAAGGTCCCTACCAACCTAACACATTCTATGATTCTATGAAAACCCTAGGTGTATATTGATACAGGAGCCAACTGGATGCTCTTAATACCTAGCTGTCACAGTTTTATGTAGCTGGGTTCTGGTGGAGAAGGGGGGACTGCAGGGGTGGCTTCTGCAAGAAGCAGCTGGAGGCTCTCTGCAGGCCCCAGAGAGAAAACATCGGCCCATTCAAGGCCAGAGTTGTTGCTGACCAAGGCTGAGACAATAGGCAATAGTCATAGCATCTCTGTGAATCACATATATGAGAAAAAATAAATGCAAGCAGCTGCATTTTGCCAACAGAGAAGGGAGTGAGAAGATGTAAGGAGCTGTGCAGACACCAAGGCCAGTGAAGGGGAGGGAGGAGGCACCCCAGGTGCTGGAGAGATAGATGCCCCTGCAGCCCATGGAGAAACCCATGGTGGAGCGTGTGTCCCTCTGCAGCCCATGGAAAAGGCCGATACCCTACCTGCAGCCCTTGGAGAGGCCCCACACTGGAGCAGGTGGAGACATACAGGAGTTGCTGTGACCCATGTTTCAGCAAGCCCCTGCCAGCACTTGCAGACCATGGAGAGAGACAGAGACACAGAGATGAGCAAGGGAGAGAGCTGTGCCAGAACAGGTTTGCTGGAGGGACGCTGGTGACCCCGTGGAGGACTGGGATTGAGAGACTGAGAGACATTGTGGCTTATGACTGCCTGCCATAGCAGTGACCCACGCCGGGGCAGCTGGTGAAGAGCTGAAGCCCTGTGGGAAAAGACTCTCGTTGGAGAAGTTTGTAGAGGACTGTTGCCTGTGGGTGGGACCCAATGGTGCAGCAGGGGAAGGGTGTGTGGAATGAACAGCCCCCCCGACCCCGACCAAGAAGGAAACCAACTTGTGAGGAGCTGACCGAAACCCCCATTTTACCCAGTCCCTGCCCCTCCCTATACCACAATGGGGGGAAGAAGAGAGTAAAATTATGACTAGACTGAAGTCTGCTAATAAGGGGGGGGGGGGGAAGTGTTCACTCAGTAGAGGTGTTTTAAGATCTGGAGAAGGAAAACAGCTTCTGAAGAACTGACTGAGAACCCCATTCCCCCAGTCCCTGCCCCACCCCCATCCCCCATGATTAAAGTGAAGTGTGCTAAGAAGGGACAGGTCGGAGGAAATGCTTTACAATCTCATTGCACTTCTCATTATCTGACTCTGGTTTCTCTGGGTGTGTAGTGTAGTGTAATAAATTAGTTTTCTTCCCTTTAAATATATTTATTTATGTCCACCCTCAGCAAGTATGCTGATGATACAAAGCTGGGAGGAGTGGCTGACGCACAGGAACACTGCGCTGCCATCCAGCGAGACCTGGACAGGCTGGAAAGCTGGGCAGTACGAAACCAAATGAGGTTTAATAAAAGCAAGTCTAGAGTCTTGCACCTGGGAAGGAGTATCTCCGTGTATCAGTACAGGTTGGGCGATAAACTGTTGGAGAGGAGCTCTGCGGAGAAGGACCTGGGGATCCTGGTGGATGACAGGTTGGCCATGAGCCAGCAGTGTGCCCTGGTGGCTAAGAGAGCCAATGGGATCCTGGGGTGAATCTAAAAGAGTATGGCTAGCAGGTCAAAGGAGGTGATCCTTCCCCTCTACTCTGCCCTGGTCAGGCCCCACCTGGAGTATTGTGTCCAGTTCTGGGCTCCTTGGTATAAAAAAGACAGGGATCTCCTGGAGAGAGTCCAGAGAAGGGTTACAAAGATGATTAAGGACCTGGAGTGTCTCCCCTATGAGGAAAGGCTGAATGAGCTGTGACTGTTCAGCTTTGAGAAAAGAAGGTTAAGAGGGGATCTTCCCACTGTGTGGGACACAGTGGGAAATGGCCAACCTCTTTTCAATTGTCTGTGGAGACAGGACAAGGGGCAATGGATGCAAGTTCAAGCACAGGAAGTCCCACACCAACATGCGTAAGACCTTTTTCACAGTGAGGGTGACAGAGCACTGGAAAAGGCTGCCCAGCGGGGTGTGGAGTCTCCATCTTTGGAGATATTCAAGACCCATCTGGTTGCCTACCTGTGTAACCTGTCCTAGGGAACCTGCTTTGGTAGGGGGTTGGACCTGGTGATTTCTTGAGATCACTTCCAACCCTATGATTCTGTAATTCTGTGATTGCCGAATGATCTCTCCCTGTCCTTATCTCAAATCCTAAGCTTCTCAATATATATTTTTTCTCTCCTGTCCAACTGAAAAGGGGAGTGATAGACGGACTTCGGTGGGTGTCTGGCCTCCAGCCAGGGCTAAACCACCACACTTGCACAAATGAAAATGTAGAGACACTAGCTAACGTCAGACTACAAAGAGATTAAAATGACCAACAGAACAACTGGGTACCCTGTTTGTTTCTGAAGGATATACAGCTGGAGTTTGTCTGTAGTGCACAATGCACAATGGCACAGTATTTTACAATACATACACTTCTAACTGCTGACTACTACTTCAAAAAACTATTTCCTGCTTTTCTTCCTGCATTAATTCATATTTTTTTTTACTCTTTTCTCCTAGACTGGTGGACATATAAGAGGAATTAATTCACATGCTGAAGAATCCCCTCTAGTACCTTCAAAAAAAGTCAACAATTTATTGTAGCTAATTATATGCAGTGACCTACAAAATGACAAACTATCTGGGGATGTCACAAATCTTTGTACTTACACTGCATGGGAGTTTGGATCTGTACCTTTTTACTGTGTACTTTTAAAACCAGTGAGTTATCTGCACCTAATAAAGTAAATATATTTCATTGTCTTTCTCATAATCTTCAATGAAACTGTAAAAGAGTTGTCAAGATTTGATGGACATTTACTGCTTAAGAATTCTTTCTAAGGCAGGTGGCATAATCATTATTATTATAAAATACTGGTTTTTATTACAGAAATATTCATAATATGCTATAATAAACAGTTTTTCAGTGGCATCTGTGAATAGACTTCTTCAAAAACAAGAATTTTATCCCACACCGAAAGTCAAGGTTTTAAGGAATTTTCCTGTTCTATCAGGAAAAACAAACAAAAAAGCCCACAAGCAAACAACCAGGTGTTGTAGTTATGCATGGCTGCAGCGGAGGCTGGAGGGGTGGCTTCTGCATGAAGCAGCTAGAAGCTTTCTGTAGGCCCGACAGAGTAAACACCAGCTCAAGGCCAGAGTCATTGTGAACCAAGGCCAAGCCCATCAGCAGTGGTCACAGCTCCTACGGTAGTCACATTTAGGAGAAAAAATCTAAAACCACTAGCAGCTGCTTTTTGCCACCAGAGAAGGGAGTGAGAATACGTAAGAAACTGTGCAGACAGCAAGATCAGAGAAGAAGGAGGAGAGGAGATGAGGTGCTTCAGGCACTGGAGAGAAAGATTCCCCTGCATCCCATGGAGAAGACCATGGTGAAGAAGGCTGTCCTCCTGCAGCCCATGAGTGATGACAGGGGGCAGAGATCCCACCTACAGCCTGTGGAGAACCCCATGCCAGCGCAGGTGAAGACACCTGAAGGATGCTGTGACCCAGTGGCAAACCCACATTGGAGCAAGCTCCTGAACTTGCAGCTTCTTGAGAGACCGACTCCTGACGGTCTTGTGACTCAGTGGGGGACCAGGCTGGAGCAGGCTGGACCTGAAAGTTGGCACCCCATGGAAGGGATCCATGCTGAGGCACTCGGTGAGGAGCTGAAGCCCCAATAGAATGGATTCACAGAGAAGTTCATGGAGGACAGTCTCCCATGGGATCCCATGGTGGAGCAGGGGAAGTGTGTGAACAATGCCCTACCCTCCCTCTTGCCTCTTCCCGGCTAAGAAGGAAAACAACTCTTGAGAAACAGATTGAAACCCCAATTCCCCCATTCCCTGCCCTTCCCCATGCCACAAAAGGGGGGGGGGGGGGGGGGAGGGGAAGGGAGGGAGAAGGGAGTAAAATCATGATTAAAATAAAGTGTGCTAAGAAGGTAGGGGTGGGGGGAAGTGCTTGAAGATCTAGTCTTCTTTCCTTTATTCTGTGCTGAGTCTGTTTTGCCTGTGACACTAATTGCAGAATGATTTCTCCCTGTCCCTATCTCTACTCCTAAGCCTCTCAATATATATTTTCTCCCCATCCAACTGAACGGGGAGTAATAGTGGGCATCTGGCCTCTAGCCAGGGTCAAACCCCCACAGCTTACCATATGAGATAGATTCCCATCTAAGTCCTGCAATATATCTTGCTCCCCTTTTTTTCTACATTGGCACAAACAGGAAAATTGTGGAAATTGTAACAGTGACATAAGTTTAATAAGGGCAGCACTATGTTGTTTATCCAGCCAGCTGCAAGGAATATTGATTATATTTGGTTGGTGAATCTTACATTTATCCTGGTTGAATCACCAGCAGGAATGCATTGGTTGATGGACTAGCCAGCTTTGTCCAAGCTGCTAAATAGTCCAAATACCACATACAGTCTCTTAGCCATCAGTGGGCCCAAAAATTACTTTATACATAGATACAGTTTACAAGTCATGTAACACACAGACTGTTCATCTATCTAAGAGGAAATATGGAAACAGATGTTAAGGGACTGAGCCAGAGGAGCAGAGTGAGAAGAAAACAAAAATCTTAGTGTATGTCTATATTAGAATTTAGTTGAACCCTTGAGAAAAAGATCTATGGAGCAAAGCAGATGGTGCTGAAGATCCAGTATCATCTGCTTTTCAGGGGGGTTCTTCATATTAGCTGTTGTCTGATCTTAAGAGATGAATGCTCATTAATGCCAAGAATGCATTAGGTGTGATTCTTGGGTGCATCATCTGGATTAGTTTCAGCTAAAATTTGTTTTATATTCTTAATCTAATCAAATTAGAAACACACCCTTAAGCATTAGGAACTCTTTATTCCTTTTCTCTCTTTTGTCCAGTGCTTGCAGGCTCTATATACAGAGTTCACTGAATGTCAAAAAGTATTTAAGCTATTAGTAGTGACTGATAGAAATAATTTATGTTTAGGTAAATCCAAAAGAATTATCTTGGTCATAGAGTGAAAAATAAATCACTAAGAAATCTGTAGGTGATAAAACTCTAGATCTTTCTTCAAAGATTCAGGTTGTGGAGAATGACTGAAATGTTAAATTAGCATCATTGCCCTTTATTTCCTTATGAAGCATGGAGTAAAATGAAGAAGAATATGTAAATATCCACTAAACTACATAGATACTCTCTAAATTAGTTATATTTTTTCACTGTGGGTGTTTCCTCCCACATAGAAAAAGTTTTACTAAGTACATCTGGAATTCACAAAAATGTGGTCAGTTTATTGAAGTTATCTGAAGTTCTCTGAAGAGTGTTCAGTCTTAAATTCCTTGAAATACTGTAACAGGTTAGAATTAAGCAGCTGAATATGGTGATAATTGGCAGCCAACTGTGTTTTATAAAGGCAAAATCATGTCAATATTTTATGTCATTGAAGAAAACAAATTTAACTCGGCATGTTTGAAACTTTCACTGAATCACCTCTGACACAAGTGTCACAAGGTGGCTCAGTGCTGTGGGACTGTAATTCCCTGCAATATTTTGCAAGAGAAATGCAGGAAAACACCAAGATGGTCTCTAAGGTCACAAGCATAACATTCATAAACACCCCCAAAGATGTCAAAAGTGAACACTGAGTTCTTCACAAGCATTTGCAGTGAAAAATATTTTTCAGTTAACAACATGCTAATATGCAGCTTCAGAAATTTTAACCAAGCAATACTGAAAGCATACCCCTATTTTACTGTACAAAATGTGAATATTATCTCTATGTTAATAGTGCAGGAACATGCACACAGAGGTGAAGCAGTTCCTTTACCTGCAAAATGAGAAGATAGATGCTGATAGATAACACAAATTGATTCTTAGTCTGGTCACTGAACTATATTTTTGGAATTACAATGTCAGAATTACAATGTGAGTTGTACAAAAGTAACAAAGTCACCAAAATATTACCTAAAATTTCCATATATACCATTATATATCAACAGTTTCAATATCTCCTTGCTGGCAAATTCTATTTTCTCAAAGAAAGTAATTATTAGAAAGGGATAGCCGTTCACAAAATTGCAATCTTATGTTTTCTAAATCTATCCCTTTTTGGAATCAAAGTGGTCTTGGAGTTTCGATTAATAAGTATCTTTCCAAAATATAGAGATAAACCATTTTGTTCAATTGATCCCCTCTGATGCTTAGGCAAGCTTTCCCCTTGCAAAGACAGAAAGTTAGCCAAATGGGAAGATACACATAAAAACTCTTTAAAACATGGAAGGAAAAGGAAATAGTCTAAAAGTGTAAGGGAAAAAAGCAAATCAGTCAAGGACAGTGTTTGACTTTCTTGTCTGAAAATGTTTATATTCTTTATCCAATCATTTCTTTTAAGAAACACAGTTCTCTATCTGAGACATATACAAGCAAAACATGGCACATACCACAATTTGGAGCCACTTACAGTACAAAAATTTGCATTCAAAAAAGGGAAGCTTGATATTTTTCTGTAACTACAGTGAACTGCTTTTCTACTGAATATGAATGCATGCTAGATTTTTACCAAGAAAAGCCCATACAGCTAATAGCAACATTTTCAGAAGAGTGAGTCAGACAGAAAATAGACTGAAAAGGATCAGTAGGAAAAACGGGGAAAACAGAGTGTAGGATGTTGCAGATGACTTGTGCATGGATATCGCTGTTAGTCCTATACCCTAATTTCCCTTCCAACTTTGTCAATCAGATTAGAGTTCTTATACTGCTCTCTGTTTCAGTCTCCAGCACCAGCCCTGAACACTGTCTAGTCATTCTCCTCAGCTGAAAATTCTCTATAAGGATCTTGAAGTTAATGTGATAAGCATACACAGCACTGTGTACTTTAAGTTAGGCATACTTGAAATGATGACAGTTGGGAAAGGAGAGGCCCAAAAGGTGAAGATATGGACCATTTGCTAAACTCTTACTGTTTGATTCATCCTAAAAAGCTTGGGATTCACATCCCATTTAAACTACTTTTAAAATTCCCATTGAGAAAAAGAAATTATTCCTGACTAGATCATCTTTACAAAAAGTCTATATTGTTTACTTGTAATTTACATTTGTTTGTTAGCAACACCTAAGAATGACATACTCTGTATAGTTCTAGCTGGTAGATAGCTAAAAAAGTAACATTCACAAAGGAAGAAGAATAAAGTTTAATTTAAATTGCTTATATTATATTGTTAATAACTTCAGTATTATTTGGCAAATATTTTAATTTCAGATTTGATACATTTATTCTTAATAACAATGAAAATCTTTAATATAAAGAATTTTAAGATTTTGATTCAGATTATATTCTACTTGTAAAAAAGTTAATTTCTATTTATTGCTAACTGTAATTAACACAGAAAACTAATGTTAGGAATGTACAAGGCTTTATCTGAGGTCACTTCTGCTCACCATATGTAGATTTAATTTGAAAATGAAAAATCTTGAGTTACATTGAATTTGAGAAAGAACATAGAAATCAGAAATTTTCTTAAAGTCTATTTCTCTGTTCTTTATATTTCTGTTACTTAACAGTGATAGTCATTTTAGAGGTTGCTGTCGTAACCAAAGTGAATTTGATTCAGCTGTTGCTAATCTTGTACAAACACAAAACTGCTAATTGAAAAGCTAATTATGATGATGGAGTAACAAGAAGCACATTGGGCAGGATGACATAAAACCCATGAAACTTATTATAAATCAGCTGGTATCCTTTGAAATTGGAAGTATTATCGATTTTTTTTTCTGTGTTAAAGCAGGGTTATTAATGTCATCACTTGGACAGTTGACCATTGTTTTAAATCCAGAACTCTCAATAGCAGTGGAGTGGACTTTAGGCACTCATAACAGAATAGTCCAGAGTAATAATGAATTGAATTTAGTGAAAATGTTGAATAAACAGAAAAATGGTAGGAAGTACTGAAAAATGAAAAGTATGAGAAGTCATCAAGTAAGAAACCTATTTCTGCTTCAGTCATTGAATTTTTGGCAATATACTGATTTGTATTTGAACTGTGGGAAGGTTAGATGAACATTTGTGAAACAACTCATAGTGTTACAATGGAAGTCTGTGCCAAAGCAGGACCTAGCTGCAAATTTTCTTACATTGTATGTTAATTAATGGATCTTCCCGTGTTCTATAGCATAAAACATAAGTAACTCCATAGTACTGTATGTCAGAGAAGGAGTAGAAATGGAGATCAGGTTCTTTTCCTTGATGGCAGGGGGTTGGAATTAGATGATCTTCTAGTTTCCTTCCAACCCAAAGAATTTTATGACTCTCTGAAATATTTTACAGACAATAAAAAGGCTTCATAATGTAGGTGTTATAAATAACCCTCTGTAAATATTTTATTGTAGTTTAGTTTTATTTTATAGGTTTTCAAACTCCAATTAAGTTTTTTAAAAAAGGAATATGTAGTCATATTAGAGACTAACTTTTGGATAGAATATCTGAACTGAAAAGTATTACTTCTTGTCATAGAATTACTGAATTTTCACCTAAAAGTTCCTTGTACTGTCTCATCTGGAAAAAAAAATAATCTTGTTAAGTCTTTTAGCCTCATCAAATAAGTCTATTTGTTGGTTCAGTAAGGTTACTTAGACATATTCTGCCAGAAGGAAAATCATGTAACCATTCTGGATACTCTCATAAAACCATAATCATTCTTCATTTTCATTTGTGACAAATTAAGAAAATATTTTCTGAGCATTTTTACTGGGAAACAAAAATCTTTACCTCATGAACTCAACATAAAAATATTTGCCAGAGATTATTGTAACATCGTATAAAAAAAAAAAAAACAAAAAGGAAAAAAGATAAAAAAAGAAGAAAATAAAAAGAAGAAACATAGAGAAAAATATATATATATCTAGACAGAAATGAAGAAATGCAATTAAAACACTTGGTGAAAGTCATGTAAGATTTATTTACCAAAGCGTATCAGGTTTTAATATGAGGACGCAGTCCTCACTTTTACCAGCATAAACTGGTGCCTCAGTAGCACTCAGTAACTACTAGTAGTAATAGTTAGTGGAATTAGGAATTATGCAACATAAAGCATAAGCTAAACCAGAATCAAGCCTTGAATTCCGTGTTTTGTATCTGTGAATTTTCTGTTATTGTTTGACAGTTGCACAGGACTAGGAAAAAAAAAAAAGGGTGTACACCTGTGAAGGAAAACAACTATTCAAACTTACTGTTAAAAGACCATCACAATCCAGTTTCCTACAAAAACTTTTATCATATCAAATTTAATAAAATTGTATGTGGTAAAATGATACATACATAGTTAGACCTCTTGATCAAACTTTTCCCAACTATATCTTTTGTTCTGTCCTTGATGCAGGCACAAGAGTGCCAAAGTCTAATGAAATTTGATTGAACTTTGATTAAGTTAATTGCATATGGCTTTCAAATGTTAGCTTCAATAACAGGACTGGATCTATTATCTTTGGTGGTGTGTAGACCAGTAAATATTTGTCCATATTAACCCCAAATAAAAAGGAGAAAAGGAAAACTGTAGTCTCATTCTCTGGAAGAAAATTTTAAAATGCAGACTTTTTTGTGTAGAAGTGGTCTCTAAGATAAAATCTAAAACATTCATTTGTACAAGATAGATCTGCTGAACTCTGTTCAGTGACACTACAGGAAAAGTCAAGAGGATTTGGTGAGAAACTGAAATTTATGCCTTATATTTTATAATGCTCCTCTCTTTCTGTTAAAAAGACAGAATTATTAGTGCTATGCTAGTTAGGTCAGTTGGGTCAGCTGAACAGTCTCCTTGCTACTTAATAAATTACTTAACAAATGAGTGAATTTCATCACAGGTTCATTTATTTAGCTTGCTAGTAATTAACTGATATCTAGGCAATTAATAAGCTACAGCACTGTATCGCACAACCAGAATCATATGGAAACTGACAGTGAGTGCTTTTAGGTGGAAAATAAAGAAAAGAGATTTCTAATCAGTGGTGTTTAGAAACAGATTTTCAACATAATAGGACTAATAAAGTCTTGCACCTGGGAAGGAACAACCATTTGTATCAGTACAGGCTGGGGGATGACCTGCTGGAGAAGAGCTCAGTGGAGAAGGACCTGGGGGTCCTGGTAGATGACAGGTTGGCCATGAGCCAGCAGTGTGCCCTGGTGGCTAAGAGAGCCAATGGGATCCTGGGGTGCATCCGGAGGAGTATAGCCAGCAGGTCAAAGGAGGTGATCCTCCCCCTCTACTCTGCCCTGGTCAGGCCCCACCTGGAGTATGGTGTCCAGTTCTGGGCTCCCTGGTTTAAAAAGGAAAGGGATCTCCTGGAGAGAGTCCAAAGAAGGGCCACGAAGATGATTAGGGGCCTGGAACATCTCCCCTATGAGTATAGGCTGAGTAAGCTGGGACTGTTCAGCCTTGAGAAGAGAAGACTAAGGGGGGACCTAATTAAAGTTTATAATTATCTGAAGCAGGGGATGCAGGGGGAATCAGCCAGCCCCTTTTCAGTGGTCTGTGGAGATAGGACAAGGGGCAATGGCTGCAAGTTGGAGCACAGGAAGTTCCGCACCAACATGGGGAAGAACTTTTACACAGTGAGGGTGACAGAGCACTGGAATAGGCTGCCCAGAGAGGTGGTGGAGTCTCCTTCTCTGGAGATATTCCAGATCTGTCTGGACTCCTGTCTGAGTGATATGTCCTAGGGAGCTGCTTTGGCAGGGAGGTTGGACCCGATGATCTCTCGAGGTCCCTTCCAACCCCTACAATTCTATGATTCTGTGATTCTATGATTCTATGACTACTTTTAAAATAAAGATTAAGCAGTCTCTATAAAGCAATACTGAAGTATCATCCAAAGTCATCTTCATTCTATATTTTTATTCAATATATTCTAGAAACAAAATAAGTCAATGTATTTTCAGGAGCAGCAGAATTTAACTGTACTCTGTTAGGTTCTCCTAGCAAATAGAAGAAAACAATTCTTTAATAACAGCACCTCAACAAGCATGGGTTCTTGGCAAAATTACAAAGACATAAGCTACAGAGTGATTTTAAAAGGTAACCCATGGTAGTATAGCACTCAGAAGGATTATTACTTTTGCAGAACTTTTGTCCAAAATATCTAGTTTATTACAGTAATCTGAAAAAAATGACATTGAACTAGTATGTAAATTCTGTGCTTAACCAATCGATACTAGTGAATAGAACTATAGTACTATACCACAACTGCCAAGTTAAAGGTGGGTGGTGGGTGGCACATAACATTTCCTTTAGAAGGTGTCTTCTAGAGGACACTTATTTATTTAATGTATGTAACATTCTCCTGGAACTGGAGGGTTCCTGCAATGTAGCTTTTTAGTGAAGGAGGAATATCTGTCTTCTTCAACTGGAAAACAGGTCAATAATTGAATAAGGCAGCAATTACACTGGAGGTTTCAAGTTCCCCTACCACTTCTGAAGATGCATTTTCTGTAAGTATCACAGGTAGGTACAATATTGCTGTTTTGAAAAGTAGTTTCTGAATATTGAATGAGAAATATTCCCAAAACAGTTTTTCTCTCATCAAGATAAAAGGAAGCTCAAAGAAATCCATATCCCTGTCAACACCCAAGACTTTGTTTTTACAACCTGACAAGAATATACAACCTTTACAACAATTTGTCTGATGAATGAACAACAGAAACCAATGCATAACATGGCTTATGATGTAGGTTTTGCTGCTCTCTAGATGCTTACTTTTATTATGTGTAAATGGCAAAATATTAATGTCAAAGCAAATAAAGGTGAAAATTAAATTATAAATAAAATAATGAAATAGTATCCCACATTTTTTTCTGTCATGTCCATTGTTCAGAAGGAATACTTTCTGTCATTGTCTTTTTTCATTACTATTTTGTACCATCTTATCCTTAAAAAGAGACAGCAGAATAAATATATGTTGGTCTTGTTGAGAGTAAAATAATTTGGAAAAAATAGTAAAGATAAAGTGGCAATTATGAGGTGTAAGGAATGGGATATAAGCAGTACTTCAGGTAAAAGTTTGTTATGTAATTAGTCCAAATTAGAAATAACACCTTCTCACATAAAATATTTTCCTGATGCATCTGTCATGAGCAACACTAGCAAGAATCACCTGAAGTTAGGTACACATTCTACTGACTCATGTTGATGTTTAATTCTTCTGTAGCACAGAAACACCCCTGACACATCTTACCTCCTAGGAAAAAAAAAATCAGACAATTGCAAAATCATGTGGAATCTACAGAGTAGCATTCTGATCATCTCTACACTCTCCCAGTGGTAAAGCTGGGACAGGAGGAAAGAGTCTTTTGCAATATGCATATTCTATTTTTTAATATGCCTTTAAATTCATATGACAACTGGAAAGGGCTGTGTGAATTAGCAGAGAATTTTCTGAAGTGTAGGACCTCTCTTGAAGAACAAAACTAGAATCTGGAGGGCACAAGGATTATGTAACCTTTACTCTCATTGGTTCCATGAAAGTGTTTGGGTTTTTTTAAATCTTGTTTATAATAATACAGAATTTTAACACCTTTTTTATTTTTTTTCCTTTTTCCTCATAATGATTTGTCACTGTGGAGTTTTATCTTTCTCTGACACTTACTGTTTTGGTATAATAGACTTGTAATACGTCTTTGCACTCTAAGAGCAAGTGCATATATGTTCAAGTTCTCCTTGTTTCCTTAACAACTGCAAGAGCTCTGTTCAAGAAGGGAATTTCTAGTCAGTTGCTGCAACCTGATGTTCTATTGGAAGAAAGGCAGGAAAGTAATATGATTTGCCAGTTTTAATTTTTTGAGTTGCCTGTTTTTTTTCTGTAATGTTGTCAAAGTTGATGATGATTCAGTTTACCAAGTACAGAGAGAAACAGTTCAAGTTATACTTAAGTGGAAACAGCTGGATAATACTATCTCAACCCACAAAAAGACAAATCAGAGAATCCTGTAGCTGCTGCCACCTTTTGCAACTGCCAGCAGTTGCCAAGGTGAAGTCCCGCATCCTGTCTGAGATCCTTTAGTCATGTCATCTTTGCTAGGTATGGCACCAGCACCTAACGGCCTATTGTGCTGCCCATGACTTTACCCTTCTGAAGTGTTAAATATGCATCTAGGTCAACTCAAACACACTTTTTCACTGCCTGTCTATATTAACAGGTTTTGCCTTCTGATCTGCCACAAGTCTTCAGTCTTTTCCTTCCCATTTTCCAAGCAGCTAATATCCTCTCAGACAATTTGTTCAGTCATGCTTTTGATATGAACAAGAATGTAAGAAAGATGTGAGAAGGGGAGTTTAATTTACCACTCTCTGTTTGCAGTAGAATTAAACATAACTCTTCTTCGAAATTGAAATTCACTCTTTTTTTAATATATATATATAACTGCTTTCCGCTATTAGTTTATATTTGTGTACCATTAAGCACATCTACCTTCTACCATTTCTAATTAATATTGAAAATTCATGACTCACTCATTACTAACCGTGATTCACAATACTTTTAAGTATTTGCCCAGTTTTAACTGTACATATTTCTTATGATTAAATCTCTGCAAATATAATAAGAAGAAATGGCTGAAAAGAAATATTTTTGATTAAGAAAAGTCAGCCACAGGAAGGATAAACACTAGAGGTTAATAGGGTTTTGATTGTTTGGATTGATTGAAAAGGTCTGCCAAGTAATTTTTTTTCATAATCAGACTGGGTGGTGGGAATATGCTTATTATACATTACACTTTGATTTTGTGTTGTCTTCTTCTTATGAATTAATTTTGTACTTGATAGTAAAACAAGGTTAGACTCCCTAAGATTAACATGTGCCCTTTTTCTTTGCTAAAAGATGTTTTAAAATCTCAGGTGTAATGAAAGCCTAATACAATAAACAGGTCCACAGACAAGAGCAAATTCACAGTACTGATGATGAATGCAAATAAAACGAGGCAAGACTGAAATGCAGCCAAGAAAATGCAATAGGAGGAAAAAAAAAAGAAAATTAAGAATTTAGATCTGCTTATGCTTTTTCATCATATGTCTCCTTGGACAGAAGCCCTTTCTATCTATCTCACTTCATGCCTATATTATAAAATTTTACTTTTCTATTGTTAGTTCTGAAAAAAAACCCCTAAAATAACTCACCAACTCTAGAAATAGTAGTGTAATTTCTAGATTATCAAGTAGAAGCACATAAGCACCTTAAATCTGTCTCAGACACCAAGTAATCCAAAGCGCAAATCATATCTGATGTTATCACAAGTAGCAATTGGGTTGATTTATAAAATGTACAACATTATGTCAATTAACTACTGTCACATTATTCACGTAAATAGATGTAGGAACAATCACCTTGAGGTGTTAAAATAAGCACTCTCTAAACAACCCTTGAAATACCAGTTAGTGTCTTTCAAATTTGCATATAAAGATAATACATTATTCAAAGTGCAAAAGGGTATAATTTTCCATTGGGCTCAGTCTGAAAGTCTGTGTTTGAGTTATCATAACACACAAGTTAAAATTCAAGGATTGCAAAATGACTTAAACACTAAGAAGGTCGCAAAGTTTCAAACATTTCATGTGGTATGCAACATTTTCAGCTATTATTGACATTTTCAAAGGTGAGTGATTATATTAATTTTATTTTTAATGGGCAATAGTATTGGATCAGATCTTAGTATTTAGGAAAGGGACAAGATGAATCAGACTCTGAAAGCATGCTGTTGAGCTTTAAGATCAGATCATAATTAGCATAGAGACATAACAAATTATTATGATAAAAGATGACAGATTCTGCTCTCTCATGCTACGCAAATACAGATTCATTGCAATTTTGTTAATGCAGACCTTTACATTCCCATCAGAATGGCAGAAAGAGGGATACTGGCCAAGAAAAATTAACTGAAAGAAGAAATATGAAGTAAATATGCTTCAAAGTGGGAACAGCCGACATTAGAAAAGACAGTGAAATACTAACTGAAAAAATGTTCATCAGATTCAATATTCAGAAGATGAAATACACTAGGAACTGACAAATTGAAAAAGCACAACTTAATAATCAGGTGCTTTGAAAACAGAAGAAAATAATCTCAGGTGGAAAAACCTGAAGTGTTTCAAATGCTAAATAAAAACAATATAGTTTATATAGTAAACGCAAATTACAAAAAATATTATAGCATTCAAATGATGTGCAAGTTGAAGGGACTCAGAACATGCTCTAAGAAGTCAGTGTCATTTATTTTCAAAATAATGTCATAGAAATAGGGAAGCCATATGAAAGGGAAGTGTGAAATACGCTAGAAACTAAAAATCTTCAAAAAGACTGGAGAAAGTATGCTTTATGTATGCTTAACCTTAAGAAGGCAGGAAAGGTGGGATTTTTCTGCAGACAGATATATAATGGTGGGTATAATGGTTATATCACAGAATTGCTTGTGTAGAAGAGACCTTTAAAGATCATCTAGTTCAATATTCCCTGCCATGATCTGGTACAAATTCCACTAGACCAGGTTGCTCAAAGCTCCATCCAACCTGCCTTTGAACACTTCCAACAATGAAGTGGCATCTACAACTTATCTGGGCAACCTGTTCTAGTGTCTTGCCACACTCACCATAAAAAATATTCTGATATATGCACAATTTAAATCCACCCTCTTGTAGTAAAACCATTGCCCCTTGTCCTGCTACTACATACTCAGTTAAAAGTCTTCCTCTGTGTTTCTTGTAAGTTCCTTTTAAGAACTGAAAGGCTACAAGGTGTCTCTAGACCCTTCACTTCTCCAGGCTGAACGACCCCAACTCTCTCTTCCTTTCTACGTAGGAGAGACATTCCAAACTTCTGATCACCTTTGTGGCCCTCCTTGGGATGTATACTAGCCCATTCTTGTATGTATAACATAAGAAGACTAAACTCAATGGCAAAAGTTGTCCAAATTTATATTCTAGTTAGTAATGTAGTGAAAGTGGACAACATGTAACAGAGTACCACATAATTCACACCTGATCTGAGAGGCCCAAATTAAGATTTTCAAAACATATGTCCTGTTTGGTTTTCAAAGGATTTTGAGATGTTTATAATACCTGACTAGGGTTGCATGCCAATTCTGAAACTTGTGGAGGCAGGTCTCAGTCAAGTTTCTCTTTTAAGATCAACTCCTTTTAAAAACCAGCCAAAAGCAAGAAGAAAGTTGAGAGTGCAAAGTTTTACAGTTTTAAGCTATGAAATCCAAAACCTGCATCTCAAACTAGAAAGCATGATTAAAGATCTTATTTCACTGTGGGAAATTGGCAACATTAAATGTTTCTCATAATGGCTTGAAAATGTGTAGGTTAATCTTTTGAATCTGAAGACTGTCTTAAGGATACCCACAAAATGAGCCAATTTCAAGTTTCTTTCTACAATATTTTTTCAGTTATCTGAATGCAAGTTTCTTCAATAAAAGGAAAAGCATTTTTCATATCTGAGTAACTTAAAAATTATTACTGTTTTGCTGAACCCCACAAAAAAGAAAATTCGTTATTATCATTGGTTTGAATATAATAGAAGTTTACAGTAACATGCTTAACATCAATAATATTTGTTCTGAAAACAAAAATAGCAAATGAGATGGAGCATGTTCTGGTAGACAGAGCTTTATTTCTGGCTTTCACATTAGTAAATTGCCTTGCTTAGGTTTTTCAAGGCACACTTGATTTTTCACCTTTTGTTCATCTTTCCTCAGGCAACTATATACTGTTCTGAACAAAGACACTGCATTCTTCCTTGTTTGTGTTTTTTTCCCAGTATAATAGAGCTTCTGCAGTTGGAACATCCCAATAGTGCTGTAATGAAAATTAGCAAACAATGCTAATATCACAATCTCATATATTTTGCAAGCATTTACTTGTTCAGGCCGTCAGATAAATGAAGTACAATAGGAGTATGGTTTGCAGCAAGAGCCTCTGATACATGTCATTGAATTACCTGAAATATTAAGCCAATTTTTTTTCATTTGATTGTTTTAACTGTTGTTAGAATTATCATTTTTGTCTCGGGTACTATACAGACACAAGTTTATATGCCTTGCTAAAACAAGATCTCTAAATAACTTGATCTCAAAGTGAACAAGGCAGAAATTTTTCAAACAAAAGGGGTCAAATACAAAATCAGCAGATGAGGAGTGGAGGAACAATAAAAAAGAATCAAAATCAGATCTTTGAAATCAGTGGTCACACACACTATGCAAAATAGGCTTTGGATCAGATTCTTAATCAGCAGAGAAGAAAACCTGGCTCTCCCACATTCCATTCATTAACAAGTCTGTCCCCCTTGCAAAATTCTAAAATAATTTGATAGGCTACAGCTGTAGTGAAAAAAATTCTGGTTGACCCATAAAGTGGAAATACAAGGAAAATATATTTCTTAGGAGACTGAGCAATTAATGAATTTCAGAGCAAGCAGTCATAAGTTAGCAGAAAGATAGCAAGTTTTCCATAATGCCCCCCTCCACATTTCCAGTGTCCTCCACGCACTACTGAAATAGGCTGTCAGTCAAAAAGTTTCAGGTTTCAGTGGATTTGCCACCATTTTGTCTACATAATATTTCTGGAATGGTCTATATCTGCCAGCAGATACAATGGACAGCTGGCAGCTGCTGTAGATGTCTGTGTTTTAAAAGACTTCCATGGTAGCATCAGTCACATTTCTACCAGAACCAAATTTCTTAAAAGGATTTCTACAGCTTACAAGTTCTTTTGAAACCTCTCACTACTGTGCATTGTAGCTGTTTCCACAGTGTTTAGGTGAATTTATGTGATCACTGAAAAGCATGATATTGGCTTAAGATGTAACTTTTTTCTGACTGTTACCACACTCAAAACTCTGTTGTGGCAACTGATTTTAAGAGCATTCTTAGTCCTGTAAAAAGCCAGTTTTTACAGATAGGATACAGTTCTTTTGTATTTTCTTGGATGTCTAAACTCATGTATGAATTCCTGGTCCTCTTCTTTCCCTGCTTTGATTTCTAATTCCATTCTGCAGTTCCTTATTCCTTCAGATATTCTGTTTCAACTTGTGAAGTGCCTCTAAAAACATAATCAGTGAAATATTTTAGGTTAAAAACCTTCATAGTAATTGTATTATGATCATTATAACTTCTATGATGTGGGTTTTTTTCATTTGTAGGTAAAATTGCATGGTAACTTTTGTGAGCATTACCTTATATTGTGATTTTGCTCTGAAAACATACCTGCAAAAAGATGCATTTGGGGTTGAAAAGAGGTAATTTAATCAGATAACTTAAAATGCTCTGTGAAACTATTAAAGCACCAATTTTCAGTAATAATATGGACAACTAATTTACTTGATCATTCCAAAGGGGCATCTTAGTGGGTGGAAAGTGGCTTTCTGAAAAATCTTCCTTTAGAAGAGCTCTCATGTTATTATGAAGATGCTCTATGAGGCTGCCTCATAGAGTATCTAGTAAATCAATGGGTTCTCTGATGCTGCTGTCTCTTTAGAAACCAAATCATTTTCTTCTGTCCCAGAGACATATGCAGCTAGAATTTTATTTCAATCATTGTGGTCTGTTAAGATTTATTTTATTTTATTTTATTTTATTTTATTTTATTTTATTTTATTTTATCCCTGTCACAGAAAAAACTGATGTGTTTTGTAGGGAACACATGTAAGATTTAGGTGTGGAAATGGTTATGGGAGAGGTGGAAAGCAGATAGTGGGAAGATGACAGCTAACAGTATGGAAAGAGCAGAGATGATAAGACCTGCAAGTAAGCAGTGGAAAGGAGTGAGATCTCTAGGGTCCAGAAGTCTTAGAGAGATTGAAGGCCTGAGCGTTGGACATTCGGTCCTCTTCTATGATCCTGAGACTTTGGAGGGTTTTATTTAGTGGCATTGAAGTGCTCCCAGACCTGGAGTACAAAGGAATCCAAAAATTCTGGAATATGAAGGAGCAAGGTGTCACCATGATCTTTTACCCTCCCTGCTCAGTGTGGGATGCATAAATAACTGTTGCCATCATTCTCATACTGATCCTCATCCAGGTATTAATATGACAGTTAAAGAGATTCAACTGTTGTGATTTTTTATAAATTTATTTTCTATATATTTCTTTCCAGAGAGCCAAGAACATAGATGCTTAAATTACTTTATAGTGAACTAAACTTTATATGAAGATGTAATGAATTGTGTTATGCACCAAATTTATATAAACACAGAATTACAGGACAGGTTTCTGCATGCTAAATTGGAGCTTATCCTTTCTCTCTCTGGAAAGGCAAACCTACTCCTGAAATATACAATGGCAATACGAACTGGATATATACCTCCAGGACACATACTTCATCCTACAATCCTATACACTGTGTCAAAGGTTTGTCATTTGTTTGCCACCTTTATCATTTTGTTCTAGTACTGTGCTAAGAACTCTTCCCATTTAGTAGTGCCAGATGATCAAAATCTGCCATATACTACCATGGTTTCTTTGATATATTCACCATCTTCTGTGTATCTGAACCTTGCACAGAAATTCTTACTTTTTACACAGATAAGAATTGAAAACTTGGTAGAAGTAGTCTAAATGCAGATAGATACACTTCCAGCTATATACACACACATATGCATCCACACAGTAGAAAAATAACACTTAGAATAAAGCTATAATGTTATAAGCACTGTCCCTTTCATGAAAAGATTTCAACATTTCAATTAAGAAAAAAACCAAAACACCAACCAACCAACCAAAACCCAAACAGAATTCACTTCCTGTGGGAGCAAACATGTAAGAGGAGAAATAACTGAGGCTGTCAAGTGAACTTTAACACAAATGTAGTCACCCAGTACCCATTATATCCAGAAGTATTCAACTAATTTTATTCTCCATAGTTACACTTTGATACTGACTCCAATAAAATGATAGAGATTTTAAGTGTAGACCAAAAATCTTAAGAAACACAGTATGCTACAGAAAGAATCCAGAGTACGCATTTGCAAAGCCCAAGGGTTGGAAGGGACCTCAAAGTCCATCTAGTTCCAATCTCCTGTCATGGGCAGGGACGTCTTCCACTAGACCAGATTGCCCAAAGCCCCATCCAACCTGGCCTTGAACACTGCCAGAGAGGGGGCAGCCATAGCTTCTCTGGGATAGAACAATTTAATATCTTTTCAACTAATTTTTTTTTAATTAGTAATTATTTATGAATAAAATTACTTCAGTAAAATTTTCCATGTTTCCAAAACAAATAAAAGAACATCCCAAAAGCCTTTTTCCTTTTTTCAATAAGAGCATCTTCCTGAGAACTGCAGTTAATCAGCAGATACTGAAGTGCTCACTCAGAAAATGAACTTCTGTGTTGAAACAGAATTCAGAAATCTCATTAAGAAATATTATTGAGATAATCATATATGTGATTTTTTAATTGATTGTTAAAGATAAATTTGTGATTATAGGAAAAAGCAGGAAACTATTGGTTTATTTAATCTGTTAATATATCTTTCACAGCATTTCTGAAAGGAGCAGAAAGATTTTGATCTTTCAGTGAAAATAAATATTTGTTCAGCAAAGATTATTCAGTGGTCTGGCTATCTAAATTGACTTCCTAAACTCAGTAAACTGAGTATGAGTATTAAAATTGGTTTCTCATGTATGGTTAATTCTAGCAGTACACAGTTGCGTTCAGATAATCCATAGTTTATCAGCATTTCCTTGCTTTAAATTTAACAACCTAATCCACTAAATGCAATAAAATATTTATTAGCTTTGCAATGCTTATCAAGAGTTTCTAATAGAACTGAATTTTGAGACTGGAAAATGAAGAATCCATATATTAATTTAGTTCAAGAAAAATTATTGAAAATAAAACGGAAAAAATATTTTAAATATTTGGCAAGACAATTACATAATCGCCCATTAAAATGTAAGCTTCTTTCCCCAATTCTCATGATATTATATATTGCCTATTAGTATAATACCGAACTCTAATTATTCTAGTAGGTGGTAGAATATTTTTTAAGATGCCAGGAGATGCTAAATTATTATTCTGCACAATTAAATACCTTAGGGTATATCTGTAAGTATTTTTTAAAAGGTGGCATTAAAAAATGACTTCTTGTTGTTGCTCTTTGGCTTTGGTATTAAGCATGATGCAGTCTGGATTCTGATCAGAGAAATTCAGAGACCAGCTTTTGTGGTGAACTTTGCATCCTTAGTCACTTTCAATCTACTGAGAATGTTGGCAGCATATAGTTTCTGAACAGTAACTTTTTTAGCTTGCTCATCAGTCTGCACAAACAAGTTTCTGTAACTAACTTATTTTAGTGACAGACAATTACCATTTTAATTAGTAAGCCTCTGTTACACTTAAATGAAAAAAATAAAAGGAAAATATTTTGTCTTTCACTTGCATATGTATGTACCCCAAAGGAAAAAGACTGACACAAACCCCCATCATAGGCATAACATTTGGGAAATAAAGTAATTTTTTGTTGTTAATGTTTCCTTCATTTCTCTTTCATACTATGTACTAAACATAGAGAAAATATAAAATTTTCTGCTACCTACTGCATGCATAGGTAACAACTACCTGTAAATGGCAGCAGTAAGAGTTGCACTCTATATGCAAAAAAAAGGAGTCTGTCAGTTGGGACTCTGCATAGTTTATTCATAAAATTAAAATATAACACAGGTGGCCCTTTATTTGCTTTGGTTTCACTTGTGAGTTTGAGAAGCTTTAGGAAAAAAAAAGACTCAGAAATATTTTGGAAAGAGGAAAACACAAACACAAAGAATGTGGCAACTATTCACATGTATTCATATGCTCCACAAAAAAACCAAACAAACAAAAAAAATCCCCTCAAGCAATATATAAACACAGTCTTTTAAAAATAGTCATTGTTTTCCTCAACTATCATTCAACCAATCCCCATCCAATTGCAGTCCCATTTTCAAATGTGTAGACACAAGAATTTCTGTGCAGGTCTCTTCAGCGTCTATGAACCCATCCACAGATGTCTAAGCATCCAGAAAGCATTGATGTACATGAACATGTGTGTCAGAATAGCACCCATTCTCATGTACAGTTATTTGATCCAGTTGTTTGATATGAACTCCAAATTCATATTTATAGTTATGTCATGATTGGCTGTACAATCACATATGCTATATATTTACTCATAAAACTAGATATACTGGATAGACAAGAAGTTGTTTGTTTTTTTTCCTGAAACATATCTTTCTTTGTATATATCAGCTCATGGAAAATCCAAAGAGAGAAGTTTGTGCTTTTTTATGAATAGCTGGTAATTGGAACAGTTGTTGTACATGATATCCTTTCCTTACATGTAAGGAAGTAAATTAAATCGTGTAGTTTCAATTACCAGAAAGAAATACTGACAATGAGAAAGAGGAAAAACTAATATTTAACACAACTCTTTTCCTGTTAGTAGAATTTCTGTAAATCTGTAAATATACAAATTTATTTGAAATGGATACAAGAAGCTGGTTAAATTCCTGTTATTCCCAGAATCCTATTATCATTGAGGCTGAAAGACAGCTAGAAATTGTCTAGTCCAATCCTCCTGCTTAAAGCAGAGTCAGTTAGGCCATATCACCCAGGACTGTATCAATCAAGTTTTTAATTTCTTCTAGGACGAAGACTCCACAGCTCCTCTGGGTAAGCTGTACCAGTGTTCAATCACCTTCACTGTAAATATTTTTGAAGTTTTTAACTGTTTTAGTTCCAGTGTTTCAGTTTATGCCCATTGCTTCTCATCCTATCATTGAAAGTATCTGGCTCCATCTTACTTGCTAAAGCATCAGTTGTATATGCAAATGGAACAGGTCACCCCTGAGCCTTTGCTTCCCCAGGCTGAACAGTCTCAGTGCTCTCAGCAACCTTCTGAGAGCACAGGAAGTTCTGCACCAACATGCAGAAGAACTTTTTCACAGTGAGGGTGACAGAGCCCTGGGACAGGCTGCCCAGGGAGGTGGTGGAGTCTCCATCTCTCGAGATATTCAAAACCCGTTTGGACACCTATCTGTGCAATATGTGCTAGGGAGCTACTTTGGCAGGAGGGTTGGACCTGATGATCTCTTGAGGTCCCTTCCAACCCCTACAATTCTGTGATTCTGTGATTCTGGTGTATCAGCCACTTCACCCACTTTTTGTTATATCTGCAAACTTGCTCAGGATCCACTTGGTCACATCATGGAGGTCATTTATGAAGATGTTAAACAGTACTGGCCCCATGCTGATCTCTGGTATACCCCACTAGAGTCTGGTTTACAGATGGATTTTATGAGGCTAATCACAATCCTTTGAGCCCAGCAGTTCAGCCAGCATTCATTCCACTGTACTGTTAATTTATCTCATTTGTGTTTCACCAATAGGTCTATGATGATGTTATGGGAAGTAATGTCAAAAGTTTTAGTAAAGTCAAGATAAATAATATCAATTTAATTTAACATAAAGTGATGAAAGTGAAAACCTTTTTTTTTAAATACTATATTCAGCTGTGGTTTTGTGTTTATATTTCAGCATGCTTTCACTGAATCTTTAAGATTTATAAAAGACCTTATAGTTAAAGACAGGAGGAAATGCAAAATAAAATCATACCCAAACTTTCTGATTTTAAAATTTTAGCTCATTTCCATAATAAGGAAGACTAAATGTCAACAATCTTTAAATATAGCTGTTCAAATCAAACCAAATCATTTCGAGTGTTTAAATAAATTCCTTTACTGGTTTTAGTGCATTATATTAATTATAAGATAGTTTTTATTAGTGCCAATATGTTAACATTTCCACAAAAATACTTATTTTCCTTTAAAGATAGAAAAGGGTAGGTTTTAAGCATGCTTATTTCCCTTGTTACTATTCTTTATCTTAACATAAAGATTTACGAACAGATATATTTTAGGAACTGAGATAATCTTCTTCTATGAAGCTAATACCATTTAAAGTTTATCTTTTAAAATAATGATACTGGCCCTACAGTGACATATGCACTTCTTGCTGAAACTTGGAACTGAAAAAAAAGCACTCTGCAGAATGAGACCTTTTTAAAGTAAACAACTGAAACCAAGAAGCTTCATTACTTTTAAATTCTGTTTTCTCATTAGGACTACAGCTCCTTGCCAGTTGGAAGTGATAAGGGTCTCAAAAAGGAATTTGTTCTGCTACTACTTTAATTTTTATTTGTCACCTTGCCAAAACTTACTTCGTACTGCAACCACGAACCTGAGAACAGATAGGACTTGGCACTGGTTACTGTAGTAAAGAGTGCCTCTTGTCCAGCCTGCTTAAAAAATTTTACTGCCAGACCAATTTGCCAGGGAGCAGTTGATACCCTTTTCTTGATTTTCTTTGTTTAAATTTCCTATTATTTTCATCCTAGGAAAATAATGTAGAAAATAAACCTTTTCTAGAACATGATGAGAAAACCAAGAGGTTAACAAATGCAACAACCAACTTGAGAAACCTACCCAGTTAAATAGAGGATAAGAATCCTATTTCATAAACAGTTCCAAAGTGTTGCAATTTGGTTTTGTGTCCCTTGGAATAAAGCAAAGATATTTATCCTTTTTCATCAGGGAAAAAAAGGAAAATTAAGGAGCAAAGAGCACACACCATCACAGCAGATCTCCAACTAATATACCAAGAATCCCAGTTGTTTCTGCAACTTAATTTTGATGTATGAATTAAACCGTGATAGAGATTTGAATTTGGATCTCTTACCTCTCAGTGAAGTGCTTTTTCTTGACCTTTTGTGAGAAGGAAAATTAAGCAAGGGAAGCAATGCCCTGTCATAAGCTACCTGTGTCTCTCCCTACGAAGAGTAATTAAGCCACAATCTCTGTGCTCGATTGTTTCCCAATACAACTGGTTTTTTTCCTGCAGCTATAAGATATAGTGGATTTTCTTTAGTTTTATCTGCTTTACCAAATATTTTGCCAAGGCACAGGGCACATGACAACAGACAAATATACATGGTAAATACACTGTCAAATGAGGTCACACCCCACTGCCAAAGCAGCCATTTGGTTTGGGAACTCTTAGGCACAGGATAATACACCAGGAACCTGGTATCTGTCTCTAAGCCAGGAAATTCAGAAGCAAGGAAAAACTGAACCTATTTTTGTGAACAGTGTGTCTGGCACATAGATAGCTGGCCCTGAGAAACTAGCTTTTCTCTCCATAGGAAATATATTTCTCCCAGCTTTTCTGGCAGTTTTGTCTATTCCCTTGGCACCAATATTCTATTTGCAATTTTATTTAGATCTTAATCAGGAACATATTATTGTTGTTGTTCTTTTGTTGATTAATATGGTATATGATGACAGATTCCTAGCAGCTATAATGAAGAACAATCTTAAGTCTTAAAATCTCTTAGGATACCCCCAAAGTTAAGTGATTGTCTTTATATTCTTTCCTTTTTCCAACTGGCATTTGCTGTTGCTATGACTGTGTTCACTGCTGCTCAAGAAAAATGTGCACTACGTAAGTCTAAGCTAACCAAAATAGTGTTAACGGAAGATGTATATTTACATGCAACCTGTTTCTTACATATACATAGCACCTAATTAATATGTAATGGACTAATAGTAACAGTAGTAGTAATAAGAGAAACTCAAGTAATATGTATATATAAAATAAAGATTCTTTGTTAAACTAGCTGGAACAGCTGAAAAAAATTACAAAATTTAAAGCACAAAAGACCTTTAAATACATTTTTTTTAAATGTCAGTATTGTTTGCACCTATTAAAGTAATCATGCTGCGCTTAGACCAAAATACAAAACTTTGCAATTTTCCAACCTGACTGTCTAGGCATTTCAATCTTTAGTTGGCATGCCCTCTATATTATGGATCCATACATCCCAGGGATGAGATCTGACAACTTTGATGGAAATATAACATACATCTTATTCCAAACATCTAGTATGTCATATATCAAATCTCTCTAAAAAAGGCAGTCAGCCAAAGTACTCTACAATGTCCAGTTTTATGAGTTCTAAACTTAAAGACAGAAGTCATTGAAGGCAAAGGGAGTTGGGAAGAAAAACTTTTCCTAAATATACACTGATAAGAGAACAGACTGTACAGCACTTTCAAAATAGTGTTTGATCATCACTGAGGTTATGACAGCTAGGTAGAAACTTTGCTATTACAAAGCAAATGTACCGATTGGAAGGTTCAGCACTTCAGTGTGAATGCTAATTTGGGCAATGGTCACAATAAGACAATATTGACATAAGAGCTTTCATGGAACTGAATACAGAAAGAAAAGTAGCAAAATAATACTAAAATAATATTATATATTTCAATAAACTAGTTCATTTATTTGCAAAACGCAATAATAGATCAGTCTAAAAAAATCAACCTGCAAAAAATTTTTGAGGTATATTAAAAGAGAACTCAGTACAAAAAATTAGCTTAGTTTACACCTCAAATCACTGAGATCAAAAAGGTGAATGCAAACGTTCACTACAGGCTCTGAGATATAAAATCAAATGAGGCAAAAAGATGCAACAATAACCAGAAGCAATTAGTAGCAGGAGGGAAAGCTAGAATTTGGTCAATGTGCAACTCACTAGAGAAGGAAAGCAATTGATAATTGATGCCAAATATATGAATTCATTTTTCATATCATTTTTTATTGAAATTGTTAATTTAACACAGTAAGTTATGACAATTATTATCAGCAGCAGCAGGAGAAGACCTCAGTCTGATAAGAACAGAATGGGTTAAAAAGATTAGATAAATTCAGTGCATTCAAGTTGAATAGCAATTTAATTGTAGGACATTTAAGCATCTGGCTGATGAAATTTTTGAGAAAGGCATGGCCAGGCTAGCGAATATATAATGTGAGGACCACAAAGATGATCGATGTATGGAGAATGTGCCCTATGAGGAACAACTGAAACTGTTAGGTCTTTTCTCCCTGAAAAAGAGCAGGCTGAGAAGGGACATCATGCAATATCCCAATAATTAAAGAGAAGTTCCAAAGAGGATGGAGGATCTGTCTTCCCCAGGTGTCACATGGAGAGGACAAGGGCCAACAGGTAAAAGTTGCAATGGGAGAGGTTTTATCTCTATATAATTTATTTTTTTTTATGGTAAGAACAATCAATGAATGGAACAACCTTCCTAAAGATGAGTTAGAGTCCCCATCAGTCATGGCTTTCAAGATGTGATTAAACAGAGTTCTGGGGAAGTTTTTTACAGAAAGAGTGGTGAGGTGCTGGAACAGGCTAGGCTGCCCAGAGAAGTAGTAGATTCCGCATCCCTGGAGGTGTTCAAGGCCAGGTTGGATGGGGCCCTGGGCAGCCTTGTGTAGATCCAGGCCTGGATGTTGGTGTCCCTGCCTGTGCTAGGGGAGTTGGAGCTCTATGATCCTTGGGGTCCCTTCCAACCCAGACCATTCTATGATTCTATGATTCTATGATAACATCATCTAGTCTCCCTTTCTCACAAAAGTCTTGACAAGATGATATTTCAAGGTCCCTTTCAACCTGGGCTGTTCTATGGTTCTGTAATTCTTTGAATCTATGATTCTATGACTCTATGAACCTCAGTTTACCACTTATTACCTTTTCAAACTTACAAAGGACGGACGAATTTCCTGGGACTGGGAAAAAAGCAAGCATAATTAATGTTGGGTTTGGTTTTTTTTTTAAATTAAACATAATTAAATTCTGAAAGAAATACAAGGTAGCTGGGCTTTTTTTCAATTAGAAAAATAGCAACTTATTTAGAATGTGACAAGTAACTAAGGAACAGAAAATAGAGATTTATTAAGAATGAGGATGGACAAATCCTGATGTATTTATGTGAGGAAGAGCATTAGGTGAATGGGGGATACAAAAAACCCAAAAAGAAACCCAAACACAGCTATCTATTTACTAGTTTATGCTATTTAATAGAAAGTAATGCAAGACACCTCATGTACGAAAGTAAACTCTGAACAAACACAAGATAGTAAAAAATTAGATAGGTAGACTCCTATGGTTAGAGCAGATCAAATCTGTAAACAAGTTGACAAATGAAACACTGTTGCTGAAAATCCGCGCTGGGCTGTGTAATCAATGGTACTGCATGTAGGAACATAAAGTAATCTTTCTGCTTTGTTCAACATTTGTAAGGCTTACATAAAATAATATAGATGTGAACTTAATAAGCAAATTGCACAAGAGATTGATAAAAATGATCAAAAAATGCTGTCTGACAAAAGCCTGAATGATCTGGAATTGTTATGCTGAAGAAGATCAACAAGGGATACAATAACTGATTTGAAGCATGTAAGAGGCTCCTGCAAATGGTTTATTTTTTGCATACTTACAGTGGAAAAGACAGAAAAATATATCTCAATTACAGAAAAAAATCCCCATAAATTAAGCATTAGGAAAAATACCCCTTTCTAGAAGTAATGCTGGCAACTTTGTCTGAGAAGTTGTAGAGTCTTCATTACTGAATGACTTTAAGAACACATTAAATAAACATCATTGAAACAAAGCAGAGACATGTTTGATCCTTGCTTATGTTGGAGGAAAAACCTTTATTGATTCCCTGGACCACACCGAAACTCAAGAAATAATTGTAAGCTAAAAGTAAAATGTAAATGTAATTTAAAAGTAAAATTAAAATGTAATGTAAAAGTATACCTATACATGTGTCCTGGTTCTAGCCAGGCCAGAGTTAACCTCCACAGGCAGCCAGCACAGGTGAGCTGAGTTAGCATGGGCTGTTTTACACACCACCTGACATCACTATCCCATAAAAGGGGTTGGTCAGGGGAATGATTAATGGGGCATTAGTTAGTCTGTCTGTTCTCATGTTGGTGCAGTGCTCTTGTCAGGTGGTCAAGTTCAGCTCCATCTGCACCTTGGCTTTCTTGATTCCATCTCTGCAAGTTCAAATAGCATCCCTGTATTCTTTCCAGGTGACACACCCATGTTTCCAGAGCTTGTACTTGCCTTTCTTTTCCCTCAGTTTGATCAGCAGGTACTTGTGTAGCCATGCTGGTCTCTTGCCCCTTCTGCCCACTTTTTTATTCAGAGGAACAGAAAGCTCTTGAGTTCTCAGAAAGGCATCCTTAAAGAGTAGCCAACTTAGGCCAGTTCCATTGTTCAACAGCTCTAAGAAGAAACAGTAAAAGAGTTCCCCACATCAGAAAATCATCCAGTAATTTTGGAAAGCCTGGGATTCTCATCTGACAAAGGGGGGGAAAAATAATTATAAAGGATTTAGTTATAAATCTGGGTCATTTGAAGAATGTTTCCTCATTTTGGTGATTTAGGATTTCTGTTTTTTTCTTAGTAGTAGTCATAATTTGTTTTCTTTTCATTTTCTTTCTCCATCATGCAAAAATGATAAGTCTTAGCTTCATAGGGATAATGGAAAAAGGTCAAAATCTACAGAGTCTCTGACAGATTCCTCATTCTTTCCACATTACAAATGTTTTTGTGATATCTTTAGTGCTATAGATGCGTTTACCTCAATGCGGTTTTCCATTCTGCATATTTAAGTTCTTCTGTTTTATTTTCTGATTTGCCTTCCTCTACCTGCTAATATTGATGGTTTTTTCAGGCATACACAGTATGAAAGCAAATAATTCTGCATATGGAATGGAAACATTTCCGTACAAAAGCTTCTGGGTGAAGTTTCACGAAAGATAAACTACCAAGCTTCAATCTTCTGTAATTGAATATAATGGAAAAAAAGTTATTGATTTCACTCATCTCTTTGAGAACAGTATCAAACTTGCAATAGGAAAAAAAAAATTACATTCCCCAAAGTTCAAGCATCCTAAATGTGGGAAAGAATTAGGTCCAGTATTGATCTCTAGAAGCATACCATGGCAATGACTACCACAAATTGATAAAACATTGATTTAAGATTCTCAGCATGTATTGAAGAACAAGGCAATGAGAGTTTAAAACTCTACACACTTCCTCTCAAAGCTCTAACGAAACTCCCCCAACGTCACACAAAGTTATGGGGAAAAGACATACTTCTTAACATTGTTGTCAGTATTGAGTCATTTGAAGTCTGAATTATTCAGAAATACCAAATAAGCTGTCTTATGGTGGTTGTTTTTTAGTGTCATTTGTGTGTGTTATCTTTTTGGCAATGCCTTTTTCAAATTCTGCTCTTTCCACTACACAAACTCCAAGTTATATCTTCACTTCCCATTCCTACCTGAAATACCATTATTTAAAGAAAAAATAATTAGGGCTTGGACAAACAATAATCATATTCTTGCCATTTTCAGTTGGGTCCCAGGAAACAATCACACAAAATCCTTAAGTTTGGAAAAGACCTCCAAGATCATCTAGTCCAACTGTCCCCCTACCACCTATATTATAAACTAAATCATGTCCCTAAGTACCTCATCCAACCTTTATTTAAACACCTCAAGGGACAGTGACTCTACCACCACCCTGGGCAACCCGTTCCATACCAACCTTTCTGAGAAGAAACTTCTAATTTCTAACCTAAACCTCCCTTAGCACAACTTGCAGCCATTCCCTCTTAGCCTATTGCTGCTTATCTGCAAGAAGAGGCTGACCCCAGCTCACCACAGCCTCCCTTCAGGCAGTTGTAGAGAGCAATAAGGTCTCCCCTGAGCCTCCTCTTCTCCAGGCTGTTCCTCATGAGACTTGTATTTCAGGCTCTTCATCAGCTTTTTTGTCATTCTCTGGACACGCTCCAGGGCCTCAATGTCTGTCTTGTAGTGAGTAGCCCAAAACTGAACACAGTACTCAAGGTGTGGCCTCACCAGAGCTGAGTACAGAAGTATGATCACCTCCCCAGTCCTGCTGACAACATTATTACTGATGCAAGCCAGGATGCCATTGGCCTTCTTGAGCACCTGGGCACACTGCTGGCTTATGTGTCAACCAACACCCCCAGATCCATCTCCCACTGCATCCTCATGACTAAAGGATGTGTGGTCTGAAAGGTCAAGTTTTGAGGTGGATTGAGAGCTGGTTGAAGGGAAGAAGCCAGCAAACTTTGATCAATGGGATAGAGTCTAGCTGGACGTCTGTATTTAGTGGGGACTGTATGGTTGGGACTGGGACCTGTACTATTCAATACATTAAATTATTTTTCTTAGTGTTGAGGTTGGAGGACAGTTATTGCTATATACTGATAATTATGGAAGTTTAATCACTAATTCATACTTTTGTTGATATTAAGAACATTCCCAGGGGAAAGAAAGCCAAAGCTAATTTTAGGTTTGGAGATAGGCTTTTTATATTCCTTAGAGAGACATTCCCTCAGAGAAAAACTCAAGGCATCCACATCAATTTTGCATTCTAAATCACTGTCTTAAATAAAAGAATCTTTCTGTCTGTTTTGTGTAGCAGTTCAACTCTTTTAGACTGAAAATAGTTTCTTTGGGTCTCTGACCCCAGTCCTAGAAGAAAATTACCAAATTTATCAACTGCTGAAACAGCCTTTCATGTTGTTGTTTTTTTTTCCTGTTGAAATTTTACAAGATGGGATCTCAAATGTAGTAAAGTATTTTTTCCCTTTTCATCTGTAACTGCCTAAAGTGCTTGGGAAGAAAATACTGAACCAGAATCAGGCACTTCTATAAGCTATTTTCTCCTTGAAGATCTCCATTTCCCTCCATGTCCTGTGGCTTAGATTCAGACATTAAAAGGTCTGGACTGGATTATGTGAACAATATGTAATAAATAAAAAAATTCTAAATAAAACACAGTAAAACTCTTTATGCAATATGACCAAAAATGTTTATTTGAACAGAGTGTTTTTATTATTTAGTTGTGTCTGTCATGTCAGTGTGGGTGTGTGTCCCCAAATAGACAAATGACCCTGTGAGAACAAAGGTAGAGATGGGACATTTTATCACCTAAAGTATTTTTTGAGCCACATTTGAAAATCTGTATGAAAACGAGAAATTGTCTAACAATTTGTCATTCATACAAAACTGAACTAGACAAATTTTCCAGCAGTATTTTAAAAAACAGTTTCAAACAAAAAAATCACTAATCCCTTCATTTTCCCTATAATGTTCATCAAAGTGTAAGGAATAATAATTTACATTTGTACTTGGAAAAATAACTGTCTCCTCTTCCTGAATTAAAAACATCTCAGTGCTGGTTTCTTCATTTAGAGGTTCATTCTTAGCTAGAAGAATATCGGGATCCAGCTGTTCCTTCATCATTGAGAAACACTATTGCAATTTTCTGTCTGAATTTTAGTATTTAAGATAATCACTATCACTCATTTCTTAATTTTTCCCTAATATAGTTTGATCCAGGGAAGGTGACTCAACCACCTCCCTGGGTAGCCTGTTCCAGGCCCCAACAACTCTTTCAGTAAAAATTTTTTTTCTAACATCCAATCTGATGTTAGATGGCAGTTTCATGCCATTTCCTCTTACCTCCTGTTACTTGGCTGAAAAGACCATCGCCCACCTCTCTACAACCTCCCTTCGGGTAATTGTAGGCGGTGATAAGGTCTCCCCTCAGCCTCCTCTTCTCCAGGCTAAACAGCCCCAGCTCCCTCAACCGTTCCTCATATGATTTGCCCTCCAGCCCCTTCACCAGCCTGGTTGCCCTTATCTGGACTCGCTCAAGTACCTCAATTTCCTTCTTATGGTGAGGGGCCCAGAACTAGACACAGTACTCAAGGTGTGACCTCACCAATGCCGAGAGCAAGGGCACAATCACCTCCCTAGACCTACTGGCCACACTATTTTTGATACAAGCCAGGATGCTGTCAGCCTTCCTGGCCACCTGGGCACACTGCTGACTCATATTCAGCCTGCAGTCAACCAACACCCTGAGGTCTTTCTCTGGCTGACAGCTCTCCAGCCAGTCTTCCCCAAGCCTTGTAGCACTGCATGAGGTTGTTATGTCCCACGTGCAGCACTCTACACTTGGCCTTGTTAAACTTCATCCCCGGCTGGCCAGGAAGGCCACCTACAACTACCTAAAGGGAGGTTGTAGAGAGGTGGGCAACGGTCTCTTCAGCCAGGTGACAGGAGATAGAACAAGGGGAAATGGCATGAAGCTGTGCCAGGACAGGTTTAGATTGGATATTAGAAAAAATAATTTTACTGAAAGAGTTGTCAGGGCCTGGAACAGGCTACCCAGTGAGGTGGTTGAGTCACCTTCCCTGGATTTGTTTAAAAAAAGGGGTTGATGAGGTACTTAGGGATATGGTTTAGTATAGGATGGAAATGGCTGGACTTGATGATCTTCAAAGGTCTCTTCCAACCTTGTGATTCTGTGATTCTGTGATTAGTCTCAGCCCATTGGTCCAGTCTGTTCAGATCCCTCTGAAGAGCCTCCCTACCCTCAGGCAGATCAACACTTCCTCCCAGCTTAGTGTCATCTGCAAACTTACTGAGGGAGCATTCAATCCCTTCATAGAGGTCATTGATAAAGATGTTGAACAAAACTGGACCCAGGACTGAGCACTGCGGGATGCCACTCGTGACCGTCCTCCAGCTGGATTTCATTCCATTCACCACCATCCTTTGGGCCTGGCCATCCAGCCAGTTTTTAACCCAGCTGAGGGCCCACCTGTCAAGGCCAGTGGCAGCCAGTTTCTCAGTCAGAATGTTGTGAGCAACCGTGTCAAAGGCGTTAATGAAGTCCAGGTAGACCACATCCACAGCCTTCCCCTTGTCCATTAAGCGGGTCACCTTGTCATAGAAGGTGATCAGGTTAGTTTGACAGGATCTACCTTTTGTAAACCCATGTTGACTAGGCCTGATCCCCTGGCCATCACACATGTGCTGCATGATAGCTTCCAAGATGACCCTCTCAATGATCTTCCCCGGGACTGAGGTCAGGCTGACAGGCCTGTAGTTCCCCAGATCCTCCTTCCGATCCTTCTTACATATGGGTGTCACATCTGCCAGCCTCCAGTTGAGTGGAACTTCCCCAGTCTGCCAGGATTGCTGATAGATGATGGAAAAGGGTTTGGCTAGCACATCTGCCAATTGTCTCAGTACCCTGGGGTGGATCCCATCTGTCACCATTGATTTGTAGGTGTCTAATTGGCAAAGTAGGTCACTAATCAATTCCATCTGAATCATGGGAGCTTTGTTATTCTTCCCCTCCCTGTCAGCCAGTTCCTGAGGATGAGTACTCAGGGAATATCCATCTATTAAAGACTGAGGTAAAGAAGGAATTAAGTACCTCAGCCGTGTCCTCATCCCTTGTCACTAATGTTCCCCCTGTGTCCAGTAAGGACTGGAGATTCTCCTTGACCCTCCTCTTACTGTTAATGTACCTATAGAAGGACTTTTTATTATCTTTTACAGAACTGGCCAGTCTAAGTTCCAGTTCGGCTTTAGCCCTTCTGACTTTCTCCCTACATGATCTTACTACATTCCTATAGTCATCCCAAGACACCTGCCCCTTCTTCCAAAGCTCATATTTTTTCCCTCTTTTTCCTAATATCTTCCTGGCCCCTTTGCCCTCAAGGGCTGTCTGCCATGGAATCTTATCAAGCAGCTTTCTGAACAGTCGAAAGTCAGCCCTATGGAAGTCTAAGGTAGCTGTTTTGCTGTCTCCCTCCCTTACATCTCCTAGTACTAAGAACGACATGGAACTATTGGAATGGGTCCAGAGGAGGGCCATGGAGATGATTGGAGTGCGGGGGCACCTCTTTTATGAAGACAGACTGAGAGATTTTGGCTTGTTCAGCCTGGAGAAGAAAAGGCTCAGGGGAGACCTTACAGTGGCCGAACCATAGAATGGTCTGGGTTGGAAGGGACCCTAAAGATCATAGAGTTCCAAACCCCCTTCCACAGGCAGGGCCACCAACCTCCAGGTCTGGATCTCACCAAGGTGGCCCAGGGCCCCATCCAACCTGGCCTTGAACACCTCTAGGGATCGGGTATCTGCCACCTCTATGGGCACGCCCTACAGTATCTGAAGGGGGCCTACAAGGAAGCCGGGGAGGGACTTTTTAGAAGACCATGTATTGATAGGACAAAGGGCAATGTTTTTAAATTGAAAGGGGGAGATTTAGATTGGATATTAGGAAGAAATTCTTCACTACTAGGGTAGTAAGACTGTGGAACTAGTTACCCAAGGAGGGTGTGGCTGTCCCCTCACTGGAAGTTTTAAGGCCAGGTTGGATGGGGCCTTGAGCATCCTGGTCCAGTGAGAGGTGCCCCTGCCCATGAGAGGGGGTTGGAACTTGATGATCTTTAAGGTCCCTTTCAACCTTAACAATTGTATGGGGGGGGGCGTTGTGGGGTTTATTTTTATATCATGAGTAAAACTGTTGATTGTCTTCAGGATATTAAAATTTCTTCTTCTCACTTGTTCATTTATCAGTAATATTAGTTATGACTCTTTTTAACTAGCATCCTGAGAATATATGAGGAAATTTCCAGACTCATGAAGTGCTGAATTTCTTTCTTGACCTTCAGAGAAAGATTGCTCAGCAGTTCCTGAAAAACAAAAACAAACAAACAAACAAACAAACCCAAACCCAAACCAAAAAAGTATTTAATATAGGTACCCATCTAGAAATGGAGGTATCAATATAGTTAGTCAGTTTTAAAAATCTTGATATAGGAACCTTATCTGCATTGTACAGAACACTGAGACTAGTACTATGTGAGAGATGCCAAGCAAGATAAACATTGTCCATTCCAAATACCTATTCAGCTATTAGTAGAATCACAAGCGGTGGCAAGCCTGTTCCCACAATATATAAAACCTCTCTTGAATGAGTGTTTAGTTGCTGGGAAATGATTATATAGATAATAACTGCTTGTTCATGAAATAATGGATGAACACAGGGAAATTATATACCTTTATTTCTGAATTTGCTACAGCTATAGTTTAGATAAAGGGACAGATGCATTAACAACTACTTGCAACTTCAAATGCTTGTCTTCAGAGAGCTTGCCCTTGAGAAATCAACAGTTCAAAAAATTTTGATTACAGTACTGATAGTTGCAGTTTGCAAATCATTTTGCTCGTCACTGGCTTTCAGAAGTCATTTAGAATCTTGCAGTATTTCATAGGGAAATATTTCCATTTTCTGCCAAATTAGCAACACAGTGAGAAACCTAAGAAAAAAAAACCTCTGAGAAATCTAGGGGACAATTGTTGTGGCGAACAGTTCCACTTCAGTTAATTCAAGCTGTCATCAAGAACCCTTCAGATTGGTCTCTCACTAAAGAAGGCATAAAAGTCACACAGGCCCTTTTATGGTATGTGAGAAACTTCATGTGGTAGTTTGGTAGGAAAATATTATTTTGCACAATGACATTTTTACATAAGAAAATTAATAGTGAAGTTTCACAGCATCCAAAAACAGACTCAGGGAAGACCAGAAGGACATGACATAAGTAAACTACTAGCACCCCTGATTTTAATATTGATTTTATATTATTGGTCAGTATGTAATAATTTTTATGAATGTATAGTCACATAATTAAATTAGTAATGCAATGCAGAGAGGAAATTACTATTTCTTATAATTTCTATCAATCTTAAAAAAGGATAAGAATAATCTCACTTCTACAGCACTTTTCATTCAATTAACTCCTTAAGCTTTTATCCAATTTTTCTGATGAATAACTAAAAATTGAGATTCTACACTGAAAGTAGGTTGAAAGCTCAAAAAAAGCTAGGACTCATGGCAATATAATACAACAATTCACAGAAAAAGAAGAAACATACAACATACATAATTTTGTCATATAGGGAACAAAGGTCCATTTGCACAGCAAATGCATAATAAGATTCAGGGGATAACAATTCCTTGCCAGTGTCTTTTACTGAAATCCACTGAAGAACTTAAAGGTTTTCTAAGCCATCCTATCAATAGCCAAGTCTTGCCCTCCAGAACCAAATGGGCTTCATCTGCTATCTATGCCTCTCTACAAAATGAAACAGAGGATGGAGCAGCTGCCTGTCCCTGAGGCTGAGTGGTATCCACACTGCAATATATTTTTTCCCTGAGCCACCATTGTGTCATGAGTGACATGGTTCACTCATGGTCTTAAGTGAAGGATATTTTCACAGAACGGAAATAATGGTGTTGCATGAATCAGGCAATAGAGCATTTATGAAGAGTACAATGCTTGTTAGGATAGCACTGGACACTGAATTATCAAACAAATCCAGTCTTGCCCATATAACCTTCTGGAAATAGTCGGTGATACAATTCCCCAAATACTACCTTGGCACCATCACTGAAAATCCTTATAAATACTAGTTAAAAATACACTAGAGGATGGACTATAAATTTAAACATCATCAGTCCAGAAATTCAATGCATTCTCTCATTCACAATGTAATAGATTTTATGATGATTGAGAAAAATAAAGGAGGGGTGGGCTACAGGAAAGATAGAGAGAAACTCTTTATCAGGGACTGTAGTGATAGGACAAGGGGCCGTGGTTTAAAACTGAAAGAGGGGAGATTTAGATTTATTTGCTTTATTGTGAACATTGTGAGACACTGGCACAGGTATCCCAGAGACATTGTAGATGCCCCCAGCCTGGCAGTGTTCAAGGCCAGATTGGATGGGGATTTGGGCAACCTTATCTAGTGGAGGGTGTCCCTGCCCATGGCAGGGGGTTGGAACTAAATGAGCTTTGTGGTCCCTTCCAACCCAAACCAGTCTATGTTCTATGACTGGTGATAATACTGATAGGTAGATAGAGGTAGATAGAGACTCCTCTAAACTTTATGAGGCATTATATATACATATTGTCTTTTAGACAGAGTTAGGCAAAAGAGAGAGACATGTTAAAAGAAGAAAAATCAAAGGAAATTGTATGCAAGTCTACAGAAGCAATACATTCCTGGGACTGATAAAAATGTACACACAGTACCTGCAAGAATAATCAAAGGCTTTGATGTGAGGATAGAAGGGAGTTCAGGTCTCAAGTGAGATCCTTGTCCCAAAATATTTCATTATCTCATTATTCAGAGACAAAGCGAGGACTTCCTAGACCACACATGGAATAAATAAACATAGTGTGTGCATGCAGTCTAACATCCATGATGCTCTTATATTGAGGAAAACTACAATTTTATGACAAAATTGAATCTTATATGTCACATATGAATTGAACTTCATACTCTTGCCATATCAGAGACAAGAGTGAAAAAATAAGTACCAATTTTTCAGATTTGTAAGAATTCAACTATATGTTAATCATTAAAAAATAAAATAGTGTCTCTGTCACTAAATTCTTCTGGCTTTGAAAACATTGAGATTCTTAATAATTGCAGCTTCAAGGAGACACTGTCTCACAATGCAACATTTTGCTCAGGCAGTATTTAGATTAGAAATATTAGCTAAAAAAATACATTTTTCTAGCATTCTAAATTTGAACAAAAAATATTGAGGATCTTTTTTGTGACATCAAAATATGTTGTGTATATGTTCTGTTCAGGCTCTATCTATGCTTTCTTAATTAATATGAGGAGCTCCACCTGAATGTTTCTGGTAGAGTGTTAAACTTAGTTGTATTGAATTTTTTTGGAGCAGGTTCCTTCCCCTGACTTGATCTCATGCTTGGGAGTCAAACAAATGTCCATGTACATTATCACAGATCATAACAGCCATCATAAAGGAATGTTACAGGAATACTTTCTTCTTTTTTAGCTATTTAAGGGAAACTTTAAAGCTATAATGTGTAATTAGATTTGCCATATGTAATGTGCATTAATTTTATTGTCCTTGTAGTCAATTACATCCCCAGAACAGATCAAGTGTTTTGCCTTGTTTGATGAAACAACAGCATCAATGAAATAGGGAAGTATTTGGGATGTTATTTATCTTCATGTTAACAGGTCTTTCCACCTAGTTTCTCAGAGTATCTTTGCAAGCAGAGTAGAGAGATGTGGTTTTGAACAATGTGTGGAAAGCTGACTGTATATTGTAGCTGAAAAGTTTGTGATAAAGATCAGTTCATGCACAATTATCATTGTCATTGCTCATGGTGTTGATGGTGTTAAACCTCTTCTCTAAGAACCTAGGTGATGAGACAGAAGGCACCTTTTGAAAGCTTATAGCTGATACCAAACTGGGTAATATTTGATATGCTGGAGTGTAAGGCTACTGCTTACAGCAATCTTAACAGTTTCATAAAGAAAAATGTTAAGATCTGGGACAAAACAATCCTATGTAACTATTTTTTAGGGAACAACTGCTTATGAAGGAGTTTTGCATAGAGCAGACATGAGGGTCCTACTCATGTTCAACAAGGGGAAGGGTAGAGACCTGTACTTAAGGAGGTATAACCCTAGGCAGCAGTGGAGGTTAAGAGTTGACCTGTTGGGAAGCAGCTCTGCGGAGAAGGACCTGGGAGTCCTGGTATACAGCAAGCTCTCCATGAACCTGAGGTATGCCCTTGTGACCAAGAAGGCCAATGGAACCCAGAAATGCATTAAAGACATGTATGGCCAGCAGGTCAAGGGAAGACCTCCTCCTCCCTCTCCTCTACCCTAGTGAGCACACATTCGGAGTACTGTGTCCAGTTCTGGGCTCCCCACTTCAAGAAAGACAGGGAGCTACTGGAGGGAGTCCAGTGGGGAGCTACAAAGATGATTAGGAGACTGGAACATCTCTTGTATGAGGACAGGCTGAGAGCTGGGTCTGTTTAGCCTGAAGAAGACTGAGAGGGGATCTGCTAATACTTCTAAATATCTAAAGGGTGTGTTTCTAAAGGAAGGAGATCGACTTTTCTCAATGGTGCCCAGTGACAGGACAAGGCACACACTGGAACAAAGGAAGTTCCATCTGAACATGAGGAGTAACCATCTTTACTCTGAGAGTGACAGATCACTGGAACAGGCTGCTGTTCCTAATTCAATACACAAGATTTTTCAGCTCAATGTAGAGAAAAAAAGGAAGATGAAAGAAAGATAAAAAAGCTCTAGATAATTTCTACAGAGACTCAGTTATCATTGTATTGAAAGAAGACAAGCAAATTTTTGAGTACTTTTTGTTCCTAGTCTATGAGTTGACTTTTTTTTTACAAAAAAATCACCTTTATTTTTTTCTACATAGAAACTGCTTACACTTAACATATTTCTCTGAGAAAAGTTGTGGTTTTACTAGTAGGGGTCAACTGTTATTTTGTTTGGCTGGAAAAAGGAAAAAATTAAAGGGCAATGGGAAGGGGGAGTATCTAAAGTAGTATCTAAAAGTCATGAATAATTGGTGCACTAGAAATACAAAAGATAGCACCAACACCATTACTCTGACATCAGGTACAATTGTCTTTTCTCACAGACTCTATGGAGGGTATAATATTTATTAATATTTTCCATTATTCATCTTGTACCTTGCTATTACTGACCTCTGTGGTGTATCATTCCTGAAATTAGTATTCTCAAAGAGTTCTGTTTTAAATTCTTGCCTTCCTACTTGATGTTTAGTTTTATATAAGCAGCTATTGACCAAACAATTCTTCTTAGAGGCAAACGGTTCTTAGAATCATAGAATTATACAATTGCTTGGGTTGGAAAAGACCTTTAGCATCATAGAATCCAACTTTTAACCTAGCACTGCCAAGTCCATCACCAAACCATGTCCCTAAGCACCACATAAGAATTTCGAAAAGCAATATCTGCCATATGGAATTTCTTTTTTATCTGAGAGAAAACTAATGAATCAAAAACTATATTTTGGAAAAGGATCTTAAAAAAATGGTAAACTACTAGATACACCACGGTTTCATTTTCAAAATACTGAGCAAAAAATAATGGTTTTCTGGCTGTTCTTCTTACAGTCTCTCATATAGCAGTGCTGTCAGTGTAGTATCCAAAGCCCTGAAAAGTACTTAAGGATAAAAATGCAACAGAAGAAAATCCCAAGTTGACACTCAGGACTCTCTTTACCAATAAAGTACAGCTCCTTGATAAATATGCTATTCATTGAAAGACTGCTAGATTTCTTAGGCTAAGTTTACTTCAAAATGGAGATACACTTAATGAAAAGAATGTTATTAATTAAAACCAGACTCAAAAAGTGGCATGTTTGATGCTATGAAGTACTGACATGCTTCTGTAGAAACTGAACGGCTCAAATTCAAGTGAAAATTCAAATTCAACTTGCAAAAAGAGTTCAAAAAAATGGAACTGGAGATACTTATGAAGTAATCATCAGCTACCTAAACGTTTAGTCAGAATCAGCTAGAAGTGTACTCTGTATTCTGATCTACTACATAGAACAGACAAAATAATTACATTCATTAATTCTTGCACCGTGACCCTAATTTCTGGTGCAGCTATAGTATGGCACTTAAGAACACAACTAATCTTCAACCAATTTCAGTTTTAAAATTTCACATAATGAAAAGTCTTCTAGCTCTCTAGGTATGTTTCCCAAAGGTTAATTATATTCTGTGTTATAAGTACATACCCTGTTTCTCAACTGAATTTGTTTCTCTTCCGTTTCTACTCATTCCTCCTATTATGCTGTAGTATATATTCAAAGAATCATTAATATTCAGTTTATTTTCTGCATCACTTTAGTGTTTTGGTTGTATTATAAATATATACTCATTACTGTATTTGATGGAATCATCTGAAATACTAGGTTAAGAACATCTTGTTAGTTGTAGAATTAAGCGTGCCTCATTTTCAATTAAGAACTAGTCAACTAATTTTCTTAGCTACAGAGAATAATATTTTCTTATCCTACCAGTCACAAAGTTAGAATGTAAAAAGATAAAGTAATCCCTCATTTTTTTTAAATCTGATGAAATAGTATATGGTTATCATAACAATTTTCTTCATGAACATTATCACTGTGTATCATATAATCACTAAATAAATAATTACATTGCAAGTCACTGGATTTCCCTCGGTTTGTAAACTGAAACTGTGGATCTGGAAATATTTTTGTTGGGTTTGTTCTTTTGGTTGTGTTTTTTTAAAGACAAAAGATAATAATAATTTAGACTAATCTTAGGACAAGTTTTAAACTTCTTGGCAAAATATTAAATGTTTGGAAACCTGCTGAAAAGAGGTAGCTCTCCTATGGAAAAATCACAGAATCACAGAATCACAAGGTTGGAAGAGACCTTTGAAGATCATCAAGTCCAACCATTCCCATCCTATGCTAAACCATACACCTAAGTACTTCATCAACCCTTTTTTTGAACACATCCAGGGAAAGTGACTCAACCCTGGGCAGCCTGTTCCAGGCCCTGACAACTCTTTCAGGAAAAATTTTTTTTCTGATGTCCAAAATTAATATTTCCAACACATAGTGAGATAACATTTGAAACTATCCCTGTACTGGGAAGAATTTTGTTGGTCAGAAGAGGCCTATTGACAATCAACAAATCAAAAGAAAGGTCTGTAACAAGTTTGCTGCTTGTTGATAGCATTACTAGGATTACTGTGTGATCCATACCTTCCTTTCTCTTTCTATACAACCTTTCACTTCTTCCAAAAGTAATGTATTTCCACTAGTAAGGAAGGTGATGGCTGAGAATAATCTGTGAGTGATCTGGAGATGTTGGCTGGACACATCAGTCTGAGCTTGCTGACCAGGCAAAGAGAGACAATTTTGTGATTGCCACTGCCAAATGATAAACAGTAAGTGAGGAACCACCTCACATCATTGGCACTATCCAGACACATGCTTCCTGCAAACAGTTGAGAGGGCAATGGGTCATGTCCAGAATATGTTTTTGTCTTTTTTATTCTATTTTATTTTTAACTTAAATGATTAAAAATAAACATTTGAAAATAAGTCTGAATACATCTCAACCTGTGCTTAGACCAAGTATTATGTAGTCTATAAAATTCATATGAGGCAAAAAAACCCCTAGATGTGCATACTTCCTTTTATTAAACAAAAGTTTGACTTAAAAAAAGATTAAGACCCTCACTGTTATTCCCAGGACACTGATAGGAAAATAATTATACATCATATGCAGCATCATTTAAGCTGATTTTGAAAAGTTTAAAAGAAAAAAAAAAAAACAGGAAAAATATTTTTTTATAAATTATCTTCATTTTATAGAAAATGAACTTTCATTCAAATGTAAAATTCTTACCTATTTTGCTGTCAATACTTAATTTCTTTTTAAATGCTAATGTTTCAATTTACATTTAGCTGAGAGACTTTAGTGGTACTTTTGCAATCTACTTATCAATCACACAGCATTTGTAACAGTGATGCTCTAAAGCATACATTTCTGAAGTATAAAGTGAAGTTTCAACAACTCAGAACACTGCAAAACTTGTAGTTTTATTCAAATAATAAAAACAATTTAAAACCACAGCTTTCCTGTGTCTTAAACGAATTTCAATTTTCATGTTAATGAGGCTTGACACAATGACTAAAGATGTAATTATTACCTACTGGAGAACAAATACTTTCCATATATTAACAGTATTTGTTGTGAGTTTTCACAGAAGCTCTCAAGAAACCTGATTTTATTTTAGGTCTTCTCCCAGGACCATAAAAGTCAACACAAACTCTCCTTCCCTAGCACACCCTAGAAGGTTTCCTCTTCACTTCTCTGTGACAGTCAGTGAGTATACAACTTAACATACCTGTTTCAGATCCTATTGCAAAATTGTATTTTCCTCCAGCAACTTCCTTCCTATTAATGTCTAAAATATTGTCAAGAAAAAACTAATTCCTGACAATTTCCAGGCAAGAAATCAGATGATTTTCAAAGGGAGTAGACTGGATACTATGACAGCAAAGTTATTTCTAAAATAGATAGTGAAAACCTGACCTAATATATGTTCCTTCTGCATAATTCTTTTTTTCCTTCCTTTTTAAAGAAAATTGTTTTGTTGCATTTTTTATGTTACTAAAATGGGAATTATAAATTTCTTGCAAAGTGTGTATCTTATTTAATGTTTATGAAATTGAGTGAGTCTGAAACTATCTTTAGGAAGAAAATAAATGAAACTTAAAATTCAAATTATCTTAATCATAATTAAAATAAGACATGTAACTCATTATTAGAATAGTATGTTAATTGAATCTACCATATTAAAAACCTGACTTCTAGAATAGCACGACAGCTTTTGTCCACATAGAAGTTTAACACTTATCTAAGCTCAAATTTAAGTTGAAATTAATACAGCTAGAAAAGTCATCCTCAAAGTCCTGTGAATCTCTACACCCACCCAGAATTATGATAACCAGAACAAAAAAAAAAAAAAAAAAAAAAAAACAAACAAAAAAAAACAAACAAACCAAACAAACAGAACAAACAAACAAACAAACAAATTTAGTGGGAAATGGAGGGAGCAAGACTTTATTTTATGATCTCTTCTATCTGACAGCAAAAGAAGCTAGCTTCAGCTTTTAAAAACAGGTGGAATTTGTTGCAAAAATTGATCATATTGATGTCATAGCTGAGAGAAATTTCACTGGCTTTCACTTTGGGTATTTCCAACCTAGGATGCTGATTCAAAGATGCATACAGTAACTGAGTGTAGTAGATAGCTGGATGACTTTTTTAGCTTTGCATGTCCATTTTAAGCTTGGAAATGAAGAATATACTTGAATTTTTGTTATAATAGATAAACAAAAAATCATGTGAGCATATTTAATCAGTTTCTATTGGCCAGTCTCGTATTTTAGATAATTCTTCACTTAAAACATGTAACATCAGGTGAAGACTACCTAAAATCAGTGCTCAGTTTGGTGAGATGCTGTCTCTATCTGTCCAGCCCTTACTCATTCACATTTAAGTATTTGCTGGGAAAATAATCAAACTGCAGAAAACAGTTTTGAGGAAGCTTGTCCAAAAGTTTTGAATTACACCTGCTCTGATTTAGTGTTTTACATTTTCACAAGAAAAGAACCAAAGAGGAACTCTTAACAACTTTATGTACTTATTTATAGTAGGAAGCCAGAAGCTAATAATAAGCCAGGTAACAACCAGTTGGTTTGGGAGGTAACGTAAACAGAAAGGTCATGGGCAAATTTTGTAACCATCCAAATTAAAAAGTGAAAACAATAGTCTCTTTTTTTTCCCCTCCACCCTTGAAGGAATGCATTGAAAGCCAAGACAAAAGCTGAGCCCAGTGTGGAACTACTATACATAAAGTTAGGCCAACTACCAGCTGAGTCTCAGACACTTCGACCAGATGCCTGAGTGCCTTGTTATCTTGAATCCAGGCTTCCGGTCACAGCTGGACCAGAAGCTTTGGCTGATGTGAATTTGATCTGTACAGTAATGACTTTGTGTGCATGTGTGCATGAGCCATCCTATATACTCATCCCATTCGGGATTTTTTTGTTAACCATTACTGTGCTTCTGTTCTTGAGGTTGCCTCACCCCTAAACTCCTCCATGGTAAACAAGCTAGGAATTATTTGCACTGTGAAGACAGCAAAACACAGCAAATTTTCTGCAGCAATTCTAAAAGCATGCTTCTAAGCACACCTTTCAGACTCCCTTAATGGCACATTAGAATGTGCATAGCTTGCTTTAACTGTCCCCTTTGCTTCTTGGTTACAGTTACAAGTCAGTATGTTACTTTAAACATTATCATTAGTTTAAGATTTTTATCTATGTCCTTTTAAGAAATGTATGAGTTGAATTAGAATGTGTTGTCTGTGTCAAATGTAGGGTAGCAGGAACACAGAAGGGTTCTTCAAGAAACCAGGGGAAAAAAATTAAATGAAAGTGCTTCAAACAGAATCAAAAGCTAAAATCTGCTTATCCAGCGGCTGTAAGGAGAGAGACTGATTCTCATTTTAAAGGTCAGCCTGTTTGTCAGGGAAATAAAAATATATTTTTCATTGGTGGGTGATTGTCTAAATTATTAAATACTGGTTAAATTGGTAGAATTTATGTTCACTCTGAAATTAAAACAATCAGTGTGCCTATAAATAGTCCTCACACTTATGCATAGCAATGCGACTCTTCTAGGGATGCTCTAGCACTTGAATGATTAATGTGCCTTTTACCTATTAAAAATGTAGATATGCTTTGTGTAAATTATAAACTCTCATTTAAGTGCAAGTGTGCCAAGGAAGTTTTGTGTAGTTCAGTCTTCAGTTTCAAATTATTTATTCTCAGTATACAACTAACAAAGCTCAAATACCTCTTCAGACTTTATATAGCTGTTTGTTCTGAACTAACAAAGTTGGTTGTGTCGCAAACCAAACAAAATTTTTTTGTTATATATGTGCCAAAATGATTCACTTTCACACATTATGCATTTGAATTTTAAATGATCTTCCAAATGATAAATGCAATTGTGGCTTTGGCCTTTGAAAGAAATCTGGAGTGACATTTTTTGTTGTTGTTATTCCTTATTTATATTTGATCAAAGAGAGTTTTGCATGAATAATTTCAAGTCACCCCAAAATCAAGACAAGCTTTAAGATTCCTTGGAAATATAGATAAGCACCTTACCAATATAAGCTAAAACCCACCAAAAAACCCAAACAAACCAAAATACCCACCCAACCACTAAGTTCCTAAAAACAAATCTGAAATATTCTTTCTTTTACAGAATTTTCGTACTTGGCATTGGTGAGGCCACACCTCAAGTACTGTGTGCAGTTCTGGGCTCCTCACCATAAGGACATTGAGGTCCTCGAGCGAGTTCAGAGAAGAGCAACCAGGCTGGTGAAGGGGCTGGAGGGCAAATCATCTGAGGAGCAGCTGAGGGAGCTGGGGTTGCTTAGACTGGAGAAGAGGAGGCTGAGGGGAGACCTTATCACCACCTACAACTACCTGAAGGGAGGTTGTAGAGAGGTGGGCGATGGTCTCTTCAGCCAGGTGACAGGAGATAGGACAAGGGGAAATGGCATGAAGCTGGGCCAGGGCAGGTTTAGATTGGATATTAGAAAAAAAATTTTTACTGAAAGAGTTGTCAGGGCCTGGAACAGGCTGCCCAGGGATGTGATTGAGTCACCTTCCCTGGATGTGTTCAAAAAAAGCGTTGATGAGGTACTTAGGGATATGGTTTAGCATAGGATGGGAAGGGTTGGACTTGATGATCTTCAAAGGTCTCTTCGAACCTTGGGATTCTGTGATTGTGATTTTGTGAATGTTACCTATTACTCTTCTGGGATGTGCAGTCTTTGATGCTTATATGGTTGGTCCCCAAATCTTTGATTTGGAGAATGAAGGTGATCGGAGTGATTTTGGTTAAGTCTTATAATAATAATCACAAAAGTATTTTGGTACTAAAAATCCTCTTGACTGAGTTTCAAACAAAGGGATGCCACTGTGCATCTTCATATATCTGGGCTTCTATTTTTCTTTCATCTGCCACAAATCACAGGGAAGTCTCTTCTGTGTTTCAGGTTATGTGAAGATGCAAGGATTAGTCATGAAAATCCATTTAAAGCGAATAGGACTGTATCTAAGAAGCAAACTGATACACTGAAATATAGTATGTTGAAAATTATGAAGGAATTACCTTGGCATATAAATCATATAAACAGCCAGAGTGGCAAAGAGTAGAGAAATAAGTTTGTCTACATAATTTCTGGTCTGTTCCTGGAATGTAGACTTTAGATAATGGAGTTAGGCAACGGATGTGGACAATTTATCAGACTGACAACAGAAGGTATTTTTACAGGAACCACTTGACCTATTGATCTTGGTCAGTACAGATCATCTTGAAGAATGAGATACGGAAGAGAAGTTTCTGTATCTAGAGTTAGTCTCCACAGAGTGAGAAAGGACAATTCTGTGGTAGTGTTTGCTTAAACAAGAGAGGTCCTGAGCACCCAAGGCTTCAAAGGGTATCTCAGTAGATGGAATGCTTGCATAATGCTTTTCTGCTTGAAGGCTTTGGGAAGGGAGTAAAGGCAATCTCCCTCTCTTTTCCCTACTCCCTATATTGAAATTAGCAGAAATCAACAGAAAACTATTAGTCTGGGTACGTATGAAAACAGAAGACTCAAAATGGTCAAGGTGTCAACAGCTCTGATTTTTACAGAATTTCACAGTTTACACCTAGGTTATGTGATCTCTGGAATCAAGTTTGCAAATTTTGTGTAAATGCTAATTTCTCTAAATAATTCTGAAGTGTTGTTATGCATAATGTTGCAGTTAGTGTCTTATGTTAAATATGTTTCTTTATATTTGCTGCTTGTTGTACAAATGCTTTTATCCTATGGAATTTCACAAACAAAACTGTATCTTTCCTACTTTCTAGAACACATACATGTTCCTGCACCACAGTAGGATAGTCAGACTAAGTTTTTTTCATAGTCCATGGAGGAGAGACAACTCTTCTTATTTTAAAATAGATTTCTAACAGATATCAAGTAAATGTATTCTAAAAATATATGTATTTCTCTCAGGTGAGTTTAAAAGGACTCTAGGAAGAATATCGTAGCTGTAGACATTTTCGAGGTCTGAGGGTAGGAGGAGTGAAGCCTACCTAAATGCTAAAGACTGTGGTATTTAATTTCTCCTGAGCCACAATTAGGTTTTTTGTAGGACACTGATATTATTTAGTTATTAAAACACGGTTGATTATTATTGCTATGAAAACAACATTTTTCACTAATTTACTTATTTTCCATGTTTTTCTTAATCGTTTCTTTGTCAAATCATACTTTTTATCTCTTCTCATTTCAACACTCTACATACACACAAAAGAAGTTTTTTTGTTGCTTTCAAAAGAGAAATAAAGCTTTCAAGTAGATTTTTTGGTTATTTTTTGTTCAGAAGTATCCTACATTTTATTATTTGACTTACTGCAGTAACCCTTTTCATGATAACAGATGATGCAAAGTCATATTGATTTCTGTAAAGTACTTTATTAGTTTTCATAATGAGACTTACTATTACATATTGCAGCATATTGTCCGTGAAGCATGCAAGTGTCATTGATTTACAAGAATAATATACATAACCTTTTTAAACTCTAATAAACAGAGCATACCAGTTTATTTCCATTCTTGTTGATTTTTTGCAAGTTAATGATGCACATTTTATCAGAAATTTGGTTAAAAGTAGTTTGGGGGTTTTTCCTTCTAGAACACTTTAGACAGAACTTGTATTGATTTTGTTTACATGAAGATGAACTGAATTTATCACACAAGCCATAAGTGTCCAGGTGTTCTCCAGCTGAATTAATCACTTCAGCCTCATCTTCTAAGAAAATGGCCAACAGAGGAGCAATTAAAATAGATGTGAGTGTTTAACTATTAAACAACTCATGATCTAGCTTAGATATTTTCAGATCCTTTTGCAAAGTAATTCTACGTGTCATGAAAAGCAGAGATCAGAAAAGCCTCAAAGTCTACTGCAAATTTTCTTGACATGTGATTTGAGGTACCTATTAACCTAGCAGAACTTTGAAATCAAAATCAGGTCTAAAATAACTGTAGTGACTGTAGAAAGTTAAAGTAGTAATATTTGGAAGATGATCAATATCTTTTTTATTTTAGACTGATTCTCAGTTTTGTCAAAAACAGGATTCAAAAATTTCAAATCCTGCTATATCTGGTTGTTATTCAGGGACAATATAGTCGATTTCAATGTGAACATGATTACTGGGCATTTTCTCTGGGATACTAAAATCACTTCTATTCCTCAGAAAAAAGCATATAATTTAAATGTCATTCCGAACAGTTTTGCAGTATCACAACCCAGAGACTGATGGTTAAAATTATTCCTAAGTAGCAGGAGAAATCACATAACACATGAAACACAGAAAACCCTATACCGCAGTCCGTAACTGCCTGTTTTGTAGAAGAGAAGTGTGGCCTTTGTGAGGTACTGAATCCAGCACACCCTTTTTCATCTCTACTGCAACAGCTGTTCCTGGAAGTAAATGACGCAACTCTGCCAAGTAGATGATCAGCTGAAGAAATTATATCTTTTATCACCTATTTGGCTTAATACAACAGGTCAGGAACATTCTGCAAGTAACTTTCTACTTTATATCATATTGGGAGGCATCAGCTTAAAGGTGACATTATCTCAGCTCAGAGTTAATTTAAGCTGAATCAGTTCCTTCTGCATTAGAGACGCATGGACTCAGAGGCTTCAATGCTGTGGGATAATGAAAGTTAAAACAAAAACAAGACCTTACAGTAGAAATTCTGCCTTTTTTTTGTCTTTTGTGTCAACTAATTTTTGTCTTTTGTGTCAAACTAACATCATGTTGCAAAGAATATTACTATCAATATCAAGATAGATGTTGTTACATGCAGTTAATTTAGCAAATAAATACTGATGCACAAATGTTTAACATCTAGTAGAGGAGAAAAGCATGTTAAATCCATCAATAAAAAATCTTACATCTCTGATGTAGTATTTCAAAATTTTACCCTTAACGTCTGCTACAGATGTTAATAGAAATGTTTTACTTGAGGATTCAGAGGGACAAGACTGCAAAAGATAAATGCAAAATTAATTTCCAACCACTGAAAGAATACTTTTAAAATATTTTATGCATGACTGAGTTCTCTAATATTCAAAAATATTCTGTATATGTGTAAGTATATAGTATCATAGAACGGTTTGGGTTGGAAGGGACCCCAAGGATCACAGAGTTCCAACCCCCCTGCCACAGGCAGGGACACCAACCTCCAGGCATGATCTAGACAAGGTTGCCCAGGGCCCCATGCAACCTGGTCTTGACACCTCCAGAGATGGGGCATCCACTACCTCTCTGGGCAACAATTGAGGTACGGGGGGGTGAGGGGTGGGGCAAGGAGTTTCGCCAGATTGTGCAACAGTCCAATAAGAAACCAGGATATTTTTTCAGATTTTCTGAGTTCCAGACTAATTAGTTTAATAATGACAAATACATACTGCAACTAGAGCACACATAATTTCAGACCACTGTCCATTTCAAAAACACCTTCCTGTAAATTTCTTTAAATAGTTAGTGTAATGAATAAGCTTATGTGACAATTTCATATCTGAAGATTAGTGAACTTCTCAGGCATGATTTAAACATGCTGTTGTTTTCTTTGTTTCCCAAAAAGGTATTTTTTTTTCTTCACTAAATGATGATTTTCCCTCTTCTGCCTTCTTATTCCTGAATGTTTTTGATATTCTTATAATAAATATCATTAAGGACAGGGTCTTGCAGCTGAATGCTTTTTCTATGCATCTGATGGAAACCCACAGTTTTCCAGTGTAGTCAGGGAAGACATGCAATAGGGACAGGGAAAACTTTCAAACATAAAGCAAATTCTCTAATGTTTTTGCTACTGAAAAGCGTCTTTTACCATAGGAGTGTCTGTAATTGTATTGGTAGACTTATTGACACCTTCTTCAGTTTCCCTTTTCTTCTTTGTCAGGTTTTACTTATCCTAGTACACTAGTTTTGGGAGTTGAACTAGTAGGAACAAAAAGGATAAGCGACCAATAGAGATGTGTTTCCAGATATGGTTTGTCTCCCTTATCTCAAAAATGTTTTGTCTGCTTTTGTATTAATAGCAACAAGTACAAATACTATCTTATAGTTCCCAAACCCTGAAAACTTTTTTCCTACATTCTAGTGAATAATCTTGTACATAGAACTGATTTTTTTTCTTTGTCTTAACATTTATGTACTTCTAACAGTCCAAGAAGATATTTCTCAAGAAGATACTTCATGTATATATCTGGAATGAACAGTGGGAACCAGAGCTGAGGAAATAAGTTCAAGAAAAGAAACCCCACAACAAAATGTAATTCCTTGCAGAACATCCTTAACTCTCACATAATTCCATTTATTTAAATTTATGCCATTGTTCGCCAAGATGCATGTTGCTGGTTTTGTTACTTGTGGTCTGAAGCTTAATGGCAGCTGACACTGTAAATTCACCTTAAAAATAACCCAAAGAAGAGTTTAACTTTTACATATTCTGATGTACCGAGATTTTGCCTAAGTAACAATGGGCATTGTTCGTTTGAAAAAGCCATTTATATTGGCAAGAAGAGTTTAACTTGACAGCATATCCTGAAAAAAAGTAATAATTTGCACTTCCATGTAAATGCAGATATTTAAGTTTCTTTTTTTAAAAAATCCTTCTCGTTTTTTAATTTTAAAAAACTGCCATAAAATGTGAAAGGAATCAAAATGCTTTTTCTGGGAAAGCTTTGATAGAGCACAACAAAAAGCAGATAGTGCAGTTAGTGGAATGCCACTGGTGCAAAGAAAGCAGTTGAAGACTTTTTTTGCTCCATTCAGACTGATCTGGAATGAAATCCTCTGCCATAGGTAAGTCAGGATACACATTTAAATTGTACTATATAATTCTGGGCCTGGAATACGCCCAGACATGAACCCAACAACAGGCAACCTACAGTTTCCAAATCCAACAGCTCATGTCTCAGCCTGTTTTTTTTTTTTTTAAATTCCATATTTCTGAGAACACTATGAAGTTTTTCTCATTGTTCTACTATGGAAAAAAAAATACATTTTAAAGCCTAAAATCTTGTTCCAGAACATTATTGATTCTCCAGCCAGCTCTGGCTGCACCAGACATGCAGTAGCAGGAGGTATCGTTTCATTAAATACAAGGTTTCAAAAATCATAAGCCAAGTCTCTAAAACTCAGGCATTGACTGCTTAAATGTCATCAGCTTTTTAATATATTATTTTCTGAGTTGTCATTGGTACATTACAACATGTTTTCAAAATGTAATTATTGGAAACTGCAGGAAAGATTTTAATCTTTTAAGGCAGATTTCTTAGAGAAAAGATGAGATGATAATTTTGGAGCTATGGCTTACAGACTACCACATATTTTGGTAAAATCCTAAGAACTCCTTGTAAAGGAAGAAGGGGGCATCCACAGAGTCTATGGGAAACCTGTTCCAGTGCCTCACCACCCTCACAGAGAAGAATTTTTCCTAATAATCTAAAACTACCTTCCATCAGCTTAAAGTGATTAGCCCATGTCCTATTACAATTTGACCTTGTAAGCAGTCCCTCTTTATCTTTCTTGTAGGCCCCCTTTAGGGACTAAGTATATTAAGTACTAGGTGCTCTCTCCAGAACCTTCCTTTCTCCACATGTACAAGGTACTGGAAGACTGCAATAAGGTCTCCCAGATCCTTCTTTCTCAACCTGTCTTAGTAGAATCCTAGAATCATACTAGAAACATCCTAGAAGCATCCCAGAAGAATTCTAGAAGCATCCTAGACCTTTCTTGTGTGAGATTGAAGTTCATTGCAAGGTGTCCTTTATGTATGCTTAACTGATTATGTAAGGTTGTGTTAGATTACAGTCAATAAGAGAAGGCATTCTTAAGAAGTCTTGAAACCTCTCACCCTTTTCGCTGTATTAACATCATACATGGTATAAATTAATTTTCATGCATGTAACCTCATAATTTTCTCTGGAGAAGCTCAGTAAGTTTGTCTGTACAAATATCAAAGAAGTGAATGTGTAACTAAACCAACTTCATTTTAAAAACTGCAAATACTAATAAAACATGGTTCTGACAATTTTATCTTTCATCTTTTGAACTGACTATGTCTTAGCATACTTTTTATGGCAACGTGATGTAGTGACTGGCATATAAACCTGTTTCAACACAGTAATGAATTTTTTAAAAGTCATCTGTTTGAGGTGATTGGTTTAGAAAGCAACGTAAAGTTTATTGTACAAGGGTTAAGTGAGTTAGGACACCATGTTTTGCGTTATCATGAAATTTTTATTTCGTTACTATGAATGCAAAGATGCACCTTTTAGTTAAATTAAATTTTAAAAAAGGGAAAATAAGGAGTATAAAGAAATATAAAGAGTTTCACAGATAGTGGTAGGCAGTACAGATTAGATCATTTGCTACAACTGAAAAGAACTACAACAATAATTCTATCAAGGTTTCTTCTTCCCAGCTGACAGAATTCAAGTTAAAATAAACACATGGAACCGAATTATAGCTATAAAACACCTGAAAGAGATATCATGGTTTGACTCACAAGTCTTGTCACACACGTAATCAAGGCAGGGCAAGATTCAGTTACACTAATGTTATTGAGACTATCATACTAGTCTCACACAACAGTGTCACTGGACCAGCAAGGAATGTGTATGAACAAACTGAAAGAACCCTTGACCATCCTTTGACTTTCTTTCTTAGAAGAACTGAATGTCGCACAAGCATGAAATATTTTTTACAAAAGCATAAACCATGCATGTAATTTATTAAATTTCTTGTAATTCAAGAATAATATGAGCAGTATGTTTGCACAAGCAACACAGAAAAATCAATCTTAAAACTCCCTATTTCCCACTGTGCTTTCTGAGCAATAGCAGGTTATTCTTTTTCTCTAGCAATTTTCCTACTTCACTTCCCACCATGAACTGTTCCCTTTCTCCAAGCAGTTAAATGAAAAATTATGAAAAATATAGAAAATGGCAACAAGAAGTTATCTGTCTGTATTACCTTGTCTGTACATGTATACTGACCATTAATTTATTTCCTTCACTTTCTTTTTTAGTTTGATTCTTCCTTTCTCTCATCCTTTCCTCCCACCACCACATGTTTCTTACTGACTTTGTGACAACTTAGTATAGATTTTCTAAAGCTTTGGTTTTTCTGGAGATTTATTTCAAGTGAATAATATTTTAAAAGGATTATTAAAGTCCAATTTGTATATTTATACAATAGTCACTACTCAGAGACAAATGTTCGTATAACCAGTACTATAAACTGCTGACAGTTAGAACCTGTATTTCAGCACATCAATAGGCATGGCAGAGTGATGGTTCTTCCCAAGATCCTTCTTCTTCCTCTCATGTGCTGTTCAAATGACATAGGGATTAAAATTCAGAACTGGAAACTGTGAGTCATGTTTGGGACATTGGTCTTTCACATTTTTTTTTCTTTCCCTACTGCAAACACTCATGTCTTTCTCCACATACTTCTAATCACTATATTGTAGCGTCCATTTACCTTTGCTCACTAACACCACATTTTTTATATCAATTTGCCTTATATGTGATGATGTGCTCTTAGCAGGGCAAGAAAATCTGTAGGAGACATTGAACTAGCGAATCTACATGTGAGGAGTGGTGGAAAATGATGTCCAGACTCTACTCCAGAAGGATACAGAAGTTTTTCTTTCAGCAATTGTATGCATGTTCTTAAGTCTTAATACTCTGGTCTTAAAACTGTGGACAACTCAGCAATTCTTTTAGAATCTTTTATGTCATTATACTACACAGATCTGAAACTCTCTCAGCCAAAGTCCTAGACTGATTCACAAAAAAAAAACCCCACACCAAAACACTGAAAAACCTAGATTCCTGTAGATGAAGCACTAGAGAGATCATTGTGCAAAGGTAAATTTGTGCTGCTTCTATACAAGTGTGAGTATGAGGAATGCCCAAATTTGTAAAGTCCATTGTATTTCTTTCTCCTCCAGTAAAGAGCTGAAAAATATTATTCCCTTGGCAAACATTTTGTAATGCAAAATTCAAACTTGTCTAACATGAGCTCCTGTGGAGCCACAAGCAATCCCCTTGAAATATTAAGTCCTAAATAACTGTCTTTATTTCCTGACTGAGAGCTTTTGTTATTTTCTTATCTTTTATTTCCATCCAGCAGATAATGTGCTGTTCCAACTAGACGAGATGGTGAGAATAGAGATAAATACAATGAATACAGAAGTGACTGTTAGAACGAGAAAGATATTGCTGTACATGTGAGCCCTAGGGCATTCTCCCATTTAAAAAAGAGAGGAAAACTTAGAAGAAAAGGGATTTAATGCATTAGAAGTAATATTTAATAACAATTATAATAATTAGTAGTGTCTAGCCTATCTAGTTTGAGATAACTTCCAAAAATAAAAATGAGAAATTGTGATTCTGAACTACCTTTCTACTCTTAGTGTCTATACTTTCTTCATTATTTCACATACAAATGGTCAAGTAGATACTGTCAATACAAAACAGAAAAGCTGAGGAAGTCAGGACTCATAGCATTTGCACATATTCTATACCACCATCTGTGAAAAAAAAGTAACTCCATTTCAAGGACTATGACAGAAAGAGGTTATCTAAGTGTGTTAAAGCTTTTGTAAACCTGTCTTGGTATTAAACCAAGAATGATGTAACCAAAGCAGGTTACGGCCAGGAAAGCTTGTGTGGGAAGCTGCATAAACAGCTGTGACTTGACCTACTGCTTCTACTACTATATTCTGCAGTTCTACTACTATATTCTGCAATTCTGCAGGTGTACATATTCCACATATTCCCCTACAGTCTTTGTCATTTTTGAGTTCTTTCACATCTGCTCCAACCATAGTTCATGACTTTTCTTGCCTTCTATATAACCTGGAGCATGTATTGGTGAATAAATCATTGCAGAATTAACAGCAAGGCTCTGAAGGAATTCCAGTTACTACATCTCAATCAAGTGACTTTTACAAACTCACCCAAAGTGCTATGCTACGCCACTCATGTGGACAGGGGTTTGCCATGACCTATACCACACAAAGCTGGGGAGAATTCCCTCTAAAGACTTCTTGAAAGAACTAGATACCAAGGTGGAACCTGTGTATATGTGCCCACAAGGAAAAAATATAAACGGGGGAAAAAGGGATGAGGAAAAGAAGATGGGAAAGGAAGGAGAAAGAAGCAAAGATGGGGTGAAAAGGGGTAAAAAAGCAGGATAGGAGAGAAGGAAAGAGGGATGAATAAAAACAAAAAGGGGGAGGGAGGGTTTACATATTATTGCGAAAGAGAAAAGGAAATAGATACCAGCAGGATACAAGCCATTGTCTGGAATTTAGATATGAGACATTTGATATAATATTTTAGCAAGTTTGTTTTAAAAGCCTAGAATAGCAAGATCATATTGTGTTTAATTTATGCTCAGCTGGTGGCTTTAACACTTTAACTAAATAGTTTGCTATGTTCAAATGCATTAAGCTTTAACTACACAGAGTTTATGATGTGTTAAGTTCAAATCATGAAACCTTTTCAGAAAGGAAGTTAAAAAAAATAAGGACGGGAGCAGAGTAAGAGTCTGGAGACAGAGTCTGGGAGATCTTAAGGCTGGATCACAAAGACCGAGCAGATTTAACCCATTGGTTATCAGAGAAGAGAAAATTGAATCTTTCAGAAATACCGTTTCTAGAGGAAAGAATGCCTATTTAATCAGTAGAGTATTACAGCATTTTTTTTTTCTTCTATCTCTTTAAAGTTACTTCTAATAGAACTCTGATTTAAGCAGGTGGATATGAATGGCCACCACATAAAGCACATCCAGTCTTTCTTTTGTTCTAGAAGTTGAGACAGAAAAGATTGTATTGAAAAAGGAAACTATTACTATAAAAGAAGAAAAAAAAGTTTGTTTATCAATTAAAAATCAAGAAATGTCTCCTATTTTTCATTATTTTTATTTCTTGGCATGCTTCATGATAAGGAGTTGCAGTGACCAAGACAAGAAAAGAGAAGTGGGATGCTTTTGCAGGAACTGCTATCAAGGTAAACTCCATGATGATTCACTCACAGCAAATGTGATATCTGCTTGAAAAGTGTCATGACATCAGGATGCCAACAAGGACCCTTATATACATGCAGCAAAGGTCTTCAAAGAGTGTTCCTTATATTTGTGGAAAAAATAACTAATGATTAACAGTTAACAACCCCTTAACTGCACTTACCACTCCCCTGTGAGAGGAAAATGTAAACAAACAAAATCTTTGATTCTTTCATCCTTTCTTATATAGAAAATGGATTAGTTGGTAGATCAAACTTTACAAGAAGCGAAGGAAAGAGTGAGTTTTCAGGGGAGTATTCAAGAGAATATATCTGCATATCAAAATATAGAAAGTTTGTTGGTTTTTTTTTTCTCCTACCAAAATTCCATATTGACTACGTTTCTCATTTGAGGGGAAATGATATACCAGTCATGTCCAAAATGTGATCTTGGTGGAAACAAGAAAGAATGTGATATTTGCCATTCTGTCTTCTGTCTAACCCCTTTCATAAATAACTTTTGTCTCTGTAATTTTCTCCCTTTCATTTTCCAAGACAAGTAAACAAACTTCATTTTTGGAAGAACTTCAAAAACCCTGATGGTAATCATTTGATTATCAGATCACATAAGTATGCAAACTTCCAGCAAAAGATTACAATTGTTCAATGAAAGTTAAAGGGAGATGAGATAATGAAATTTAAAGAGCAAACCAATTAGATGTCCTAAATAGATACAGCATAGCATTTCTGAGTTTGTGACCTCAGTGTTTACATATAAAAGCAAATTTCTTTATCACTCATCTATGAACATATGCTATTGTTTAAGTTGCACACAGACAGATGGACTATGTGTTTGGCTACAGAAGCTGATGTGTAATAAGAAAAAAAGATCCTGGAAGCAGTACTGCTTCATGATTTCTTTTCAAAAGTTTTCATTGAAACAGCATCCAGAGGCACTAATAAGGTTGCTGGTCTGGATTCTATACAAAGCATATAGTAAGACAGAGGCCATTTCTGAAAATATGTAATCTGTTTCCAAAACATCACAAAAAATAGCTCTTACTGCTGGTGAGGGGATTTTCTGACAATATATTTTCTCATCAGAAAATTGTCAGCTGAAAAGACATTGAACTACTAGGATGAAATCTCAAATTTTGAATTATTTTATGAGGTTTTTTTCCTTTTTGATCTTTCTTGATTTTGAATTGGATTTTACTTTGAAATTGTATTTCTTTTTACTTTTGAAATTTTGAAATGTGTGAAAGGCTTAAGTTAAAACAAAGTAGATCAAAATATTTTGACTCACCTGCTCTACATCTTAGAGCACAATATTGCTCTTTGGCTAAAAAAAAGTTTAAAAAATTACTCTTTCAAATTCAAAGAAAAAAAAATGAAACAAACCCTGGAAAGCTGTTAAAGCTTGAAGAAATATTTCTTCATCCGCAAACTAAGAAGAGTGAAGATACCAGTAGCAATGTGAAATAAAATTTATCAAATATTATAAAATACGACACATCCATTTTCCAGATGTTTTAAGGTATCATTGCTAAGCTCTTCTTGTCCTGTTCCAGGTCTTCAATTTTTTTTTTCCTCTAAAAATATTTCTTACATTTTCATGCATTAAGTGTCTTTTATCATTTATTTGAGTCTTTGCACATTCCAGTAAGGCAAGTGATTGCTTTGCTTATTTTTGCTAGAGTTCCACTTTCCTCTGTTTTATTTATCTATTTATTTATTTATTTTAAAAAATTTACTTATCACAACTAATGAGGTGGCATTTTTTCTATGTCATAACCTGTAAGGGTTTTTTTTAATTTACAGATAAGCCTCCTTTCTTTATTCTCTCATGTTTTGTTTGTTTCATTCTTAACAATTTCTCCTTAGTGTTTTGCAAAGTTCAATCTGAAAAAATTTTCCCTATATTTTCAGTCAATCCTTTCAAAATATTCAGAAACATGATTCAGGTTATTTACATGTACACCTATAGAATACACATTCTCAGCATTCTAAGTACTTCATAAGGTGAACACTATCCAGTAGACAACAGTCTGTTGCAAAAAGGCATCATATCATTACCCTTTCATACACACTCACAATTTTACTTTAGTGCTCTCAATATTGCAATATTTTTGTTCCTTGCTGTTCTTAACAATTGTATTTGTAAAAAGAACTCTGGGATTGAAAAGTATTATCTCCATATCACAGAAGGGGAAAGTGTAGTATGAAATAGATTAACTGATTCGCCTCATGCACAGAAAAGTCTGTAGCTGACATGAGATGTGATCTAAATATCCCACAGACACCAGCTCTTAGAGCAGCCACTGCTTAATAAAATGAAATGAATCACAGACATTGTGTGGATATTAAATTTTAAAGAAGAGTTTGGATGATTTTTTTTTCAAAGTGTTTTGGAATGGAAACCAAATGGAATCTGAAGACTGTGAATTGGCATCACTACATAAAGTATTTAGTACGTGTTCATATGGAAATAAAAAGGGAAGGAAGGAAGGAAGGGAGGAAGAGAGGAAGGGAGGGAGGGAATTTATGTACAACAGCTCTCACTACATCTCAAACTCTCAAAGCAGTCTGGAAATTCTTGCTCAAAGATCAGCTCTATCTTTCCATTTGCAGTATAACACTATATTTTTTCTATATTTTTGAAAATTTAACTCTGAATAGAATTCATAAAGCAAACCTGTGCAGCTAACATCATATATTGTGTAAATCTAATAATAGATCTTACCTTCATGAAAATAATGATGATTCACTGGACATGAAATTCAAACTTTGATAATTAAATCCAAAACTCTTTAAAGTTCTGCAAAACTTAGTATTTATATAGTTGTCAGAGCAAAGTATAAAATAGTCAAGCAGAATGACTATCATTAATGAAGCAAAAGTTTGAAAACTTCTTTTGTGTCTTTTGTTTCCTGGCTATGTATAACCACATCTCTGGCAGTGCTTCCTCAAAATTCAAGTGCTGACAAGGCAGGAATCTGTCACTGTGTTCAGCCAATTCAGTAAGCCAGAACCAGTAATGGGGGATGTATGCATACGTTATACTCTTCGTAAGCCAAGATGTCCAAAGCTATCTGTCTAAGGTTTAGATTAAATATCTGTTTTCAGGTACTGTTTAACCCAACTCATTAATATTGGTAAGCAATTAGATAATTAATTCTATTCTAGAGGTAGGTCTCTCATTTTCACTCTTTTGCTCACACAGGAAAACTGTAAGATTTATTTTTGCAGATTTGTTTCCTATGCAAATTAAGAATAATTTGGAAATTTACAATTATGTTTCCTTCTACGCTTTTCTAACATTAACTTAAGCTTTCTTCACAGCTAGTTAAAATTATTGTGTTTACCTAGTTAAAAATAATTTAGCACAAAAAAGAAAACAATGCACACATATGAAATCGATGTAAAGACAGGATTAGGTCAGAGAATTGAACGCACTGCAATTCTGTTTGCAATGTTCTGCATCCAGACTGGACCTGACTAATTCCCTGCTTTTGGCCGGAGGCTCCAGATTTCCATCCCCACCTTCAGCCTTGCCAAGCCTCATTCATCTGGCAGCTCTGTCGTGCATCCTTCTGCCCAGCAGAGGTATCACATGTCCTGCTGGCAAAGCAGCGATTGCGGCCACTGACTGCCCGGGGCCTCAGTGGCACCTGCTCAGCCTGCAGCCATCTGACCTCCTTTCCCTCCATCCCCCAGTCTACTCCTGCAGTCTCCACACAGGTTCAGAGTGGGCTTAATGTTGTCCAGGCTCCTGATCCTACTGTCACCACCTTGCTCCAAGGCAGCAGGTTAGATATCAGCTAGGCAGCCTCGCAGCAGCCCTGTCACCCCTCTTTTTATTTCTTTCTCACCCGCCCTCTGCTTTCCCCGCAGCTTCCAGCTCGCCTGATCCAAAGTGCTCATGCTGCAATAGCAGTGTATGCACAGGATGCTCTGCCCTCTTGTCAGGTTCACCTCAGTCGCGAGTTTTATTCTTTGCAAAAAGCCACATAACAGCTTCAGCTCCTCGTGGGCTGTCAACAGTAATTTACTGTCAGTCTCTTATTTTTCATTTAGGTCACAATGCTTCTGAGCACAGAGGTTTTGTGTTTGCTTGATTTCTGATTTCTAGATGCCCAACCATGATTTCTTTACTTGTTCTTATTTTAACTGGGATTCTCAGATAATGTTCAATCTCAACTATGTATTCAAGAGCAAGATAAATCATTGTTTCATTACATTGTAGGACAACAGTAACTACATTTAAACAGTTACTAGTGGCTTCCCCAAGATGATACAGAATTGAGAAGCAACACCTCTTCCCATGGAACAAATACCAACTAGCCTACCACCTATAAGGGATTTTTTTTTTATCCCTGTGAAGGAGGAGGTTGATTATAGAGACATTAGACACATGCCTGCAACTACATCATACGATGCAGAAGGGCACATATTACCCTGGCTGAAGGATGGGGACCCCCTCTGCAACTTGATATATCTTAGCCTGATTGATGGTACCTTGAGGTATTCTTCTGTATGTGAACATGTCAGTGTAATTTCTGCAATGAGGTCCAGCTCCCTTTTATTATCAAGCAGAGGCATCACTAAAATCCTCAATTCAGCAATAGCGGCATTTACAGGTTTTCCTCTGCCTTTATACTAAAGTAAATGAAGAAGAGGGTTAAGGACTGGTTTAAACTGCCTTAATATTTCACATGTAAATAATTGTCAATTAACCAAAACTCCATTAAGAAGTCAATAATGGACAATTATTTTTAATGGAAATGTTCTCCCTACTTTACAGATTTGTCAAGCGGTTCAGTACAGGCAGCATGTTAAATCACCACGTTTTTCCAACAAGCTATTTGAAATTTGTGGCAGCCAGATTTGATTGATGCAGTGTACCAGAGAGCATAAGTACTGCAGAAAATGCTATTTCAGAGTTCAAAGCAGTAGAAAAATTGCTGTTTAATAATTCAGCAGTAAAATGAAAATAATGTAAAGAAGATTAGCCATGCTCTTTTACTGGGTGGTATTCATAGCAACGTTCTCATTTCTAGACCTGTTTTTTCAAGTGATATTTTTAATCAAATGCTTTGAATGAAAGCTTTGTTCTTTTTTTGTTCTTTTATTTTTTCCCCCAAGGGTGAGGCCAGAGGGGGGAACCTTTTCTAAAAGAACAAACTATCTTTTATTCAGCATTATGGCAGAACTAAAATTTGTTCTGTGTATCATACTTTCCTTTTGTTTCTGTCACAATGATACACAAACAATTCAGCAGAAATCTATGTCCCTCTGGAATCTATTGTTTTCGTTCTGTGAAGTATGCAAAAGTAGTTGTAAACACTCAGCTGCATCCTGTTTTAACATAGCCCAGATGAGAAGTGGAGTACTAGAATAACAGATTTTCATCCATTTCAGTCTCTTCTATCTCCAGGGCTTCCTTTATACTTGTGGTTTAATCCCAGCAGGTAACTAAGCACCACGCAACCACTTGCTGACTCCCTCCACCCCCCACTGTGGGATGGGGAAGACAAAGTAAAAAAACCACAACACCTCATGAGCTGAGATAAACACAGATTAATACAATAACAAAGAAAGAGAATATAACAACAATAATAATGGAAAAATACTGCAATTACCATATGCAAAAGGAAAAAAAAAAACAACCTAATGCCCAGTCTGTTCCCAAGCAGCAAATCTGCCTCCTGGCTAGCTTCCCTAGTTATATATGGAGCATGATGTTATATGGTAGGGAATATCCCTTTGGCCAGGCTAGGTCAGCTGTAGTGGCTGTTCTCTCCCAGCTTCTTGTGTGCCTGGAGGGATGCGAGAAGCTGAAAGTCCTTGACTTAGTTTAGTCACTAAAACTTCCTAGCAACAATTAAAACATCAGTAAGTTATCAACATTGTTCTCATACTAAAGCCAAATCACAGCACTACACCAGCTACTAGAGAGAAGATTAACTATCTCAGTGGAAACCAGGACAAAAATCAAATAATTTGCTTGACCAGTGTAGAGTGTCTCTTCCACATGCCAATTCACACCTATTTGTACTTCTCTCTTCAGAAATACTGAAATTCAGGAAATCTTGGGCTTTTGAAATAAACTAAGTCAATCTTCTGAAGACCCCATAGACACCTGTGTCAATAACACTCCATGTCTCACATTTCCAGGAATATCTAAAAATGATTTTAATGTATATCTTTGAAAAGCAAAACATAGTTTTTGCTGAGGCAAATCACTATAGCTGCATCCATCAAAATAAATATTCAAAGCCATTTGAGCATGCTTATCAACCATTTGGACAATCTGGTGAATTCTCAGCTCTGAGAATTGTATTTCCACAACTGTTCTGCAAATTCAGCTTCAAATGTTCACTTGACTTGTTGATTTGAAATCCAGTTTTCAATGAAGTTTACTTGCTAAATCCTGCCTACGTTTGAGAACATAAACATAGGTTTCAAGTATTATGGGGAACTGCCTCATCTTAAATCATTCCCAGTGTTCAGCATATCTGTCCTGAGCCTTTTCCTTGCTATTGAAACACATTCGTCATAAGAGTAATAATTAATGTCATTCTGTTTCTAAATTTCAATTTATGAAAGCATCCAGTAAAATAATTAATCCATTGTTTTATTTGACAACAGATTTAGTATTGAAACTGATATGGTCTACAGGAATTCCAAGCACAGCTGTAACAATGGAGATTTGTGCTGCAGCATGTATCCCCTACTGAAGCCATTCTAGAACTGTTGTTTAACAAAAAGCATCAACAGTCATTGCTCTGTTTATCAGTCTGGAACATCATTATCTAGAAACTTCCATTTTTAGTACTCCAGTGCGCCTCAAAGATGCCCTTTTCATGACATTAGTCATCCTAGATATATGTTTTTGGTTCACTGTGTTCCCTGATTCCAGGGCCCTCCAAATTCTAAATAAATTTTCAATAATTTTTCAGTAAATATGGGAAAAAAAGGAAGAAAATTACATAGCCCCAAACATGAAGAATAACTAGCAGTTTCTATAGTCTACTATTTCAACAATATTTGGAAGAGTGCCAATTAAAAAGAGCTTTTTATGCTGAGTATCCATTCTTCTGTGCCTTCCTAGGTTCCGCAGATTTATCTGTGTAAAATGAAAATTAATAATATAATTTTATATGTATTTTTTACGTATGGAAGGATATGACTGAAGAAGCTTATTTTGCTTTCAGCTGTATGAGGAAACAAAACATTCTTTCCAGTCAAAACACAAGGCATCCAACATAAAAAGCGCTGTTCTCTCAGTTCTGCAAACAGCAATGTGTACAGGTAAAGCAGCACACGTGCAAAGATCCAAAAATATTGAGCTTCAGCATACCTCGTGCATTAATCTGTCACACAGAGTGGAATCAAGCAGCACACTGCAGACACTTGTTCTTATCACAGATGCTCTACAACATCTTGCAGTTGTTAACACATAACTTACATTTTGTTGTAAAAGAAATCACCAGAAAACATGTTGATCTTTTTTAACATCAAACCACTTTCTGGTGGGAATATCCACACCTTCAAACTCAATCAGGCGTTTAGCTGCTGTACTGGAACCACACCAGCAAGTCCAGCCTCTTTCAGCATCAAGTACATTGCAAACAGTGCCACAGCAGTTATTTAAACTGGTCTGAGTCCTTTACAGGTTCCAACAGAGATAGAAAAACAACTTAAGGAATTTTAAATGTTGCTTGTCAAAGAGCATATATGACCTTGTTTTTCGTAGTCATGTGCAACAAAGGACTAAGAAACAAGACAGAAAAGACCAGGGACCGCAGGTCACTAATTTATAAGAATCACTGATTTAGATGAACAAGAAATATTGTCCACAGTATTATCCACTATCTAAAATTATTCAAGATTTTGATTAGGAATAAGTTTTATCTGAAATGAATCAGAGATTATAAAAACAGCTTTGCATAGATCATAGATTTTATTTCATTGAATTTGTTAAAGAATTATATATTGGACTTTTTGCACCGTTGGAATCCCAAAGCAGTAATAAAGTTAGTTTTCTAAGAATTCCATTCATCATTTTTCCTATATAAACTCTACAAAGAATTTCCATAATGTAGATTACTTCCAGTTTAATGAATGTCAATTTAAATCAAAAGGAATTGCTGCTTTGGGGCTTGGGGAGAAATGTAAAAAAATAGTTTATTTAAAAAAATAGAGGTAAGTGCACTATGCACAAAGCAGATTCAAAGGTTTTTATTCTGATTTTTATTAAGGCAATACATAAAGATTTTGTAAAAATGGACATTCTTTAGATAAGTTTAGTTAGTGCCACTGTACTGTGAATCAGATGTGTGAATTTAATCTCTGCTGTGGTATGTGGTGCATATTGTTCAGAAAGCTACTTAAAATGTCTCAGGTTTTACAACTTCAGAAATCATTGCTGATTTACTAAATTACTGATAAACATAAAATATTCCATTAATGAAAGAGGCAACAGAATTACAAAATAGCTTTGGAATCACAGAATCGTTTGTGTTGGAAATGACCTTCTGAAATCACCTCATCTAACCTACCTGCTCAAATGAGGTTAGCTAGAGAGAGAAGGTTCTCCCAGACCATGGGTTTTAAATATGTCCTCAGATGGAGACTCCATAACTGCTCTGGGTAACCTGTGTCAGTATTTTACATATTTCACAATTTAAAAAAATCCCTTTCTTGCATTCAGATTGAACTTCCTGGGTTTGAATTTGTGCTTGCTGCCTCTCCTGTCACTGTGCAATACTGCGATGAGGCTGCCTACCACATCTTCAGTTCCCCCATCAAGTGATTATGCACATGGCCACAGAGCCCCATCACTTTCTGCCTGTCCAATTGTACTGGGAGTTAATTTTCCCCACGACAGCCCTCATAGCGTTGTGCTGTGTGTTGGTAGCTAGAAAGTTGTTGACAGCAAAGCAGTGTTTTAGCTACTGCTGAGCAGCTCTCACACAGCATCAAGACTGTCTCCACAACATTGCTCTCCCCACTAGGCTGTGAAGATCTTGGTGGGCAAGATCTTGGTAGGGGGGACAGCCAGGAAAACTGACCAAAGGGATACTCATTATCACATGACATATGCTCAGCAATAAAAGCTAAAAAAAAGAGGAGGAAGTAGCAGCACCTCCTTCTAGAGCAACTGCTACATGTACTGAAGTCCTGCATTCCAGGAAGTGTCTGGACATTTCCTACTGATGGGAAGTAGGAAACATTTTTTCCTTATTCCTCTGGTTCTGCATGAGGCTTTTGCTTCATTAAACTGCCTTTTTCTTGACCCTTGATCTTATTTCCTACCTCCTGTCCTGCTGAAGAGGGGAGTGCTAGAGTGGCTTTGTGGGCACCTGACATCCAGCCAAGGCCAAACCACCACACCACTTAAGTTCTTTCATCATTCTTCAGGCCCTTCACTGTGTGTGCTTCATTAAGTTCATATCTTCCATGTACTGGGGAGTCCAGCAGTGGCACAGCAGTACAGATGTGTCTCACCAGGGTTGAGCAGAGGGGATGGAAGACCCTCCTCAACCTGCTGGTGACAGCCCAGGAGGCTGTCAGCCTTCTTTGCAACTAGGGAATATTGCTGGCTCACGATCACCTTATTATCCATCAGGACCCCAAGTTTCTTCTCTACAAAACTACTTTCCAGTCAGTCATCTTCCAGTGTGTATTTGTGCACAAAGTTATTCCTTCACAGGTGCAGGATTTTACTTTTCACTTTGTTGAATTCAATGAGTTTCCTGTTGGACCATTTTTCCAGCCTGTCTAGGTCCCTCTGAATGGTAGCACAACCCTCTGGTGTATTAATCACCATATATAGAGGTGATCTTGCTATTTTAAGGGAGGCATCTTGGAGACATTATTAATATTTGCCTAACCTGGGAGACAGCCAAGTTTTAGGATTCTGAATCCAAGGTAATAAAGAAAATCTATGTGCCAGCACTTAAAACTGTGTTTCCTTCATCTTATTCTTGTCCCTGTCTGTATCCAGAAGCTCTGAACTCCCTCTAACATGAAACAACAGTTTTGAGCCTAGCATAAAGCAGAGTTTTAGCTGTGTTCGAAAACATTGTGGGGTGTGAGAAAAGGCCTTCCAGGAAAAGAGCTGACTTTATTATAGTCTGGGGATTATGATAATCATCCAGGAAATGGGGAGATCTGGCCTGTTGCCCTTTTCAACCCAAAGTGTTCTATACCATCATTTTTACTTCCTCAGACAGTCTAATGTTTTTCAATAAAACATTTACTAAATAAAAAATATACAAACCCAGGAAAAACCTTGGGTATAGAGCTCAGGTCTGTCTTTTTTTTTTTTTAATTTTTTTAACAGATTTCAGCCTTTGTCTCAATATTTCTTTTCTTTCTCCATGATGAATGAACTCTCAAGAGTTACTTGATAATTCAGGGAACATCCTAGAAAAAGGATTGGATTCCTTTAAACTGAGATAGGCCTGTAACTAAGTCTTCGTTACATGACAGTTGAGTACTAAAGAAGTGATACCTTCTGGAAACAATACTTAAGTCCTCAATGTATGCATTTGTGGAGAATTACTTGAGCACTTTGTCCTAAAGGGGTGACCATATCCATCTTGAAAGCACCATAAGCTTTCAAATAAGCCAACCATTAAGTTCCAAAATTAGAATCAACAGTATTGATATAGATAGCCCTGCACTTGGCCTTTCCTATTGATTAATGGTAGGTTAGCCCTTTCACAGTATATTCATCTTTGTGGATTGCATTTTGGAAGCAACTGATGCTTCTCATTGTGCAGGGAGCACAGAGGTCTAACCCTAACTCTCTTGGGCCAGTACTCAGATGAGAATGTTGAATTAGCCTCACATGAAGTTTGTATTTATCAGAGGCAGCTCTTTACTTTCCTGCCTTTGAAAATATTCCATTGGCAACATGTAACATTATGTTTAAGTGTGAGTAGAAAAAAAAATCATAAACCAGAGGAGAAATGACCAGAACACTAAAATATTCTTTTTTTTTTTCCTCTGATTCAGAACATAGACATGAAATACTTACTTCATAGCTTTCAACTTTCTCAGGATAATATTACATCACTATAATTTTTGCAGTATAAACTTTTACAGTGTCAAATTTAGTATGTTTTTTTCCATGGTGAATTCATTGCAAGTTCACTGTTAAATTAAAGCAACCAAAATGAAAAGACATATCAAAGAACATTGAGGGAAACAGTGAAAAGTTTATAAGATAAAAGTAAAATCTGTAAGTCTGTGATACAAATACATGCAAGTAGCAAGATCTTTTCAAAAACTGCAGCAGTAACATTGCAAGTATATTAAAATATAAACTTAATCTGAAGTATTGCAGAATTGTTTTGGATCTCTGCTCCATCACTGTTATGAAGTTGTATTTATACGTGCTTCTAGTCATGTTCATACTCATTTAAGATGCACGTGAAAAGTGTGGGAACATATGTCCTTGTCTTGGAGAGCTACCAAGAACTGAGACATCTCTGGAAGCTGCAGAATTTGGTTAGGCAAAGGAGAGTCCTAGCATAGCACTGAAGCAGATCTCTCAAATAATGGAAGATCATCCTAGCGATCTATGGGGTCTTTACAGAGTTCTCTGCTTATAAGTGTAAGTTTTAATCAGAAATTGCATTTCAGTAGATGCTCTTTGTTATCACCCATTTCCAAGGGCCTTTTTCCTGCAGACCCTGATCTATGGAATGACCTGCCAAAATTACATTTGCTTATAAAGAAAATTCTTACATCTTGACCCATGCTTCTTCCTACTGCAATGCCCACATAAAACCATTTGATGTGCAAAGAACTACACGGTGGAAAAGGAATTTTATAATACAAATATATTAAATGCATATATTTGAGATCACAGATTTGCCAGTGAAGTAAATAGCCAAATACCATTAACATGCTAGTGCACTGCAGGTTCACAGAATTTCTAGTTGTATAGAATTAACATCTATTTCTGCAGGATTGGAAAGTTAAGAAGAGAACTGATGTGGTTTAAATCAGAAGGCAAGGAACCCAGCTTCCAAGGAAATTGGCATTAAGAAAAACTTAGAGAGTTCCAAATTTCAGCTGAGATATACAAAGAACAAGTTTCCTTGTAATGGAAACATTTTTCAACTTTCCCAGCATCATTTCACTCTCAGCTACATGGCTGCAGTAGAAGTCTTCATTTTCAAAGGGTTGACAGGTGCTATGTAAGTACTAGTTATTATTAGAAAATGCAAAGTGATTCTTGCAGAGTACAAGAGTAAAAAAGAGATTTGTGGATGTATTTTTTGTATAACGTTCATTCAGTGATGATGCTAGAAGAATATACTACATGCATATCTGGCTAGTATCCACTCTGTCCATTAGCAAAGGTTTTGCTTTGGCTTTTAAATTTGAAATTGATGTAAACTTTTTTATTATATATATTTATTCTGTGTCAGTTGAAAAATATATGCACATAATAAAGATCATTTTCATAGCAAGTATTGCTTACTAACTTTGGTAAAAGTCTCAAAAGTATGTGAATAAAGTCTCAGCTCATAGAAACCTCACTTCCTGTTCCTTGTATCCTACACAGAAAGATGCCACTCAAGATAATTTCCTGATGTCTTTGTGTTTCCTTTTCTCAAAGAGGCCAGCTACTCTTTGCTATGTCAAAATCCTATTCACCTTTACCTACTTCAAATACTCCTTCCCTCCGGATGAAAACGTTGTTTACTCTCACATCAAAACAATGCATGTGTAATTTATGCCAGTCTCTACATTTACAGTAGTTTAGTCAGTGAATAAAGTCTCTAAATCTGCCTGGATTTTTTTACTGTATCAATGTATAACATCTCTAAACTAAGTTCTGCAGACAGAGTTGGGTCTTAAATTCTGATTCTGCCCACAACCTGGTGTCTACCTCAGCAACTCTCGATAGCAGTTGTTTGATTGTGAGATACATATGTTAGCTTTTCCTGGAAAGGGGTTGTTCATGTTCTTTTTTCACAAATAACATCATTACAAGTCGATTTCAACCCATGTACAGCAAGTCCAACACATGTAGGATATCTTAGATTCACTGTTGATATGAAAATCAATTGCTGCATGGACCCACTGCTCATGTGTTCATCTGTATTCATAATACAGCACTTCCAGAAATCAATAGTTTGTTATCTAAAAAAAAATTAAAAAGGTGTCAGATTGTCAGCAGCAGGACACAGTTCTGTCTGAAAGCTGCCCAGGGGCAGCTACTTTCATCTCTACCTCCTCTCCAGCCTCCTTTAAGCTACTAGGTCCATACTCAGTATACATACTTAGGTTGTAACACAGTTGGATTCAACATATCCTGCATAAAAGACATCAAGCTAATTTATTTTCTATAGAACTGTTTTTAACTAAGTGTTTTTCTAACTGAGCAACAGAAAACCTATTTAATAATACAAAAAAGGCTACATGTGAGAAAAAAGCCTGTGCCATTAACAGTTTACCACATGTGCTGATATAATTATGTGATATAAAGGAGACATATTCACTGAATAAGTAAATTGTTACTAAGAAAGTATCATTTTCTTTTTTTTTTTAGGTTGTTATTAAAAGAAATAAATATCTTACATGCCACATAGACACAGCTATCCCAGACATGACCAGATCCAGAGAAATCCTTAAATCTTTGGTACTTAAAGGTATCAGACAGCTGTAGAGTCCCGAGACATGATGCAGAAAGGCTGAATGCTCACTGGGAGTCTTCTTGGGAACAATTAGGTTGTGATACATTACAGTGAACATTAAGTAAACTGACAGTAAGAATCATACTTTATGGCTAAACTTCTCACTGCATGTCATGTATGTAGAAAAGTTCAACAAAAAAAGCAAGTCAAATGATCAGCAGGGCTGTAGATAATCAACTCTTTCAGAAGATCATTAAAAATAAAATTAACCTGCTATAGAATAACTATAATAATTCCAGCAATTACACCAACTGAAATTTTCATAAAGCATAAAACTGAACATTTCAATAAATTTTGATTGTCAAAGTTGGCATATGTATCAATTAATGAAGAAAAATCCCACTCCACAATTTTCTTGAGATATCTCAAAAATGTGCAAAAATCAAACACTGTTAATATACATTATGAGGGGTTTTTTCATACTTTTGCTTTGGCTAGGTAAATTATTGTATTAGACCCCCAAATAAAAACATCTAGATTGATTATTTTTATAATAGGTAATACGTTAATACAGATCATATTTTTAAAAAAACCACTCCTATCTCTCCCGAGATAGTCTGGAATATTTTTACATAATGAGCCTTGTATTCCAAGTTTATTTAATCTTCTGATTCGTGGACTATCCAAATGTTACTTTGTGTGCAACATTGCTAATTTATTTGCTGTCACAGTAAAGTCTTGGAAATACATGCAAGTCATAGAATGGTTTGGGTTGGAAGGGAACTCAAAGATCTTCTAGTTTCAACCCCCTGACATGGGCAGGGACACCCTCTACTAGACCAGGTTGCCCAAAGCCCCATCCAACCTGGCCTTGAATATTAGCAGGCAGGGGCCATCCACAGCTTCTCTGGGCAACCTGTGCCAGTTTCTCACCACCCACGCAGTGAAGAATTTCATCTCAATATCTCATCTAAATCTGCCTTCCTTCAGTTTAGAGCCATTACCCCTTGCCTTTAAGAGAATGGTTATTATTTTTCCTTATGTCAGACACTCCTCCTTTTTAGCAGACGTAAGGAGGAAATTCATTGTTAGTTCCATAGTTGGTTAACCTTGAATGGTAATGCTCACAAGTCCGTAGTTCCTAAACTTTTGGAAAGGCTACAAAATTTGGTGAAGTTTTGAAATGGAACACTGATGACGTAATGGCCTTGAAGAAACCAAAGATGAAATGCTGAAGTCCTGTCTTGCATAATTACTAGCTATTCTGAATATTCTCAGGGGTTACTGAAAATTAAAAACAAAACAAAACAAAACACAAAACCAACAACAACAACAAAAAAAAAAACCCAAAAAAAAACCTCCAACCACACACAAAAAAATTTTGCAATGTTTCCAATAATCAAAGTTTATGATTCTTATAAAAGATGCAATTATCTTCCTGGAGTATTCTTGACTGATTTTCCTCAATTGGTTTTGATATTTTGTTTGTGGTGTTGTACAGCTTAATCAGCGTAGAAGTCAAGAATTTGTAATCTCTTAGGATATTTTGAGCTGAATATTAGTGAAAATATTCACTAAGATTAGGCAAAAATGGCATTTAATATTAGGATGTATGCTATTAACAATTGGAGAATTTTTAAAAAATATTATCTTTTTCTTTTGTTTAGATATTGAGTTTTGTGTTCTTTGAAATGACACTGAGGTTTACCTGAGTATCTTTCATAAGATTTGGTAAGAGAAAAAAAGCACAGTTAAATCCAAAATAATAATCACAGAAATCTTTGGGCAATGTTAATTGTCTTAAACTTGATTTCCAAGAACTCACTACAATCATTGTATTTAACAGGTGATCTTGATCCAAATAGCCTATCAAAAACCACAATGGAAAACAGTTTCCAACTGGTGACTAGAATGGATGGTCTACAGGAGGAATTTTGGGTTTGAGTCGTTCATCTATTCAGTCATTTCTGTGTTCTACTGACAATCAGTGCAGATGCTGAGTGAGTTAGCCCTTCAGCTCTGGGCAGCATAGCCACACATGCCAAGGCAGTTGGGCCTTGAGTATGAGTGCAAGTCCTACATTTACCTGTCACTGTAATCACAACCAGAATCCTCTGAATGAGCTCTGGTGTCTGAGAGTTCATCAGCCTATTTTTTGGTCAAATATTCTCATAGAACAGTAGACTTAGAACCAAGATACTGGAGCTGCAGTGTAAGAATTTGAATTAGAGTCCTGGTATTGGAGATAGAATTTTTCCTGTTGCGATATGAAATTATTGAATTATAGAAATCGTCAGGTTAGTGTAACCATGTCAAAGACCTGTGACACCTAGAAATAATGAGCATATCTAAGGACATAATTAATATTAATTTGTCCCAAATATAAATTTACTTAAATATTGTAATAAGTGACATACATAACAACTGTGATGGTCCAAGAATACGCAATATGCAAGCAATTTACAAAGTATGCAAATAATTTAAGCACCAGAGAGATTAACAAAGAAACATGTTATTGCAAGAAGGAGACAACTAAATAGCAGTTGCAAAAGAAAAGGGAGAGGTATGTGTGTGTATGTATGTATATGTATATAAGAATACACATCATGTAGGTATGCATACATTTAGTTGCAATACTGGGGAGGTAAATATCAGTACAGAAGAGTTTTATTGGTGATAAATACACTGGTTTAGTGTGAATTTTTTTTTGTTTGTTTTTCCATGTTTCTTTATATTCTTGGAATAGTTTCCTAAACTAATGTACACCTAACTCCATTCCTACATCTTCTTTATAAATACATAAATAATATAAACCTAATTTACCTGAACTAACTTCTGTAATACCTCCTTCCTGCATTAATCAGAAGTTAATCAGAAGTGAAATATGAAGGAAAACCTCACAGAGAATATATTTCTCTATGTAGGTTCCCATTTACTGCAAGTGACTACCTGCTTAACATTCATCTCTTCCTTCCTCACATTCTACACTGTATGTATTGGTTGCAAATCCTGCACAAGTGGGTATAAAAAAGACTGTTGATTCTTGATCCTGACACAGTGTCTATTCCACTGGGAGAAAATTTAAGTCTGTTTTGAATTCTCTTCTGTCTCTTTTCAACTGAAAATCTTCAGGTGCTCTATTACAGATAGTTGTGGTCCTTTCCTGTTATTCCTCTGTGCTCTAAAACTAAAAAATTCCTGAATCTAGGTAGTTGCCTGTCATTTGGTAGATTGACAGAGTTACCAGTTTTATATAACACCATTCATTTTAAATCATTCTATAAAATGGTGAAGGTGAAAACTAAATAGCTATATACAAAGTTTGCTGTTTTGTGGCTTTTTTTGAAGACCCTTAAGATTAACAGTCTATTTTATAGAAATTCAGAAAGATTTTTTTATACTACATTAAAATGCCCTGTTATCATGTTATCCTATGACCAACACTTTATCTTATGCCTATTTTCTGTTCTGAAAAAGTTTTGCATCTTTTATGATTAAAATGATTTTTCTAGTACAAATCTTGTTATCCAGTCCCAATATCTGCAATATGATATGGCCTTTGCAACTTTATTTAATGTGCCTTTAGTAAAATTCAACTGAGACCCGTTCAAATATATTCTCTGCTTTTAGATTAAATTATCAATTTATCCTACAGGAAAAAAGTAATAAATAAATAAATAAATTAATTAATAAAATCTGTCCAAATAATTAACTATTTATGAAACCTGATTAACTGAGAAAGTACTGCCATAATTTGAAATTGTAAGAACAGAAACCTAGTGAGAAGAAGACCTCTCATGTTCAAGCTTCACTGTTGTTTCTAGTGCAGGTATAAAAGGTACAAAATTTTCTGTATTCTGGAAAGAGATTTAAATGTTCTTACTTTTCCTTTTGCTGCACCAAACCTTTAGATATTTACCTCCTAAACGGAATTCACTGCCTGGACTATACACATTAACTCCAAACATAAAGCCCAGAAGCACAGAAACACATTAGAGAAATTGAATTCCTAGAAAGGTTGAATGGAAGATGCCTGAAGTGGTCAGAAAAATTGCTGAGGACAGAGTCATATCATATATATAAATTTTGCAGCGCTTCAGAGTGTGTGCTCAGAAAGATCCCTTCCATCATTTTGGTTTATGCCTTTCTGTAAGAGGTGCAGAAGACCTTATTTTACAATAGACAAATGGCAAAACTGGCACTACTTTCTTTGCTGTGCAGTTATATTCACCATCTAAACTCTCACCCGAGATCTGAATTCAGGTGCTAACAACTCCCTGATGAAGTCACATGCACTATCTCACAGAATCCTGAACTAAGTACAGTAGTGCAGGTTATCCTAGACTACTGCTTGGGAGGAAGATCTATTTCCTCTTACATAATTAAATAGCTAAGGGACAGAGTCAGAATAACTCTTGACACAGTCATTTTTCAACAGCTTGATGCACAAATGGGCCAGAGCATCTCTGAGGATCCTTTTGCTGAATTTTAATAGTAAGGTCCTAAAGAAAGGTCAAGCATTCATTTCAAATAACAGAGAACTTGTTATTAAGAAGAGGCATACACTCACAGATCACTGTTTGATGGCAAGCAACATTCTGGAAGTGAGCATGCTGGTGAGATAAATGCATTTTTCCACTGTCTCTTGTGTATTATGCTAAGAACTTAACATACCAAAATCCTTGATTGCAGGAATATTCTGATATATTTCATTTAAAAACTAGTTTTTAAAAGCAAGTTATATGAAGTTTTAGAACACCTTAAGCTATAGTTCATTTTTAATAACAGTGCAAGAGACAAAGGAGTATAAGTCTTAAATCAAAGCCTAAACAAAGACATCAGTGATGAAGGAACATTTAGTGAAATACATGTGCATGACTCCTCTGTAGTACACTCACAGAATGTTAAAAGAACCCATGTAGTTAGCTGTCATTAGACTGAAAAGCTAGTTTATTAGATAAATACTACAAGCAAAGTTGCTAGGTGCTGCATAGAGATGATGGGTAAATTTCTGTAAATGGTCACACATACAAAATCCATAGATATGTAATGTAAACTCAAGGAGGTATTGTGAAATCTGTTAAAAAAATTATATTTCATGAAAAAGAAATTTGAAAAACACTAAAACTAATTGTCTTTGAGATCTATTTGATTTGCTAGGACTGATTATTGCAGAGAAAGAAAAATATTCTGTCAAGTAACTGATTATTTGGATGAGAGAGGAAAGCAGGTAATATTTTTTACCGCCCTACCTAGCTTATTTATGACATGGGGAACTTATTTCATTAAACCTGTAGAGGAGCAAAAAGGACATCCTTCCAGTAGGCTAAGTAGAAAGTTTCCAGTGCTATATGCATACCATGTTCTTTATTCTGTTCTATAATTGTATTGTATGGGTAGAATTCCAGATAATTTTACTCTTGCTATTATAAATAAAACCCAGACTAACTCTTGAAAAGTTAATGGTGCTTCATACATCTGGTATCTGTGACATCATACAAGTACAGTAAGCCTTAGTTTTATGAATATAAGTTGTTAATGAACAGTATTATAAGAAAAAAAAGAGTAGGAATGTTTTAACAAAAGTGTATAGTCATAGAAAGAAAATAATTGACTAATGCTACTCATATTTTTTAAAAAGCTATTCATTTAAAATAAAAATTCATAAGAAGCCCAAAATTAAAATGCCCGCAATAGCTAATTCATAGAAGAAAAGTTATTCAGAACTGGGGTTTTGTTTGGGTTTTTTTTGTTTTGTTTTTATAATATAGACTTAAATAAACTGTGGAATAAGTTCAGACTGTAGTACCATAAAAGTTTAGAAAAGAGATTTCACAGTTATGATAACCAGACACATCTGCAACAAGTTCCAGGTGCAGCATGTAATAGTCAAACACCATCTCCCCTGCTCTGAGAGAATGTTGTGATGGATGGAGCCTGAAGTCACGTACTAAATGAGCTCAACGGACATTTTAGAGAGATGGTCCGTAGACTAAGGGAATCATATTTGTGTGAACGTATCCAAACACAGGAAAAATGGTGACAATTGAAATGTTTGGGGAAGTATAGGACCTGAGTACATCATAGCTGCTATGGAATTAAGGAGTGGATACTGTCCTGGTTTCAGCTAAGATAGATTTAAGGGTTTTTTTCTACTAGCTGATACAGTGCTGTGCTTTGGACATAGGATAAGAATAATGTTGATAACGCACTGATAGTTTTAGTTGTTGCTAGGTAGTTTTACTGTCTGTGCTAAGTCAAGGACTTCTCAGTTTCTCACACCCTGCCAGGTGCACAAGAACCTGGGAGAGCACAGCCAGGACAGCTGACCCCGCCTAGCCAAAGGGATATTCCCTACCACATAACTTCATGCTCAATTATAACTGAGGAAGCTATCAAGGAGGCAGATTTGCTGTTCAGAAACCAATTTGGTATCAGGTTACGGTTTTTCCCTTGCACATCTGTTGAGAAATTGCATTTCTGCATCACTTGCTTCATATATTATTATTACTATTCGTGTTATCATTCATATTATTATTATTCTCTTCCTTTGTTATCCTATTAAACTATCTTTATCTCAACCCATGAAGGTTTTTTTTTTATTATTCTCCTCCCCATGCCATTGGTAGTGGTAGGGGTAAGCAAGAAGCTATACGTTGCTTAGTTACTGGCTGGGGTTAAACCACCAAGCTAACAATGAAACCAAGCTGTGTGGTGCAGTACACACACTGGAGGAAAGGGATGTCATCCAGAGGGACCTTGAAAGATATCAAGTGGGGCATTTAATCTGTAAGAAGCATGGAAGACTGTTTTTGAATCATGAGGGCTTAGAAAGCTCACCTGGCAAATGAATTTTACTTTAGTTAGAACAGCATCATTTGTCCAAAATCACAAGCCAATGGAGAGATGAACGATGATTCTGTCGTTTTCAAATATTATTCCACATATTAAAAGCTTTTCATTCTTATTCACTGTTGGAGTGTTGTTTGTTTTCCTCTAGCTGATACAAACAATGTTTCACCATACTAATTGGAATGAAATATTTTATGTGAGTCACCTTCTACAGTAAAATTGTGAAGGCTCCTGTTATTACTTGGGAGCAAAAATGTTGATAGAAAGTGTCTGATGAACATCCATGAATCTATTGTTCAGTCTGAAGTGACAGCCTGACTGATTATCAATCTTCTAATGGATGTATCATTTTGAGATGGGAGAATTCAATAGAATTTGGCAATAGCAAAATCAGTCACATTCCAAGAATTTAATGCTTTAATAAGAGTTGCATTGCTACACTGTCTGAATATTGTTGATCCTTGTTTTCCTCTTTTATTTTCTAGAAATTTCAAATAAAAAAATAAATAAATCACAATAGCAGACAATTGCTCTTCTTATAGATCAACAACTTGAATTTTGTGCAAACATTTATAAAAAGATTTTGAGTAGGAAAATGCAGACTTTAGTGGAATATTGGGTAGAACAAAATGAGATTTTATTGCAACCTTTTTTTTAGTATAAAAAAAAATAAACTAGGAAAAGCTATACAGAAAATTACATTTGTCTCTCATACTGAGTTAAAACTCAGTTCAGTTTGACTAGTTATGACCAAAACCATGAGGGACAAAATAGTCAGAACAAAGAAGTCCACATCATAAATTCCCAGTAACAATGGCTGAAAGATGTAAAGTAAAATTACTAAAAGAAAGTAAAAGATATGATTTGTAAATTTATGGATCAATGAAATAGGTAACAGTTCAGTATTTGGGGGGGGGGGGGGGGGGGGACGGAGGAGAAATTCACCAGAGAATATCTTTTGATAGCGAAATAATAGTTGCTGTTGGCCATTTAAAATCCCTGAAAGATGATGTTTATATCTTCTTTTTTTTCTTGAAGCAATTATCAATGGCAATGAACTCAGAAGCTTTATACAGAGAACATTACTATAGAAGCAGACCGCATAAAAGTGAGTGAGTGTCTCAAGAAGCAAGACACTTCTGCATGCAAGTACACCTGAGTCATGTGTTATAAATCACTAGATACTTGAATCTTTCACAGTAACTGGAATCTAGCTTGTGCATTCAAGGTAATTTTGAAACATAGTTCATGTTCCTACCATACTCTACAGAATAATGAAAACTCTTTTCAAGGTAATATATTGCCCGTCATGTCTTTCAAGTGTCACACAGAGTCAGGAGTACTAACTATTGCTCACACTAATGCTTCACTCACCTGTCTCCTTGAGCACTGAAGGTTATAACGTGATCAGAGCTAGCAAAGGTGATTTGTGTAAGTCTCCAGTATTCTGTGAAAAATAGTAGCAAAGGGAACAGTTTACTTCCTTGTTTGCTTTTTTTTTTAAATAAACACAATTTTTTAAAAGTTCATTGGTTAATTTCACACAATTGATAATTCATAAGTTCACACATTGATAATTGATAAGTTCCTCAGAAGTTTTTTAGGAAGAAATTAATTTGTGAAAAAAACATTTTCATGTTTCTTTTCTTGTTCATCTCTTTCAAATAAGGACTTTGACATTGAGTTAGGCCAAATTTTTCTGAATGAGTCTTAATGCTACCTATGTTTTTTATGTTGCTTCCTAAGTTTTCTCTCAATGAAAATGTCCAGCAATTTATATAACAAAAGGTAATTGTAGGCAGTGATAAGGTACCCCCTCAGCCTCCTCTTCTCCAGCCTAAACAACTCCAGTTCCCCCAGCCACTCCTCAAAAGGTTTGCTCTCCAGCCCCTTCACCAGCCTAGTTGCCCTTCTCTGGTCACACTCCAGGACTTTGACGTCTTTCTTTCTTACAGTGAGGGGCACAAAACTGAAAACAGTACTCACCAATGCCAAGTACAAGGGCAAAATCACTTCCCTGGTGGGCAATGTATTTCTGATACATACCAAGATGCCACTAGCCTTCTTGGCCACCTGGCCACATTGCTAAGTCATATTCAGTCATCAGTCAACCAACACCCCCAGGTCTTTCTCTTCCAGGCAGCTTTCTAGACACTTTTTCCCATACCTGTAGCATTGTACAGGGTTGTTATGTCCCAAGGACTCTGTGCTTGGCTTTGTCATACCTCATCCAGTTGATTTCAGACCATCAATCCAGCCTGTCCAGATCCCTCTGAAGAGCCTTCCTACCCTCAGGCAGATCAACACTTCTTCCCAGCTTAGTGCCATCCACAGACTTACTAAAGGGAACATTCAATTCCTTCATCCAGGTCATTGATAAAGATCTTGAACAGGACTGGACCCAGGACTGAGCCCTGGGGAACACCACTTGATTCCAGCCTCCAGCTGGATTTAGCCCCATTTACCACAACTCTTTGTGCCCCACCATCCAGCCAGATTTTTACCCAGTAGGGAGTGCATCTGTCCAGGCCAGTGGTAGCCAGTTTTTCAAGCATAATGCTGTGAGAAACAGTGTCAAAGGCTTTGCTGAAGTCAAGGTACACTACATCCACAGCCTCTCCTTCATTCACTAAGCAGGTCACCTTATCATAGAAGGCCATCAGGTTAGTTTGAACCTGGCAGGACCACTCACTCCATTTGCTGACAGTATGGACCCATATCCCTCCAACCGCAGGTCCCACCCCAGGGGCTGTCACTTGAGTTCACTTAGTCAGGTCTCCCCATTCACTGGTACCCAGACACATGTGTCTCCCAAGATATGGTCTCAGCTCAGTTGCTGGCACTCAGGCTTATCTAATTCCAGTTGCTTCAACTGTGGACACATAGGCCCCTATGGTCTGCAGCACTCTCCAGTTATCGTTGCTTACATCCACTCACTTCAGTGTCTCCAATTGCTGGCACTGCAAACACATGGGATCTCTGCCTCCAGTGGCACTTACAGCTCCATAAACACACATGCGCACAGAGCAGAGAGCCCCTCACCAAAGAAAGAGTTAATTAATTAGGTGAGAAGATGTTACAGATTGCTCTGATCAGGCACAGCTCATGGGCAGAGAAGTGCAAATTCTTGTGATGGGCCTCAGAATAGCCTGTCAGGGTTTTATTTGGGTTTCTGTGCATCTCTGAATTTGCAGATAAGCTTTTATCATACAGCCTAACATAAGGAATATACAAGCTGCAATAAAGTATTTTAAAGGGCAAAAATCCTGGAAATAAACCATTTAGTCCTCAGTTATTGCTATCAATCCTAGTCCTTTTGTCCTCCAATAACTATTATAATGGAGTAGTCCCTAAACCGGAACAAACTTTGCCACTTATAAAAAAATAGAGCCATAGAAGAGCACTTGATACTGAGTTAGTCTGAAACCCCTTATTGTCTATATAAGAGGTAGACATTATTGGGTAGTCTGTGAAATCTGGAGCAATCTCATTTAATTTTAGTCAGCTATGATGATATTCCAGGTCCACTTCATAATTTCTAGGAATAGGCAGGTATCTCTAAGGAACAGATTACCCTGTGGTAAAAGTGGAAGATTGATGAGATGACAGTGTTTATAGAGCCCTGTCTCTTTGTAAAGACCACTGATAAGGCAACCTGAACAAGTAATTTAGCCTGGAAACCTCTTTTGGAGGCTAAAGCATCCCAAATGCTGCTCCCATGTGCATATTACATGGGAATGTCTTCAATGGTAATTTGGTATCTTCCTGAGAGTGCCTCTTCCAATAGGAGTGCCATTGATTGGCTCAGTACTGGATGCAGGTGGGAGGCATATACACATCACTTTGGGGCAACAATAAAAGTCATTTTTACACCTAACAATATTTGGATGCTGCAAAGCAAAACATAATAGTGGTTATGTTTGAAAGAAGAAAACATTCTGGACCAATCAAATGGGGTTTTATGAATGATATTGGAGATTTAATGCCTCTTTTATTCCACTGATATACAGAAAAAGTACACCTAACTAAAACATTTTAAAAAGTGCTAGTTTTTAAAGTAAAACTTACAAATCTAGCCTTCTGAAAAATAATTTGGTTTCTTTTCTAGTTATTTATTATAATCATTAATATTTCTGCTCCTGTTCTACATTAATATCCATAACTGTGTTACCCATTTCATTTGACTGTGCTTTTAGGGAACACTTCTGAGAGGTTATTGCTCTCAGTGAGTAGGTGTAGTGATGCACTTGATGTACAAATACAGCAGATTTCAATTAACTTTCTTTTTAACTTTATTGGCAAAGCTGTGCTAACAGTAAGTAATAAAATATTAAACTTATTTTCATGACTAAATTCTGTAATTACGATTCTAAATACACCACAGGCCCAGTCCTCTGATATATAATGGTGCCACTTTTATAGAATTAATGTTTTTTAGAAGTAGAGGTACATTTAAAAATATTTATACCTTAGAAGTGGTTATTTTAGAAAGAATTAATGGTAATTAACAGAAAAAAAATTTGGCAAACAGGTTGTTTTTTTTTCCCAATGAATCTTCTAATAAGCTGATGAGTTTTAACTATTTGGTAAATATTCAAATAGTTAATATTAAAAATATCATACTTGATTAAATATTACATTAATATCTGTATTGTGGAAAAATAAATCACAAGCTTCTCTTTTAATTGTAAATATGGGTTCAAATTAAGTAACTGTACCTATGCAAAGCCAGCACCCGATACACTTCAGTCACCAGTAACTGATGTCATTAGACTAGTGTGGATTCATGCCAGCTAGGCAGGAGCTGAATAAGATTTTTACCATTGTCACAATCTAGGCTATAAATACATTAGAAAATGACAAAACCTGCGTTTTTTTTCTCCCTTGAAAAGCTTTAACTCTTATCATTTTACTAAATGAGATAAGGATTTCATCCAACATAAACATTTGTTTCATTTTTAGGCTCAGTCCAAAAGGCTTTTAACTTCAGTTCTACAGGAGCTATTCATAGAGAAAGTGATTAGTACTCATTATTGTCATAACAAAAAAAAAACTTACCTAAGATATTAAGATATATATTTTCTTAAAGGTTCATAATATTTTATTCTTACTGTCATCAAAGGGATATTTCTTCAACATAAATATGTCTCCATATGATTTAGCCAGATTTTGTTGAAAACTTTAGTCATGTCAGCATTTATTCTGTTGCAAGAATCATTTGTCCACATAACAGGTTCAGTTGAACAGATTTATAGTAGGAAGCTCTTGATATACCAATACAGTGAAAGACAGGCAGTGTTCAACTGTTAAAAATGCAGGGAAAAGATAGAGGATGCATCATTATATGGGTAAAACATGCAGAAACCTGGTGCAACAGCACTTTGGAGTGACTACTCAGATCCACTGTGGATGTTGACAGTGTAACCTGCTCAACTGGGTAGATTAATTCAGTACAATTTTATAACCAAAGAGACAGAACAGGTACTCACCACAAAACAAATCTTATCCTAAAATGCCCATATAAAATAAATTCTTTGAATCCTTATGTAAGAATTCTTCCTTTCACTATAAATGAAGCCTAGTGACTTGCTCGTATGTTGGTGTTTATACTGTAAATATCTGAAACTGTATAATGACTTTAAAAGAGCAGGATTGTTTTCCCTAAATGGAGGCAACATGTGGCTTTTCAGACACTCAAAGCATCTTAGTGAGCCTGGGAGGCACCATGGAACATCTATTCTCCTTGAGGGTCCTGGGGCCAGGCTGGTTGACGTCAGACAGTGTTCCTTACATACCTGGAGTTAAAATATATGTATGTCTCTGTTCAGGCAACCAAACCACATCCTTGTTATCTTTTCATAATCTATGATTTAAAATGGAACAAGTGGGAGTTATTTCTTGTACATTTTCAAGGAGGCATCTATATAACATATTTGTAATTAACATCAAAGGACCTAGAGATGCTAATGTGGTAATAAAAATAAATTATTTGGGAGATTTTGAAAATAGTTTCACCAGTCCCTGAGTATTGTTAACACTGAATGGGAAAATGTGATGAGTAAGGCTCAAGCTAAAATAGTTTAACATGATATATATCCTCATGCCAAGAAGTTTTAAAATGCTTGCTTTGGCTGGTAGATGATGTTATACTTTGTCTTTTGACAAAAGTGGTTTAAATGTAACAATAAAACTAGTCAAAACTACCCTTCAAGCTGTAAAACTCAGACAATTACTGGCACAACATTAAGGACAAAATCTTGAGATTACTGATACATACACACACACACCAGAAAAAAAACAACCAAAAAACCAACCCCTTTCATCTTTCCTATGTGCTCCCTGTGATAGAGAGCTCTAGAATTCTGCAGACCAGAAATTACCCCAGTCTTTGACATCCGATTTCTTATGTCCATATAGTACCTAAGAAAATGCTTAGTGTTGCAGATGAAATTGAGCCTTAAAATAAAGGCAAGATTCTTTAAAACAGAATTACACAAGTGTATGCATCCTGACAGAATAAAATCCTGGTGTATATCAAAGCAAATAAACACGGTGTTGTTATCTCACAGAATCACCCAAGGGTCAGGTTTGGAAAGGACCTTTGGAGATCATCTAGACCAACCCTCCTGCTAAAAGATGATCACCCAGAGCAAGTTGCCCAGGATTGTGCCCAGGCAGGTTTTAAGTATCTCCAGAGAGGGAGACTCCATAAAAGAAAAAAGGAGGAAAAGACAGGAGACCATCACTGTAAAATCTATTTTCTTCTTTCCAGACCTGGCTTAACTTTCATCCCAGACTGCCCATCTGGCAGAATGCTGAGGGCACTAACAGCCTTGGCTGTCCCTACCCTGCCTCCCTCAGGTGTTCTCTGAGCTCAGCCTGGACCCAGGACTGTCAGCTCCTGTCCTGGTGATGCCACAGCCAGGCCAGTCTCCAGCTCATTTCAGCAGTGTCATGCCCACCCCTGGGCACCATAAAACTGAGCCCACTGAAGACCCAGACTAGCCTTGGCCCATCCCTGCCTCAAGTAGGTGAGATGTCTGGGGTGGGGGCTGCCCTGGCTGCCCCCCAGTCTGCCCTGGTCTTTGCCTGGCACAGCAGTGGCTGCAGACCCAGACATTATTCCTCAGAGGAGTCCCATCCACCCCCATGCACCAGGGCCACCCTGGCCCATGCTCTGCGCCTACACAATCATACATTGACATCTGCTTGGGCTGAAGGCAGTATTTCACAGTTCAAATACCTAATCGTATATCAGTAGAGTATAAAATGTTTATTATTATTAATTTACATTGCTCCCATAAATGCCATGTAAGCTTTATGGGACAGATAAAAAGACATGGTCCATGAAATGAAGAGCTCACCATCTAATTTTAGAGAAGAGAGAGCAGGAGTAACCAAATAAGTCATACAGCTGGAGTGAGTCATCAGGAAAGAAGTCCAGCAGTAAAAAGAGGTAAGCTGGTGTGGAGCACTGAGCTGGCATCAGAGGGAGGAACATGGAGACAGACAGAAATGTCTGGTAGACCTAGCAGGATAAGGGGAAAAAAATAAAAGCAGAGATGCAGACAAGGTTAGGAAAATGACTGTGAATTTCCTTGTGCTGAAAAAGTATACTGGCTAAGGCTCTGTAGGAATAAAAAGATAATGTATTTTCTGGTGTTGGCACTGAAATCAAGCAAATGATTCTTTGCATGTGAATAGCATCCGTAAAAATAAGATTAAGAGAATAATAATTGTATCGCTCTGACTTCATAAATGTGCATATTGAATGATGAAAAGTAATAACATTTTACCAGAGAATACACAGTGAGAATATACAGAGTTCATTTCAGACAAATCTATTGGAGGAAATATAAAAATCTTACACTAGTGGCTCTCACTAAGCACCTACAATGCCAGATTTTTCATATCACATGTTAAATAGTTTTTGGCAGCTCGTACCAGGCAGCATTATTAATGAAAAGGCTGTTTTAAAAAATTGGCAGACTCAGTGTGAAAGTGAAACTAATCATAATGCTGTGATGTGGAATTATTTCAAGACTGGCAGAATTAACATTTGCTTCATTAGAAGAGAATCATTTTAAAAGGCAAAAATACACAAGAAAAAGTTCTTTAAATAAACTAACGCACTAACCAATCAGATGTGACAAAAACTTCCTGTAAATTTGTAGTTTTATAGGCACCCCATACTGACAAACCTGTAAGAAAAATTACTTAGATTAAACCAGTTACATGATTTCCAGTTACTATTTCAATTTTACATACTTTTTTTTTTTTTTTAGCAGACATTCTCTTACCCTCTCTCAGACTCTCTCTGACTTTTTTTTATATTACGCATCAAGTTATTAGAATCACAGAATAGTTATGGTTGGAAGGGACCTTAAAGATCATCAAGTTCCAATCTCCTGCCATGGGCAGAGACATACAAACTGGCCTCGAACACTGCCAGAGATGGGACAGCCACAGCTTCTCTGGGCAGCCTGTGCCAAGGCTTCACCACCCTCATAGTGAAGAATTTCTTCCTAATATCCAATCTAATCTACCCCCTTCCTATTTAAAACCATCCCCTCTCTTCCTATCACTACATGCCCTTCTAAGAAGTCCCATCCCAACTTTCTTGTACGCCCCGCTTCAAGTACTGGAAGGCCACTGTAAGGTCTCCCCTGAGTCTTCTCCAAGCTGAACAAGCCCAACTCTCTCAGCCTGTCTTCATAGGAGAGGTGCTCCAGAGTTTCAATCGTCTTCATGGTCCTCCTCTGGACCCATTCCAACAGTACCATGTCCCTCTTATGTTGGGGACTCCAGAACTGGACACAATAGTCTGGGTACGGTCTCACAACAGGTTATGCTTGGCCTTCAGGGTTGCAAGAGTGCATTGCTGGCTCATGTTGAGCTTCTTATCCACCATCACCCCAAGTCCTTCTCTGCAGGGTTCTTCTATCACACCATCTCCCAGCCTGTACTAATGACAAGGACTGCACCAACCCAGGTGCAGGACCTTGCATTTGTCTTTGCTGAACCTCATGAGGTTCATGTGTGCCACTTCTCCAGCTTTTCCAGGATAGGACCTAATTCTAACTCTATGGAAAAACATATGGACTTGCTTATATTTGTGTAATATAAGAGAGTACCAATCTCTATAGGTAGTACTTAATGAGTAAAGAGGATCAGAACTTATGTTTAAAGTAGTGGTGTGAAATAATGCAGAAACACTCCCAAACATTGATGAAAGTATAAATGTTAAAGATGGAAGGGCCTTTTTCGTCATCTGGTCTATCAGTTTTTCAGTGCACATTCCTCACTCTTGTTTTTTCCAGTTTTGTTTTAACAGAAAATTGTAGTTTGTCTTTCAGATCTTTGGAAGATCATTTTCCAATACAAAAAAATCACATTTTTCTTGACTCTTTCCCATTATTAATTTTGGCATTTGTGTCTTTATTTCATCAGAGTATTCCTATTGACTGTCCAGATCATGACCCAAATCATTTTAATCATACTGCATCTGTGCAGTCCAAATTTGCCTTAAGCCTCAGACTGGACAGTAGCTTTTTTCAAATTCAGGGCTGCTGTAGATGTTGAAATTAGTGTGTTCCTCCTCTTTTTATTACGGGAATGTGTCGCACTGGAGTATCTTCCACATCCTCCTTCTTGTCAGGGAACCTGAAGCTGATCTTCCATGTGTGCTCCAAATGAAACATTCCTGTTACCACGTGACTGTCAGCCTGCCCACAGCTGAAAGTGGGAGCAAAGCAGTTCCTTCTGGCACCAATACTGCATTGAAAGGCCTTCAGCATCTGTTTGATGCCATACAGCCCAGCAAAAAGCAGCTACAGTGCTTACCAAGTCCTGTAACGCTGAGATGTAGAGGGCTCTACTTTATGTGAGTTGAGTCAAGATGAAATGTTTTACCAACATTTTCTCCTACGTGCAAAGAAACTGTATTCTGTCTTACTATATCTTGTGATTTCTGTGTTCCTGATGATAATTTGCCCAGACCATAGGGCTTAAATGCAAAACAGTTCTCATATGTAACGCTGGCAACCTAGAGTTTATATATCATGATGTCTGGTGATTTCCAGTGGAAGATATGAAGCCCTTTCAAGGCTATAAAGGAGTATTGAAATGCTTGCCCCTTTGGCCAGGGATGCTGTTCGGACTTGCAGAGATGAGATCAGGAAAGCCAAGGCGCAGATGGAACTGAACTTGGCAAGCGATGTTAAAAACAAGAAGAAGGGATTTTACAGGTACATTGGCCAAAAGAGACAGGCCAAAGAGAATGTACCCCCTTTGGTAAATGAGAAAGGAGAATTGGCTGCAACGATGTGGAGAAGGCTGAGGTACTGAATGAGTTCTTTGCCTCTGTCTTCTCTGGCAGCCAGGGTTCTCATAATTCTAAAGTCCTAGGACCTTGCATTCCTGGACCTCTAGATGGGAACTGGGGAAGTAAATCCCCCCACACTGTAAGGGCAGAGCAAGTCCAAGTCCGCCTTATGAGACTGAATGTCTACAAGTCTAGGGAGCCAGATGACATGCATCCCAGGGTCCTGAAGGAGCTGGCTGATGTGGCTGCCGAGCCGCTCTCCATCATATTTGAAAAGTTGTGGCTGTCAGGAGAGGTCCCTGGGGACTGGAAAAAAGGTCACATCACTCCCATTTATTAGAAAGGGAGCAAGGAAGACCCAGAGAATTACAGGCCGGTGAGCCTCACCTCTGTGCCTGGGAAGATCATGGAACAGACATGTTGAAGCACATGAGGGATGAGAGAGTGATCCGGGACAGCCAGCACAGCTTCACCAAGTGAAAGTTGTGCCTTACCAATCTGGTGACCTTCTATGATGGAGTGACAGCATCGGTAAATGAAGGGAAGGCAACCAACATCATCTACCTGGACTTGTGCAAGGCCTTTGACACAGTCCCCCACCACATCCTAATCTCTAAATTGGAGAGATGTGGATTTGATGGGTGGACCATCCAGTGGATAAGAAACTGGTTAACAGACCGTAGCCAAAGGGTGGTGGTCAATGGGTCTATGTCCAGGTGGAGGGCGGTGACAAGCGGTGTCCCCCAGGGGTCTGTCTGGGGACTGGTGCTCTTTAACATCTTTATCAATTACATTGATGATGGAATTGAGTGCACTCTCAGCAAGTTTGCAGACAACACCAAGCTGAGTGGTGTGGTTGACACAATAGAAGGAAAGGAAGCCATCCAGAGGGATCTTGAGAGGCTGGAAAGGTGGTCCTGGGTGAACCTAATGAGGTTCAACACTGCCAAGTGTAAGGTGTTGCACTTGGGCTGGAAGAATCCCAGACATAGATACAGACTGGGAAAAGAGCTTCTTGAGAGTAGCCCTGCTGAGAAGGACTTGGGGATTCTGGTGGATGAGAAACTTAACATGAGCCAGCAGTGTGCTCTTGCAGCTCGTAGGGCCAATGGTATCCGGGGCTCCATCAGAAGAGGGGTGGCCAGCAGGGACAGGGAAGGGATTGTCCCTCTCTACTCTGCCCTCGTGAGGCCCCATCTGGAATACTGTGTCCAGGTCTGGGGCCTGCAATACAAGAAAGACGTAAAACAACTGGAGAGGGTTCAGAGGAGGGTCACAAAGATGATTAGAGGGTTGGAGCACCTCCTATGTGAAGAGAGGCTGAAGGAGCTGGGCTTGTTCAGCCTGGAGAAGAGAAGGCTGCGGGGGGACCTCATTGCAGCCTTCCAGTACCTGAAGGGAACATACAAACAGGAGGGGAATCAACTTTTTAAAAGGGCAGACAATGGCAGGACAAGGGGAAATGGATTAAAACTAAAGGAAGGAAGGTTTAGATTAGATATTAGGGGGAAGCTTTTTATAGAGAGAGTGGTGAGGTGCTGGAACAGGCTGCCCTGAGGGGGTCGATGCCCCGTCCCTGGAGGTGTTCCAGGCCAGGTGGGATGGTGCCCTGGGCAACCTTGTGTAGATCCAGGCCCGGAGCTTGGTGTCCCTGCCTGCGGCAGGGGGGTTGGAGCTCTGTGATCCTTGGGGTGCCTTCCAACCTAGGCCATTCTATGATTCTATGATTTGGCCATCTGAGTTTTACTGAAATCATGAAAACTTAATGCTGGTTTTACAGATGAAGACCACACTACAAGTTTGTAAGGCCAGTCTCATCCTTCTCTAACATTGTAAGATTTGGTGTATGTATGTGACTGCTGCTGTTCAGTGTCCCCGGTCCCATAGACGGGAAAATGAGTGAGTGTCTGTGTGGGCATCTGGCAGCCACCAAGGTCAACCTACCATACATGCTATCATTCTTTCACCACTTGCTGTTTGACAAGTTTTCTCGTTTTCTTTCCTGTAACTATTTATTTTCATTTTAGTATTATACAATAAATTCAAGAGACGCTTAGCACTATGATGCCATTTCTAGAATTACTGTATGTCAGTGATGTTTTTCTACCCTATGTTAATGAAAATTTAATGATATTTTATTAAAACATAAATCTCTCTTCCATCTGAAGTCAATATTTTCTTAATATTCATTGATGAATTATTGAATATGGCATTGCACCATTAATAGATCTAGACAATCATGTGAAATGTGTCATTTTATCTCCTTTGTTCAGATCTGCTACATAGGACAGTCAATATGGTTTTGATGTATAGATCACTGATACACTTCATGATAAACTTGTATTTACCTGTTTATAGCGTAGGGGTTTGAAAGTGTTCTGTTAGTGATTTTAAGTTGCCTATCACACATTTTTGATAGTGTTTCAGGACAAGCATTGTGCCTGTAAGATCTCCTTATATTCACGTGGAACTTCCTATGCTCCAGCTTGCACCAGTTGCCCCTTGTCCTGTCACTGGCCATCACTGAGAAGAGCCTGGCTCCATCCTCCTGACTCTCATATCTTGCATATTTATAAACATTAAAACGGTCACCCCTCAGTTTTCTCTTCTCTAAACTAAAGAGGCCCAGCTCTCTCGGCCTTTCCTAATAAGGAAGGTGTTCCACTCCATCCTCTTGGTGGTCCTGCATTAGACTCTTTTGAGGAGTTCTATGTCCTTCTTGAACTGACGGGCTCAGAAATGGACACAATATTCCAGGTGCGGTCTCACCAGGGCAGAGTAGAGGTGGAGAAGGACCTCTCTTGACCTATTAACCACACCTCTTCTAATACACCCCAGGATGCCATTGGTCCATGCCATAGGGCACATTGCTGGCTCATGTTCATCCTGCTGTCCTTCTCACCTATGCTGCTCTCCCAAAAGGCCAGTCCCCAAACTATACTGGTACCTGGAGTTGTTCATCCCCAGATGCAAGACCCTACACTTGCCCTTGTTAAATCTCATTAAACTTCTCCCTGCCCAACTCTCCACCCTGTCTAAGTCTTGCTGAATGGCAGCACAACCCTCTGGCATGTCAGTCACTCCTCCCAGTTATGTGTTGTCAGCAAATTTACTGACTGTACACTCTATTCCCTCATCCAGGTCATCAATGGATGTATTGAATAGTACTGGTCCCAGTCCCGACCCCCGAGGGACTTCACTAGATACAGGCCTCCAGCTAGACTGTTCCATCAATCAAAACTCACAGGCTTCTTCCCTTTAACCAGCTCTCAATCCACCTCACTACCTTCCAGACCACACTTCCTCAGTTTAGCCATGAGGATGCCGTGGGAGATGGTGTCAAAAGACCACATCTACTGCCCTTCCATCATCTACCCACCTGGTTATATCCTCACTAAAGGCTATTAGTTTAGTCAAACATGACTTCCCATTGATAAAAACATGTAGACCATTCCTTACAACCCTCTTATCCTTGATGTGCCTAGAGACAGCACCAAAGTCTTTCTATCACCTTTCCAGGGATGGAAGTGAGGCTGACTGGTCTGTAGCTACCTGGGTCCTCCTTCTTGCCCTTTCTGAAGACCGGAGTAACATTTGCTTTCCTCCAGTCCTCAGGCACCTTTCCTGTTTCCTAGGATTTAGCAAACATGAGGGGTAGTGGCCTAGCAATGACTTCCACCAGCTACCTCAGCACACTCAGATTCATCCTGACAAGACCCATGAATTTATGGATGTCCAGATGACTTAATTCATCCCTGACCCAATCCTCATCAATCTCATCATTTATCCTGACTTCCTCTGGGGCTTCAGACATCTGGGATCTTGCAAAAGTCTCCAGAAATGTAGACAGAGGCAAAGGCTGCATTCAGTAACTCCAGCTTCTTACTATCCTCAGTCACGAGGGCACCCACCTCATTCAACAGAGGGCCTACATTGCTTTTGGCATTAGTTTTGTCTGCAGTTATTTGAAGAAGTCCTTTCTGTTGTCTTTGGCCTGCCTTGCAAGGTTTAATTCCAAAGAGGCCTTAGCTTTCCCAGTTTCCACCCTACATGTGCTGACAACAGTCTCAAATTCCCCCCAAGTGGCCATCCCTTCCTTCCACTACCTGTAGACTCTCTTCTTCCACTTGAGTTTGTCAGCACTCCCCTGTTCACCCATGCAGGTCTTCTGCCTCCCTTTCTTGACCTCTTTCCCATTGGGTTGCTCTGATCTTGAAGCTGTGTCAGCCTTCCAGCAAATATCTGGGTAACTTTCAGACTTTTAGATGAATAACAGCCTTTCTGAATTCAGTGGCCAGAATGTGGCTGATATGCTTGAGGTTGCATGACAAAACTATACTACACTATGTTTAAGTGGTTCCACTACATGTTGTGCAACCACTTAAACATAGAATGACTTGGATTGAAAGGGACCTCAAAGCTCATGTAGTTCTAAACCCCCTGACATGGGCAGGAACACCTTCCACTAGAACAGGTTGCTCAGAGCCCACCTGGCCTTGAACACTACCAGGAAGAGGGTAGCCACAGCTTCTCTGGGTAACCTGGTCTAGTGCCTTACCACCTTAACAGTAAAGAATAATTTCTTCCTTATATAACATCTAAATCTACCCTCCTTCAGTTTAATCCCATTACCCCTTATCCTCTCACTACACTCACTAGCAATCAGTCCCTCTTCATCTTTCCTGTAGACCCCTTTAGGTACTGGAAGGCTACAAAAAGGTGTCTCAAGAGCCTTCTCTTCTCTGGGCTGAAAAAGCACAACTGTCTCAGCCTGTCTTCATAGGAGAGCTGCTCCAGCCCTACAATACTCCATGTCAGATCTCACTCACCAGAGCAGTGTAGTGAGGCAGAATTACCTCTCTTGATCTGTTGGTCATGTTGGTTTTGATTCAGCTCAGGATACAGTTGGCTTTCTGGGGTGCAAGCATACGTATTGTAGGCTCACGTTGAAATTTACACCAACACCCCAAAGGGCTACTCTCAATCCATTCTCCACCCAGCCTTTAGTTGTGCTTGTGATTGCCCCCTGACCCATGTGCAGGACCTTGCACTTGGCCTTGTTGAATTTTATGCAGTTTGCATGGGCCCATCTCTCAAGCCTGTTAAGGTTCCTCTGGAAGGCAATCCTTCCCTCCAGCGTGTTGATGTTTCCAAATAAATTATTTTCTGTAGTGCAACACCCTCTGAGTACAACAGGATTTAGATGTAATAGCTGTTACGGAGTTTATTTAGTTTAAACTGCAATTAATATCAGACTTAATACCTGTATATCAATTAGATTTGTACCTGTGCACTGTATGGTAATAATATGTCATTTTGCCAATCACTGCACGATGGCAACAGCAAAAGAATGTGTAATTCAATCCTGTGTGAACTCTACCTTCCAAGTACTTCCTTGCAAAAGTGAAATTCCTCCTGCATAGTTTTTAGCAACAGAATATTTTTCCCCATTTCAACTGAAGTAGTTAAAATGGTATAAACTCCTAAAGTCTATGAAGGTGTAAAAAAATAAAGATGTTTCTTTATGTAGTGTGAGCACTTAAGTGTTTTTCTTTAAAAAGAAGTACACAGGGTTCTGAAGTAGACGTAATATTACAGTCATGTTCTAGCTCTCAGGAAAGGCAATGAGTTACAGTGGAATTGCTGAGAGATATACTAGCCCTAACAGTATTGATGTAATAACTAGACATATCTTTTTTTAAATAGTTTTGTAGATTATAGTGAGTTGTGAGGAGCTTTAGTTTTTCTCTTGACATTTCCAAGAAAAACTGAAGTGGTCATATTAAATACATAAATATTTCCCACTACAGAGGCTAATACTATTCATTCATGAACAATTCTGTTGATTTATGATGTAGTATAATGCAAGGAGCTTATATTCTGCGGATAGATTCAGATAAGGAAAATTGGAGGCTAAAGTGGTTTACAGTGTATCTTGAAAATTTGCATAAGTTTAATGAGACGAAACAAAACATCTTCTCAGTCACAACCTGAAGAAGGAAGGATGGAACCCTAAACCATATGTAACATTCATTAATACATTTGTGGGCATTTCCTTAGTTTGTTGAGAACTGATATTTTGACTGCACCCTTGTATTTTAAATCTCTATGGAGGCAGATTCTTGAGTAGCCTCATTCTGAACTTATAAAACAATGCTAGGAAATTAAACCACTCTGCATGGTACCCACCAACCAGTAGGATGTTAAAGGAATTTACATGGTGCCAGTGTTATATTCTTTCTGAGAGATTTTAATATGGGGCAGCTGCAGTCTGACTTAGGTTTGGCTCCTCAGTGGTCTAACAGAGATTGCAGAATTGCAATTTCAGGTGAGGAAAAAAACCATGGTGAGATGTATCAAGGTTCATATATGAAATAAAATTCTACATTTCTTGTGCCAGAGAAAGATGGGAAAAAGCAAAAAAAAACCAGTATCTGAGATAAAACTGTCGCATCCCAAGAGCAGCTAAAGGTCTAATAACACCTCCCTGTAAGAGACTACCCTATAGCAGCTTTCATGCAGAGGACACAGTATCCCTCAATTCCTTTTTTTTGTCTTTCAACATAATAACAGCATTGCTAGATCATTGATAACCAGCTATGGCCAAGAACCTAAAAGCATGAGTTACAACTGAAAGTCAAGGAATTAGGATCATTAGCTCTGTCAAATCTCATGTGACATAATAAGCTAAATGGAATCAAAGGTGCACACTGTATTGGAACAGGATGGCCATTCCATGTAGACATTCACACTCCTGCACTATCCCTAGCGTTCCATTTGTTAATTATTACCACGGTTACAAATATTTAGGTATGTCTAGTTTTGATTTTTCCAACTTTAACCTTGGGTTGTTTTGCTTGCTTTAGCTGACAATGTACAGTAAGTTCTCTCTTTGGTATGTATGCATTAGCTGCTCAGGTTACTGCATAAATTTCTGTTCAATCAAACACATATATTAATTTCTTGTAATTGTATTAGAATGTTTCCACAAATACTTGAGGTTGTATTTTTCCATATCTGCAACAGTATTAAAAATCTTGCCAAATACGGGCATCAAAACCAACTGTTCTGTTGTGTTCTCATACCAGCACTGTTTTCACAGATTCACAGTACCATTGGGGTTAGAAGGGACCTCTGGAGATCATCTAGTCCAACGCCTCCACCAGAGCAGGATCGTCTAGTGCACATTGCACAGGATTGCATCCAAGTGGGTTAGGAGTGTCTCCAGAGAAGGAGACTCCACAACCTCTCTGGGGAGTGTGTCCCAGTGCTCTGTGGCCATCAGGTCAAAGGAGGTGATCCTCCCCCTCTACTCTGCCCTGGTCAGGCCCCACCTGGAGTGTTGTGTTCTGGGCTCCCTGGTATAAAAAGGACAGGGATCTCTTGGAGAGAAGGGCTACAAAGATGATTAAGGGCCTGGAGCATCTCCCCTGTGAGGAAAGGCTGAGTGAGCTGGGACTGTTCAGCCTAAAGAAAAGAAGACTAAGGGGGGACCTTATTAATGTTTATAAATATCTTAAGTATGGTATGCAGGGGGGAATGGCCAGCCCCTTTTCAGTGATCTGTGGAGACAGGACACGGGGCAATTGCTGCGAATTGGAGCACAGGAAGTTCTGCACCAACATGCGGAAGAACTTTTTCCCAGTGAGGGAGACAGAGCACTGGAATAGGCTGCCCAGGGAGGTGGTGGAGTCTCCTTCACTGGAGATACTCAAGACCTATCTGGACACCTATCTGTGCAAAATGAGCTAGGGAGCTGCTTTGGCAGAGGGGTTGGACCCGATGATCTCTCGAGGTCCCTTCCAACCCCTGTGTTTCTATGATTCTGTGATTCTGTCAGCCTCAGATTAAAGACGTTTTTCCTCATGTTCGGACGGAACTTCCTGTGTACCAGTTTGTGTCCATTGCCTCTTGTCCTGTTACTGGGCACCATTAAGAAGAATCAATCCGTCCCCTTCTTCTAGACATCCATTCTTTAGATATTTATAAGCATTTCCCCATAATGCTTTTTAGCTACTTCAAGAAAGAGATGGGGAAAGTTTTCTCACACCCTCTATTTTTGCTGAATTGGACACTAGTAGCAAAAATGATAAAATTATCCAGTTCACATACAGGGTACCAGGTAGCTTCTGTCTGGTACTTTTTGAATTATTATAAGGTTGCTTATGTAATGGTTATTTCTGAGAGAAAAACGAGATTGTCTTTGCCCAGTAACCTAATAGAAAGAGCAATTTATTCCTTGGAATTTCACTTTGAACTAAAATAGGTTAAAGAAAAAGTAGATTTCAGTTCAATTTTTGTCATGCGAGAGGTTCTTAGGATGCTAAAATCATATTCAATACATTTCTGTTGTCATAAATTGTAACATTCTATCTTATTTCTTTTTCCTTATTCTACACTTTAAATGCTATTCATCTAAATGGAAGTTTCAGAAAAAGCTTATTAAAAACTTTATCAAAATGTACTACACATTTGGGAAAAGAGAGGGGATACATCCCTCGAGGAGGAATATTCATCAGAAAGTTTAAAAATGAAGGCTGAGTTTCCAGTCCTTTTCAAATAAATGAAACAAAGACCTTCATCAAGGCAAATGTATACTGTTGGGTTTGTGTGGCAAGGTTTAGAAAGTGGGGCAGGGCAAGTGCATGCAATGGTGGTTCCTGTGGGAAGCTACTAGAAACTTCCTATAGGTCTGATAGTGCCAATACCAGCTGTCTCCAAGAAGGATCAGCCACTGGCCAAGGCTGAGCCAAAAAGTGACAGTAGTAGTGCCTGTGTGATAAGGTATTTAAGAAGGAAAAAAAAAATCAAAACATTGGCAGCTTTTTGCCACCAGAGAAAGGAGTGAGAAGACATGAGAAATAACTTTGAAGACACTGACGTCAGTGCAGAAGAAGGGGGAGGAGATGCTCCAGGTGCCAGAGCAGAGATAGCCCTGCAGCCCATGGAGAATGATGGGGAGGACAGATTCCACCTGCAGCCTGTGGAGGACCCTATGCTGGAGCAGATGGACACACCTGAAGAGGCTGTGACCACATGGGAAGCCCACACTGGATCAAGCTTCTGGCAGCCCTTATACCCCATGAGGAGAGAAGTTTTGCTGGAGCAGGTTTGCTGACAGGACTTGTGACCCCATGGAGGACCCACACTGGAGCATTCTGGTCCTGAAGGTCTGCACCCCATGGAAGGGCCCCACAATGGAGCAGTTAATGAAGAACTGCAGCCTGTGGGTGGGACTCATGTTGAACAAATTCTCAGAGGACTGTCTCCCATGAGAGGCACCCCACTCCCACCATGTAACAGGGGAAGACTGTGAGGAGTCCTCCTCCCCCTGAGGATGAAGGAGCAGATGAGACAGCATCTGATGAACTGACCACAACCCCCATTTCACAACCCCCATTTCCCATCCTGCTATGCTACTGGAGGGAAGGAAGTCGAGAATTTGGGAATTAAGTTGAGCCCAGGAAGAAGGGAGGGATGTGTTTTAAAATTTGGGTTCATTTCTCATTACCATACTCTGTTTTGTTTGGCTAGTAAGTTATGTTTTTCTCTTGAGTCTGTTTTGCCCATGACACTAATTGATGGATGATTTCTCCCTCTCCTTATCTCTGCCTGTGAGCTTTTTGTTGTATCTTACCTCCTATGTCCAGCTGAGTATGGACAGTGATAGATCAGCTATGGTGGGCACCTGGCCTCCAGCCAGGGTAACGCACTACATATATGTATGAACTCTCTCCTTTAAAAAACTTACTCAAATTTTCAATGTTTACAAAAAAGAAAAAAAATCTGAGATAATATGGTACAAATTTTCCCCTTTTTTTAAACTCTAAACTTTTTACTTCACTACATTTTGCACCAAAGAGCAAAAACAAATATTATCAAAATGCAGGCAAAGTAAGTTAAAAGGAGAAAAATATACTGATTTTTAAAAAATAGCTGTAAATATAACAAATCAGTAATATAATGAACTCTCTTACCATTTTTCACCACTAGTTCTGCCAACACTACACTCTCATTTTGAAGTTAACTGAAAGTTGCATGGGCAAGCTATTTAATGATGGCTTGTGGTAAATAAACACTGATTAAAACAAACTCAGCACAGAAAATTTGATGTGGTATTCCCGTACTAAATCTCATGACCAAACTATGTAGGCATCCAACAATAAAAAGTAACTGTATAACAGGTCATAGAAACACAGCATGGAAAATATTTCAAAATCCCTGCAGAGTCTTTCACCCTGATGGACCAGAAACATAAATCAGAGGACAATTTATAAACCAGAAGGAATTACCAGCAAGGGAACTGCTACAATGTTTCTGTTTCATTCTTTTTCTTCTTTTTTTCTTTCTCTTTTTTTTTTTAGTATAGGATTCAGTTACGTGCTTGATGTATTAGGTAAGAAAGAAGGCTAATAGAAGAGAAGGAAGAAGGTGTACAAGTTCAGAAAGATCAGGCAGAAGTGAAAATACTGTATTAGGAACTACATCCACTGCATTATTAAAAGTTGCAAAGCCATAGCCTTTGAAATAAGGCAAAATTAGTCAAAATTGTTGGAAAAACTTTTTTAAATAGAGAAGAAAAAAATTTTAATAAGCATAGTTCCAAATGACTCTGTGACTGTTCTGATTTGGACGTGAAAATATCACACCCTAATTTCATTTGGAATTTAAAGGAAGAATAGAAAAAGGAAGGACAAGAATAAAGAGAGAAGGATATAAACCACGGAACAGTGAGTCTGGTGCAGCTTTCAAGATCTATTTAATTGTTGATAGAGCTGATCACTGAATTTAACATATTTACAAGACAGTTTTGATTTAAGGAAAGGTATGTGCAAAAACTCTGCAGACGCAAAAGCTGAATACAGATATACTGAAAAATGGTTGGTAATTCCGGTGCAAAACAAGAACTGAAATTATTTTCCTTTTTTTTTCATATGTTTTAGGTTTCAGTAGGAGAATCATATAAATGTATGAGCTATGGGCTGTTTTACTGTTTTGACATATAACGCTGATTATAAATAATGGAAAATCTCATAGCAGTTGCTTGCAACATTCTTCAAAAATGGATGTAAAGGTATTGAATGCCACTGCACCTTGCTAATAAGTCATTCAGACTCTAAGGGTAACTGTAGGTATAGAATCCAAGCTCTTTGTCTGAATATTAAATACTTGTTAAACAGACATTTACAGACAAAGGAAATTCACCATGTGTTTCTGAATTGCCAAGCATGATATTAATATTCAAATGGTGAGCTGCTGTGTAAAAAGAAAGACCTGCTAGAAGCTTAAAATGCTAAATGCATGTCTCCATTTACTGTAACTGCATACTAAAAGCACTGCTCTGTCATACATTAGAAAGAAAAGTTCAAGAGCCATTATAATGTAGGAAAAGTCCAAATGCAAGGTACTTGGTTTGAGTTCTTAGAATTAATTGAAGTCATAAGCACACTCAAGGAAGGAGAAAAAACCTCTTTGCCTACATGAATCTATAGTAATTTGCTTCTTAAAATTATATCTCTCCTAGGCTTTGCATCAATCAGTACATGAAAGGATTTCTGTTAGAGATGAGTAAACTGTGCTGGTTAAATTAAAATCTGATTCAGACCTTTTGCCACCACTTGCACTTTCTGAACCATACTTAGTAATATTCAAATATGTTTGGCTACAGATGTCGTCTTAGTCTGTCTAGGGAAAACAGAAGAAAATTATAGTCTTCCTACTACACTGAGTCCATCTAGGTGAATTCACTGAGATGATACGGTCTCAGAAGATGCTCAGGGCAACTACCTGAGCTGAATGCAGGCATATACCATGGAACTAATTCTGTATTTTATGTAGGCAGTCAGTCTGGGGCCAGAAAAGAAAAGTCAAGTAGTCTGTGTTTAAAGGTATATGATGGCCTACACCAGGAAATATATGTTGATAGGATGTGAACAGGACCTCCTTCTTCATCCTCTTAAAGACAGGGGTTATCTGCCAGAAGCACTTCACTCTTTCCTTTTCTGTTCTCGCAGAGGAGTAAGTATAGAGAGGAGCTTGTCCTATACAAAACAGTATCTCACAACTAATACTTTGCAGATTCTGTCACTGACTACCTAGTACAGCAAAGAGCACCACAGTACTGCAGACTCCAAAGAAATGTCTTGGAATCTGAGATGTTTCATGGTCTGTGTCTGAAGTTAGCTCAGGCAGTTGCATCTTGTAAGGTACGGCACTGTGATTTTTGGTGGACACATGCAAAGTGTTACGCCATCATGCATGTGGTCTGGCCCTCTTCACACATCTTTGAAGGGATCAAGCATGAAAATGTTATCCTATGTTCCAGCAAGGTGGTACCTGGGGCATACCCCTCTCCCTCCCACCAGAAACAAATTTTAGGCATAATATTTTGAGGAAATGTCTTTCCCCAGCATTCCCAGGATTTTGGGTAGGGCATTTCATTCACTGTCTGCCTAATGTGGGCTACTGCGAAAGAGAGAATGAAGTAAAGTTTGTGATTCAACAAGCATTATTGCAACTCCTACTGTATCTGTGATTGACTGGCTTGTACAGAGAGTGAATTATACTCCTTCTAAATAATGTAGCCATAAGATTTCTGCAGCAAGTAGAATATAGATGTATACTGTAAATAGATGATTCACGGTTTCAAGGCATGTTCCGGGTAACATCTGTTCATCTCTTTTCCCTGTTGTTCCCCAGCTTCTGCTGATGAGTTTTGAGACAGCAAAGAAGATTTGGAAGATAACCTCAGATACCTTTAATACAACAAAGTTGGCAGGGAAATTGCTTATGTCAGAAACTGTTTATCCAGTTATCTACAGGTGTTAGGATAGTTCTGCATCGCAAGTACAATACTGCTTGCCTTGGCCATGAAGATGTGAGATATAAATGATTTTATAATTCTATGACATAAGTTATTAGTAGATATGACCTTCTTAATCTGCTGAAACTACCATAGATGAAACTACCATTCAAGATGTAGGGGATATCATGCTCCCATAACATTTGCTTACCCCATTGACCATCAGTATCTTGAATGCTGAATGAACTAGATGAAACAACAGCCATGACACTAGGTAATAATTGAGATGCCAGGGAGGGGGAAGAAAGGACATTGTCATACAACAGAAAATTTTTCTCATTTTTCCTTGAAACACTGAAATTGTGAGACATCAGAACTTCCTTTCTTCATATCATATGCAATAAGGCAGTGGCCTATTATATGATACTCCCAAGAGATATATGCAGCTGCAACGAGTGTCACTTTCAAGCTGTGAATGTGAAAGGTAGGAGGGATTTGTTGAATGTGAGCATTTCTGTTGAGCTTGTTGTTGTGCTATAAGATGTGCCTGAGGCAGACAAGTCAAATTCGTCACATGCTCTAGTAATCAGTGCTGCTTTAACAAGGCCAGAGGAGAAATCTTTCAGGTAAGGAGAGTAGTTCATGGATGTAAATAACTGAAATTCTTCTATTTACAGGACGGAACAGTTTGGGACACAGTATTTCACTGTGTCATTCAGCAGTTTAAAGCTGAAGGCATTAGTAAGCAGTGCTTGCTGTTCACTTCGTTTCTGAGGACTTCATAACCTGAAAACACATAAGCAAGCACATCTCTTCTGCTGCCTGTAGGATATAACTATGAACTGGGATTCAAATTTTGTCCCAGTCATATGCAAATCATAAGCAAAATCTGATTTATCTGCTGTATAATCAACATCCTTCCACGTTGTCATGTGCTAGGGTTTAGTATTGTAGTGTTAGTGAGAATGTTATTACCACCTATATCAATCTAATTGATTCAGAATTTTACGGTGCACTCATGGGTGCATTACATAAATTTATTCAAATATTAAGGAAGGCTTTAACAAATTAATCTGTTACCAAGAAAGAAGAATGGAAAAGCCTGGGAAAAAAAAAATAACCCAGCATTTTTTCTCATGTGAGGTAGCATGTCTCTTTCTCTGTAGTCCTATTTAAAAAGAAACATACATCCATATTGCCTCAGGACGTGCTAAGAAAATATATTTCTATCACAAAGGCATGATTTCCTCCCTTTTCTCTCACTACTCCCAAAGGTTAGCAATTTGCTACTAGCTCTGAACAATGTCAAATGCTGTCTCAGCAACACTGAACATCGCTTGGGACTTTGAGGAAAGGAGAGGGGGAAAATCACAGTTCTAGCTTTCCTTTTGTCCAGTTTCCTCCTGGATGCAGAGATTAAGCAAGTTCTAACTCTGCCCTTGCTCTGTTCAGATGAATTATTGCAGCAAAGAGACTGGGAAGGCATTTTTGAAATGTTGTTTCTCAATATAAATAAGGGTAATAGACTGAGACCCAGAATTATTATCAATTTCTAAACATTGAATTAATAATTTTGTACAAAAGTGCCGTAAAGCCATCCCACATAATCCATCTTCCGTAATTCATGTTACTTTATCTTAATTTGAAATTCTCTAATTTGGAAAAAATTCTATTTGAAGTCACTTATTCTTGTTTGAGGACTATGACTGCTTCTTTTCACCTGATTTTCTCCTATAGTAGATGTGTGACTTGGTCACTTTCTGATGAAACGCATCAGATAGCTTTTAGGTGTGGTATATAACTATAATTCATTATTAAAATTTATGATTAAATTTTATGGATATTTCTTTTTATAACAGAAGAGAGAACAATAATTTCAATTAAGAGTATAATGTAACCTGAAATACAGAATGAGGTAATATTTTAATTGTTTTAGAAAACAAAAAGTGTCGAATGGACTGATGCTTTTAGTATTGGCTCAATGACATGTAATCAGAAAATATTGTAGGACAGTGATTTCTATTTTTTTGATACATAAATATTTTTTCTAATTCATAGAACAGTAATTTCATTACTGAGATGCTAGTAGATATTAATAAGGCTCTCCATTAGTGAGCATCCATTCTATCATTCTATATTGTATACCTTGTTAATTTAAAATATTGTTTTTTCTTGAAAACTGCTCAATAAATTCATACATGGTATAACCTTCAGAAGAACTGTTTATGATTAGTTTGCTCATTTTGTCTGAATTTATAGATGTTAGAATCACAGAATGTGTTAGTCTGGAAAGGACCAACCCCCCTGCAGTAAGCAGAGACATCTTCACTAGATCACGTCACTCAGAGCCCCACCAAGCCTGACCTTAAAGATCTCCAGGGATGGGTCCTCCACTACCTCTCTGGTCAACCTGTTCCAGTGATCTACCACTTTTCATATTTTTTGTTGTTTTGTGTGGCTGGGTTCTGGTGTAGAAGGGGGTGCCGCAAGGGGTGACTTATACAACAAGCAGCTAGAAGCTGACACCAGCCAGCTCAAGGCTGGAGTCATTTGCTGACCATGGCTGAGCCCATCCAGTGACGGTCACAGCACCTCTGGGAATCACATTCAGGAGAAAAAAATGCAAGTAGCCTATTTTTTTTCACCAGAGAAGGGAGTGAGAAGATGTAAGAAACTGTGCAGACACCAAGGCCAGGGTAGGGAATGGGGGAAGGTTACGCCCCAAGTGCCAGAGAGAAAGATGCCCCTGCAGCCCATGGAGAAACCCATGGTGGAGTTGGTGTCCCCCCACAGCCCATGGAAAAGGCCAAGACCCCCTGCTACCCATGCAGAGGCCCCACGCTGGAGCAGGTGGAGACCTACAGAAGAAGCTGTGACTCACATTGGACCAAGTCACTGACAGCATTTGCGGCTTGTGGAGAGAGACAGAAACACAGAAATCAGTGAGGGAGAGATCCACGCTGGAGCAGATTTGCTGGGGGAGGCTTTTTACTCCATGGAGGACCAGGCTGATCAGTCAGGGCCTGAGAGACTGAGAGACATTCTATGATTTTTGAATACACCCCATAGAAGTGACCCATGCTGAGGCAGTTGGTAAAGAGCTGAAGCCCTGTGGGAAAGGACTCATGTTGGAGAAGTTTGTAGAGGACTGTATCCCATGGGTGGGACCCCACGCTGGAGCACAGGAAGAGTGTGAGGAATGCCCACCCTTCCAGCTAAGAAGGAAAACAGCTTGTGAAGAGCAGACTGAAACCTTCATTCCTTGCCCCTTCCTGTACCACAGTGTGGGGTTGGATGGGAAGAAGGGAGCTAAATCACAACTAAAGTGAAGTCTGCTAAGAAGGGAGGGGTGGGGGGGAGGGACTTTAATGTCTGGTCTTACTTCTCATTACCCGACTCTGGTTTCACTGGGTGTGTAGTGTAGTGTAATAAATTAGAGAGTTTTCTTTCATTTATTTTGTGTTGAGTCTGTTTTACCCATTAAACTAATTCTGGAATGATCTCTGACTGTCTTTATCTTGACTCCTAAGCCTCTCAATATATATTTTCTCTCCTGTCCATCTGAAAAGGGGAGTGATAGAGCAACTTTTGTTGACATCTGGCCTCCAGCCAGGGTCAAAACACCACAATGTTGAAAAGATTTTTCCTAATATCCAAGCTAAATCTACCTTTTTCTATTTTAAAACCATTACCCCTCGTGCTATTGCTACATACACTTGTGAACAGTTCTTCCCCAAACTTTCTTACCGGCACCTTTCAGGCATTAGAAGGTCACTGTAAATTCCTCCAGAGTCTTCTCCTCTCCAGGCAGAAGAACCCCAACTCTCTCAGCCATTGTCTGAAACTAACTACCAAAATGACATTGCAAAATTCAGTATTTATTGTCTCACAGTGATTCCCAGGACCAATCTGTTCAGGTTACAATAAACATAGGCCTAGATCCTGAGCTTTGGTTGAACTGACACTGCACATTAAAATAAATAAATACGGGGAGGAAAGAAGGAAGGGAAAATGGTATTGATACATTTTAATCTTGCTGTAGTCCTGAACCTAGTCATTCAAAAAAAACTAGAAAAAAACCCTCCCAGAACAGTTGACGAATGCCAGACACCCAGCCTCAGAAAGTAGGGACAGAGGTGACAACAGTGGAGTGAAGCACAAGTCCCATACAAAGGTTTAGACTCGGCTTGTGCAAAGCAGTAGATCTATCTGATGCCTTTCAAAAACCTGTCTAATGACTAAAAAATGAAGTCTAAAAGTCAACCTGAATTTTGTTCCATGATTCTCCTGACAATAAATTTTGCAGTAAGAAATTAGTCAACATTCCCGGTGATTATATGACCAGAATAGAATACAATTCACTTTTCTACATATGCCACAGTATTGACATAGCAAGAAGCACGGTGATTTGATGTTGATCACTACATTGGCAGGTATGAAGATGAATACACAAGAGCATCAGACCACAGAGGAGGCATTGCCAGTAATGTTTTTCCAGTCAGCCTAGTTACTCCTCTTTCATCTTAAATGTGTTATTGGGAACAGATCCAAATAGTTACCACACTAAGTGTTTCAGAAAGCATGACACATTTTAAGTCCAGTCTTCCTCTTTTGCAAAATGTGTACACAATCATTAGACTGTTCTTAGGATAGTGTATAAAACAGAGCTGAGCTTGAGACATCAAACATGTTACAGTAGAATAGCACTGTCAATTTATAGTCCAGGCTTTAGTGGCAAGTGATTAAACCATGACAAAATATCCTTCTTCTGAAACAGCACTGCATGGAAACATATTATTCTTTATGATTAATGCAGTGAAGTGTGTGTTGTAAGATGCCTGATTCACTTGTATGCATTCAGAGAACTATCATTACTGTAATATATTAAAAGGTCCAAACTGTGGCTGAATAATGGCTGTGAGATACAGAGGAAAGGAGCTCTTGGAAGTCTTTTATACAAACAGGAGAACTAAATGCTGGTTGTGAAAGATGTTCCTTTGAGTCCTACTAAACATAGGTCTATGCATCACAGGATATTGCGCAGAACTTCCACAGACAAGCAGCTGTGGCAGCAAACTTCAGAGGAATCCAGTTTCCTTTTTCATTGCAGCTGTAATGTCAAAGAGTTGCCAGCTTAAAAAAGTTTTCAGGTATTACAAAATGATATAATAATTAGAGAATATTTGGAGATTTTGTTTTGGTCAACTTGATGTTCCCATACTATCAACAGTATAGGCAAATGCATCAGCCTCAAAATAGAATTGCTTTAGAATAAAGAATTATAAATAATAATAATGATTTTGAAGTTCTTTAGTATGAGTCAGAGTATTTAAATTGTAATTATATAGTTGTAGAGAAAAAACCATAAATCACAGCTTTATACTGACAGCCAGACAACAGCCTTTGAAAAGGTTAGTCTTACATAACCCTGAATACACTGCTGAACTTCATGGTACATAGGTCCTAAACCAGTCCTTTACTAAAGGCCTATTTTTCTCCTAAATCTAACTTTTCTATGAGCAAGTTCATGAAGGCCTGAAAAATGAAACACAACCTTAAATTTATTATTATTCTTGTATGCTCATATGACCTCTGTAGCTTATGTTTTGTTTAAACAACACTGTTATATTGGGTCGGGGTGGGGTAGAGCTAATTTTCTTCATAGCAGTCCGTATGGTGCAGTTTTTCAGATTTGTGACTGAAATAGTGTTGATAACACATCTATTTTTTCACTGTTGCTGAGCACATCGTTTAGTGTCACGAGTCTCTTTCTCGCTATCCCTCCACCAAGTAAATAGACCAGGGGTGGGAAAGAAGCTAGGAGAGGACACAGCAGGAAGAGCTGACCCAAAAAGGACAAGGAATATAATGTCATTTGTGGCAATAAAAAGGAGCAGAGGTGGGGGTGTCTTTCAAGTTAGCTTTTGTTTAAAGACTGGCTGAACATCAGTCTGCTTGTGGGAGGTGGTCAGTTGCTGCCTTTGTATCACTTCTTTCTTTCATTTGTTGAAATCTGAACCTATGAGTTTTCTTGATTTTTGGTTTTCCCTATTCGCTCTGCAGACCAGGGTTGGGGTAAGTGAGCCAGGGGCTGTGTGGGTGCTTAGCTGCTTCCTGGGGTCAGCCCTCTACAACTCTAAATGTTTGTCATGTTTGCAGGCAGGCGAGTGAACTGCTGATCTGGCCCTGTGCTGAGGTTAACTGAACAGGATGTGAGAGACTAAAGGACATGACATGAGAAAAGGCTGGACATGACAAAGAGCAGTCTGAGAAGCTGCCAGGGGTTAAAGACAGTGCCACAAGTACTGGGTCCCCTTGGGAATGTGTTTGCCCAAGGCCAGCACTGAAGGCGTAACTGTGTCAGTAATGCTGTGCACCATGGTCACCCATAGAGTGACAGCAAAACTACCAAACTGGGTATGGACATATGTGAAAACATAATAATAGCAAATTTTATACCTGAGGGGACAAGGGTGATAAAAAAGAGGTTCAGGAACCAAAGTAATGTGCATGCAAATTATTTCACTGGTGCTGCCCAGGGGTACCTGTCAGGCAGCCCTATGCTTGACTGACTAAACCCCTAGGGATGGAAAGTAACTCACTGAATAAAGCCCCACAATGGAAGAAAACTCGATGGAGAAGGGCAGGGGAGATGAGGCCATGAAGCTCAGAGTCCAATGCAATGAACCTCACTTTAGCTTAATACAAAGGAGACCAGCTATCAACAATTAAATGTTTCAGCTGATGGTGTAAATGTTTCTCCCAGAGTTCATTAAAAGAGTGTGAGGTGTGGTATTCCCTCATCAATATTATGGGAAAAACTCCAGATCTCCTGACTGCAAAAACAAGTCAGACACCTGTGTTATAATCAAAACAGGTTTGTTGTTCTGCTTCAGGCTGTGCTGGCCAGACCAAGGCTGCTCTCTAGGGACCTCCAAACAGCCTCAGTCATGTGTTTTACTTGTCTCACAGTCTTTTTTTTTTTTTTCTCCCTATTGGGTAAGTAATTCTCATCCATTAAACTCTTTCTTTATTTGCCCTAGTTTTACTGAATTTATATCCTTGCTTTTTAGTATTGGCTTTAGGCACAACCCCCCTGATGAACCAGTGGCACCTGTTTAACTTTTTTTTGTTTAATCTTTTACTTAGATAAGTAAGTATCCTTATACAAACCTCCCCCAGCTTGTGTAGTTTCTCCCTTTGTTGTCTAAGTATCTTAGGCCTATGTCAGGTGGGACCAACTACTTTTCCCCTTATTGTATTTCTGGTGAAAGGCATTGAATTAAATTCAACACTCACTAATATAAAAGTGAAGTAATTTAGGAAATTTTTAGTAGGACAATCTCTACATCTCATGAATAAATATCTAATATCTCATGAAAGTCTACTACCAATTTTCTGAGGATATTGTTGTGTTTTATTTATAAAGATCCAAATAAGTTTCTCATCTCTGGGTCTGGAAACTAGCTGTTAGACACTGCATAATTGGTTATGGTGTCTGAAAATTAGGTTCACCTATCACAATTCATTGAACTTGCAAGTATGGACACAGACTTATTTCTACTGCTCACTAATATCAAACGCACAATTTTTGTGGCACAGTGCTGATAACAGCTCCTCCCTAAGCAGAAGGGAAGTAACGCACAATAAAGAAAACTTGGCTTTCATTTCATATGAAAACAGCATTTTCATATATCACAAAATGTGAACAGTGTCATTTACCTCCCTGCAAAATATTGCACCCTACAGACCAGGGAGTATTATTGGCTGCAGTTCTTTCTGTTTCACTAGTTGAAGATTTTCTACTTTAGGCAAAACAGTGACACAATCATGAGCAATGGGAACCTACCTCTCCCTTTTTCTAGCTGAAGTTCATTCAGTGTCTTTCTCCATCTAACCCAACTATGGGAGGTTTGGTTTGGTTTTGGGTTGTGTTTTTTTGTTGTAAGGTTTGTTTTGGGTTGGTGTTCTGCGATTTTTCTCTGGTTGGTTGGTTGGTTGGTTGTGGTTTGTTGGTTGTGGGTTTTTTTATTCCAGTCAAGGTATATGATCTTCAACAAGAAACATTTAATAATTCTTCCTTATGTCTCCTGAATCACTGTAATCTGATGGTTGGAGAACTCTCCAGGAATGAGCAGATGACAATCAAATCCGACTGCAAAGGAATTTAACTTAGGTCTCCTATAGTTTGTCTGGCTGCTTTTATGTGAAGGCTTTTAATACAAATGAGAACAATCACCACGTAGTTATGCTTTATGTGAGGCTGTCAGGCATTCACAGACAGCATTTTTCACAGTTGGAGTATAATCCGAGTCTTCCATGTCTAGCTCCTTACAGAGTGGTTTTTATTAACTAGATGTCCTACTAAACAGGAAATCCCTCATGTCTCTGAAATTTTGTCACATTGGTGTAAAACAACTATTCAGAGTATAAGACATTGAAGAAAAAGACCTGAAAGCTTTATATTGTGCAGGCTTAAATTTATTATGTTTATTGATAGCAGTTATTAATTAAAACTTTGAATCAGAATACCACTGTTCATTAATAGCCATATATAACAGTATCCCCTTAGACTTCTCTTGGAAACGGTGTTCACCTTTAGAAATGACAGAAAGGTTATCTGCCATTCAAAAGAAATATGAAGTGTATTGAGAGTTTGGGTGAGGTTGGAAGGTGAAAACTTACTTCTTGAGGGTTTTTTTCCAATTTATCTTCGGCCATTTTTAAATCTCTTTTTTTGTTTTATTCTCTTAAATTTGCAAGGTTGGTGTACCAATTTGCCAGATAGGACAGAAGCTAATTACTCTGATTTACTCCTGAGAGACTGCAGAACTTTGTAGTGAAAAGCATAGCCAAACACGTGTAAAAAGGTAGTGAACTGAAAAATCACATTCGTGTGTGTAGAAAACTCACTGGAAATTCCCACTGAGGTAACAATGGAATAGTAGGACACACACAAAAAGTAGCTGAAACTCAAGTGGGGAGAATGCAGATTTCCTCTTTTAAGGAGGATGCTTATGTAGAATACCATAATCTCTTTGTGGAGGACAAATTTAGTGAGGAACCAAACTAATCTTGGACTATTGATTAGACAGTGCAGTGACACTGATGCGGTTGTGTAACTCTTTCCTAATGAAACATCCTCAGCTGAGTGTTTGTGTGAAACATAAATAGCAACTTCTCTCCATAACCACTGATGTTGGAAAGGCAAGTAAGAGTGAATTTTAGGAAGTTGAGAAAGTAATTTCTGCTAAATAAGTCATTATCATGGGATGACAATGTCAAAGACCTTATTAAAAGATTAGTCAAGAAGGCATACTAATAACATAGATCTTAGTGGAGCTGGATGAAATTTCACATATTTTTGGAACCAAAATACAAAATTTCTATATTTTTGAAACAAAATACTATTAAATTATTACATTTTGTCTTGTAAAACTTTTTTTTCCTACAGTCAAAATATTTTGCATAGATAAGAGGAAAAAGTCTTACTTCCATAATATAATTTAGAATATAGTGTATAATAGTCAAAATTAAGATGTCAATATAAAGCATTTTGACACTATTGAGGCATTTATATTACAAAAATTCTGCCTATTTTTCTGTAGTTTCGAGGTGTAGGAGAAAATCTGTCAAGCACAATCTTGAAGTGAGAAAAGAACTGGCCTGACAAAGGTCTTACCTAACAAATACTTTTATCAAAATTATTAAACTGTGACATTCTGATTTCTATCAAAGTTACAAAATTAGAATTACTAGTGTTTAACATTATCAGGTATGGATATTAATAGGTGGGAATTTCCTTTTTAGGCATATAGTAAATTAAGGAGAGGAAAATCATGCCAGTGTTATCACCCAAACATGAGTTCTTTCTCAACTCAATCCAGACAATACAATCCACGAATGAAGCCTTACAGAAAGGAACAAATAAATGCAACTGTGCTGTTTCAATAGTTATGTTATCTGTATCCATTGCAGATTGAATATGCATCATCACTTTTACTTTATTTTCATTTTTTAACTTCAATTCCAGATGAGAACGGCCAGTACAATAGAGAAGGAAAGGAAGCACTGCTTGTTTTAGTCATATCTGATGAGACAAACCAAACATAAACATCTAAATTGGTGAAATCATTCAGTCTATCTTAAAAAAAATTGAGTCATCAGTTCTTAGATGAGTCATCACTGCTCATAGGACTAATATAGCATCATAGATGTGTATAGCACTTACAATGTTCATTTAGAAAAATACCATTACATCATCAAGGAAATAATTTGCAACTTTTCACTAGCTGTAATTCAAAGACAATGCTCCTAGTTCACAACACCAAAAGAGTATGAACTGCATTATAATAAACCTTTGCTGAGACATTTCTACAGACAAATTAATAAAATGATTCTCAGAAGTGTTACAAAAACACTGTTCTTTTTTGGATACTACTAAATCTCTTAGAACAGCGGAAGTATCTTTGCTATCAGCAACACATTTCTGGAAAATAAAACAAAATAAAGTGGCCAGCATGTTTTTTACACTAATTAGTTTTCAGGAAATTAAAATAATATTTTGTTTTGAAATATTTAGTTGGAGTCCCTGCTGATTCAGGTTAAATAGGCAGATATTTAGCCATCTTAGGTGTAAAGTTAGTGTAAAACGTGACTATTTCCCAAGAATAGATTTTTATACCAGTTAAAGTGCTCAAGTATATGCAGCTAATAACAGGCAGGAACATATTAGTTTGTACAAAGATACCCTTTTGGAAAGCATTAGACTTTTTAGACACCCAATGCAACAAATTATTAAAGCTGTATTGTAATGGAAGTATGGCCTTCTAGAAAGATTTTCAGTGTTTTGAAGAGTAACATGATGTGCCTTCATTTCAAAATTAAGTAATCATTACAAAATTTACCTGAATCTTATATATTGAAATTCCCTGTACTAAAAAAAAAAAAGAAAACATATTTAAAAGCTCTAAAAATAAGAAATTAATCATTTCAAATTGAATTGAGCTGATTTTAAGACAACTTTTTTCTTTCCATTTTCCAAAGAAATGAGAATATATGCTTCAGCATCAACTTTACTTGTTTTGTCTCCTTTTATTTTCATTCATTCTCCTTTGATTACTGATGAAGCCATTATTCACTTCATAATAAATAATGTTATGAGGTCCAGTAGTAAAAAATAGACACTAGTGTTTGGGCTGTTGCTGTTTGTTTCATTGAATTGCTTTTCATTCCGTGTAATCAAAAATGTCAGCTGGATTACTCTTGCTATTCACTTTATTGATATGTCTGCATTTTGCAAGGCTGATACTTAGAAAAATCACCTTTGATTCACAGAATTGATTACCTTTAATTTGAAAGGTAATAGGTGATAATAATAATTAGTCTGAGTAGGTATCACTTACACAGGTTCTTGTCCAAGTATAAATGAGTTTTAAGATAAGGTTCTATTTTATTTTCTCTTAGCTACATCCTGAGTGCCACTGCAATCTAGTCTATAGAGAGGGTAATTAACCATGAGATTATAACTAAAGGGACATGAGTTACTAGAAAATACTTCAGTAACTAGTGAAATTTTTACAACATAGAAGGGGTGATTTCCCAAACTTCACGCTACCATTCATGGTGGAAATAATTGGGATATTACTGTGGGAACCACACTTCTTTGGTACTTGGTAATAACGGTCTGATATTTTCCTTTGTATATTGATGGAAAATCGGGGGTTTTATTAAAAAAAAAGCTATCTAGAATTCAACAGTTCTGTTTTGGTATTCTGGAAAAGAAAAGGCTATCATTAAGTCATTAATGGTTACAATTTATTGTAACCAGATATGAAAAACTTGGTCATCATTCACTATTTGGCCATTCATCAAATAAAGTCCCTTCATGATTGTGCTAATGCAAGCTTCCAGGTTGGATTTCTTTCTGATGGATCTGTTCATAGAGCTATTTTTCTTCTTGGAACATGTTACTTTGGGGAAAATCAAGTGAGTGTACTTATCACACAATTAGTGCAGATTTTTATGTTTTCTGTTCTATTCAAAGATTCTCCCCTGCATCCATGACACATTTGCAAATAGCACATTTCATCAAAACTGATACATTAGCACCAAAATTTTAGATTTAATTGATGATAATTGTAAAACAACAAGCATTCCCATCCAGATATAACTACAAGTATTGCCAGTGCTTATTATTTTTAGTTAACCACATTTTTTTGAGAAAACAACTTACCACTAAATCACTTTGCAAGCAACATAACAAATGCAATCCAATCATTCTGCAGAAAGATGTGCAATTCATGTACATATGTCTCATATTACAAAATAAGTTGTGCTATTGAATGTAATTTTCAAATTTTATGGGCATTTGCAGTTATTCCAGGAAGTGAATTTCATTCCTACTAGGAAGCATGACTCGGACTAAGGAAATTTTGCAGGCAGTTTATGCCCAGCTCTGTTAGTATAGTGACATAGGGGTTACAAACTTTTAATTCCATTAATGATTTCAAAACAAGAAGTCCACCTGCAGGTAGCAAGTACAATGTCTATAATTAGTTTTTAAAGGGTTTTACATACTTTTTTCATTCTCCTTTGGTCAGGTAAACCATATTTTTTGTAAACTCCAGCAATTCTTTTAAGACCCTATGGGCTGCCAATTAAAGCAAAAGACTTCCCATGATACAGCATTCCAGACAGCAATTCAAGTCAGCTTACATTACAAGAAGCAAAACATGCCATTAATTTTGCTGTAGTTTGAGATGCAATTGCATTTGACAAATGCCCCTAACTAACTACTGTGAATGGCGCTAATATTTAGAGACAGATATTTGTGGATGGCCAGAGCAAGGGCAGCAGCCTTCTGCTCTTTGTCAATGTAGTTCAGCCTGGAGGCTGAAGTGAAATGTTATACTTACTTGTTTAGAAATGAAGGCAAATGAAGAAAAGTTAAAATGTGGGTCATGAATACAACGATATATATTTTTGACACACTGAATCTACTGTTTCATAGGCTACATATATGCTGTGTATAGGTCGAGTTGTCTTAGATCACACATGAATTTCAGATAAACCTTTGGACGTAATCACTGATAAGGTTTTAAAAAGCATTAGCTTCCAGAAAAATCACCTATGAGTAAACTTCAGATTTATTTATCTTAAATTCTTGACTGTATTCTGTATTGTTGCTGACCAAAACAGGAGGGAAACGAGACAAAAAATGTCAAGACCCTTGTCTGAGACCAGACTCTTGAGAGATTTCTTTGGTCTTCAAGAGTTAGACATACTGAATGTGTTTAGAGAACAAAGCAGACATGTATATTCAACATAAATGGGCTGCTTTATAGCTGGAAGGGCTAGATTTAATCAGAACATGTTCAGTGTCTGCTTTTCAGGTATGGGGCAACTGGGTCACAGAAGATTGACATATTACTTTGCCCAAAATCTTGTACAGAAGTGTAAACTCCTCAGGAAGTGACCAAACACAACTTCTGGGGCAGAAAAAATAATAAGTGCATGCTGAGTCATCCTATCATCCTGCAAAAAAATACAGAAACACTATTGAAAAATAGATGGAAATGACCTGCACACTTTGAAAATCTAACTTAACTATTTTAACGGATCTTTGTATACTGAAGCTGAAGCAAGAAAAGTAATTTTTCAAAATCATAGGTTACTTTAAACTTAGGAAGCTTACAATACATTTTGCATCCTGATGTTCTATTCAAAGATTAGGAATAGTAGATGCCAGTCAAACAATTTAGAAAAACCTTGGGGTGGGACAAAGTATTCCATTTATACTAATAATGTTTTTTTTTTCTGAGCAAGATTGAGTTCAAGTAATGTGTATTAGTAAATAGAATACAGTAAAGCACTGCCACTCTGCATAACACTGTACCTAACATAGGGTAATTGTTTATGAAAAACAGTTTTTCCTAAGTATTATATTTTTAGTCCTTATCTTTTTGATTCACTAGACCTGATGCAGAACAGTCTATAGAAAAGAAGGCTTTCTTTATACATTCTCATACATCAACCTTATGCACAGGACCATCTCTAAATGTAAGTGCAGAAGCCACAGCCAGTGATTTCATGCCCTTTTACTTGACTATAATATAAGCAATGCTGTGAACTTGTTTTTTTATGACAGAAATATGTATGCACTATGAATTTAACTAACTCATTTTGTAATGAGGTGTTTGTTATCTGACCTGAAGCAGATATGGACTACAAGTAAAAGACTCCAGAAGACATTTGCAAGGTTCTGTGCCAAAATTAGTTTTCTTCTTTGATGGAGTACTTCAGAAGCAAACACATATCACCATTTTATCCCTTTAGCACTGAGAAAAAAGTACTAGATTAATCCTTCAAACTATATACAAAGTATTAAAAATAAATTCCAGCTTTCAGGAAAAATATTAACTGAAGAAAATGAAAGGATATTGCTCATTATTATATTTAGCAAAGGTAGTACTAAAATTCTCTCAGTTCTTATTGCAAAAAAAAATTCACAAAAATCACACTGCAAAGAAATTAAGTTTATATTTATTTAAACTCAAGTAACTAAGCTCTCATGGACTCTTAGAAAAAGGGTATCCTGCAAATGGTCCCTTATCATGAATATTTCTACATGAAAATAAAATAGTAAGATATGTGTCACAATATCAGGAAGCGTAAAGGGTAGTCTTTTCTGACTTGGGGCGGAAGAGTTGGGGTTCTGTATGACTCTTATTCTTCATTAAAATTATTAGGTTCTAGTTAAAAAGGTGGAAATTTATTTTCTTAAAAAACACCCAATATTATTCTTAATTCTGGAAAGCAGCTAACATGTTTATGCTAAAAGAAATCCTTTATGGGTTATTAAATATTTTTTTTCACCACAATTCATTGCTTAAAAAAAATAAATTCAAGAGTCCTTATACTCCTGTGTATTCTGGTTGCTTTAGAAAATAATTTCTGCGGTGTATTTTTTTGATTTATTGACTCAGAGTCTGAAATTCCTGCAAGTCATATATCCACATTATATTTACAAATTGAATTAATTGCATTCCCCAGAACTATAATGAGAATCTCTTAATAACATACTGCATTATAATTAGCTGTTTATAATTGAATGCGAAAGAAAAAAAAAATTTAAAAATTCCTTGGTTTAAATGAAAGTAATCTGCTCTGTAATGAATCATTGTGAAGTTTAAATAACCATAACCAGAAATTGTTTGGTTTTTTTAAATTATGTGATGAGATTGTTTAAAAAATTCCAAGCTATCACTCTCTAAAATACTACTTCACGTTGTCCAAAAACATTAGGATAGGGTTTATTCTAATTTCGATTTTTTGAGTGTTAATATTTCTAGTTAAAAGGTAAACTCATATTTACAAATATAAACCAGTAACTCATATGAAAATTCATCAACTTTTCTCATTAATCATATTTCTCTTATTTGTTACCATATGCATAATTCTTTAATAATATCACAAATTCCCATGATATTTTTGATTCTGATGATTCAGCATCTTTGCAAAACTTTTGGAAATTGTTAAGAAACTTTTATTCAATAGCAATATTCAAGTTTAACATCATTAATGACAAATCACATTAAATCACAGCAGGTAAGCTAATAAGCATATTATGTCATCCGCTAATACATTTAGTTTCAAATACCTTCAGTTTGCAATTTGTCAATTGAAGCTTTACACGGCTTCTCTGCGGAGCAGGGGCTTGACAGTGAGTAATGCTATTACACTGTGTAGTAATGCAAAATGTTCAGAGTATTTTTATCCATTTCAGGCAACTGCCCATGATATATCTATTGACACTGATGTTCCAACACAGCTCATTCCTGTCAGCCTCTTTTAATCCTATCTGTCTGGCCTGAAAAACCATTTAAGAAAGAAATATTCATCTTTATACTGGCTCATGCTAGAATTATTATGAGGGTGAGGTATTGTAACAATGTGCTGCAGCCCAAGCATTATATGTTAGTCATCATCTTTGATCAATGTTTTGAAGCTTCACTGCTGATGGAAGGGATGGAAAGCAATTATATAGCATTACCATTGAGGTGTTATTTAAAGTCTGTCATTGTTTTTATTCTTATTCTTCTTTTGCTATAGAAAAAAACCAATTTTTATTATGTCTGATATCCTTGTATATTGTGAAAACCAGATTATTTTCTTCGGTTAAAAATATCAATAAAAGTTCCTTTGTTACTTGATGCATTATGTGAGATACATGTATAATATATAGTAGATAATTTTAAGTATACAGTGAGGACATTCTTGACTCTTTATATTAAGCAAAGAAGCAATCTGAACCTACTTTTTACCATTCTGTCAGAAAGAATTTGCTGAACCTGAGTAAGAGAAAATAAAATAAAATTTAAAAAAAAAAAAAAAAAGCAAGAGTTTTCCTTTAATAATTGTTTTTTCCTCTTCCCTGCCATTGAGACATTTACATCCTTGGCATAACAGATTCCTACCTTTACAGAAAATTATGCCTGCTGTGTATAAATTGCCTCCTCCATAAAAGTAAGTGTGCTGATATTCAGTGGCATTCAGTATCAATGCCACTTGGGTTTTTTTCCCCTTCACATCTCATAGATCGAAATTACCAGGACATAGAACCACAGAATCACAGGAAAGTAGCGGTAGGAAGGGAATTTACAGATCATCTAGTTCCAAGCCCCCTGCCATGGGCAGACACATCCTCTACTAGACATGCTAAATTATGCTTCATTTTTTTGCTCTCGTAGGATGCAGGCAACTGCATTTTGCCACCAGAGAAGGGAGGGAGAAGATGTAAGGAAATGTGCAGACACCAAGGCTGGTGAAGCAGGGGGAGGAGGCATCCCAGGTGCAGATTAATACTCCAGTCTATATTATAATCAGTAGATAATTGTACAGAAGTAGGTGCATTGCCACTGTTCTTGATGTATGATAACATCTAAATCAAGCCCCTACCTTTAGATAAGTGTTTCAGTTCCCAAGTAGAGAATTAAGTGCTTGAGATCCACATGAGTGGGGAAGTTCAAAAAGACACTTTTGCTTAATATTTCAGCTTGGCTATCTGATTTTTTCTTAAATGTACTGTATAGTACTTTCAAAACACATTTTCATTATTTATTAAATTATATCTATCTCTCTATCTATCTTTTTTTATCAAGGGAGTTTTAATTCTGTCACTTAAATTGGAGATTTGACTTTAAATTCTCTTTGCCACAGATTTCCTACCTGTCTCACTGGATGGACGGAATAATGTAGTCTTTTCTACAATATATTCCAAACTTAGGTGATATTATTTCAACATGATTTTTCATGACATAACTTTTTTTCTGCAAATACTTAGACATGTTAAACATTTTCTGTGAACACACTGAGGTTGTTTAGTGAATGTTAAAGGGCCTTTTACTCAGCTGATAAATTCAGGGGAGCCCAGGGTTATGTTATTTTTTTCAAGCTCGAAAATTTCAGCTGTTCTCACTGACACTCAAAACACTCAATCACCTTCCTACTCTGAGGCACTGTGTCTTTGGAAAGAAATATGTAAGCTGGGCTCTGAACCACCTCACATTAAAAGCTTTTCCTAGCACATACTGTTCTAAGATCCTTGTTTGCAACGCTGTATAAAAGCATGCTGTACTTCTCCTCAAACTAAGAAGCTCAAATGCAGTATTAGAACCTATATGCTGCAGTTGCTTTGAAAAGATTAACATGATTAACACATATACAACATATACAACATTTGAGTACCGTGTTTTCATTATAAAGGAATATAGTATTCTGAAACAAAATTTAGAAGAAATTGTTCCTTTTCTTCTTCAAAACATACCCACATTGATATGAGTACTTTCAAACAAATGTTTAAAAAATAAATAAATGTTAAAAAAATAAATAGTCTCTGAAATATTCTATTTTAAAAGTAAAGCCATTTAAATTATTTATATAATTTCATCCATATTCCTGAATTTGAATGCAATAAGAGAGGAATTTCAGCCCTTTTTAAAATACATTAATTTACTGACAGGATTAAAGTACAAAATGCAAGAATGCATAGACCATGGAAAGGATATAACAGAAAAATGAAAAATTAGGAAAAGAAGTTTGAAAGTAATTAAAAAGTTTGTCAAGTTAAAACTGTTTTTAAAAAGAAAACAAAGGAATAAGATAATCCATAACAAAAAGATAAGGTAGAATATCCTTTTTAATGCTAAAAATCTACTTTTTGCATGTGCTGTTATAAACAGAGTAATGAAACCAATAAGAAAAATTCCATTATAAATACAGCATACTTCTATTATTAGAACTATCATATAATTGTATCAAAACCTGGACATTGGTTTCAAAGCAAGAATACATTTCTTTCTGAAATGGAAGTAATATTACCAGAAATGTCACAAACAAACCACTAAGGATAGGTGTACGTTTAAAAAATACAACTTAATTTTAAAGATGCAGGTTAAGCATAGACATTCAGCCGATGCTGACTGGAAGGAGTTAAAAAATATGAATGACAGTTCTAAAGCTTATCTGTGTTATCAAACAATATTATAAGAAAAGTTTCATTATCATCTTTAAAGGTTTTCAAATATAGAGAAAATTTCATTATAAATGAAGATTGAATACAAATTTTAGTTGAGACACCAGATAAGCTTAATAAATTTGTGTGAGAATCAAAATAGCTGTTAGACTCTTATTTCATTTACATTCAAAATTCATGCTAGAGATTTAGTCCTTGAGTGTTTCCTGTTTTATCTTTGATTCTTGGATGTCTGGGTCACCTTTTGCAGTCCTTGCTCTTCCACTCATGGAGGACCTCTGCAGATGTTATATCCATGGTGACAAGCAAAGTAATTTAAAAAAAAAAAAGAAAATCCATATATTTGATGATTAACCCTATAAATACTTCAAAAGAAACAGTGAAGCAAAGGGAAAAATATCTAGAAATCAATCTCATGGTTGACATATTCTGCAAATAATTGAATCAGCTTTGAGACAGTTTGAGTAATGGAAGCAAAACACTCTTCCCTGACTTCAAATTGCTCTAGCAAGCCTACTGTAAACTTGCTAGGTAGTTCTGGCATTAATTACATCATTAAGTGTTGGTTCTCAAACTGTCTCTGATCCTTGTGGCAGCCCACACCTGAGCCCATCCCATGCTATGCCCTGGCCCTATCACAGTTACCTCTTCTTTTCCATTAGCTTCAAGTCTGGTAGACATTCCATTCTTGGGAATCATACATAGAATCAGAATAGTTTGAGTTGGAAGATACCTCAAAGACCATCTAGTTTCAACCCCGCTCCCATGGACAGGGACATCCTCTGCTAGAACAGGTGACCCAAAGCCCCATCCAACCTGGAAATGAACACTGCCAGGGATGGGGCAGCAACAGCTTCTTTGGGCAACCTGTGTCAGGGCCTAATCACCCTCAGTGAAGAACTTTTTCCTAATATCTAACCTAAATCTACCCTCTTCTAGTTTAAACCCATTACCCCTTGTTGTATCACTACACTCCCTTGCAAACAGTACTTCTCCATCTTTCATGTACGCCCCTTTATGTACTGAAAGGCTCCTTCTCTTCTCCAGGCTGACCAAGCCCAACTGTCTCAGCCTGTCTTCAAAGGAGAGGTCCTCCAGCCCTCCGATCATCTTTGTGTCCCTACTCTGGACTCCCTCCAACAACCTCATATCTTTCTTGTACTGGGGACCCCTGAGTTGGATACAGTACTGAGGGTGGCATCTCACCAGAGTGGAGTAGAGGACTAGAGTCACCTCCCTTGTCTTGCTGGTCAAATGGTTTTGATTCAGCTCAGGATACAGTTGGCTTTCTGGGCTGCAAGTGCACATTTCTGTATCATGTTGAGCATCTCATCAATCAACACCCATAAGTCCTTCTCCTCAGGGCTGCTCACAATCCATTGCCCCAACTCATATGCAGGACTTTGCACTTGGCCATGTTGAAGTTCGTGCAGTTTTCATGGGCTCTTCTCTCAATCCTGTTAAGGTCCTTCTGGATGACATCCCTTCCCTCCAGTGTGTTGACCAAATCACACAGCTTGATCTCATGGATAAACTTCTGAGGGTGCACTTAATCCCACTGCCCATGTCTCCTGTGAAGATATTAAACAGTGCTGGTCCTGATAGTAACCCCTGAGGAATGCCACTTGTCACTGGTCTCCACTTGGACATTTAGCCATTGACCACAGATCTTTGAATCACAGAATCACAAGGCTGGGAAAGACCTTTAAGATCATCAAGTCCAACTGTTCCCATCCTAAGCTAAACTATATTCCTAAGTACCTGATCTACCCTTTTCTTAAACACATCCAGGGAAGGTGACTCAACCCCCTCCCTGGGCAGCCTGTTCCAGGCCCTGACAACTCTTTCAGTGAACTTTTTTTTCCTAACATCTAATCTGAACCTGCCCTGGCACAGCTTTGTGCCATTTCCCCTCATCCTATCCCCTGTTACTTGGCTGAAGACACCATCACCCACCTCTCTGCAAGCTCCTTTGAGGAAGTTGTAGGTGGTGATAAGGTCTCAATGTAACCATCCAACAAATACCTTATCCACTGGGTGGTCCATCTGTAAAACCCATGTCTCTCCAATTTTCAGATAAAGATATTGTGCAGGAGAGTGTCATTTAGTCTGCAAAAGTCCAGGTAGGTGACATCAGTTGCTCTTCTCTTATTCACCAATGCTGTAACCCTGTTGTAGAAGGCCACCAAATTTGCCAGGTAAAGGCCTCTCAGTTTAAGAACATATTTCATGAAGAAAAAAGTGAGAAAGATGGATTAAGAGCAGTTTAATTAATTCATTCAATATATATAATGAAATCCAAATATTAACTTGAAAGTAAGAAATACTGTTTGCTCCAAGACTAATGAAACATTTATGAACGAAAGTAGCAGTACCTGAATGCATGGAATGGAAGTTGTGTGTTATAGGAAAAATGGGACATACATTTCTATTACTGTTTTCATGCATGCCATTTCAATTTACATCTAATGGATGGTTTATCTGAAAGCAACACTGTTCACCCTAAGCAAGAAAAAAATCACTTTCCGTGAATGGAGTTCTGATCCTTTCAAATGTGGGCCATATTTTCAGTCAGAAGGAGATAAATTTCAATAAAATTTATTATCTTATGAAATCCCCTTGTTGGGCCAAAAATATAATGAGATGTCATCTTCGATCTAAGTAACAATATTAAAAGCTGATTCATGAATTCTAATTTACAGCTAATTGGATTTCAGATCCAAACACTGTCTCTAGTTACACACTTGAAAACATGCTGAGTAAGACTGTAATTCAACTAGAGATGCTCTATGTTGAAGTTCAAACACACTGACAAAATTTAAGTTGTAACACTTATATAAAAATAATTAAGTTAAAAAAATAAATTCTTATGTAATTAAAGTGACAATTTACTTTTATCACTGTCATATAGACATGGAAAGTGCCTGGACTGCCCTGCAATCTAGGTTTTGAACACATTTCCTTAACTCCATAGGTGCTGATTAATTTTAAATATTAATTTAAATTATGTTACAATATTGATACAACAAAAATTCATTGTTAATACATCTCTGCATTTCCGATCTTTCTTTCTGGTAACTGTTAAACATTTTCTAATTCTCAGTGACTGAAAATATCTTTTGAAACAGTTTTGTTCAAATGAATGTATGTAGTAACTACTGTGTGAGATATCAATTGCTATCTTAAAACCTAAGTTTTAGTTTGAAGTATAATAATGTTGAATAACAATATATACACAGAGTAGGTTGGAAGAAACATCTGTTTAAAAAAATGAGGGTTAGGTTGTGCATGTATGATGTGTGACTTAATTTTAATGTGTGAAGATCCAAAGTTCAGTTTTTTTTTTTTTTTTAAATTCACTTTTCTTTTTAAATGCTTTTATCAAAATGTGTACGCTCGTGAAGATTAGGAGAGAAAGCATCTGGATGCCCCTTGGAAAAAAAAATCCAATGATACCAAACGTGTCCCAGTTCCACCAGCTCCTGCTGCATTGCTGGAGTGCTGAGGTCCTGAGATAGAGAAGTTGTCAACCATATCTGGGAAAGGCTGAAAGAGTAGACAATACCCTGCACAACAATATTTTGCAGTAAATCTCTGTTCCTAACTAATTTGTCCTGTTCCTATAACTTCTATTTTTGTAATGCAAATAAAAAATAATCTGTCATCTATGTATGCCAAGATCATACATCAATGAAAACCTCCGTTTCCTTTAAAATACAGTTTAGAAAGTATTGTCATACTAGACCAGCTACATCGTTTCCTAAAAGAAAGTTCTATTCAGAATGTGCTTGAGAAATATTGTGAGTGATAAATTGCAGTTGAATCAACAAAGTAAACTGCAGTTCTGATTTTAGGCACAAATATCCAACCTTTGAGTTTATTGATATCACATTGCACATGGGAACAAGTCAGACAACACTATCAACTCATTTTTAACAGAACGATTTCAGGGGAAAGAAATTAGTTTTTACAGTGAAACAAAGTAGTGGAAATCTACTCACTTCTTACTTCAGATCTCTTGCTTGTTGAGTCTAATACTCAATATTCCACAAATCTTGGTAGAATTATAAGTATACTAGTACTCCAGACAAATTAAAAAATTAATGGACATGTCCTGTGAAAAATCAGGTTTGTTTCCATATTTTTGCCTGAAAAAAGTTTTAGACTCCAAAGGAGTCTACCAGCTCCTTCTATTATTACAGTGAAGATTGAGTATGCATGTATTTTCATATTGCATCTACTGTAGAATCATAGAATGGTTAGGATTTGAAGGGACCTTAAAGATCATCAAGTTCCAAACCTCCTGCCATGGGCAAGGACACTTCTCACTAGATCAGGCTGCTCATAGAATCACAGAATCATAGAATGGTCTGAGTTGGAAAGGACCCCTAGGATCATAGAGTTCCGACCCTCCTGCCACGGGCAGGGCCACCAAGCTCCAGGCCTGGGTCTACACAAGGTTGCCCAGGGGCCCATCCAACCTGGTCTTGAACACTGCCAGGGAGGGGGCCGCCACCACCTCCCTGGTCAACCTGTTACAATGTCTTACCACCCTTACAGAGAAGAATTTCTTCCTAATATCCAATTTAAATCTACCCCCTTTCAATTTAAAACAATGCTCCCTTGTCCTATCACTACATGCCCTTCTAAAAAGTACCTTCCCAGTTTCCTTGTAGGCCCCCTTCAGGTACTGGAAGGCCACTATAGGCATTCCTCTGAGTCTTCTCTTCTCCAGGCTGAACAAGACCAAATCTCTCTCAGCCTGTCTTCATAGGAGAGGTACTCCAGCCCTTCAGTTTTCTTCATGGCCCTCCTCTGGACCCATTCCAACAGTTCCATGTCCTTCTTATGTTGGGGACTCCGGAACTGGACACAGTACTCCAGGTGGGGTCTCGCAAGAGTGGAATAGAAGGGCAGAATCACCTTCCCTCACCTTCTGGCCATGCTCCTTTTGATGCAGCCCAGGATACAATTGGCATTCTGGGTTGCAAGAGTGCATCGTTGGTTCACATTGAGCTTCTCATCCACCATCACCCCCAAGTCCTTCTCTGCAAGGCTGCTCTCTATCACTTCATCTCCCAGCCTGTATTGATGATGCGAATTGCCCTGAACCAGGTGCAGGACCTTGCACTTGTCATTGTTGAACCTCATGAGGTTCACATGGCCCCAATTCTCCACCTTTTGCAGGTACTTCTCCAGCTTTTCCAGGTGGTTTTGTGTTGCTTTTTCACTTGGGCCAAAAAAATCTTTAGACAACAGTGTTGTCTCTCTTTCAATAAATAACATTTCTGTTGCTTGAATGTCTGGTGGTTTGACTAACGCTTGTCCAGTGTTGTTGTTTCAAGTTTTATACATGAAGGTTCTATAGATCACAGTGGCCTTCCATCCTCAACATTTGATCATAGGACTGCATCACCATGACTGTATTCCTTAAGGGTTCCTCTCAACAAGATTGTTTGCATTTTCTGATACATTAATAAATTCTTCTTAGTGATGAACCTTTGTTCTTTATTCAACTGTTGCAGTAGGAATTACCTAAAGTAGAAGAGCCAGTTGATAAGAAAATCTACTAACCTAAATACAATAATAACACTTTGGTTTTCCTCTTTTTATTAAAGAAAAAAAACCTCTTACAGATTTAGAGAATGTACTTTAATGAATATTCCTGTATAATCAAGGTCTATACATAGCTACTCTGAGCGAGGTTTTTAAACAAAAAGCAATATTTTGTTTATGATTTGTTTATAGTTTTGGTTTGCTTTTTACTGTCTCCCTGTATATTCCTGCAGAATTACAGCCTTGATTTACAGCTGTTTTGCCTTCATTAAGTCTTTTTAATATTCTAGGATACATGGCCCAACAGCTTAGATTTTGATTTTTTTTTTCAGTGCTGGAAGTTGCCAGCTGAAATTCTTTTTTTTTTTTTTTTTTTATTGCATTCTGCCTTTAAACACTTGCTTCTGGGAAGTTCTCCGATGCTTTTAAGCAAGCTTCATCACATGAAAGAAATTTGTAGTAAAAAGAGTGCCTTCTCTCAACAGGAAATGCAATTTTCAAAGACTTCAAGCATAGACGATACCTACATTCAACTATGTATTATGACAAAGAATTTGGTTTCTAGCAGCAGGAGTATCTCTGAGCTATAAGTAATCACAAGGCTCTTTGAAACTGGAGAATATGCAATCTGTCCTTTGCTGGAGACATATTTAAGAAGTGATTAGGCTTCTTTGTATAAAAGGATAGATGAAACAATGGCTGCAACCACACAAAATGTGAACAGAGTGTGAAACTGGTAAAAAAAAAGTATATGAAAGAAAAAAAGGTTTCAGTAGAATATGATATCAAAAATAATTGACATATGTCTAAATGTGGGAGCAGTGCAAAAAGCAGCAAGAGGAGTACAGAGGCAAGTAGAAAAGAAATTAAGATGAGATAGTCCATAGTGTATTTGGAGTGGGGCGGGGGGAAACAGATTTGGTTTGCAATCCAGGAAGATGATTTTGGCTTCCTTTATGCTACATGTCCTGAAGAACTGGATTTTGTATTTCTTATGCATAGAAGGACAATGTCAAATATATTTCACCACTATTTTTTCCTTGATTCAAAGGGACTTTCAAGCTGCCATTTATACTAATAAAATAAACAGAGCAATGTGCTGTACTAGCTCAAAAATTGTTGAACAACTGTTCTTATGGTTTATTTGTCAGGGCTCTCACTTTCATGATTCATCCCATGCAAAATCTTTATCTCCTGCACAATTCCTGAGTGTGGCTCAAGAGAATAAGGGACCAAAGCATAGGTAACATGAATGAAGCTACCTTTGTTTACCATGGAAAATAATGTGGCTACATGGAGGATAATTAGACTGGATCACTTGCTAACAGGTAAACACAGCCTGGACCCTTCTATTTACTGTAAGACTCCCTTCATGGTAGTCAGGTGAAATTG